>NC_134587.1:92966840-94166840 GCF_037038515.1 Microtus pennsylvanicus
GGGTGACCTCTCTGACCACTTGGAGGCAAAGTCCTTGGCAAAGGGGACCAGGAGCTGCTCTCTCCTCAGCAGCTCGATGGTCTGCCTGAAGCCAATCTCCGCCAGGGTGTCGCACAGGATGGGTACTGAAGAGAGTTTCTTCAGGGTTTTGTAAAGTTTGTCTGGCTCTGTCTCTGTGTGCAGGCGCTCCCGCAACTTCCGCAGGGCTTTTAGGTGCTTGGCGGACCCCTCCATCTCCAATGTGGGGACTGGACCTTCGGGGGCACCTGAAGCAGCACGCTCCCTCGAGTGCTCTAGAACCCTGCCTGGGGACGCGCTTGGCACTCTGCGGGCAGAGGACAGGACCTCTGGGCTGGCCTCACTGTCAGCTGCCTCTCTTTCACCTCTGTGCAGGGCTGCTCTGCTCACTTTATTGGAAGCTGGTGGGTGGGGAAAAAGCGTCCTCACACCTGCCCAACCAATCAGCAGCCTAGGCTGCTTCTCCTGGACACGCCCTTTTCCTGCTAACAGCTCAGCTAGACACGCCCACTCTTCAGCTCCTGCCTGCCTTGCCCTGCTTCCCCAAACCCCAAGGCCTCAAAACATTTTCCCCCCACCCCGACCCCACCACACACACACACACTTACTGCTGAGCCCTGCCACTTGGGAGCCTCTTTAAGTCCTCTGGTCAGTCCTATCTGCTGACTCTCCAGGGAGTCAGATCAACAGTGAGAAATGCCCCCGCCCCCCCCCCCCCATGCATTTACAAACTCACACAGCAGGAACAAGAAAAGGATGGAATCCCATCTCCTGCCTGTTTCTGGGCAGTGCAAAATGGCTAGGGAGGCACCTCACCTGAGCTTCAATAGGGCAAAAGCTTTTCCTTGCTGACCTTGAAGGTCACAAGACTTGTGTTCCATCAACTGTCAAGCAGAACAGGCAGTCTCCCTCTTCCCCCAACTTGTAAGGCTCGCCCCACAGGCCAGTTGCACAAAGATGGCTAAAGTCGGTGCATAGACAAGTACCCTGGACACCACCACTTTTCATTGTGGTTTCCCACTTGACCTGTGGTTCTTTATTTCCAAATTTATCCTGTTATTCCAATTCATTCTCTCTCTTTCTGTTTGTCTCTCCTTGTCTGACTGGCTGCCTGGCTCTTCTCCTTTTGTCCTATTTGTTTCTCATATGCACAGTCGAGCGCACACACACAAACACACACACAGGTAGGCACGTTAAGCGTTTCTACCACCCATTCGGGACATCACATATGCCAGTTGTCCTCCTTTCTCTTATTCTCAAAACTTTGTTATACTCTGCTAAACACAACTCAGTTTATCTCTACAGGTTTGGAGTGCTTGGACACTGGGACCTTGAAATCCAGGACTTCTCAAAAGAGTGGGACTAAGGCTGTTGTCTTCACACCTGTTATCATTCCCTAACGGGATACAATCTGCGGGGTCTCTCAACCCTTGGAAATTATGTCCTCCCTCTTTTTCTACTGAATAGAAAACACACACACACACCCAAGCACATTCAAATAACCCCCCCCCACACACACACACAGACACACATTTCCCTTTTAAGTTTTGTTTTTGACATTGATTTCCGGTGTCGTTATTTTTAATTAGATTTAGACACTCTTTTTCCATTTTCCATTTTGGTTCTAGGGGAGTGCATGCATCCATGCCTGCATGCCGAATTTTCATCATAGGTTGTGTATCAATTTTTTATGTTCCTAGGTGTCCAAAAGTCGATGTATTTTTGTCTTTATATAAATCTATCTTTGGGCTTCTCTCTCTCTGTCTCTCTCTCTGTCTCTCTCTCTCTGTCTCTCTCTCTCTCTCTCTCTCTCTTTCTCTCTCTCTCTCTCTTTCTGTCTCTCTGTCTCTCTCTCTCCCCCTCTAGATGTAACAGAATCTAGAAACTATGAATAAACTTAGACGCCAAGGATCTATGTTTCGATATACTCAATCTTTATTATGATATGTATACTTCTTAAAATAAATAAATAGATAAATAAATAAATATCCATATTTAGAGAGAAAGGTATAGGAGTCCATTTGCATAAGAAGAGGACTGCCCCAATCCTACATCCACACGGGTGATCATACAAAACCCTCTGGTGCTAGGTGTGTGCTTTCACAGTCGACAAGGCTTGTATGGCGACACGGGAAAATGTCTAAGGTGTGAAAGCTGAGGGGAAGGAGTCACGTCCAAGGCCAGGAAGAGGCTGGCTGTGAAGTGTCCCAGGACAAGGAATAGTTCGTTCCTGGGTGGGGCCAGCCTCTCCCGAAGGATTAGGAGGGGCTGAAATCAGCATCCAGCCAGTCTTGATTGAAAATTCGCTGCAGGTGTGAATGAAGACGTTCAGTGCGTCTGTCTACAAAAGGCTTCCAAAGGAAGCTAAAGGCAAAGGTCTGAGGTCTTGGGGCTCCTCTTTCTTTGCTTTGAAGCCAAGGCCTTGAGCACTTGAGTCCTTGGCTAGTGGACTGTTGGGTGTTTGGGAATATCCAAAGTGGAGTGCTTGCCCTGGGAAGCCATGGTCTGTTGTCTATGTGGTCTAAGGCACTCCCAAAGGGGTTGAACCTGAGTTGGCTCTTGGGGCCTGGCTGGATTTGGAGTTGGGTGGGTCCCTGGGGATTGGAGGTGGCTGTCCAGGCTTCTCTGGGAAGAGGGCAGCCATGAGCTTGAGCAGGGATCCTAGGTGCAAGGGATCCTTTGGCAACTGGGCTTGCCTGTTGTATGAGAGGGGAGAGAGCAGATCTCCTGAGTGAGCAGTTGCCAGCAATCCCGGGTCAGAGAGCATTCTCAGTTCACCTTCTTGAATATCTGTTCCTGTAATCTCTGAGGGACTTGGCCATGAGAGGGGCGCTTTTCTTCAGCTGGTTCTTGTTGCTGGGGCCCAAGGTCAGGCAGGGAGCCCTCTGCTGTGTCCCAGGGTCCAAGGCTCCAGGAAGGTTGTTCTCTTTGGAGGGGGCTCCCCCTCCCCCTGCGTGTCCAGAGGCAGCCTGCTGGCTTTGGCTGGCGACCTGGGCAGAGAAGGGGATCATCTGGGTCTGGAGAGCTTGGCTCTTCTTGGCTTGGGCCCTTTGGATGCGCTCTCTCAGGCCTTGCAGCATGAGCTCGCGGGCCTCCTGCTGCTGGAGGTGTGTCTGCCTCTCAGCCTGGGCCTGAGTTGTCTGGCCATGGCAGATCTGGGGCCTGCACTCCTCCTCTTGTGCCTCTGCCCATTGGCTGGAGGAGTTGGACTTAGCAAGGCACCCTTGGTGCGGTTTGGGCAGGAGACGAGGGCCAGGGACGCGACCCGAACAGACTGGGGTTTTCGAGGTCACCCTGCAGGCCCAAGGGGCGGCTTCTTGCTCGCTCTGCAAGGAAGAAGAGTCCTGGCCATCCGGGGGCAAGCAGGCTTGGCGACTGGAGCTCAGCTCTGGAAAGCGACTGGCGGGCAGGAGACTCTGCTCCTTGCAGTTTGGAGACTCGCTCCGAGGAACCTTGGCTCCACCACTCTGGGCCTCAGCTTTCCAGGGGCGTTTCCTCTTCTTCCCCTTGCCCAGACGCAGTGTCCAGGAAGAAGAAGGGCAGTCATAGTTGAGGCAAGCCTCGAAAGAACCGGCCGGGTACGAGTCCGGGTTCCTCTGTGGGCTCCTCCTGCTGCTCCCCACGACCTCTCTGGCATCTCCCGCACGTGCCCGAGAAGCAGCAGGCTCATGCGCCTTGTCCTCTGCTGCGGGCTTTCGGGGTGCCTGCTCTCTTGTCAGTCCCATCTGTATGGCAGGGTCCTGTGGCTCTGCCTCGGCCTGGCGCTCCAAGGGTGACCTCTCTGACCACTTGGAGGCAAAGTCCTTGGCAAAGGGGACCAGGAGCTGCTCTCTCCTCAGCAGCTCGATGGTATGCCTGAAGCCAATCTCCGCCAGGGTGTCGCACAGGATGGGTACTGAAGAGAGTTTCTTCAGGGTTTTGTAAAGTTTGTCTGGCTCTGTCTCTGTGTGCAGGCGCTCCCGCAACTTCCGCAGGGCTTTTAGGTGCTTGGCGGACCCCTCCATCTCCAATGTGGGGACTGGACCTTCGGGGGCACCTGAAGCAGCACGCTCCCTCGAGTGCTCTAGAACCCTGCCTGGGGACGCGCTTGGCACTCTGCGGGCAGAGGACAGGACCTCTGGGCTGGCCTCACTGTCAGCTGCCTCTCTTTCGCCTCTGTGCAGGGCTGCTCTGCTCACCTTTATTGGAAGCTGGTGGGTGGGGAAAAAGCGTCCTCACACCTGCCCAACCAATCAGCAGCCTAGGCTGCTTCTCCTGGACACGCCCTTTTCCTGCTAACAGCTCAGCTAGACACGCCCACTCTTCAGCTCCTGCCTGCCTTCCCCTGCTTCCCCAAACCCCAAGGCCTCAAAACATTTTCCCCCCACACCCACCCCACCACACACACACACTTACTGCTGAGCCCTGCCACTTGGGAGCCTCTTTAAGTCCTCTGGTCAGTCCTATCTGCTGACTCTCCAGGGAGTCAGAGCAACAGTGAGGAATGCCCCCCCCCCCCATGCATTTACAAACTCACACAGCAGGAACAAGAAAAGGAGGGAATCCGATCTCCTGCCTGTTTCTGGGCAATGCAAAATGGCTAGGGAGGCACCTCACCTGAGCTTCATTAGGGCAAAAGCTTTTCCTTGCTGACCTTGAAGGTCACAAGACTTGTGTTCCATCAACTGTCAAGCAGAACAGGCAGTCTCCCTCTTCCCCCAACTTGTAATGCTCGCCCCACAGGCCAGTTGCACAAGGATGGCTAAAGCCGGTGCCTATACAAGTACCCTGGACACCACCACTTTTCATTGTGGTTTCCCACTTGACCTGTGGTTCTTTATTTCCAAATTTATCCTGTTATTCCAATTCATTCTCTCTCTTTCTGTTTGTCTCTCCTTGTCTGGCTGGCTGCCTGGCTCTTCTCCTTTTGTCCTATTTGTTTCTCATATGCACAGTCGAGCGCACGCGCGCGCACACACACAAACACACACACAGGTAGGCACGTTAAGCGTTTCTACCGCCCATTCGGGACATCACATATGCCAGTTGTCCTCCTTTCTCTTATTCTCAAAACTTTGTTATACTCTGCTAAACACAACTCAGTTTATCTCTACAGGTTTGGAGTGCTTGGACACTGGGACCTTGAAATCCAGGACTTCTCAAAAGAGTGGGACTAAGGCTGTTGTCTTCACACCTGTTATCATTCCCTAACGGGATACAATCTGCGGGATCTCTCAACCCTTGGAAATTATGTCCTCCCTCTTTGTCTACTGAATAGAAAACACACACACACACACACACACAAGCACATTCAAATACCCCCCCCCACACACACAGACACACATTTCCCTTTTAAGTTTTGTTTTTGACATTGATTTCCGGTGTCTTTATTTTTAATTAGATTTAGACACTCTTCTTTCCATTTTACCTTTTGGTTCTAAGGGAGTGCATGCATCCATGCCTGCATGCCGAATTTTCATCATAGGTTGTGTATCAATTATTTATGTTCCTAGGTGTCCAAAAGTCGATGTATTTTTGTCTTTATATAAATCTATCTTTGGGCTTCTCTCTCTCTGTCTCTCTCTCTGTCTCTCTCTCTCTCTCTTTCTCTTTCTCTCTCTCTTTCTGTCTCTCTGTCTCTCTCTCTCCCCCTCTAGATGTAACAGAATCTAGAAACTATGAATAAACTTAGACGCCAAGGATCTATGTATCGATATACTCAATCTTTATTATGATATGTATACTTCTTAAAATAAATAGATAAATGAATAAATATCCATATTTAGAGAGAAAGGTATAGGAGTCCATTTGCATAAGAAGAGGACTGCCCCAATCCTACATCCACACGGGTGATCATACAAAACCCTCTGGTGCTAGGTGTGTGCTTTCACAGTCGACAAGGCTTGTATGGCGACACGGGAAAATGTCTAAGGTGTGAAAGCTGAGGGGAAGGAGTCACGTCCAAGGCCAGGAAGAGGCTGGCTGTGAAGTGTCCCAGGACAAGGAATAGTTCGTTCCTGGGTGGGGCCAGCCTCTCCCGAAGGATTAGGAGGGGCTGAAATCAGCATCCAGCCAGTCTTGATTGAAAATTTGCTGCAGGTGTGAATGAAGACGTTCAGTGCGTCTGTCTACAAAAGGCTTCCAAAGGAAGCTAAAGGCAAAGGTCTGAGGTCTTGGGGCTCCTCTTTCTTTGCTTTGAAGCCAAGGCCTTGAGCACTTGAGTCCTTGGCTAGTGGACTGTTGGGTGTTTGGGAATATCCAAAGTGGAGTGCTTGCCCTGGGAAGCCATGGTCTGTTGTCTATGTGGTCTAAGGCACTCCCAAAGGGGTTGAACCTGAGTTGGCTCTTGGGGCCTGGCTGGATTTGGAGTTGGGTGGGTCCCTGGGGATTGGAGGTGGCTGTCCAGGCTTCTCTGGGAAGAGGGCAGCCATGAGCTTGAGCAGGGATCCTAGGTGCAAGGGATCCTTTGGCAACTGGGCTTGCCTGTTGTATGAGAGGGGAGAGAGCAGATCTCCTGAGTGAGCAGTTGCCAGCAATCCCGGGTCAGAGAGCATTCTCAGTTCACCTTCTTGAATATCTGTTCTTGTAATCTCTGAGGGACTTGGCCATGAGAGGGGCGCTTTTCTTCAGCTGGTTCTTGTTGCTGGGGCCCAAGGTCAGGCAGGGAGCCCTCTGCTGTGTTCCAGGGTCCAAGGCTCCAGGAAGGTTGTTCTCTTTGGAGGGGGCTCCCCCTCCCCCTGCGTGTCCAGAGGCAGCCTGCTGGCTTTGGCTGGCGACCTGGGCAGGGAAGGGGATCATCTGGGTCTGGAGAGCTTGGCTCTTCTTGGCTTGGGCCCTTTGGATGCGCTCTCTCAGGCCTTGCAGCATGAGCTCGCGGGCCTCCTGCCGCTGGAGGTGTGTCTGCCTCTCAGCCTGGGCCTGAGTTGTCTGGCCATGGCAGATCTGGGGCCTGCACTCCTCCTCTTGTGCCTCTGCCCGTTGGCTGGAGGAGTTGGACTTAGCAAGGCACCCTTGGTGCGGTTTGGGCAGGAGACGAGGGCCAGGGACGCGACCCGAACAGACTGGGGTTTTCGAGGTCACCCTGCAGGCCCAAGGGGCGGCTTCTTGCTCGCTCTGCAAGGAAGAAGAGTCCTGGCCATCCGGGGGCAAGCAGGCTTGGCGACTGGAGCTCAGCTCTGGAAAGCGACTGGCGGGCAGGAGACTCTGCTCCTTGCAGTTTGGAGACTCGCTCCGAGGAACCTTGGCTCCACCACTCTGGGCCTCAGCTTTCCAGGGGCGTTTCCTCTTCTTCCCCTTGCCCAGACGCAGTGTCCAGGAAGAAGAAGGGCAGTCATAGTTGAGGCAAGCCTCGAAAGAACCGGCCGGGTACGAGTCCGGGTTCCTCTGTGGGCTCCTCCTGCTGCTCCCCACGACCTCTCTGGCATCTCCCGCACGTGCCCGAGAAGCAGCAGGCTCATGCGCCTTGTCCTCTGCTGCGGGCTTTCGGGGTGCCTGCTCTCTTGTCAGTCCCATCTGTAAGGCAGGGTCCTGTGGCTCCGCCTCGGCCTGGCGCTCCAAGGGTGACCTCTCTGACCACTTGGAGGCAAAGTCCTTGGCAAAGGGGACCAGGAGCTGCTCTCTCCTCAGCAGCTCGATGGTCTGCCTGAAGCCAATCTCCGCCAGGGTGTCGCACAGGATGGGTACTGAAGAGAGTTTCTTCAGGGTTTTGTAAAGTTTGTCTGGCTCTGTCTCTGTGTGCAGGCGCTCCCGCAACTTCCGCAGGGCTTTTAGGTGCTTGGCGGACCCCTCCATCTCCAATGTGGGGACTGGACCTTCGGGGGCACCTGAAGCAGCACGCTCCCTCGAGTGCTCTAGAACCCTGCCTGGGGACGCGCTTGGCACTCTGCGGGCAGAGGACAGGACCTCTGGGCTGGCCTCACTGTCAGCTGCCTCTCTTTCACCTCTGTGCAGGGCTGCTCTGCTCACTTTATTGGAAGCTGGTGGGTGGGGAAAAAGCGTCCTCACACCTGCCCAACCAATCAGCAGCCTAGGCTGCTTCTCCTGGACACGCCCTTTTCCTGCTAACAGCTCAGCTAGACACGCCCACTCTTCAGCTCCTGCCTGCCTTGCCCTGCTTCCCCAAACCCCAAGGCCTCAAAACATTTTCCCCCCACCCCGACCCCACCACACACACACACACTTACTGCTGAGCCCTGCCACTTGGGAGCCTCTTTAAGTCCTCTGGTCAGTCCTATCTGCTGACTCTCCAGGGAGTCAGATCAACAGTGAGAAATGCCCCCGCCCCCCCCCCCCATGCATTTACAAACTCACACAGCAGGAACAAGAAAAGGATGGAATCCCATCTCCTGCCTGTTTCTGGGCAGTGCAAAATGGCTAGGGAGGCACCTCACCTGAGCTTCAATAGGGCAAAAGCTTTTCCTTGCTGACCTTGAAGGTCACAAGACTTGTGTTCCATCAACTGTCAAGCAGAACAGGCAGTCTCCCTCTTCCCCCAACTTGTAAGGCTCGCCCCACAGGCCAGTTGCACAAAGATGGCTAAAGTCGGTGCATAGACAAGTACCCTGGACACCACCACTTTTCATTGTGGTTTCCCACTTGACCTGTGGTTCTTTATTTCCAAATTTATCCTGTTATTCCAATTCATTCTCTCTCTTTCTGTTTGTCTCTCCTTGTCTGACTGGCTGCCTGGCTCTTCTCCTTTTGTCCTATTTGTTTCTCATATGCACATTCGAGCGCACACACACAAACACACACACAGGTAGGCACGTTAAGCGTTTCTACCACCCATTCGGGACATCACATATGCCAGTTGTCCTCCTTTCTCTTATTCTCAAAACTTTGTTATACTCTGCTAAACACAACTCAGTTTATCTCTACAGGTTTGGAGT
Organism: Microtus pennsylvanicus; assembly: GCF_037038515.1. NCBI lineage: Eukaryota > Metazoa > Chordata > Mammalia > Rodentia > Cricetidae > Microtus > Microtus pennsylvanicus. The sequence continues at coordinate 92,975,726 of NC_134587.1, forward strand.
GCTTGGATACTGGGACCTTGAAATCCAGGACTTCTCAAAAGAGTGGGACTAAGGCTGTTGTCTTCACACCTGTTATCATTCCCTAACGGGATACAATCTGCGGGGTCTCTCAACCCTTGGAAATTATGTCCTCCCTCTTTTTCTACTGAATAGAAAACACACACACACACACAAGCACATTCAAATAACCCCCCCCACACACACACACAGACACACATTTCCCTTTTAAGTTTTGTTTTTGACATTGATTTCCGGTGTCGTTATTTTTAATTAGATTTAGACACTCTTCTTTCCATTTTACCTTTTGGTTCTAGGGGAGTGCATGCATCCATGCCTGCATGCCGAATTTTCGTCATAGGTTGTGTATCAATTATTTATGTTCCTAGGTGTCCAAAAGTCGATGTATTTTTGTCTTTATATAAATCTATCTTTGGGCTTCTCTCTCTCTGTCTCTCTCTCTGTCTCTCTCTCTCTCTCTTTCTCTCTCTCTTTCTCTCTCTCTCTCTCTTTCTGTCTCTCTGTCTCTCTCTCTCCCCCTCTAGATGTAACAGAATCTAGAAACTATGAATAAACTTAGACGCCAAGGATCTATGTTTCGATATACTCAATCTTTATTATGATATGTATACTTCTTAAAATAAATAAATAGATAAATAAATAAATATCCATATTTAGAGAGAAAGGTATAGGAGTCCATTTGCATAAGAAGAGGACTGCCCCAATCCTACATCCACACGGGTGATCATACAAAACCCTCTAGTGCTAGGTGTGTGCTTTCACAGTCGACAAGGCTTGTATGGCGACACGGGAAAATGTCTAAGGTGTGAAAGCTGATGGGAAGGAGTCACGTCCAAGGCCAGGAAGAGGCTGGCTGTGAAGTGTCCCAGGACAAGGAATAGTTCGTTCCTGGGTGGGGCCAGCCTCTCCCGAAGGATTAGGAGGGGCTGAAATCAGCATCCAGCCAGTCTTGATTGAAAATTCGCTGCAGGTGTGAATGAAGACGTTCAGTGCGTCTGTCTACAAAAGGCTTCCAAAGGAAGCTAAAGGCAAAGGTCTGAGGTCTTGGGGCTCCTCTTTCTTTGCTTTGAAGCCAAGGCCTTGAGCACTTGAGTCCTTGGCTAGTGGACTGTTGGGTGTTTGGGAATTTCCAAAGTGGAGTGCTTGCCCTGGGAAGCCATGGTCTGTTGTCTATGTGGTCTAAGGCACTCCCAAAGGGGTTGAACCTGAGTTGGCTCTTGGGGCCTGGCTGGATTTGGAGTTGGGTGGGTCCCTGGGGATTGGAGGTGGCTGTCCAGGCTTCTCTGGGAAGAGGGCAGCCATGAGCTTGAGCAGGGATCCTAGGTGCAAGGGATCCTTTGGCAACTGGGCTTGCCTGTTGTATGAGAGGGGAGAGAGCAGATCTCCTGAGTGAGCAGTTGCCAGCAATCCCGGGTCAGAGAGCATTCTCAGTTCACCTTCTTGAATATCTGTTCTTGTAATCTCTGAGGGACTTGGCCATGAGAGGGGCGCTTTTCTTCAGCTGGTTCTTGTTGCTGGGGCCCAAGGTCAGGCAGGGAGCCCTCTGCTGTGTCCCAGGGTCCAAGGCTCCAGGAAGGTTGTTCTCTTTGGAGGGGGCTCCCCCTCCCCCTGCGTGTCCAGAGGCAGCCTGCTGGCTTTGGCTGGCGACCTGGGCAGGGAAGGGGATCATCTGGGTCTGGAGAGCTTGGCTCTTCTTGGCTTGGGCCCTTTGGATGTGCTCTCTCAGGCCTTGCAGCATGAGCTCGCGGGCCTCCTGCTGCTGGAGGTGTGTCTGCCTCTCAGCCTGGGCCTGAGTTGTCTGGCCATGGCAGATCTGGGGCCTGCACTCCTCCTCTTGTGCCTCTGCCCGTTGGCTGGAGGAGTTGGACTTAGCAAGGCACCCTTGGTGCGGTTTGGGCAGGAGACGAGGGCCAGGGACGCGACCCGAACAGACTGGGGTTTTCGAGGTCACCCTGCAGGCCCAAGGGGCGGCTTCTTGCTCGCTCTGCAAGGAAGAAGAGTCCTGGCCATCCGGGGGCAAGCAGGCTTGGCGACTGGAGCTCAGCTCTAGAAAGCGACTGGCGGGCAGGAGACTCTGCTCCTTGCAGTTTGGAGACTCGCTCCGAGGAACCTTGGCTCCACCACTCTGGGCCTCAGCTTTCCAGGGGCGTTTCCTCTTCTTCCCCTTGCCCAGACGCAGTGTCCAGGAAGAAGAAGGGCAGTCATAGTTGAGGCAAGCCTCGAAAGAACCGGCCGGGTACGAGTCCGGGTTCCTCTGTGGGCTCCTCCTGCTGCTCCCCACGACCTCTCTGGCATCTCCCGCACGTGCCCGAGAAGCAGCAGGCTCATGCGCCTTGTCCTCTGCTGCGGGCTTTCGGGGTGCCTGCTCTCTTGTCAGTCCCATCTGTAAGGCAGGGTCCTGTGGCTCCGCCTCGGCCTGGCGCTCCAAGGGTGACCTCTCTGACCACTTGGAGGCAAAGTCCTTGGCAAAGGGGACCAGGAGCTGCTCTCTCCTCAGCAGCTCGATGGTCTGCCTGAAGCCAATCTCCGCCAGGGTGTCGCACAGGATGGGTACTGAAGAGAGTTTCTTCAGGGTTTTGTAAAGTTTGTCTGGCTCTGTCTCTGTGTGCAGGCGCTCCCGCAACTTCCGCAGGGCTTTTAGGTGCTTGGCGGACCCCTCCATCTCCAATGTGGGGACTGGACCTTCGGGGGCACCTGAAGCAGCACGCTCCCTCGAGTGCTCTAGAACCCTGCCTGGGGACGCGCTTGGCACTCTGCGGGCAGAGGACAGGACCTCTGGGCTGGCCTCACTGTCAGCTGCCTCTCTTTCACCTCTGTGCAGGGCTGCTCTGCTCACTTTATTGGAAGCTGGTGGGTGGGGAAAAAGCGTCCTCACACCTGCCCAACCAATCAGCAGCCTAGGCTGCTTCTCCTGGACACGCCCTTTTCCTGCTAACAGCTCAGCTAGACACGCCCACTCTTCAGCTCCTGCCTGCCTTGCCCTGCTTCCCCAAACCCCAAGGCCTCAAAACATTTTCCCCCCACCCCGACCCCACCACACACACACACACTTACTGCTGAGCCCTGCCACTTGGGAGCCTCTTTAAGTCCTCTGGTCAGTCCTATCTGCTGACTCTCCAGGGAGTCAGATCAACAGTGAGAAATGCCCCCGCCCCCCCCCCATGCATTTACAAACTCACACAGCAGGAACAAGAAAAGGATGGAATCCCATCTCCTGCCTGTTTCTGGGCAGTGCAAAATGGCTAGGGAGGCACCTCACCTGAGCTTCAATAGGGCAAAAGCTTTTCCTTGCTGACCTTGAAGGTCACAAGACTTGTGTTCCATCAACTGTCAAGCAGAACAGGCAGTCTCCCTCTTCCCCCAACTTGTAAGGCTCGCCCCACAGGCCAGTTGCACAAAGATGGCTAAAGTCGGTGCATAGACAAGTACCCTGGACACCACCACTTTTCATTGTGGTTTCCCACTTGACCTGTGGTTCTTTATTTCCAAATTTATCCTGTTATTCCAATTCATTCTCTCTCTTTCTGTTTGTCTCTCCTTGTCTGACTGGCTGCCTGGCTCTTCTCCTTTTGTCCTATTTGTTTCTCATATGCACATTCGAGCGCACACACACAAACACACACACAGGTAGGCACGTTAAGCGTTTCTACCACCCATTCGGGACATCACATATGCCAGTTGTCCTCCTTTCTCTTATTCTCAAAACTTTGTTATACTCTGCTAAACACAACTCAGTTTATCTCTACAGGTTTGGAGTGCTTGGATACTGGGACCTTGAAATCCAGGACTTCTCAAAAGAGTGGGACTAAGGCTGTTGTCTTCACACCTGTTATCATTCCCTAACGGGATACAATCTGCGGGGTCTCTCAACCCTTGGAAATTATGTCCTCCCTCTTTTTCTACTGAATAGAAAACACACACACACACACAAGCACATTCAAATAACCCCCCCCCACACACACACACAGACACACATTTCCCTTTTAAGTTTTGTTTTTGACATTGATTTCCGGTGTCGTTATTTTTAATTAGATTTAGACACTCTTCTTTCCATTTTACCTTTTGGTTCTAGGGGAGTGCATGCATCCATGCCTGCATGCCGAATTTTCGTCATAGGTTGTGTATCAATTATTTATGTTCCTAGGTGTCCAAAAGTCGATGTATTTTTGTCTTTATATAAATCTATCTTTGGGCTTCTCTCTCTCTGTCTCTCTCTCTGTCTCTCTCTCTCTCTCTTTCTCTCTCTCTCTCTCTTTCTGTCTCTCTGTCTCTCTCTCTCCCCCTCTAGATGTAACAGAATCTAGAAACTATGAATAAACTTAGACGCCAAGGATCTATGTATCGATATACTCAATCTTTATTATGATATGTATACTTCTTAAAATAAGTAAATAGGTAGATAAATAAATAAATATCCATATTTAGAGAGAAAGGTATAGGAGTCCATTTGCATAAGAAGAGGACTGCCCCAATCCTACATCCACACGGGTGATCATACAAAACCCTCTGGTGCTAGGTGTGTGCTTTCACAGTCGACAAGGCTTGTATGGCGACACGGGAAAATGTCTAAGGTGTGAAAGCTGAGGGGAAGGAGTCATGTCCAAGGCCAGGAAGAGGCTGGCTGTGAAGTGTCCCAGGACAAGGAATAGTTCGTTCCTGGGTGGGGCCAGCCTCTCCCGAAGGATTAGGAGGGGCTGAAATCAGCATCCAGCCAGTCTTGATTGAAAATTCACTGCAGGTGTGAATGAAGACATTCAGTGCGTCTGTCTACAAAAGGCTCCCAAAGGAAGCTAAAGGCAAAGGTCTGAGGTCTTGGGGCTCCTCTTTCTTTGCTTTGAAGCCAAGGCCTTGAGCACTTGAGTCCTTGGCTAGTGGACTGTTGGGTGTTTGGGAATATCCAAAGTGGAGTGCTTGCCCTGGGAAGCCATGGTCTGTTGTCTATGTGGTCTAAGGCACTCCCAAAGGGGTTGAACCTGAGTTGGCTCTTGGGGCCTTGCTGGATTTGGAGTTGGGTGGGTCCCTGGGGATTGGAGGTGGCTGTCCAGGCTTCTCTGGGAAGAGGGCAGCCATGAGCTTGAGCAGGGATCCTAGGTGCAAGGGATCCTTTGGCAACTGGGCTTGCCTGCTGTATGAGAGGGGAGAGAGCAGATCTCCTGAGTGAGCAGTTGCCAGCAATCCCGGGTCAGAGAGCATTCTCAGTTCACCTTCTTGAATATCTGTTCTTGTAATCTCTGAGGGACTTGGCCATGAGAGGGGCGCTTTTCTTCAGCTGGTTCTTGTTGCTGGGGCCCAAGGTCAGGCAGGGAGCCCTCTGCTGTGTTCCAGGGTCCAAGGCTCCAGGAAGGTTGTTCTCTTTGGAGGGGGCTCCCCCTCCCCCTGCGTGTCCAGAGGCAGCCTGCTGGCTTTGGCTGGCGACCTGGGCAGGGAAGGGGATCATCTGGGTCTGGAGAGCTTGGCTCTTCTTGGCTTGGGCCCTTTGGATGCGCTCTCTCAGGCCTTGCAGCATGAGCTCGCGGGCCTCCTGCCGCTGGAGGTGTGTCTGCCTCTCAGCCTGGGCCTGAGTTGTCTGGCCATGGCAGATCTGGGGCCTGCACTCCTCCTCTTGTGCCTCTGCCCGTTGGCTGGAGGAGTTGGACTTAGCAAGGCACCCTTGGTGCGGTTTGGGCAGGAGACGAGGGCCAGGGACGCGACCCGAACAGACTGGGGTTTTCGAGGTCACCCTGCAGGCCCAAGGGGCGGCTTCTTGCTCGCTCTGCAAGGAAGAAGAGTCCTGGCCATCCGGGGGCAAGCAGGCTTGGCGACTGGAGCTCAGCTCTGGAAAGCGACTGGCGGGCAGGAGACTCTGCTCCTTGCAGTTTGGAGACTCGCTCCGAGGAACCTTGGCTCCACCACTCTGGGCCTCAGCTTTCCAGGGGCGTTTCCTCTTCTTCCCCTTGCCCAGACGCAGTGTCCAGGAAGAAGAAGGGCAGTCATAGTTGAGGCAAGCCTCGAAAGAACCGGCCGGGTACGAGTCCTGGTTCCTCTGTGGTCTCCTCCTGCTGCTCCCCACGACCTCTCTGGCATCTCCCGCACGTGCCCGAGAAGCAGCAGGCTCATGCGCCTTGTCCTCTGCTGCGGGCTTTCGGGGTGCCTGCTCTCTTGTCAGTCCCATCTGTAAGGCAAGGTCCTGTGGCTCCGCCTCGGCCTGGCGCTCCAAGGGTGACCTCTCTGACCACTTGGAGGCAAAGTCCTTGGCAAAGGGGACCAGGAGCTGCTCTCTCCTCAGCAGCTCGATGGTCTGCCTGAAGCCAATCTCCGCCAGGGTGTCGCACAGGATGGGTACTGAAGAGAGTTTCTTCAGGGTTTTGTAAAGTTTGTCTGGCTCTGTCTCTGTGTGCAGGCGCTCCCGCAACTTCCGCAGGGCTTTTAGGTGCTTGGCGGACCCCACCATCTCCAATGTGGGGACTGGACCTTCGGGGGCACCTGAAGCAGCACGCTCCCTCGAGTGCTCTAGAACCCTGCCTGGGGACGCGCTTGGCACTCTGCGGGCAGAGGACAGGACCTCTGGGCTGGCCTCACTGTCAGCTGCCTCTCTTTCACCTCTGTGCAGGGCTGCTCTGCTCACCTTTATTGGAAGCTGGTGGGTGGGGAAAAAGCGTCCTCACACCTGCCCAACCAATCAGCAGCCTAGGCTGCTTCTCCTGGACACGCCCTTTTCCTGCTAACAGCTCAGCTAGACACGCCCACTCTTCAGCTCCTGCCTGCCTTGCCCTGCTTCCCCAAACCCCAAGGCCTCAAAACATTTTCCCCCCACCCCCACCCCACCACACACACACACACTTACTGCTGAGCCCTGCCACTTGGGAGCCTCTTTAAGTCCTCTGGTCAGTCCTATCTGCTGACTCTCCAGGGAGTCAGATCAACAGTGAGAAATGCCCCCGCCCCCCCCCATGCATTTACAAACTCACACAGCAGGAACAAGAAAAGGATGGAATCCCATCTCCTGCCTGTTTCTGGGCAGTGCAAAATGGCTAGGGAGGCACCTCACCTGAGCTTCAATAGGGCAAAAGCTTTTCCTTGCTGACCTTGAAGGTCACAAGACTTGTGTTCCATCAACTGTCAAGCAGAACAGGCAGTCTTCCTCTTCCCCCAACTTGTAATGCTCGCCCCACAGGCCAGTTGCACAAAGATGGCTAAAGCCGGTGCATAGACAAGTACCCTGGACACCACCACTTTTCATTGTGGTTTCCCACTTGACCTGTGGTTCTTTATTTCCAAATTTATCCTGTTATTCCAATTCATTCTCTCTCTTTCTGTTTGTCTCTCCTTGTCTGGCTGGCTGCCTGGCTCTTCTCCTTTTGTCCTATTTGTTTCTCATATGCACATTCGAGCGCACACACACAAACACACACACAGGTGGCACGTTAAGCGTTTTGGGACATCACATATGCCAGTTGTCCTCCTTTCTCTTATTCTCAAAACTTTGTTATACTCTGCTAAACACAACTCAGTTTATCTCTACAGGTTTGGAGTGCTTGGACACTGGGACCTTGAAATCCAGGACTTCTCAAAAGAGTGGGACTAAGGCTGTTGTCTTCACACCTGTTATCATTCCCTAACGGGATACAATCTGCGGGGTCTCTCAACCCTTGGAAATTATGTCCTCCCTCTTTTTCTACTGAATAGAAAACACACACACACACACAAGCACATTCAAATAACCCCCCCCCCCACACACACACAGACACACATTTCCCTTTTAAGTTTTGTTTTTGACATTGATTTCCGGTGTCGTTATTTTTAATTAGATTTAGACACTCTTCTTTCCATTTTACCTTTTGGTTCTAGGGGAGTGCATGCATACATGCCTGTTTGCCGAATTTTCGTCATAGGTTGTGTATCAATTATTTATGTTCCTAGGTGTGCAAAAGTCTATGTATTTTTGTCTTTATATAAATTTATCTTTGGGCGTCTGTCTCTCTCTATTTCTCTCTCTCTCTCTCTCTCTCTCTCTCTCTCTTTCTCTCTCTCTTTCTCTCTCTCTCTCTGTCTCTCTCTTTCTCTCTGTCTGTCTCTCTCTCTCCCCCTCTAGATGTAACAGAATCTAGAAACTATGAATAAACTTAGGCGCCAAGATCTATGTATCAATATACTCAATTTTTTGTGATATGTATACTTCTTAAAATAAGTAAATAGGTAGATAAATAAATAAATATCCATATTTACAGAGAAAAGTATAGGAGCCTATTTGCATAAGAATAGGACTGCCCCAATCCTAAATCCACACTGGTGTTCAAACAAAACCCTCTGGTGCTAGTTGTGTGCTTTCACAGTCGACAAGGCTTGTATGGTGACAAGGAAATATGTCTATGGTGTGAAACCTGAGGGGAAGGAGTCATGTCCAAGGAAGAGGCTGGCTGTGAAGTGTCCCAGGACAAGGAATAGTTCGTTCCTGCGTGGGGCCAGCCACTCCTGAAGGATTAGGAGGGGCTGAAATCAGCATCCAGCCAGTCTTGATTGAAAATTCGCTGCAGGTGTGAATGAAGACGTTCAGTGCGTCTGTCTACAAAAGGCTTCCAAAGGAAGCTAAAGGCAAAGGTCTGAGGTCTTGGGGCTCCTCTTTCTTTGCTTTGAAGCCAAGGCCTTGAGCACTTGAGTCCTTGGCTAGTGGACTGTTGGGTGTTTGGGAATTTCCAAAGTGGAGTGCTTGCCCTGGGAAGCCATGGTCTGTTGTCTATGTGGTCTAAGGCACTCCCAAAGGGGTTGAACCTGAGTTGGCTCTTGGGGCCTGGCTGGATTTGGAGTTGGGTGGGTCCCTGGGGATTGGAGGTGGCTGTCCAGGCTTCTCTGGGAAGAGGGCAGCCATGAGCTAGGAGCAGGGATCCTTTGGCAATCCTGAGCTGGCGACTGTGCTTGCCTGTTGTAAGGGAGGGGAGAGAGCAGATCTGCTCCTTAGTGCGCAGTTGCCAGCAATCCTGGGGCAGAGGGCATTCTAAGTTTACCTCCTAGAATACCTGTTCTTAAAATCTCTGAGGGACTTGGCCATGAGAGGGGTGCTTTTCTTCAACTGGTTCTTGTTGCTGGGTACCAAGGCCAAAGTTCCAGGAAAGCTGTTCTCTTTGAGGAGGCTTCCCCTCTCTTTTAGCATCCAGAGGCAGCCTGCTTTCTTTTTCTGGCGATTTGGCCATGTCTAGAGGGCCTTTGCCATGAGCAGAGAACCTTTCACCCACTTGGTCTTTTGCTGTCGCCTAAGGGGATGTGGGACTGTCCTAGAATTATCTCATTCTCTGTCTGTCTCTGTCTGTCTGTCTGTCTGTCTGTCTGTCTGTCTGTCTCTCTCTCTCTCTCTCTCTTTCTGTCTCTGCCTGTCTCTCTCTGTTTCTCTCTCTTTGTGAGTGATTGTCTGTCTGTCCTTCTGTCTTTCTCTTTCTTTGTCTCCTTTTCTTTATTTCTGTCTGTCTGTCTTTTTTCTGTCAGTCTTTTCTCCTTTTTGTCTTCTCTTCCTCTCATCCTCACACTCACACACACACACACACACACACACACACACACACACACACACACACACACACACACACTTGTAGTCACGTTAAACATTTCCATCCTCTTTAGGACCATTTCTTCTTCTTTTTTTCCACATTTCTGTTTTTTTTCAAAATTTTCTTATACTTTTCCTCACACACCTGTGTTTTTCTCTAAATGTTTTTATTGTTTTAATTGTGTTAGAATAGGGCATCTGACAAGATATTGTATACTAGGAATTTTTTACGTATATTATCTCCACTGCGAATAGCAAGGATATGAAGTGTTAACCTTCAAGTATATGTAGAAGGTGTGGCAAAGGTGGACATTTAACCATTGAATGCAGATCAACAACAAACAGGCAAAGCAACCCCATACCAATACAAAAATCCTTGTCTGGCCTTTCACAGGCCCTCATGCCTAAAGTGGCCCAGTCCTTCCCAGTAACTGTGAAGACATGGCTCACCAGAAAAATTAAAAAATCTAGAGCCTTTTGTAAAAGACCATATTGTTCTAGATGATGGCATAAACATGGAGAATAAGTCTAAAATTCCAAAAGGCAATAGGAAACCTATATTGTGGCGGATCTTTTAAATGATCAAAGACCAAACTAAGAGTGCACATAAATGTCTTTGTAATTTTTATTTTGATAGACACAGGTGCAGATATGAGTATCATTACTCTAGAATCTTGGTATTCAAATTGGCCTCTTAAAGAAGCAGATGTGAAATTACTAGAAATTATAACCATATCTCAACTTAAACAAAGCCCTTGATGGGTCACCTGCATTGGGCCAGAATTTCAGAGAAGGCAGCTGAGGCCGTATGTGGCTAATATTGCAGTAAATTTATCGGATCATCACCTGCTTCCACAATAACATTCTTGCAGTCCCAGAAACTCTTAATTCTGTGAAGGATGTTATAAGGTACTATACACAAAGGCCACCAGCCATTCAGACTTACAAGAACATCAAGCAACTAGCAAACCTTTAGAGGTACCAACAGCCCTATTTTAAAATAGTTAACTGAGAAACCAATATGTGTTCAGCAGAGGCCTCTAGCTAAAGATAACTTGCAGACTTTAGAACAGGTGGTACAAGAGCTACTAGATGCTTACCATATTGAAGACTCAACCAAGCCTTGGAATTCTCCTGTATTTGGTGTGAAAAAGAAATCTTGTAAATGGTGAATGATGACGGATCTCAGAGCTGTCAATAAGGTAATTTAACATATGGGCCATCTACAATCTGGAATAGCTCCGCCTTCTCTATTACCAAAAGAATGGCCTCTTATTGTTATTGATTTGAAAGATTTTTTTTTCTTCACTATACCTTTACAAGAAAAGGATAAATATTTGACTTCACATTGCCTATTTATTATTATTCTCAGCCTACTATGAGATATCAATAGACTATATTTCCACAAGGAATGCTCAATAGCCCCACCCTGTGCCAATCCTTTGTCAGTTAGCCATTGGAAATGATATATAAGAAATATTTAAGTCAATAATCTACCATTAAATGGATGATATTTTGCTATCTGATTCAAATAAAGATACTTTAGAAAGGATGTTTGAAGAAGTAAAGAATGTCTTGCCAAATGGGGCTTTCAAATTGCTCCTGAAAGGATTTAAAGAGGAGATTCTGTTAATTACCTACGTTACAGAATAGGCTTACAGAAAATTAGAACACAAAAAGCACGAATTAGGAGATACTGGTTGTGGACTCTTAATGACTTTCAGAGATTATTGGGAGACATTTCCAGTCTATGACCAGCTGTTGTGATACCTGATCTAATAATTCATTAAAACAAAACTTCAGATGATGATAGACTTGATTAGTCCCAAAGAATAAACAGCTGGAGCAGAAAAGGAATTGACAATTGTTGAGGAGAAATTACAGGAGGCACATGTGGATTGGGTGAATCCAAATTTTAATTGTATTCATGTCATATTGCCTGCCAGAATTTCTCCTACAGGAATTTTAATGCAGAGGGATGATATTATCTTAGAATGGATATTATTACCACATAAACCAAGTAAAAAATTTAAAAACTTCAGTGGAAAAATTCTCTGAATTAATTATAAAAGGTAAAATGATACTTTGTCAATTAGCAGGTATAGACCCAGCAGAGATTATACTGCCTTTCACTACTGATGACATAAAAAGGTTATAGGAAGACAATGAACCATGGCAAAGAGCTTATGTTAATTTTTTGGGAGAAATGAATAGCAATTATCTTAAAGAATAGACTTAACCTTATATAAAAAAAACTTACTGGATGCGTCCCCGAATTGTACGAGATGCTGCAATAAATGGAGCCCATTCCTTTTATATTGATGCAACCAAATCAGAGAAGACAGAGAAGGCAGGATACAAATCAGAAAAATTAAGTATGGTGGAACAAAGCCCTTATATTTTTGTGTAGAAGGTAGAATTATATGCAATTCTCATGGTGGTAAGAGATTTTAAAGAACCTCTTAATATATTTACTCATTTTTGGTTCTCTTGCATTTTGAAACCACTGAATTTATAGCAGATAATACAGAATTGACTTTATTATTAATCTAGGTGCAAGACATACTCAGGAATAGGCTTTGCCATATATACATAACACATATCCTATCCCATATGTATCTGCTTGGTCCTCTAGCACAAGGTAATGCAGAAATTGATCAAGTATTGATTGAAAGCATGTTGCAGGCCTCAGAATTACATAAAAATCATGTCAATAGAAAAGGTTTAAGGAACGATTTTACTAATACATGGAAACAAGCTAAGAGTATAAAAGGATGCCTTACTTGCTATTTTTATTTTTCAATATTTATTATTTTATTAAAAATTTCGCCTCCTCCCCTCCTCCAATTTCCCTCCCCCTCTCCCCATTTCCACTTCCCTCCATCTCCAGTCCAAAAAGCAGTCAGGATTCCCTGCCCTGTGAGAAGTCCAAGGTCCACCCCCTCCAACCAGCTCTAGGGAGGTGAGCATCCAAATAGACTAGGTTCAAACAAAGCCAGTACACGCAGCAGAATCAAAACTCAGTGCCATTTTCCTTGGCTTGTCAGTCAGCCCTCCTTGTCAGCCACGATCAGAGATTCCAGTTTGATCACATGCTCCATCAGTCCCAGTCCAACTGGCCTTGATGAGCTCCCATTAGGTCAGCCCCACCATCTCAGTGGGTGGTCACATCCCTCAAGGTCCTGACTTTCCTGTTCATGTTCTCCCTCCTTCTGATCCTCATTTGGACCTTGGGAGCTCAGTCCAGTGCTCCAGTGTGGGTCTCTGTCTCTATCTCCATCCATTGCCAGATGGTGATATGCAAAATATTCATCATTGAGGCTATAGGATAGGGCCAGTTCAGGCACCCCCTCCTCAGCTGCCCAAGAAACAAACTGGGGAACATCTCCTTGGACACCTGGGAACCCCTCTAGAGTCAAGTCTCTTGCCAATCCTAAAATGGCTCCCTAAATTAAGATATATACTTCCCTGCTCCCATATCTGCCTGTTCTCCATCCCTACTGTCTCATTGCCCCAAGATCTCCCCACCCTTCCCTTCTTACTTCTCTCTCCCCACTCCCCTTAACCCCACCTAAACCCTACTCCAAGCTCCCAATTTTGCCTGGCAATCTTGTCTACTTCCAATATCCTGGAGGCTGACTATATGTTTTCCTTTGGGCTCACCTTCTTATTTAGCTTCTCTAGGATCAGAAATTATAGGCTCAATGTCCTGTATTATTGCTAGAATTCACTTATGAGTGAGTACATGCCATATTCATCTTTCTGGGTCTGGGTTACCTCACTCAGGATAGTGTTTTCTATTTCTGTCAATTTGCATGGAAAATTCAAGATGCCATTGTTTTTTTTTTTTTTTACCACTGAGTAGTACTCTAATGCATATATATTCCACACTTTTCCCATCCATTCTTCCATTGAGGGGCATCTAGGTTGTTTCCAGGTTCTGGCTATTACAAATAATGCTGCTATGAACATGGTTGAACAAATGCTTTTGCAGTATGATAGGGCATCTCTTGGACCCCAAGAGTGGTGTTGCTGGATCCTGGGGTAGGTTGGTCTTGAATTACCTGAGAAACTGCCAAACTGATTTCCAAAGTGGTTGACCACGTTTGCATTCCCACCTGCAATGGATGAGTGTTCTGCTTACTCCACATCCTCTCTAGCAAAGGCTATCATTGTTGTTTTTTTTTTACTTTAGCCGTTCTGACAGGTGTAAGATGGTATCTCAAAGCTGTTTTGATTTGCATTTCCCTGATTGCTAAGGAGGTTAAGCATGACCTTAAGTGTCTTTTGGCCATTTGAACTTCTTCTGTTGAGAATTCTCTGTTCAGTTCAGTGCCCCATTTTTTTAATTGGGTTAATTAACATTTTAAAGTCTGGTTTCTTGAGTTCTTTATATATTTTGGAGATCAGACCTTTGTTTGTTGTGGAGTTGGTGAATATCTTCTCCCAATCAGTAGGTTGCCTTTTTGTCTTAATGACAGTGTCCTTTGTTTTACAGAAGCTTTTCAGTTTTAGGAGGTCCCATTTATTCATTTTTTTCCATTATTGTCTGTGCTATTCGAGTTCTATGTAGGAAGTGGTCTCCTGTGCCCATGTGTTGTAGACTACTTCCCACTTTCTCTTCTATCAGGTTCAGTGTAGTCAGATTAATATTGAGGTCTTTGATCCATTTGGACTTGAGTTTTGTGCATGGTGATAGAAAGGGATCTATTTTCATTCTTCCACAGGTTGACATCCAGTTATGCCACCACCATTTGTTGAAGATGCTTTCTTTCTTCCATTGTATATTTTTAGGTGCTTTGTCAAAAATCAAGTGTTCATAGGTTTGTGGGTTAATATCCGTGTCTTCTATTCGATTCCATTGGTCGACTTCTCTGTTTTTATGCCAATACTAAGCTGTTTTCAAAACTGTAGCTCTGTAATAGAGTTTGAACTCAGGAATTGTAATGCCTCCAGAAGTTGCTGTATTGTATAAGATTGTTTTGGCTATCCTGGGTTTTTTGTTTTTTCATATAAAGTTGATTATTGCTCTCTCAAGGTCTGTGAAGAATTTTGTTGGGATTTTGATGGGGATTGCGTTGAATTTATAGATTGCCTTTGGTAGAATTACCATTTTTACTATGTTGATCCTACCCATCCAAGAGCATGGGAGGTCTTTACATTTTCTCGTGTCTTATTCCATTTCTTTCTTCAGTGCCTTAAAGTTCTTGTCAAATAGATCTTTCACTTCCTTGGTTAGAGTTACTGCAAGATACTTTATGCTTTTTCTGGCAATCATAAAAGGTGAAGTTTCTCTGAATTCCCTCTCTGCTTCTCTATCTTTTGTATAAGTGGGCTACTGATTTTTTTTTTGAGTTGCTCTTGTATCCTTCCACATCACTGAAGTTATTGATCAGCTGTAGGAGTTCTTTGGTAGAGTTTTTGGGGTCACTAATGTACACTATCATATCATCTGCAAATACCAAAAATTTGACTTCTTCCTTTCTGATTCAAATCCCCTTGATCTTTTTATGTTGTCTTATTGCTAGAACTTCAAGAACTATGTTGAAGAAATATGGAGAGAGTGGACAGCCTTGTCATGTTCTTGATTTTAGTGGAATGGCTTTGAGTTTCTCTCTATTTAATTTGATATTGGCTTTTGGCTTGCTATATATTGCTTTTATTATATTTTGGTATGATCCTCATATCCCTAACCTCTCCAAAACCTCTATCATAAAGGGGTGTTGAATTTTGTCAAATGCTTTTTCCACATCTAATGAAATGATCATATGCTTTTTTTCTTTCAGTTTATTTATATGATGGATTACATTGATAGATTTTTGTATGTTGAACCAACCCTGCATGTCTGGGATGGCACCTACTTGATCATAATGGATAAATTTTTTAATCTGTTCTTGAATTCTGTTTGCCTGAATTTTACTGAGAATTTTTGCATCGATGTTCATGAGTGAGAATGGTCTGTACTTCTCTTTCTTGCTTGAGTCTTTGTGTGGTTTTGAAATCAGGGTGACTGTAGCTTCATAAAAAAAATTGGCAATGACTTCTGATTCTATTATGTGGAACACATTAAGGAGTATAGGTATCACCTCTTCTTGGAAGTTCTGATAAAATTCTGCATTAAAACCATCAGTTCCTGGGCTTTTTTTGTTTGGTTTTTTTTTTTTTTTGACAGCTTCTATTTCCTCACGACTTATAGGTCTATTTAAATTGTTCACCTGGTCTTGATTTAATTTTGGTAAATGGTACTTATCTAAAAAGAAGTCCATTTCTTTTACATTTTCCCACTTTATGGCATATGAGCATTTGTAGTAAGACCTGATGATTCTCTGAATTTTCTCAGTGTCTGTTGTTATGTCCTCCTCTTCATTTCTGATCTTGTTAATTTGTGTGTTCGCTCTCTGCCTTTTCATTAGTTTGGATAAAGGTTTGTCAATCTGTTGACTTTCTCAAAGAACCAACTATTTGTTTCATTGATTCTTTGGATTGTTTTCTCTGTTTATATTTTGTTGATTTCAGCACTCAGTTTGACTATTTCCATTCTTCTACCCCTCCTAGGTGAGTCTGCTTCTTTTTTTCTAGAGCTTTCAGCTGTGCTGTTAAGTCTCCAATGTGAGCTTTCTCCTTTTTTTTTTTAATGTGGGCACTTAGAGCCATGAACTTTCCTCTTAGCACTGCTTTCATAGTGTCCCATAGGTTTCGGTATGTTGTGTCTTTATTTTTGCTGAATTCAAGGAAGACTTTAGTTTCTTTCTTTATTTCTTTCCTGACCCAGGGGTGGTTCAGTAGTTGACTATTCAGCTTCCATGAGTTTGTAGGCTTTCTGGGGGTAGAATTATTATTAAATTCTACCTTTATTCCATGGTGATCTGATAAGACACAGGTGGTTACTAATATTTTTTTGTATCTGTGGAAGTTTGATTTTTTACCGAGTATATGGTCAATTTTCGAGAAGCTTCCATGAGATGCTGAGAACAAGGTATATATACTTGGGTGGAACGATCTATCGATGTCTGTTAAGTCCATTTGATTCATTACCTCCATTAATTCTCTTATTTCTCTGTTAGGTTTCTGTCTGATTGACCTGTCCATTGGTGAGAGAGCAATGTTGAAGTCTCCTACTATTAGTGTGTGTGGTTTTATGTCTGCCTTGAGTTCTAGTAATGTTTCTTTTACATAAGTGGGTGCTTTTATATTAGGGGCATAATTATTCAGGATTGAGACTTCATCCTGCTATGAGTATAAAATGTTCATCTCTATCTCTTCAGATTGGTTTTAGTTTGAAGTCAATTTTGTTAGAGATTAGCATGGCCACACCCACTTGTTTCTTATGTCCATTTGATTGAAAAGCTTTTTCCAATCCCTTTACTCTGAGTAGATGTCGGTCTTTGTGGTTGAGTTGTGTTTCCTGTAAACAGCAGAATATTGGATCCTGTTTTCACATCCAATCTCTTAGCCTGTGCCTTTTTATAGGTGAATTAAGTCCATTGATAATAAATGATATTAATTAACAGTGGTTGTTAACTCTGTTTTTTTTTTTTTTTTTTTGCTGGTAGAATTTGTGTGTTTCCCTTCTTTGAGTTGTGCTGGTGAAGTGTAACTAGATGTCTGGGTTATTGTGGGCATTGTTGTATTCCTTGGGTTGAGATTTTCCTTCTATTACTTTCTAAAAGACTGGATTTGTGGCTATGTGTTATTTAAATTTGTTTTTATCCTGTAATATTTTGTTTTTGTCCATTGATAGTGAACAAAAGCTTGGCTAGGTATAGTACTCTGGGCTTACATCCATGGCAGCACATCTATCCAGGACCTTCTGGCTTTCACGGTTTCCATAAAGAAGTCAGGTGTAAGTCTGATGGATTTATTTTTATAAATTACTTGACCTTTTTCCTTTGTAGCTGTTAATATTTTTTCTTTATTCAGTATGTTTTGTGTTTTGATTATTATATGGTGAGGGGATTTTTTTTATCCAGTTCTGTATGCTTCTTGAACTTTCATAGGAATATCTTTCTTTAGGTTTGGAAAGTTTTTTTCTATAATTTTGTTGAATATATTTTCTGGGCCTTTGATCTGTAATTCTCCTTCTTCTACCCCCATTATTCTTAGATTTGATCTTTTTATTGTGTCCCAGATTTCCTGGATGTTTTGTGATGAGAATTTGTTGGATTTGCTGCTTCCTTTGATCAGTGTTTTTATTTTCTCTATGGTGTCTTCAGCATCTGAGATTCTTTCGTCTATCTCTTGTATTCTGTTGGTTATGCTTGTCTCTGTTCATTTACCTAGATTTTCCATATCCAGTCGGCCCTCAGTTTTTGTTTTTTTCATTGCCTCAATTTCAGTTTTCAAGTCTTGTACTGTTTCAATTATCTGGTTGATTGTTTTTACTTAATTTCCTAGGGTATCTTTTATGGATCTACTCATTTCTTCAAACTTCTTGTTATTCTTCTCATCCATTTCTTTAAGGGAGTTTTTCACGTCCTGTTTAAGGGACTCTATTGCATTCATAATGGTTTCTAGCCATAAACAAAGGACATTGAGCCTATAATTCGTGATCCTAGAGAAGGTAAATAAGAAGGCGAATCCAAAGAAAAACATATAGGCATCCTCCTGAATATTAACCTTCATCAGGAGATGAAAGGAGACAGAGACAGAGACCCACATTGGAGCACTGAACTGAAATCTCAAGGTCCAAATCAGGAGCAGAAGGAGAGAGAGCATGAGCAAGGAACTCAGGACAGCGAGGGGTGCACCCACACACTGAGACAATGGGGATGTTCTATCAGGAACTCACAAAGGCCAGCTGGCCTGGATCTGAAAAAGCCTGGGATAAAACCGGACTCGCTAAACATAGCGGACAGTGAGGACTACTGAGAACTCAAGAACAATGGCAATGGGTTTTTGACCCTACTCCACGTACTGGCTTTGTGGGAGCCTAGGCAGTTTGGATGCTCACCTTACTAGACCTGAATGGAGGTGGGTGGTCCTTGGACTTCCCACAGGGTAGAGAACCCTGATTGCTCTTTGGGCTGACGAGGGAGAGGGACTTTATTGGGGGAGGGGTGGGAAAAGGGAGGCGGTGGTGGGGAAGAGACAGAAATCTTTAATAAATAAATAAATTACAAAAAAACCCAATCATTTTACTTTCACAGGATCCCTTAGAAAGAACATCACCCACATGACAGCTGGAAGTAATTCCAGAAGATGACATCTCCTCTCCCAATAAAGTTTGTCCTCAGGGTTAGGGACATCATTTAGGGGTTGATTATAATTGGGGGAATTCTATAGGCTCAGAGATCTGTTTGAAATAAAAGGGGAAAGTTGAATGGGATAATAGATTGGTATGAGCTTACTCACACTAATAATAGTGAGTAATAGGGTGAAAACTTGTGAGTTATAGGCAATTACATTGGTATAGATTCTTTTATATTGATACAAATTTAAATTATATTGAATATTTTATGCATACATGCTTTTACCTTTGCTTAAAACATTTTATATATATTGATATATATTTATCATATTGCTATGTATATTTCTACCTCTGATCAAGATACTTATTCACTGCTTACATTTTGAGGTAATTGTCCTCATTCATTGAACAATTGTTCATTGTTTTTGTCTTTAAGTTATGTAGATATTAAGAATCATAGATAAATAGTCATTTATGTTTGTCATAGTTATAGCTAGACTAATCAGGTTTTTTAGATACACAGAGATTATATTCTACATATATAGGTAATATTATATCACTTCAAAGAGCTGTAGAATATAGCATTTATATAACTTAGGGTTCTGTTGAAATGAGACACAATTGCTCCTGGCAGCACCAATCTATTCCTGAGATAATGTCGAGCACTGAATACACTCAATTTGAGCTTGTTTTCTTCTTAGCATAACTGGCCTTTGGACAAAGATATGCCCATGCCTCAAACCCTGACAAGCTACATGATATCCAGAAATGGATAAGCAGGATGGTCAAATCTTGACAAAACAGGGCAAGAGAGTTTTACAAAATTTCCTGCCTCTGAGAATGGTCTGTCAGTTACTCTAGGCCTTAGCCAAAGTTGGTTGCATCAATCTTGCAAATGAGATTTTGGGTGATTGCCCAGGTAACCAGTTGCCTCTGTCATTTGTTGTACATTTTAGAAGTTGCTTGATTGCACTTCCTGCTTACTCAAGTAATATTATTTCCCTTCTCAGATCTTTGATGGGGTTTAAAACTACATAGTTGTAGTTACCTTCCTCTCATGACTTGGCCAAGTTATTTATTATACTAGTTAGGATACGATAATTATTGAATCCATTTGTTCTTATTGTATATAATTTTGTATTAGGCTTAGAACTCTCTTATTTAAACAAAAGAGGGAAGAAGTCTTACAGGCAGTAGTTACCCGGCCCATAGGGGTGTGGCCTCTTATACTATGTAAGCCAATGTAGAGCATGCGACTGCTCTCCTTTCGGCCCCCCTGTTTAGGTTGTGGGATTCAGTTTCTAATCACTGTTCAAGCTGAGGATTGTAATTTGTAGTCTACCCCTAAATAAATAACCATTTCTTTCTTTCTTTTTTATTTTTGAGACAGAGTTTCCCTGTAGCTTTTTTGGTTCCTGTCCTGGAACTAGCTCTTCTAGACTAAGCTGGCCTTGAACTCACAGAGATCCTCTTGCCTCTGCCTCCCAAGTGGTTCTGTCTACAGCCCTGTCACAAAGAAAAATAAAGGCAAATGTCTGAGGTCTTAGTGCTTGTCTTTCTTCTATTTTAAGCCAATATCTTATATTTTTGAAGGCAAAATCCAATGTGAATTATTTCCTCTGGGAACCAATATTTTTCTTGGTGTTTTCTAGGTACTCCAAGGAGTGTGTAAATCACTTGGGGGTCTATGGAGCCAGCAGGAAAGTCTGTACAGGGTCTTGGAGAGTCCTGTTCTGGCCATAGAGTAGAGCAGCATTCCAGAGGCAGTTGTTGGAAAGACCAGGATTTCTGCTTCTCTGATGGAGCTTTAGAGAGCTGCTCTGGTCCAGAGTATTGGGAGCAATTCCAGGGCAGAGATCATCCTCAGTTCACCTCTAACAGAACCTCTTTCTGTGTTTTTTGAGGGGCATTGACATGAGCTGCACAGATTTCTTGGGTCTTTTTCCTGCTGCCTAAGCAAGTCAGGGATTTTTTTTTGTTGTTGTTGCAGGTGATAGGCAGAGGGCTCTGGGAGACTGTACTGTTTGGTGACCACCCCTCAATGTCCAAACTCTTCTTTGAGGTGTGGGCTTGTGGCATCTTTTTAGTGGTCATCTTGGTTTGTTGACCTTCTTGTATCTTGACTGGTGTACTTTGTGTAATCAGGTCTATATGTTTATTTGTATGAAATATTCAGTCACTCTAACAGGGAGGCAGTCAGAACATATTCCTCCATATTGTGAGTCCCTATATTCCAACCTTCCTCCTATGGAAGTACTTTGTAAGGAACCAGAAACATAACTTTGAGTTATAACTTTCTAAACCATAAAACAATTCTCTTAGTCGATACATCCCCTGTAATACAACTACCATAATACAGGCAACTCTTCAAAAGAAATACTGCCTTGATAGAGAACTCTAGGAAGAAGAAACACAGAGTAGCCAACAAGACTTTGAGGAAGCAGGATGGGTGGTAAGGAGATGAGGTAATGCCACAAATACAGAACATAGATTAATAAAAATGGGCTGACTTAAGTCATAAGATGTAGTTGAGAACAAGACTAAAATAAGGCTAAGCTTTCATAACTAATAGTAAAAATAAATTAATAATTATTAATAATAAAAAAGAAAGAAATGCTGCCTTATATCATGTTCAAGTTAGGAAATGGTTATTGTTACAATTGTATTGTATTGGCATCATTGTTTTTTTGAGTAGTTATGGTACCAATAGAGTCATGGGCTTGATTTCTTGGGTCATAAAGAGAGGTAGTATTATGATATGTGGCCTTATTGTGGAAGTGTGTTACTGTTGGGGCTTGATTTGAGGCATTATCAAACAAGCTCAGTGCTACGTTGCACACAGTCAACTTCTACTACCTGTGAATCAAGATGTAGACTTCTCAGCTCATACTCCAACACCATGTCTGCCTGCATGTTACTGTGCTTTTCACCATGTTGATAAATCACTACTCCTCTGAAACTGTAAGCCAGCCCCAATTAAATTTTTTCCTTTATAATATTACTCTCGTCATGGTGTCTCTTCACAATAAAAATTCTAACCAAGGTAGCTTTTTTTGCTTTTCTAAAATCAGAAAAAATTGCTAGATGGAGACCACAGATAGTCTCTTCTTCCTGAGTGATCAATATATAGAGAGTCCTCCTTTTCAAATAAACTAAATTAAATTTCATTTCTCTGAAGTCATTTTACAAATGCATAATTTACAGACTTAAAACTATCGATTTTTGATAAAGTGAAAGCTACTTCTGAGGTAACCCTGTCAAAAAAACTTCTCCAACTTTTCCATTAGCTTTCTAGATATATTGCTTCCCCATTGTCAGAAAAATAAGATGTAACTAGAAACAAATGGTTGTATTTTTAGGCTCCTTATTCCCATACTCCATAGCAAAATAGGTGAGGAATGAAATGGAACAAATTAAAACATACACTGTCCATGAAATGTGCTTAGTATTTTGGTCTGCAACTGCAAATAAATTAATACCATGAAAAAAGAAATCATCACGGGTTCTTATAGAAAGAAGTAGAATTTGGCTTTATTTATTAGCTAATGTTTATCACCGCAGTATAATGAATCTTATATGTTTTCTGTCCATGGTCTTTGACATGTACCACAGTATTCCTATTGACGGATCATGCACATTCAGAACATAGAAAATATATTACATTTTGAAATGTTACAATTGTTTTACTGTCATTTCCTAGGTGAAGATTAAGCATCTTTTTCCCTCCAAAGTTTCAACATATTCTTCCACAGAAGTTTCATCATCTTTCCCCAAAGAAATTAGAACAATTTTCCCAGGAAAGTTTGGACATATTTTACATGTGAAGTTTCAGCATAGCTTAATTTTTTTCCTCATGTGTTTTTGTGAGCATACTCAATGTGAAAATTAAAACTCAAAAAAGACAATTTCAAAGCAGAAATGAAAGCAAGTAACATATGAAAAACTAATGGGGGCTTCTTTTTCTCTATTAGGGTCCACTATCAATACTATCTCCTTAGCCATTCTTCAGGAAATAAAGAGGAGTTCAACCATGGTTGCATTGACAGTGATGCTTATTGCTGCATATTTTCCATATTGTATTTTTCAGCACATTTAAATTTCTTTGAAGGAACAGGGACACATTTATCATGAACACATGTGTGTTTTGTACAACATTCTATACCATCTCTCACTTTACCAGCATCAGGTCTAGTTATGCCAATATGGTTGTCCATTTCCCAACAGGCAGCCTATCAATGTGAGTGCAAAGCACACATGTATTTTGTTTTGTGGGAAGTCCAAGGTCCTTTCTACTAGACCTATGTTCAGCAAGGTATCCATCCAAAGAGAATAGGTTCTTAAAAAGGCAGTACAATCAGTAGGGATAAATCCTGGTGCCACTACCAGAGGCCTCTCAGTCTATCCCAGCTATACAACTATCATTCACATTCAGAAGGACTAGTTTGAACCTATGCTAGCTCCCTCCCTATCTGACTGGAGTTAGTGAGCTCCCATTTGGTACACTCTTTCATAGGGTGTTCTTATCATGGTCCTGACTTCTTTGCTCATATTCTTGTTCTTCCCACTCTTCAGCTGGACTTTGTTAGCTCAGTTCAGTGTTCCCCTGTTGGTCTCTACCTGTGTTTCCATCAGTTGTTGGATGAAGGTTCTATGGTGACATTTAAGATATTCATCAATCTGATTACAGAGAAAGGCCATTTCAAGCATCCTCTCCACTTTTTCTGAGGGTCTTAGCAGGAGTCATACTTGTGAATACCTGGGATTTTCTCTAGTGCCAGGTTTCTTGCTAGTCCCATATCTTGCTCACTCAAAATATCTTTTTTTCTTGCTTCATCTCTGTCCATCCTCCATCTCGATTCTCCTCTTCCCTCAAGTTCTCCTCCCACCTCTACTTCTCCCCTCCTCTTCCCCTTTCACCCTCTCTTCTATCCCATTTTTATGCTCTCAATTTTGTCAGGTGATCTAGTCTAGTTCACCTTTCCAGGTGGATCTTTGTATGTATGTGTTTCTTAGGGATCCCATTGTTACTTAGCTCCACATTTTCTTTATTCACTCTTTGATTGAGGGGCATCTAGGTTGTTTCTCGGTTCTGGCTATTACAAATAATGCTGCTATGAACATTTCTACTTAACTTCTCTAGGATCATGAACTGTAAGCTCAATATCCTTTGCTTTACAATTAGTATCCACTTAAAAGTGAGGCCATACCATGTTCATCTTTCTTTGTCTGAGTTTCCTCATTCAGGCTGGATTTTTCTAGTTCCATTAATTTGTATGCACATTTCAAGATGTTATTGACTTTTACTGCTGAGTAGTACTCTAATATGTAAATGTGTCACTGTAGTAGTACGAAGCGGTGGGGCTGCATCCCCAGCACCCCAGCCGCCTGCTAGCTTATGCCCGAAATAACAACACACAAACTGTATTCATTTAAACACTGCTTGGCCCATTTCTATCTAGCCTCTTCTAGGCTAATTCTCACACCTGGACTAGCCCATTTCTAATTATCTGTGTAGCCCACGAGGTGGCTTACCAGGGAGATTCTAGCCTATGTCCATCCTGGGTCGGAACTTCATCGCGTGTGCCTCAGAGAGCAGAGCTCTCGCGTCTGCCCAGGAGAGGGGAGCATGGCGTCTCTCTGAGGAGAGCTGTCGAGTCTGAGCTCACTTCCTCTTCCTCCCAGCATTCTGTTCTGTTTACTCCTCCCACCTATGTTTTAACCTATGAGGGCCAAGCAGTTTCTTTATTGCTTAACCAATGAAATCAACAGATTGATATATGACACTCCCACATCAGTGTCACATTTTCTTTATCCATTCTTTGATTGAGGGGCATCTAGATTGTTTCCAAGTTCTTGCTATTACAAATAACGTTGCTATGAACAAATTTGAACAGATGGCTTTGTAGTATGACTGAGCATCTTTTTGGTATGTTCCCAAGAGTGGTATTGCAGGATCTTGAAGTAGGTTGATTCCAAATTTTCTGAGAAGTTGTCATACTGATATCCAAAGTGGCAGCACCCACCAGAAATGGAGGAGTGTTCACAGAAAGGAATTAATTTAAGATATAAGAGGTAGTTAGAAATATTCCTGAGTCATCAAAAAAGTGTTATAATTAATATAGTTTTTGCATGATTATTCAGGTCTGGGTAACCAGGAAATTAAAAAAACAGTCTGTTTACATAAATAGTAAAATTACATATAAGAAAACAAGCAGCAAGCAAGATTACAGTTAGAAAATTTTTGTGAGTCTAAAATTTCACATCTAAGGTATCTTCTATGATAACCATGAAAAACTATAACTATCTGTCTCAAAGGCCATAAAAGACCCCAAAAGGATACAATATTACCTAAGTAATCAGGACGTGCATTTTAAGAAACTTCAAAAGCTCTTGAATTGAGAGCGATATCTCACTGCTAGGGCAGTCACCCAAAGTTCTTCTGTAATATTGGGGCATCCATTTTCAACCTACAGACCCACAATATCCAGCAGACTTTTCTATGAAGCAGCAACTATGAAAGACTCTTTTGCCTATATTGGCAATTTGTCAGCCACATTCTTCTGTGTCCTGCAGAATGTCTGAAGATTCTTGTCTGAAGCAGGAGACCTGAATGACTGTCTCACCTTCTTTAGCCAACTTTAGCAGACATTTTTCCTATGGGTACTTCATGCCCCGTTTACATAGCAAACCATCAAGCAGTCGAGGCAAGAGCATTTTCTTGCACAAATGGCTAGCCTTTTCACATTTGAAGGCAAATTCCATAACGAGTTTCTTCAATGTCTATAAATCTCCCTAAAGTAATGGTGCTGCCAGAGGCAGATATGTCTCAGTGTCAAGAAAAGTCTAAATTCCTCAAATACTTTAAATAACGTTTTCTGTCAGTCTTTGATGTGTTGAAGATTATCTAACTGAAATATATCTCTATTTCTAGAAAACCCAACTAACATTACTACAAATTTGACTATTAGAAATGACTACTAATCTATAATTTTTAAATATACTTTAACTTTTTAAATGAGCTATGTAAACATAATACCTTAAACAAGAGTAGAAATATATATATGCACAGTGTAACAAAATTGACCTTAAATTTTTATCAGTGGACCATGATCCATACAAATGCACAGTATTTATCTCTATATCATTTCCCCCCATTTTTAGAAAAAGATTTACTGTGGCCATTTATCACTTATAATCAACCACCTTTAAAGGAAAACAAACATTTGTAAATAATCATTTTACTTTTTAATATTTATTTTATTCTTTGCTCCTTTAATCTATACCTGGTTGTACTCTTTTGTATTGCTTTTACTATATCTTTAAATCCTTTATTTTTTCTTTTTTTTATTGAAAACAATTTCTGTCTCCTCTCTGCCTCCCATATCTCTATTTCTCCCCTCACTGCTTGATTTTACAAAATGACAGAGGTCCATTTACCACCTGCTCTCTGAGCCATGTTTATCACTCCAACTCTTGGAAGCAGTTGCCCCACGCCATCACCTAGTAATTTGCAGCATGCTGCCCACTAACCCCATTGAAGTACTCCATGGTAAGACCTCCAGAAAGAACCAGAACTATTTTTGCCACCATCACAAACCAGGAAGCTGTTTCTTAAAGGAAGCTCACCTCTGTTTGCAATGAGCATTCAGTCTATATGAAAAAAAGCAGCTATGAAAAAGCTGTGTTTGGCTCCCATTTTTGTGGGTCTAAAAGTTCTCTTTTTTTAAGCTTTTTTAGAATTTATGTGGACCCATGCCCTAGACGTAGAGCGTCATTTGTAAACAGAGACTCCTTTTTCATTTACTTGCTACCAAGTCCCAAATAATCACACCAAAACTTCATTACAATACTGTTTGACTGATGATTCAGCATATTTCTAGCTAATTCTTATATCTGAAATTAACACATTTCTGCCATTTTATATTTTACCATGATGCTTATGGTTTCTTACCTCTTGCTTCTCAGGCAGCTATGTGGTGAATCCTTGGCTCTGCTCTCTTTCCTCATCTATCTCTGCTTGGATTTCCTACCTTGTTATAGTTTGCTGTGCCATAGCCAAAGCAGCTTCTTTAATAACCGATAGTAAAAAAAAAAAAACATTTTCATAGTACACAGAGGGGGAATCTCACATCAATAGTCATCTGGTTGCATATAGAAGTTGAGGGTGTAGGCAATGATTTTATGTACGTGAGGTTATAAGCAGTTGATATGTGTTGATGTGGATCAAGGCAATAGCTATCTGTAGATGGCAATATAGCCTCAGGCTTTATGTAGGTGAGGTTTTAGATGCTTGTGTAAATGTGGATGTAGATGCTGGTTACCATTCATTTAGTGCCACAAGATTGTCAAAGATTTGCTTTTAGTATTCCTTCAGTTAATTTCAGACAGCCAATAAGGAGATATCAGTGGAATATTTTACCCCAGGACATGTTGAATAGTGCTACTTTATGCCAGAAATTCATAGCTCAAGCTATACAAAAACTTAGAAATCAATTTCCACAAGTGTATGTTATTTATTACATGGATTACATTCTGCTGGCTCATAGAGATGAGGATACTTTACTAGAGACATCTGGATTGTTACAACAGAGCCTAAGCTATGCAGGGTTAATTATTGCTCCTGAGAAAGTACAGAGGCACCCGTCTTTTCAATATCTATGTCACATGTTATACTCCAAAGAAATTAAGCCTCAGAAGATAGAAAATAGGAAGTATGACTTAAAAACTCTTAATGACTTTCAAAGGTTTTCAGGAAATATACAATGCCTAAGGCCTTATTTAATGTTTACTACAGGAGACCTTGAGCCTCTAAATGAAATACTTAAAGGAGACAGTGATCCAAATTCTAGCAGGCAGCTTTCAGAAGTTGCCAGACACTCTCACAGATAGATCATGCTATACAGGAAGCGCAGGTGTGCCATATCAATTACAGCCAAACATGGCAGGCATATATTTTATCTTCAAGACTGGCTCCTACAGCAGTCTTATGGCAGAATGGACCACTTTTATGGCTGCATCTTCTTGTATCACCAGTAAAAGTATTAAATCCTTATTTTGAAGCAGTAGCATGTTTAGCACAGAAGAGCAAAATGGAATCTAAGAAATATTTTGGCAAAGAACCAGCTGTAATCAATGTTCCTTACACTAAGCAGCAAATTGAATGGTTATTTCAAAATAGTGATTCATGGGCAATTGTAATAATCTTTTACCAGCTGACCAGCTACTACAGTTCACTCAACAGCATTCATTCATTTTTCCTAAAATAGTATCAAAGAATTCCTTAAAGGATGTTTTGTTCATTTTCACTGATGGTTCATTTAATGAAAAAGCTGCTTATGTATTCAAAGGTGAAGGACATGTGGTACAGACAGAACTGGCTTCAGCTCAAATAGTTGAGCTGTGGGCTGTAGCTCTAATATTTAAGAATTTTGCTAATAAGGCTTTTAATCTATATTCTGATAGCCAGTATATTTATGATGCATTTTAAATCTTAGAAACAGTGCCATATATAGGAACTAGTAATGAACAAGATAAGATATTGTTTTAGCAGAGGCAGGAAGCCATACAATGTAGAAAGTTACCATGTTTTATGGGACACATCAGAGATCATTCATGTCTTCCTGGTCTGTTAGCTGAGGGTAATGTTCTAGCTGATGAACTTACAAAAACAATTGCTATATCACAGGTTGAACTTGCACAGCAGTCACATGCTTTGTACCATCAAAACAGCTTAAGTTTGAGAAAGCAATTTAAGCTGACCAGAGAAGCTGCTCATCAAATTGTTAAGCAATGTGAAATATGCCCACAATATCTACCTGTGCCTCATTTTGGGGCAATTCCCTGAGGACTGTTTCCTAACCATACATGGCAAATAGATGTAACTCACCTTACTGAGTTTGGAAAATTGAAATATATGCATGTGACAATTGATATGTATTCAGGATTCATGATGGCCAAGCACAAACTGGGGAAGCTGTCAAGCATGTAATAACTCATTACTTGAAATGTTTTTCATGCATGGGAACCCCAAAGGTAATAAAGATGGACAATGGGTCTGAGTATGTTAACAAAGCTTTTCATAGATTTTGTACTCAATGGAAAATATTGTTCATAAGACTGGTAATCCATATAATCCTCAAGGATAAGGAATTGTGGAACATGCACATAGCTCCTTGAAAAGACAACTGCAAAAAAATAAAGACAGGGGAGTTATATCCTCAGATGCCACACACTGCCTTAAATCATGCACTATTTCTGCTAAACTTTCTAAATACAGATGTCCATGAGTGACCAGCTACAGACAGATGGTGGCATATTGGTACAAAAACGACATTTGCTAAAGCAAGGTGGAAGGACCATTACACTGGAATATGGAAAGGACCCAGTCCCATCTTAATATGGGGTCGAGGGCATGTCTATGTTTTCTCACAGGATGAATAACAAGCCAGATGGCTTCCAAAGTGACTGATTCGGTGCATTCAGCAGAAGGACAATGGACCTAAGGACAGCTTAGCTGGCAACTGCCCAGCAGGACAAACGGAATAAGAAGAGCTCCAGAAGGAACTGGTAATCCAGCCCACAGAGAGGAACCTGATCCAGACCTGCAGCTGCCAACCCCCATCGCTGCAGGGAGACTTCAGACAAAGAGATTCTGCTGAGATGAGCTGACTATGGTGTCTTAGCTGGCTGTGGTGTGAAATCTGTTGCTCTAGAACTAAGATACAAACTGAACATTTGAGTGTTCTTGGTTTATGGGACACAGAACTTATTATGAATAAAATATTAAACCTAAGAACTAAGACCTAAGCTTTCCTCAGGGAAAGAAAGATTCAAAATAAAGAATGACTAAAACCCCTCTTCACTTAACAAGGGGACAGACTAAGGGATTAACAGCTGCACAGAGACTGAAAATGGGATTTAATAACAGCAAATGGTATACTCTTAGTGATAATGACTTGATATTTACAGCTGCATATAAGGTGATGGAAAATATCTGGTAATGACCAGTGGTGCTAAATACATTGGTAAGTGACCAAAAAGAATATGAAATTATGGTAAAGAAAGAATATGAAATTATGAATAATTAAAGAGTTGATACTGACCAACTAAATATGAAATTATGATAATTGGAGAGCTGGTACTGACCAGTTAAATATGAAATTATGGTATGAAAAATTGGAAGATCGGTATTGACTGATAATTTGGAAAAATCATGATTGTGAATTGTTGCAATTGGAAATTGCTGAAAAAGAGGTTGTGACGGTGAATGTTGAGAGTTGATGTATATGCTGAGAATGTTAGCTCTATGATGTTCTGTACCAGCAGAAGAAACATTTTCAATTCAGGCGATTCTACTCTCCTTTAAAATAGGAGAATATAGCCTTTGGGAGCATAATTATTCATAAAGCATTATAATATAGCCTGACAAAAAATATGGCTGATACACAGGGGCTGAAAAGTATATTTCTCTCCACTAATCTCTTTTCTTTACAGAGGTCAGCAGTCAATGATGGGTTTAAAGCTTCTCCTCCCCAGATATCTAAGACAGGAAATCTTGCAAAAGCCACTTGCCAAAGATGGGAAATTTGGTAATAGGAAGAAGACTTTGCCCAAGCCAGGCGCGACCCATCTGTCCTATTGCAGAAGCATGGGGATTATTAAAATTAATAAGAGAGTGGATTGAAGGCACATATTTCTTTTTTTAAATATTTATTTATTTATTATGTATGCAATATTCTGTGTGTATGCCTGCAGGCCAGAAGAGGGCACCAGACTCCATTACAGATGGTTGTGAGCCACCATGTGGTTGCTGGGAATTGAACTCGGGACCTTTGGAAGAGCAGGCAATGCTCTTAACCTCTGAGCCATCTCTCCAGCCCCGGCCCATATTTTTATATGGTGTGGCAGTCAGGCTCTGAAGCCATAGGCCCCACCTGAGGTGGTCACATAACACTGCAGAGGCTGTCACTGCCTAACAAAGGGTCAGAATGTTGTTGCTCCTTTCTTTGTAATTTGGAGGATGCCTTATAGAGATGCTGATTCAAGGTTACCTGATAGCTAGCATACACAGCAGACAAGTAGATGTGGACGTGACAAAACGGCATTCACCTGGTTACCTAGGAGACATGTCTGGTGTATTTTCCCCACTTCTATGTTGGGGCCCATAGGCTCTAACAGAAGATGAAGATGTAGATGGTGGTTATTTATAGATGAAGATGTAAACACTGGTTATGTGTAGCTGAGGATGTAGATGCTGGATATGTATAGGTGAGGATGTATGCTGGCTAATTACAGGTGAGGAAGTAGACCCTATTGAGAGTGCCATGTTGTTTTCCCCAATATATAAATTTCCCCAGAGAATGCGACAGTAAACACAGGCAAGTTGTACATTAAAATGATTTAATGGCAATTTGTACTTTTTCACAATGCTCTTAATATTGTTGATCAAACTCATCTGTCTCAGAGTTATCTGATTATGCATGAAACTACATTAAGAAAGTTAAATCTAATATGCATGGAGCCACTTTAAGAAAGTTAAGACACTATTCTGTCCTGAGGACCTCATGATCAGCAAGAAGCATGGGACCATTCTCTCAAGGGTTAAAACAGGTTGACATATGAGTTGAGGATTTGCTTTTTAAGCAGTGTAAATGGGTCAGATATAAGAAAATATTTTTGAAAGGTCACAGAATTCATGAGGAGAAGTTTCAGAGTTGAGGCAGTCTCAGTTCTATCTACTCAGAGTTCTGTTCCCTTAAAAACCCACTTTGCCCCCACAAAGTAGCTGTTCGACCTGTCTGGGTGCTGGGCCTACACACAGCTGCCATTTTACCTAAGAACATCTTGTCTCCTGTAAATAATTGTTATAATTCTTTCAAACAAGGGAGACATGAAGATTAAATCTGACAAAACTTAGTGTGAATTACTTCATAGGTGAGAACTGATGTATTGAGAATGTTTGATGACCAAAGTGCTAGACCACTGTCACCAGCATCTGATGCATTGGTTAGCTGAAAAATGGAGGTTTTGCTTAGAACAGGGTATGCAGTCATCAGCCTAAGCCTCTTAGGAAACAGTCCCCTTTTTGCTTCTGTTTCTGTTTAAAGCCTGTTTGTTTGAAGAAGAAACCAAGGAAGTGTGGCCTTTCCTGTAACTACTGGCAGAGCAAGAAAGAGAGAGAATGACCTGCAGTGGAAACACACAGTGGTTACAGTTTGCATTTCTGAAGATATTTGGTGATATCTCGGTTTTCACAGTGAGTTCTCCATGGATACCTGTGGGGAAAAGTGAGATAGGGAAGAAATGATTGCACTGAACTCTTCTGTCACACACATACTCAAACCTTGGGGCAGGGAAAAGAAATAGTGTTACCACTGACACTAGGAAGATTAATCATCTGGGCCAAGATCTAATGTGAAATACAGGCTAGAGCTGTACCCAGAAACTACTAACTGATAGAGCTCTGTGTACATGGCAGTTTGAGTCTCTCCAGACTATGAGCAGAGCACAGGATGTTCAATGTCAATGTGACATTACACGCATGGTACAGTGAACTGATCTACAAATAATCTGAAGGCCTGATGAGGGAGTAGTCAAATGTGGGAATTCTCACAATCTAGAGAAATTCCCTAAAACCAATGATGTTGCTAAAGGCCCCACCTGTACCTGCGGTGCCCTGTATCACACTTGGGCCTTAGAAAGACTAGCATAAATCAACAGAACCAGCAATTTCTCCTTCCGAAGTTCTAACATACCATGCTCTCATGGCTTGTGGTGTTTGCGCAATAATCTTTGCACATTTTATGGATTCAGTGATGTCATCCTGGACCAAAACTGAAAGACAGGGGTGAGGAATGACAAGGACTGTTAGAGAACCGGTTTTCAGTTCAGATACAGGCAATTTCTTCAGTGACACTGAGCAGTCTATACAAAAAAGTGCATTCCAAGCTACCATGCATCTGTGATTATTGGAGACAGTCTTGATTCTATCAAGATGACACATTGTATGTCATTTTATTTTTCAGTTTTAAAGTTCCTGGGTATTGGAATATACTAATTGGTAGAGTGTTCTTAGGAATCCAGCACTGATTAAAAAGTTGAGAACATATTGTCATAATGAGGCATCACTGGAGACTGGGACTGTCAGCTACCATGAGGGAAGTTCCTCTTTATTCTCACACTGGAAAGTGGAACATGCTGGAACTGTCACCTGGACCTACCTTTGGAAATTTATCCTGAAGAAAAACAGGGCCTGAACAGATTGCTCAATGGCTAAGAGACCTGGATGCTCTTACACAGAATTTGATCCCCAGCACCCACGTGGCAGCTCTTAAGGATCTGTAACTCCCGTTCCAGGAAATGGAAGCCCTCTTCTGGCTTCCATAGGTACCAAGCACACAAATGGTACATGGCCCTGTATGCAGGAAAAACACCCACATCCATAAAGATAAATTAATACTTTAAGAAAGACAATAGTGAACAAGCCTTGGTTGAATAAAGCTCTTTCTAGGAATTTATGACCAAGAAAATAAAAGGAGCCATGTGCTCTAAGACTCAAGACTTGGGGCTGAGGAGATGGGTCAGGGTTAACAGCACTGACTGGCCTCTAGAATCTTGAGTTCAATTCCAAGCATTCATATAGTGGCTCACAGCCGTTTATCATAAGATCTGGTGCCCTTGTCTTGCATGAAGATAGAAACTGTTAACATAATAAATAAATAAGCCTTAAAAAGAAAAGATTCAAGACTTAAGCATTGTATTTTCAGCATAGAGAATATTGCTGCTGCAGTTTTATTCACTATAATGATAATCCAGGCCAATATTCTATGAATGTAGTTTTAAATAATTACCAACTCATGAACCCATGCAAATATAATTTAATTTGGGTATAATTGTAAAATCTTTACATGTTTCTATGTGAGTACTATGTGCATGATATAACTCTACATGAACCTACAGCATAGATTTATAGTCTAGAAGAGTGTTGTCCAGAGGTTGCTATTTACGTCAGCATTCTTAGCAGGCAAACTTGGAGTGATATTCCTTTTTCGCTATAGTTTCTAAGACATTTCAATGACTGTAGATATGTCTATACTATGCCTTTAAAGACAGGCTAAGTAGGCTTTAAAATGTCCCAAAATCTCTTTTCTCTTGAAAATATTACTAACCAAGTTTAGCAGAGTAGGAATTAATAGTTCACTGCTTAGTGTGCTGGCTGAAAATGTAGCAAGACTCCAGTTCAGTTCCTATACTGGAAGAATAGAACAACATGAACCAATTTTATTCATGCACTATTAATTATACATTGCTTCTGAAATTGTATGAGTTTAAGTTGTACCATCCCAGGCCTCTATCCTGTTAAAAACTTGTTTTTTTCTTGTTAAAAATAAGTTTCATCTTAAATACATAGATCTATGTTATTTTATTAGATGATATAACGTCAAGAAATAGGTTGTTTGCACATGCATTCTAAAGAGTCATAAAATAAACTTTCATATTTGTAATTCACAATAATATCTCTCAACACTGAAAGTACATCAATACATATAAATAAAAGCCAGTTGGATAAATTGCCCGTGACTTAGTGGTACTCTGTCAGATGATCTTTATTATAGTACATACTAGAAATTTGTATAATAAAATTTATTTTGTTTAAATAACCCTATAACAATATCCATAACTACCCCTACATAGACAGTGAGAATGGAAATCTTCAGGAAAAAATACAAAAATAAGGTGGTCTGCAATAATGTGGTACATATTCCAGAAACATTTGTGTTATGAAATGACAATCTCCTAGAAAAATTTATTTTTATTAATTTTAATTATTTGTCTGTCAACAAGTGAGTGCATGTGAGAATAGGTTTAAAAATTCCACCAAATTTACTTGATACCCAATCTTTAGTTTTTAAATTTTGATGAATTTAAAATGTGTGTCGATGTGTGTGGTGGTATGTTACGAGTGAACGAGTGTTTGTAAGTGTAGAAATCAGAGGGCAGTCTAAGGAACGGTTATTGTTTTGATACAGGGTCTGCACAGAAATTAGATTACAGATCAGAATCTGCTTGTTGGTCAGAGAGCCCCATGGATCTGTCTGTCTCAGAATCCCCAGTGTTGGTCTTAAAATTGTGTGCTCAGCTTTTATGTGGGTGCTGAGCGTCTTAGATGACTCTTATCATTGAGATATCTTGCAAGCTTCTGTTTATTTTGTTTATTCATTCAGTGATTTTGGAGGCAGAGCTAAGGTCCTCTGATTGGTAGACAGGGCATTCGATCACCAATCTAGGATCTAAGCCTAATGTCTTTTTTGGCTAATTTTGGTGAGTTTAACAATGAGTTTCTAAAATTCATAAAAGCCTCCCCAGGCTCCTGATGTTTCGTTCAGTGTGTCTCTTGCAAAGAATCTCTGCTCTCGAAAATAAGAGCAGGTGGGATGCGTGATAGCCCTCTAAACCTGCTTTGTCTTACCACTGCAGGGTATCCCACAGCCATTCGATGTTTTTGGATTTTTGCCATCATCACACCAATACTCGCTACTGATTTGAAATATTCCATAGGTGCCGAGTTTTTTTCGATAGTTGTGGGTTTCATACTTTGAATTAAACTTACTCACATACTGGGCCATACACACCCCTAGAAAGAAAAAAAAATCATCAATATGCAGCAACATCAAATGATTCATATTGGATATCAAAATTAGACTCTTAAGCTAACTGTATTTTATAAGTGATTTACTCTGTAAGTATAATCATATGATGAAACTATAAAATATGCTACCACTGTTTCAGACCAGGTCTGGCTGTGTTACTCAGGGTAGTCTCTGGTCTCAAGTGATCTTCTCCCTCTACCTTACAAGTACATGGAACAGCAAGTGACTTTCAAATGCCCCCCAAAAAATTTTTGAGGACAAATCAATTTGACTGAGAATAAACAGAAGAATATTTTTTTTTGAAAAAAATACTCAAAGAGATGGACTGAACACAGCTGTGCTCACTTTTATTCCCAGCAATCAGTAGGCAGTGGTCTGTGAATTGGTGGGGATTTGAGGCCAGTCTGGTCTCCTTAGCAAATGACAGGCTACTCAGTGTTATACAGTGAAAGAAAGACCTTACTCCCCAAAATATAGTAGCTGTTTCTTCTATTGCTTTCTCCTCCCACATCTATCTTCAAGATACCTCTGTCTAAAATAGAACCACAAATAGGGGTTAGTTGGATTTAATCAATTAATATCAAACAAATGGGCTAATAGAAGATGTTCCTATGAGAAAAATAAGAATTTCTTCAAAGAAGTGTTCTCATAACCAAGCTGAATTTACATGTTAATTTAGAATTTTTTCTTTTCTATGTCACTAAGTATCTTACTTTGGCCCAGGACATGCAAAAATTTCTGGCTTCAGTGTCCCATTGCTTGGATTCCAAAATGTGTACCATAAAAAATGGCTGATGAGATTATTGAAAGGAAGAACATTCAAACAAAACAGGCTATTCGGCTACTTCATCCATCCATTCATTCATTACCCATCTCTTCATCCATTCACACATACAGCTGTCTGTTTATTTACTCGTGAACAAATAGTTGTTGAGTGGTAATCTCTTTTGTCAAATCTAACAAGCACATTAGTTACATTTGTGGAGATGTAGTAAGCCATGAACAACCTTTCCTCATCCCTGTCTTCCATTTTGCAAAACAAGAGGCCATCCCAGAGTGAAAAAGCATACTACATTGCTTCATTTGCAGTTTCAGAAGACCTCATTTTAGTAGCAACTAGGGGGGAATAGAATCCCTATGCCCTGAACAGGAAGTTTATAAACTTGGAATAATTTTCTCACAGAAGGTCCATACCATGGAAAGAGAAATAAAGACAGAAATCAGTCACTCCAGGCTCTCAGAACTCAAGTTGTGAATGAGTCAATTCTCCCACCTTTTCCCAGCCCTGTCTGCACTGTTGATTCTGAAGTAACTGGAAAACCCAATGAAACTCCAAGAGTACCTTAACATGGCACCATTTCCCTTCCAATATCATCACCCAAGTATCGCTGATAAAAAAAGACAAAAATGTTTTTAATTGAATTAAGAAAAACACACAGGAATCCTAAAAGCTTATTGACTCCTGCTCCCTCTCTACTTACTCATTGCTTCCTTGTACCTGTTCTCAAAAGGGTTCTTATCTGGATGGATCAAGAGGGTGCTTATATGCATGGATCAAAAGGCTGCTTATCTGGATGGATCAAGAAGAGACTTACAGTTTTCCAGACTGAATCCCCTGTAGCCCTCCATTCCACTTCTGTTCATAATTCTGGCAAACTCACAGAGTTCATAGACTTTAGCCTGGACAGTGACAAAAAGAAAGAGCAACCCCACGTAAAGGAGAGCCCTCATGCTGCCTGGGAATCCACTCAACAACTACCTAGAGCAGGCAGGTTCAAGTATTTAAGCATCTTTTAAATCCCGGGATCCTCTAGTGGTTTATGGGCTCTAACTTTTGAGCTTTGTGCAAAGCTGGAAGACCTTATTGATCTACAAACTTCAAAAGCATTTTTATTTTCTCCCAATGTTTGAACAGAGATGTTCTGTTCTATAAATAATGATAAAATGATACTGTTTAATTACTTGGCTCACAAAGAACCAGGAGATAGAATTCCTCCTAAAACATACAGCCCATTTTATTTTATTTTAAATATGAACAATATAAAGAAAAAGGAATTGGTTTTGTTTACCTAAGGAGTGACAATAAAACAACAGTCTTTTAAAATTGAACTGTTTCATGTGCATTCTCCATTTTGTATTGTATTTTTCACTTAAAATCATCCTACATAGACCTTCACACAAAATGAATCTCTTAATACTTACTATGACCCAACTTCCTTAGTTTCCTTTTCTCAGCTTTCTTGATAATATATATATATATATATTGATGCCAACCAATGGTTTCATTTCTTTCTGAGATAAGGTCTCATTTGCAACTCTGGCTGGTATGGAAATTGCTGTGTAGACTAGGGTATCCTCGAATGCTTCTGCCTCTTTAGTGCTAGGGTTAAAGACATGTGCTACCATGCATAGCAACCAGGTTTATTTCTTTTTCTTTAAGTTATTTATTTAAGTCATCTCCTAGCATAAGCAAAGGAATAGAATATCGATACAGTGGTCATCATTTGATATAAGAAACAGTGACTTTAAAACTCTGCATCCTTGTGATCCACACTCAAAGTAATAGCTCAAAACACTCTGTGAAACATATAGGCATCCTCCTGAATATTAACCTTCAGCAAGCGATGAAAGGAGACAGAGACAGAGACCCAAATTGGAGCACAGGACTGAAATCTCAAGGTCCAAATCAGGAGCAGAAGGAGAGAGAGCACGAGCATGGAACTCAGGACCGCGAGAGGTGCACCCACACACTGAAACAATGGGGATGTTCTATTGGGAACTCACCAAGGCCAGCTGGCCTGGGTCTGGAAAAGCCAGGGATAAAATCGGACTCTCTGAACATAGCGGAAAATGAGGACTACTGAGAACTCAAGAACAATGACAATGGGTTTCTGATCCTACTGCACGCACTGGCTTTGTGGGAGCCTAGGCAGGTTGGATGCTCAACTTACTAGACCTGGATGGAGGTGGGGGTTCCCTGGACTTCCCACAGGACAGGGAACCCTGATTGCTTTTCGGGCTGGGGGGAGACTTAATTGGGGGAGGGGGAGGGAAATGGGAGGCGGTGGCGGGGAAGAGACAGAAATCTTTAATAAATAAATAAATTAAAAAAAAACACTCTGTGTATTGAGTCTTTCTTGTAAGACTTGGTCTGCCAGCCCCAAATGATGACACAGAGACATACTATTAATTACGAAAGCTTGGTCTTTAGCTTAGGTTTGTTCCCAATTAGCTCTCACAACTTAAATTAACCTGTTTCTACAAGTCTACTGTGCCACATGGCTCTTTACTTCTCCTCTGTAGGTCCAACTCCCTCTGTGTCTCAGTGGCTTCTCCTACTATGCTAGATACGAACTATAAGTTCCTCTCTCTACCCAGAAGTTCTACCTCTTCTCACCTGCCTAGTAATTAAACATTCAGATCTTTATTAAAACAAACAGGTGAACTTAGGCAAGTGAGGCAAAACATAGGCACTAAGTGTAGACAAATATTCAGCAACGGCAACAACTGTGGGAGAAGTTTT
Source organism: Microtus pennsylvanicus (assembly GCF_037038515.1). Taxonomy (NCBI): domain Eukaryota; kingdom Metazoa; phylum Chordata; class Mammalia; order Rodentia; family Cricetidae; genus Microtus; species Microtus pennsylvanicus. The sequence goes on from NC_134587.1 coordinate 93,014,620, forward strand.
GATCTTCCTTATTCATCTTCATAACCCAGTGAAGAAGACTCATATGTGAGTTATGAGGAGAGTATAGTGATCTCCTCCCCAAGGAAAGGGCTTGGTTCTGATGCAGAGATAAAAGTAGTGATGAATTTGGATTCCCTCTGTTCTCAACAGTGTGACTTCAGGCAATCTTTTAGCATACTCACTACCCAAGCCAGTGTGAGGAAATAAGAGAGGGCCTTTCATATCAGAGCTGTGGCCTCCTTGTTTTTGGTGGTATTCAAGACTCACCAAATAGTCAAGAGACCCTGCTCTTGGCCAAGTCAGAGGAACAACAAATGGTAGTTGAAATTCCAGGTGTCAGCCCACATGAAGAAAACTCTCTGATTGGTCAATCACATTTTGGCAAGGCCACGGAATACAGACCCTGGAATAGTTTTTGTTTCTGTTATTTCTTTACATATCTGCTGCAGATCTCTTTCTCTGGTATCTAGCATGGTATCAGTAGATGTGGTTACATCTCCACTGCCAATAATATAGTGTGTTTATCTTTTGGAAATACCCCACTGTACTGGGCATTTCTACCTGTAGCTTGTCAAGAAGATGACCCCTCTGTAACCTGTATTGTGTAATATGATAATAATAATAAAAACCTATAGAGAGTTTTAATGAATAAATATAAATGTAAGGATGTGTTTCACAGCAAGGCTGATGAGTTCCATCTTAGGAGCTTCTCGTGTTAATGATTTTTTAAAAAGCACCTGAGTGTAGGAGCCAGGCTGGCTCTAATTCTTTTAATGCTAAAAAAGAGGCAATCACATACCATTAACTACACAAAGCTTCAACGTTTGTTAATAGTTTTAATATTAAAAAAAAAAAACCTGAAAAGAACTAAGTTCACAAGAACAGTTAGCTGAGCTGTCTAATTCATTAGTCTCATTTGAAAATACAATACAACCTGATTTTTGTTATCTCCCCATGCTAGGTCTGGCTAATAATCAAAGGTAATGATGACTTCCTTATAAAAATTTCTGATCTCATTCTCTTGATATTAGCAACTACTAATGAGTGGGTATATACCCTAAAGATTTAAAGTAGAGCTGACTGATTATTTGTCATATATAGTTTAGGTATCTGATATATTTAAGATTTTTTTTATCAGATTGCTTTTCAAGGTAAGTAATAAAGTAACTGGCCCTTCATTTGTAACTGCAAATGCAGTCTGCCAGTAAAAGACCTGACAAGAAAAGACAAGAAAAAGACTAACCCACACAGTCTATAACAAGTTTCTTAGGTTTGAATGTATGTGGGATCTTGTAATAACATGTTTTTCACCTGTAATGTGTAAAATGCTAAAGATGTAAGAAAGAATAAAAATGTGTTTATATCTCTATGCACTATAATCATTCACTTGACAACATGGAATCTAACCACATTGCAATTTCTATATTGCTGGAAAAACAATTTGGGACACATAAACTATACAAAACTTATACAGTAGAAAGAACACAGAAAGAAATAGAAAGAATAGAGAATAAAGAGGGAAGCCATCAAGAGAGTGTGTAAACTCCATATCCATCAGTTGGAGTTTCTCTCTACTTGGCCTTAGAGGGTGCCAATTGTATCTCCAAATCATGGTTTGAGTATCCTTTTCAAAGTGAAAAACAGTGCCACGTTTTTGGAAAGATTAATTTTGAGTCTTTAACAATATGTACTGAGATGGATTTGGGAAATTCAAAATGTTAGAAACCAGATAAAGTTCACTAGCTGTCTCCTCTTTGCCCATCCTAACCAGTGCTCCAGAACAGGCAGCTGTTATCTGTACAGTTTTGTGCAATCTGTTGACCAAACTGATTTTCTTTTTCTCGATGAATTTTTTTATTATTATTAAAATTTCTGCCTCTTCCATGCCTCTGCCTCCCATTCCCCCCCTCCCCCACTCCCCTCCCCCTTCCTCTCCAGCCCTAAGAGCAGTCAGGGTTCCCTGCCCTGTGGGAAGTCCAAGGTCCTTCCCCCTCCATCCAGATCTAGGAAGGTGAGCACCCAAACAGCCTAGGCTCCCACAAAGCCAGAACATGAAGTAGGATCAAAACCCAGTGCCATTATTCTCGGCTTCTCAGAAGCCCTCAATATCCTCCATGTTCAGAGAGTCCGGTTTTTTCCCATGCTTTTTTAAACCCAGTCCAGCTGGCCTTGGTGAGTTCCCAATAGCTCTGCCCCATTGTCTCAGTGTGTGGGTGCACCCCTCGCAGTCCTGACTTCCTTGTTCATGTTCTCTCTCCTTCTGCTCCTCATTTGGACCATGGAAGCGCAGTCTGGTGCTCCAATGTGGGTCTCTATCTCTATCTCCTTCGATCGCCAGATGAAGGTTTCTATCCCAAACATTTGAACACTTAGGAACTTGTGTTCTCTTGTGGGTTGAATTGTCAAATATTTGCTCAACATCCAAAACCAAACCACTCACTATTAATGATCTAGCGTGGCTACTTCAAAGGCCAGGGGAGGCTCTGATCTCTAAAATTCTTTTTCCTGGAGCAGGAGTTAGAGACAGTGACAAAATTCAGTTGTAATTTTTGTTTCACTTGAAATAGTGAGCAGGTGACTTAAAAATGTTAACAGCAAGCATGCATAACTGGGGGCAGAGTTTTCACTCTGTTTTTGTAGAAAATAATCATTTTACAACTTTTTAAAGGTTCTTTAGTGATTCCAGATAATTTTGCTGTATTACATTGGGAAAGAATGCACAATGTCTTCATAATTAGTAATTATTCACCTAGTTTCCAAGAATAAGGGAATCATGATTAGCATTGTGTGTTATAAGCCTATGAAGTTGGAATTTGACTGTGAATCTGTCAGGTATTTGATTGTTTCCCCATAGGAGAAACCAATTCCAAAGGCCAAAGTTTTGCCACAATATAGAATTTACATGGGGCCTGTGTTTGAAGAAGATTCCTGGACACAAGGCTCCAACTTCTCTAATTCATCTAAAAATGGAAAAGGCAGTTACAGTGGAAAAGCATGAGAGATGTAACCCATATGGGAAAAAAGGGAATTTAAAGTGTGGGAAAACAATCCCCATGTGCTCAAAATAGAGATCAAAAAAAGGCAGTATAGATCTTTCCCTACATCCTTGAAAACATGAAGAGAATCTGGATGCAGCCCTGCATGGCAGCCCACGGACACCAGAACAGCATAGAAGGCTGTTTAAGAAGTCATTTCAATGCTTCACTCTTCTTTCCCAGGGGGGAAAAGCCACAGAGGAAGAATGGCACAATCACTCTCTGGAGAGGATGAACTAGACACTCTGGATTTGAGACTCAAGGCACAGTTGAAGGACTTGGATGTAGCTCAGTGGTAGAGTGCATCCTAGCCCATGTAGATCTCCAGATGCTGGAGTGTGGTGTTCTCTTCCAGGCAGAAAATGACCATCATCTTAATGTATAATGTAGGCTAGCTTGGTGTAAGAGGATCTTCTGTCTATGTGTTAGTTTCATTGTTTGGATAAAGAAAACTTCCTTGGCCTTTGATAGGGCAGCCTTTAGATGGGCGGAGAATACAGAACTGAATTCTGGGAGGAAGAAGGCAGTGTGGCAGACTCCATGATGGAGTCTCTCCAAGATGGACACTGGTTTGGACTCATGCCCGTAAGTCACAGTCAAGTGGCGATACACATTAATAGAAATGGGTTAATTAAGATGTGAGAGTTAGCCCATATGAGGCTAGAAATAATGGTCCAGGCAGTGTTTAAATGAATACATTTTCTGTTATTATTTTTGGTAAAGCTAGCTGGGTGCTGGGAAGCAGCCCGCCGCTCCTCATTACAACATTAGCTGAGAGGGTATGTTCCATTGTGCAGCTTCCACTGTGTGGTCATTCTTAATGGGTTGGAAGTCAGTGATGCATCTATCTCTTTAGGTTACTCATGATTCTTTAGAGAATATCTTATTTATGTTTTGTTTGTAAACACACCAACTCCTTTGTTCACTGAAATGGAATTTGGTGAATTAGACCTTTGATCTGTTGTTGGTGTCCTATATGGCTGCGTTGACCTTTGTTCACATTCTCTCATAAAAAGTTAAAGAAACACAAGTACAGAGAGGCAGGGTGGTCAATATTGGAATTATAATGTTATAATGCAGGTGGGACAATAAAATAAAACATTGCATTAAGAGCCCTAAGCTGGACCCATTTCAACATGTCCTCTTGGAACAACTTGATTTCTGCCTGACATAACTACTTGCAGTTAGGATTCAATAGGATTTCTTTCTGTGATAATCATCTCAAGAAAAAGAGAAAAGACATTTTGATGTTAATAATTGTGAGTATCAATGAAATTGGCAGTTCTACTCATCTGCCTCTGCTGTCACATTCACATGTCACAGATTTACCATTTAGGTGTCTAGTGAAATTTTAAGTCACATATCAGAGAATGTGAGTGTCCTTGTTAGTTTTTGTTGGTGTTGTTTGTCACCTTGACAAAATAGGCTAGGGTCATCTGCGAAGAGGGAAGCACACTTGAGCAAATGCTACTATCACATTGGCCTGTGACATATTTTATTTATTGATGATGGATGTGCAAGTACCAATTCCATAGACATTGTGTTATTCTTGGACAGGTGGTTTTGAAATGGTTAAGAAAGCAATCAGAGAAAAGCATCAGGAGTAGTCAATAAGCAGCAGTACTCCATGCCTTCTCCATCCCATCTTATCTGCAGTTTGCTTCCTTGTGTTCCTGTCTTTATTTCCCTTAGCAAAGGACTGTGATCAGGACATGTAAGCTAATAACCCCTTTCATTCCCAAGTTGCTTTTGGTCATGGCATTTTGTCATTCTCAGCAAGAGAAAAGTAATGAATACATCAAGAGATCGAATAACTAGTAATAAAACAGACCCATTGCTGCACTAAGTCATATGAGGACAATTGGAACATGAGCACTCAGATATTGTCAAGGTATAACCATTTTTGACTTGGCTCTAAGTGACTACTGAGTAAGTAATGTATACAGTATGTATACTCTGGATAAAGAGCTGACTTATGTGCTAAGCTGAGCATGCCAAGACAGTGGAGAACTTTATCCCATGCTTTCTATGACATGGAATTCAAACTTTAGGAATTGTTTACTCATAGAATTTTTCAGTTAGTATGTTCAGATATTATTGGCCATGAATAAGTCTAACTAAAGATAAGGAAATAAATTATAAATGAATAAATCATAAATAAACATCAAATGATAGTAAGTTGATATCCGGGCATGCTCACATTGAGATATGAAATTGAAATCAAAGAGTGAAGAAGAAGGACTAAGTAGAAGCAGTCTGTGAAGGAAGAGGAGAATCAAAGAAGCTGAGATAGAATCATCTAGAAGTATAGCCAGTTTACTTTGCCAATTTGTAGTAAGGATCAGATTTGGCTGCAACATGGATGTAGGTGTGGAGAACCCAACAGAGAAGAGTCCCTAGAAGTATGAAGTGTTTCAGTTTGTGCAGTGCTGCTGAGACATTAGATAAGAAGAGAAGCCACGCTGCCTGGATTAGAACCAAAGGAAATGTTCATCAAAGGAAATGTTCTGGCAGTGAGTTTCATCTGATTGAGTACAGAACTCAGATTAGAAAGATGTGAAAAAGGAATGCAGTTGTACTCGTTTGACTAGGTATAGTCCCTGTAATGATAAATGGAAAAAGAAAGAAGTTGGTACATTTTGGTGAGTCCTTCCAAGGTATGGCACTAAAAACATGTCTTATGCAGCAGTTAGAACAAGAGGTTCATTGGGAAGGGAAAGAGAGAAAGAGTGACAGGCCATGTCTGAGTGTGGACATGAGAGATGCAGGCAGACAGACAGATAACAGAGAGAACAGCAAAGAAGGCAAGAGAGCCAGCAGTGCCTGATGGGCACTTTTAAGAAGTACTGCACATGTATGGTTTTCAAGTGTGACTCAGTATCCATCTGGAGTCGATTCTGACTTTTATAAGTCATTTGAGTTCAAGCTTGCCTGCTCTGCTTTTCCCAATAACCTTAGGGCTGTGAGAGATGTCTGGTTTTGCCCATGGGAAAAAGAATTTTGCCCATGAGAAAAGAATACTCTATCTAGAAGAAAGAATACTGCTGATGCCAAACCTCAGGAACATCAAGAGAGAAAGTAAGGCTCCTTCCAAGTAGCAAACACAAGTTTGAGAGGAGGCTGTTCAATCAAGGTTAGGTGCTGCAGGAGCTCCTTCTTCTCCTTCAGCCAATAGGTTTTAAGATACCAGCCCACTTGGGCATTGCCTCTTTTGGTTTAAAAAGCAGCTGTAGTCCTTTTCTAGCTCTCTTGCTTCCTGCTGCTGCTTCCAACTTCTAGACTCTGTTCCTGTTCACTCAGAGAGCTGTTGTCTAGGACAGTGATCTGTAAGTTTTCTTCTTAAATAAATACCCTTTTTATTAATCATAATTCCAAACTAGTGTGGGGTTGTTTTGTGACTTATATCTTCATCTGGCATCCATTGAACCTTTGGTTTTAGAATCTCCCGGCTCTACTACCCACTGCCAGCTCAGTGTGCACTGAACTAGGCCTTCCCTCAGCCAGCCGCAGCCTGTGCATGGAGTCAGCAGTTCATTTGGATATAGAATTCTCCCGAAGTGGTAGCTTTTCTTTCTGCAAATTGGCTGCGGTTCTTTATATTATCTTATTATTCACCTCAGAGTGGCTTCCAGTCCCCCTGTCACTGCACAGTGCACAGAAATTCAGACGGGATATGGGCTTTCCCGGGTGCCTGCTGTTGTCATGTTATCACTGTGCTCCTGTGGCTGTTGACCAATCAGGTACACACAGTTTGGGATTTCTATTAATAACTATCTTTTGATCTAGCATATCTTTTAGCATTTCACACTAAAATCAGATTCATACCAGTCACATAACTCCAACTGCATCACCAGGCCCAGCTGGGTTAGTTTTGTAGTTGGCCTGTGACGCCTACTGGCAGGTTATGGTTATCGCACCTAATCTAGCTAATTAAACCACAGGTAAGATTTAATATCTTAAATATAGATCATAAGTTGCTAATTTCCATAACCTGAAAACAACCTAGATGCACCTCAGTGGAAGAATGGATAAGGAAAGTGTGGCATTAGAGTACTACTCAGCAGTAAAAAATAACGACATCTTGAATTTTGCATGCAAATGGATGGAAATAGAAAACACTATCCCGAGTGAGATAACCCAGACCCGAAAAGATGAATATGGTATGTACTCTCTCATTAGTGGACTCTAGCCATAAACAAAGGACATTAAGCCTATAGTTAACAAGCCTAGAGAAGCCAAATAACAAGGTAGACCCAAAGAAAAAAATATATAAATCCTCCTGGAAATTGGAAGCAAACAGGATTGCCAGGTAAAAGTTGGGAGCATGGGATTGGGGGTAATGGTGAGGGTAAAGTTGGAGGAAGGGGAGAGGGGGAGAGAGAAGGGAGAAAGGAAAGACTGGAGAGAGCTTGGGGGAATGGGAGGGTGGAGATGGAGGAAGGGCAGATATAGGAGCAGGGAAGAAGCTATTTACATTAAGAGAGCCATTTTAGGGTTGGTAAGAGACTTGGTACTAGAAGAGATCCCAGGTGTCCATGGGGGTGTCCCCAGCTAGGTTCTTGGGCAGCAGAGCAGAGGGTGCCTGAGCTGGCCTTGCCCCACTATCACACTGATGAATAACTCGAATATCACCATAGAATCTTCATCCAGTGATGGATGGAGTTAAAGAAAGAGATGCTCATCAGAGCAATGAACTGAGCTCCCAAGGTCCAGTTGAAGAGCAGAAGGAGAGAGACGATGAGCAAGGAAGTCTGGACCAGAAGGGGTTGGTCCACCCACTGAGACAGTGTGCCTGTTCTAATGGGAGCTCACCAAATCCAGCTTGACGGAGACTGAATGAGCATGCTATCAAACCAGACACTCTGAATGTGGCTGACAATGGGAGCTGACTGAGAAGCCATTGATAAAGGCACTGGGACGTAATTCTACTGCATGTATTGGCTTTTTGGGACCCTAGTCTATTTGGATGCAAAGCTTCCCAGGCCTGGATGTAGGGGAGAGGGCCTTGGACTTCCCACAGTACAGGGTTCCCTGCCCTCTCTTAAGGAGGGAGAGGGAGAAAGGAGGGTGAGTGAGGGAGAGAGAGGGGAATAGGAGGAGGAGGGGAGGAGGTGTAAATTTTTGAATATAAAAATAAGTAAATTTAAAAAAGAAAAAAAGTAAAACTAACAAGCCCAAAATATATTTGTTTGAAAATATGCAATATAAATAATAAGCTAAAAAGGACAGCCCGAAGAAATATCACCATATGCTAAAATTAATTCAGTGCTTAAATACAATACAATTAAAATAAATTACAGATATAATTTAAAAAATAAATAAACAAAAGGGTAATATGTTGGACAACCTAACCATCCAAGGTTACAATAGCCTCTTTACTTATAGCATGTGTGAGGTTTTACAAGGCTTGTAAGATGTCCCTTGTAAGCCGGGCGGTGGTGGCGCACACCTTTAATCCCAGCACTCGGGAGGCAGAGACAGGCGGATCTCTATGAGTTCGAGGCCAGCCTGGTCTACAAGAGCTAGTTCCAGGACAGGCTCCAAAACCACAGAGAAACCCTGTCTCGAAAAACCAAAAAAAAAAAAAAAAAAGATGTCCCTTCTACATCATTAATCTTAATTCTGGGGATTAGTTTTGTCCTCAATATTTTTTTTTTTTGGTTTTTTTCGAGACAGGGTTTCTCTGTAGCTTTGGAGCCTGTCCTGGAACTAGCTCTGTAGACCAGGCTGGTCTCGAACTCACAGAGATCCCCCTGCCTCTGCCTCCCGAGTGCTGGGATTAAAGGCGTGCACTACCACCGCCCGGCCTCAATATTTTTTCTTAAAAAAATGGTTTGACAATAGGGCTAAGAATGAGGAGGTTTTAGAAATGGTGCAGGCTATACAGACTGAAACTATGTTTCTCAAGAAAGAGTTTAGAGATCTGAAGAAGGATATAACTTCATTTAAAGGAAGAGTAAGCACTCTGGAGAAGGAAGCAGATGATTTGGCACATAAAACCCAATCAATGACAGTGGGTACTGAAACATTATTTTGAGAGAATTTGCAATGTTGAATGTATTAATCAGACTCTGTCAAAGGGGTATGACAGATTGACTGATAGAATGTCTCTCCAGGAAGGTAATATTATGCTATAAAGATTATTTCCAAGGATGAGACAATATCTTTACTGGACAGACTTCATACCTTGAAATCCTCAATGAGGGCATTAGAGCAGAACACTGCACAGGAAACCCAGACATTACAAAAGGCAATGGTAAACAGATTTGAAAAACTTAAAAAAAATCGAATTTGATGACCAGGAACAAAAGGTACAAAGGCAAAATTTAACCTTGTTGGTATGTAAAAATCTCCAGGATAGCTTCCCCAGAGTTCTGCCTGCCTTTCCAGTAATAAAAATAGAAAAAGTATCGGGCCCCAAGTACCCTAATGTTGTCATTAATATAACATTTAATAGAAATGGATTAAATTAAGTTATAAGAGTTAGACAATAAGATGCTAGAGCTAATGGGCCAAGCATAAATTTAAATAATACAGTTTTTGTGTGTGATTATTTTGGTTCTAGGCAGCCAGTATGAATAAGTAGCTCACCCTCATTGCAACAAGAGAGAGAGAGAAAGAAAGAGAGAGACAGAGAGACAGAGACAGAGGAGAGATATGTAAGTAGCAAAGGGGGTATTCATTTTAGAGGAATTGAGGGAGACATAATTATCAAGCTACAATAGATAAAATTCTCAAAGAACTAAAAAAATAATAAGGGGGTAATGATAAAAGGTAACGTTGGAAAGGGATGGATGAAAGACAGGCTTAAAAGTTGATCTTTTGTTCTGTGGAAATAGTTACAAAGGGTGACTGTCTTGATTGCATGTTTCCAGGTTCTTGGCATCATTTGACAGAATTGGAATTTCATGCAAATAACAAAGTAGTAAAGGATTTAATTCAAAGGCACACTGAAAGTACATTAGATATACGACTAGAGAACAGTAAGAGTGCATGGAATTTAAACAGGACTGGTATATTTCCTTTATCCTTTAATGGGTATCGAGTCATGGATAATTTTCTCTTTTCACAACAAACATGGATTATACATGCTTTGTTTATTGTATATTCTTTCTCATTATGCATTTTATTCCACTCATATGTATGCCTAGTTATGTACATGCAAAGGATCATGAATAGAGGTTTGCAATTAACACTTTACTCAGAGTACACACCATACCTTCCTATGGATGGTCCTAAATGCAGTGCAGGCTGTAGAAGCGCACTAACTGTAGGATATGCTTGGCCACACAAGGGCAATATTTAAGGGCTGCTAAGGAACTAGGTTAGATTGTTGAGATTTTTTTGGGGGGGGAAGACATAAATGTATAGCCATGTATAGGTTGAGTTCCTAGGTCACCCTACCAAAACCACTCATTGTCTGCAACCTCAGCAAGCCCCTGAGACACAGACTGCAATTTCAATGATCAGACAAGAGGCAAGTGACCAGTCTCTCTGCTGGATAGCCAGAACTCAAGGCCCTTGGCCCCAGGGTAAAACCCTGGGCCCCTTCCCACCTGCTTTAGCCACAAGGGCATCTCGTGCAGGCAGGCTGTCCCAGCACCCCACCATGAGACTCTTCAATCTACAAGACCCACTCCATTTCCATACCTACCCATCAGCCACCACCTTAGCATTTCCCTGAGAAACAGACTGTGACTGTACAGAGAAGATCAAGAGTAACTCCCTGAGGCACAGACAAGACATCTACAGCAATGATTGGACAAAGAAGCAAAGACACTGCCTGCACAAATCTAAGAAAGAAATGGGTAGCTGCCAATGCAAGACTACATTTAAAGACCTACAGAGCAATATGACACCATCACAACCTTGCAGTCTGACAGCAGGAAGACCTGAACATCCCACACCAGAAGAAGCAGAAGAAAACAAACTTCAAAATAGCTTCATGAAGATCATAGAGACCCTTAAATGGGAACAAAAATTCCCTTCAAGAAATAGAGGAAAAGCCAAACAAAAATGGAAGAAACCAATAATAGATCTCTATAAAAAAACAAAGTAAAGCAATCAAACAGGTGAAGCAAACAGTTCAAACGGTTCAAGATTTGAAAATTGAAATAGCGGCATAAAAAAAACCCCACAAATCGAAGGAATCCTGAAAATAGAAAATCTGGTAAGTGAACAGGCACTTCAGGTGCAAGCATAAGCAACAGAATGCAAGAGATGGAAGACAGAATCTCGGGAGTTAAAAATATGGTATGAGAAATAGAATCATCAGTCAAAGAAAACATTTAAGCAAACAAAGTTATGACAGGAAACATCCAGGAATTCTGGTCCATGAAAAGACCAAACATAAGAATAGTATGGGTAAAAGAAGAATAATATAAGCTCAAAGGCACAGAAAAAAAATTCAACAAAATCATATGAGAAAACTTTCCCAAACTGAAGAATGAAATTCCTATGCAAATATAAGAAACTTAGAGAACACCAAACATACTAGAGCCCCCCCCCCAAATATCCCCACATCACATAATAACCAAAGCATAAAATATACAGAATAAAGAAAGAATATTAAGGAGCTTCAAAGGAAAAGGGCCAAATAACATGTAAAGGTAGAAACATCCGAATAACACCTTACATATCAGTGGAGGCTCTGAAAGCAGGAAGGTCCTGGACAGACATAAAGACACTAAGCAATTATGGAAGCCAATCCAGACTACTATATCCAGCAAAACTTTTAATCCCCATAGATGGCAAAAGTTATTACATGACAAAATCACATTTAAGCAATATCTATCTATAAATCCAGCTTCCAGAACACATTTACAAGGAAAACTTCAACCTAAGGGAATTAGTTGTACCCACAAAATGCAGGCAAAAAAGATAATGTCACACCAGCAAATCCTAAAGAAGGGAAACCTACACACTACCTCCAAAAAAATAACAGGAATCAACAATCACTGCTCACTACTATCCCTTAATATTAATGAACTCAACTCATCTATAAAAAGACACAGACTAACAGAATGGATATAAAAGCAGGTGGCATTCTGCTGCAAACAAGAAACACACCTTAACTTCAAACACAGGCATTTCCTCTGAGTAAACGGTGAAGAAAGACCTTCCAATCAAATGACCTAAAAACCAAACTGGTGTTGCATCCTAGTATCTAACAAAATAGACGTCAAACTGAAGGTAATCAAAAGAAATGGAGAAGGACATTACATATTTATCATAGGAAAAATTCATCAAGATGAAGTTTCAATCCTGAACGTTTATGCCCCAAATACAAGGACATACAGCTTTAAAAAAAATTACTGAAACTGAAATTGCACATCAAACCCCACACACGTAGAGTGAAAGATTTCAACACCCCACTCTCATTAATGGACAGGTCTGCCAGACAGAAACTTAACGGAGAAGCAAGGGAACTATCAGGTGTTATGACTTAAAAGGGGTTAAGACATTTATAGAACATTCCACCGAAACAGAAAAGAATTTATTTTCCTCTCAACACCTTATAGAACCTTCTCTAAAAATGACCACATACTTGGTCACAAAACAAATACCAAGACATTAAAAAAAAAAGATTGGAATAACTCCTATATCTTATTGGATCACTATAACTTAGAATTAGAATTCACCAATGTAAATTGCAAAAAGCATACAAACTCATGGAAACTGAATAATGCTTAATTGAGTCATCCATGGGTCAAGGAAGAAATAAAGAAAAAAATTAAAGACTGCATAGAATTCAATGAAAATGAAGGAACAACATACACAAACTTATGGTACACTATGAAAGCAATACTAAGAGAAAAGTTAGTAGCACTAAAAGAATATATTAAGAAGTTGGAGGAATCCCACACTAGTAAATTAGCGGAACTACTGACAGCTCTAGAACAAAAGAAACACACTCCTCATGGAAGAGTAGATATCAGGAAATAATCAAATTGAGGGATGAAACCAGTAACATAGAATCAAAGGTACCAAGGTCAATAAAATAGACAGATCATTATCCAAACTAACCAAAAGATAGAGAATAGCGAACTAAAAAAAAATCAGAAACGAAAGGGGATACATAACAACAGACACTGAGGAAATCTATAGAATCATCAAATCATACTTCAAAAACCTGTACTCCACAAAATTGGAAAATTTAAAAGAAATGGACAATTTTCTTGATAGGTTCCATTTACGAAAGTTAAATTTCTGTGGGACAGTGGTCTTTTATCCTGTCTCTTTTATTATTTTTAATGAAATACTATTTGACCAGTAGCCTGGCAGGAAGTACGGGGGGGGGGGTGACCAGGCAGGAAGTAAAGGTGGGGTAACGAGAATGCTGGGAAGAGGGAAGCATTGTGACCCAGAGGTGGAGGAAACAAGATGTCACTGCCTCCTCGCCAAATAAGGTACTGAGCCATGTGGCCAACACAGGCAAGAATTATGTGCTGACATAAATTATAAGAATTAATTAATAAGAATCATGAGCTCCTGGGCCAATCAGTTTATGAGTAATGTAGGCCTGTGTAAAATTTCTTTGGGACTTAATGGCTGCTGGAACCAGGCAGGACAGAAACCTCAGTCAACATTAAATCAAGAGCAGATAAATAATTTTTTTTAAATAGATTCATTGCACCTAAGGAAAAAGTAGTATTCATTAAAAATCTCCCAATGAAAAAAAAGGCCCAGGACAAGATGGGTTCAGCACAGAATTCTACCAGAATTTCAAAGAAGAGCTAAGTCCAATACTCTCATTTTTTTTCTGCACAATAGAAACAGAAGGAATATTGCCAAGCTTCTTTGATGAGTCTGCAATTACTCTGATACCCAAACCACACAAAGATGCAACAAAGAAAGAGAACTATAGACTAATCTCTCTTATGAATATTTATACAAAAATGCTCCAAAAATGCTGGCAAAATGAATCAAAAATGATGCAGGAGGTGATATATGCTGTGAATATGTTTTATTGCTGTTGGTTAATAAAGAAGCTGCCTTTGACCCATGGCTTAACAGAGTAAAGCCAGGCTGGAAGAGATACATAGAAAGAGTAGGCAGAGTCAGGGAGAAGTCATGTAGCCATTGCAGGAGTCAGACACCAGATGCCAGACAGACTTTAGGTAAACCACAATCACGTGGAAATACACAAATTAATAGAAATAAATTAATTTAAGACACAAGACATAGCTGAAAATACGCTAGAGTCATCAGCCTGACAGTGTAGAAATTAATATAGTTTTAGTTGGCTTATTTCATGTTTGGGTGGCTGAGAACAAACAAGCAGCCTCAGATTACACAAGACCCACTCAAAAAGAAATCATCCACCAAGATTAAGTAAGATTCGTCCCAGAAATGCAGGGTTGGTTCAATCTATGGAAATCTGCCAACGTAAGCTACCATGACAACAAACTGAAAAGAAAATCATATAATCATCTCATTAGATGCTGAAAAAGCATTTGAAAAGATGCATGAAAAGGCCTTGGAGAGATAAGGGATATATGGAACATATCTAAACATATAAAAGCAATTTATAGCAAGTCAACAATTAACATTATGAACTCAGGCTTTCTCAAGGGGAATTTTCCACCATGAAAACAGTAATAAGTAAGACATTTTATTAATCCTATATGATGGTAAAAAAAATAGTAGCCGGGTGATGGTGGTTCATGCCTTTTTCCCAGAACTTGGGAGGCAGAAGCAGTTGGATCTCTGTGACCTTAAGACCAGTCTGGTCTACAAGAGCTAGTTCCAGGGCAGGTGCCAAAGCTACAGAGCAACCCAGTCTTGAAAAACCAAAAAAAAAATTAGTGCCTTTATTGATCACATTGGTGGAAATGATAGGTTATTATTAAAACAGGGAAAATTCCTCAGTTGTTTCAGATGCCATCTAATGATATTCTTAATCTTTGAATAGCTAGAAACTAAGAGTCTGCTAAGAATATATTTCAAAGTTATTGCTTGATATTTTAATGGGTGTTAGGCTAAATATAGAGGCAGGCAATAAATGACTACTAAAAGGATTAAAGAAAGCCAGAGGTAATTTAGTCCTGATTCTGCATCATTCCAACTCTCCACAATCACAAAGTTCTATTCAGCCAATCTACATATTGGATGATTCATCATAAATATGACTTCAATTTCTAAAGAATTTATAATTTTTATATGCTACAAAATAAAGATCTAATTTTACTTTTCTTCAAGTTGGCACCCTATTTTCAACATTTATATTTAAAAATGTATTTTTATTGTATGTTTTTTTTATTGAAAAAAGGAAAAAAAGGAAAAAAGTTTCCGCCTCCTCCCAGCCTCCCATTTCCCTCCCCCCTCCCACCCTTCTTCCCCTCCCCCCACTCCTCTCCCCCTCCCTCTCCAGTCCAAAGAGCAGTCAGGGTTCCCTGCCCTGTGCAAAGTCCAAGGTCCTCCCCCCTCCGTCCATGTCTAGGAAGGTGAACATCCAAACTGGCTAGGCTCCCACAAAGCCAGAACATGTAGTAGGATCAAAACCCCGTGCCATTGTCCTTGGCTTCTCATCAGCCCTCATTGTTTGCCATGTTCAGAGAGTCCAGTTTTATCCCATGCTTTTTCAGTCACAGTCCAGCTGGCCTTGGTGAGCTCCCAATAGATCAGCCCCACTGTCTCAGTGGGTGGGTGCACCCCTCGTGGTCCTGACTTCCTTGCTCATGTTCTCCCTCCTTCTGCTCCTCATTGGGACCTTGGGAGCTCATCTCCAAAATATTTAGAGAACTGAAGAAACTAGACTTTAAAATGCTAATTAACCCAATTAAAAAATGGGGCACTGAACTGAACAGAGAATTCTCAACAGAAGAAGTTCAAATGGCCAAAAGACACTTTAGGTCATGCTTAACCTCCTTAGCAATCAGGGAAATGCAAATCAAAACAACTTTGAGATATCATCTTACACCTGCCAGAATGGCTAAAATCAAAAACACCAATGATAGCCTTTGCTGGAGAGGCTGTGGAGGAAGGGGTACCCTCATCCATTGCTGGTGGGAATGCAATCTTGTGCAACCACTTTGGAAATCAGTGTTTCGGTTTCTCAAGAAATTATTGTATATTTTTGAAGGACTTTATTAGAAACCAGTTGACAGAATCTTATTGGAGTTTTTCCTGAGTTCCCTGATGGGTCTCACTGGTCTATGTTTTTATTTTCCTCTTGTTTCGTAGTGGTTGAAATAGGAAACTGAATGAATGGTTCAATTTTGTTACGAATATTGCTTTGAGTGTTTGAGATCTTTTCTGATCTAAAATCGGTAAAGAAAAGCACTAAAAACTAACACCAAGTACGTGTTACCTAATGTTCTCTAGCCAAACTTAGTTGAAATGATGCCCAAGGAATTTGATGATTTTCAAGAATTTTAAACGTTAGACTGCATTAGCATGTCCAGGCCCCATCTATTGAAATTACCAAGAGTTCCCATTTCCTGATCCTTTGCTCAAAAACAATTCTGACTTTTAATTTTGTTCATATTTGGCAATCTAGTGCAAGTATGAGAACAGGTTATACATAAAAAAGTAGGAGAAAGTCAGAGAAGGGGTGGGGATCAGACTTAAAGCAACTCTGCAATTCTCCTGCAGGAGCTCTTTACAGACACTGAGCCCATTCTAAATTACCAAGCAAACCTCTAGACCTAAATCTACTACTTCTTAGGAGTTATGTCAGAGGGAAACTCTTCACTACCATGGGAGCTACAATCTCTCTTAACTCATTTTCTTTAACATTTCTCTGAGTTATTAATAACTTTTGCTAGACACAACTCAAAGAAGACAAACTGATTCAGAAAAACAAGAGGTAAATTAACCAAGAAAAAAGCAAGGGGTATAAGAGAAGAGGAATTAGGAACAAGAAAAGAAAGAGAACATCAAGTTAAAAATGTGTCCGACAGGATATGTTCTTTTTTAAAAAATATAAACTGTTAGTATAAAGAGAAAATGTCAAATATATTAAGTAAAACATGAATGAAAACTGTCATTGTGTCATGCTGTTGGCATGCCTTTTGCTACTGTGATAAAGATGAGAAATTTTATTACATTTGTATGCCTGTGTGTGTGTGTATGTGTGTGTGTGTGTGTGTGTGTGTGTGTATGTGTGTGTGTGTGTGTGTGTGTGTGTGTGGAGGGTTATATGTGCAATTTTCAGGACCTGGTTTTCTCCTTACATCATCTGTGTCCTAGAGATTGAACCAAGTTGTCAGGATTGGCAGCAGATAAACGTTCCCACACAGCCATCTTGCTGAAAAGAGATAGAAGCAATTTAGAAAACCATTTAATACTGTGCAAAAGGTAAGGTGTTAAAATTTATAGTACCAGGAAGTCTAAAGTCCAAGAGAAGCCAAAAGGTATTTAAAAAGATATTAGCTCATATAATAAAAAAATAAAAGGGAAAATATGGAGAGAGAAAGAGAGAGAGAGAGAGAGAGAAAGAAAAAGAAAGAAGAAAGGGGGAGTGTGTGTGTGAGAGAGATAGATAGAGAGAGAGAGAGAGAGAGAGAGAGAGAGAGAGAGAGAGAGAAGCAGCAGAAGAAGAGGGGAAGAGAAAGATGAGGAGGAGGAGGAGTGTTTTTCTTCAGAAATTCAAAATACACACACTATCTAGTCAAGACAATGTTCATTCCACCATGATTTTTCAGTTTTTCCCTGAATATCAACAGTTTGACACATGAAAAAGTGTAAAAGAGTATATGAATAAGATATCTCCATCTACGCACATTTCTGCATTCGCAGAAGTGTGGAAACATTTAGCTTACACTTAAGCCTCACTAAAAGTCCTTCATAGCCATAGATTTTCACTTCCACTAGATGTCAGTATCTGATAATTCTCTGAAAAAGCTTTGGCCTGGCTCTTCTTAAAATGTACTTCTCTTAAGCTAAGTAACAAGGTAACCCCCCCCCCCCCAAAAAAAAAAGAATAAATAGATCCACCTGGAAAGGGGAAATATACAAGATGACCTGACAAAATTGTAAGCATGGGGAGGGTGGGAGGGAAAGAGGAGGGGAGAAGGGGTAAGAGGAGGAGAACTTGAGAAAATGGATAGTCGAGATTAAGGGACAACAGAGGTAAGAACAGAGATGAGGGCAAGGGAAGACAACTTGATTGAGGGAGCCATTATGGGGCTAGTAAGAAAGCTGACGCTAGAGAAATTCCCAAGAATCCACAATGATGACCCCAGCTAAGACCCTAGGCAATAAAGATGAGGGTGCCCAAAATAGCCTTGTAGTCAGATTGCTGAATATAATAAATGTCACCATAGAATCTTCATCCAGCAACTGATGAAGACAGGAAAAGACCTGCAGTGGAGAACTGGGCTGATGTTGGATTTTTACATATTTTCAAGGATGACATTAACAAAATATGAGGTTATGTTGACTTCCAATAATATAATAAAATGTATGTATGTATTCATTTAATAAATTGAAGATAAAATACTGGTTAATGAGCACTAAAATTAAATATTTAAAAAAGAGGAAGCCATAAATTTTAAGTAAATAGACAGTTCATCAAGTATAAGGAATAAACAAATGAGCAAACATTCACTTGCAAGGAATAGAGCCTGTGACTCTAACCAATTCACCTGTGTGGTTCAACAACTCTATAACTATTGAAAGAAAACTTATAGGAATAAACAAACATATGTATTTGTATATGTATATGAAGCTTTAAGTTATTTATAAGAAAAGGAATGATTGACATCTAAAATGTCTTTTTTTCTTTTTCAGTCTGTCTCAATTGTCTTTAATAATTACAAAGTTGGGTTTTATATGTATTTACAAATTTAATTATTATAAAATACATATAATAATCTTTGCATGCTCATGGTGAAGAAACATTCAGATAACCAAAACTGGGCTCTTCTTAATGGCTTTCTTATAAAGAACTAAAGTTCTTTTAAAAACTTAATGTAGTCATTGTTCAACTAACGGTTAGATAGTCAGGTTGCTGAGATTTTACAGGCATAGCTTCTAACATTTCTAGGAGACAAAATTTCATTGAAAATTCCCTTTTCCCATCCCTATCCACTCGAGGTCCACCTGCAAGACCTATTCTATTTCCCATTCCCAAGGAGATCCATGTATTAGCACCCCCAACCCCTGAGCTTTGCTTATTACTTAACATCTCTGGGTCTGTGAGTTGCAGCGTAATTATTCTCTACTTAACAGCTAATGTCCACTTATAAAAGAATACATACAATGTTTGTCTTTCTGATTCTCTGTTATCTCATTCTGGATGGTTTTTTCTAGTTTCATCCATTTGCCTGCAAATTTCATGATGTTGTTTTTAACAGCTGTGTAATAATTTATTATGCAAATGCTCCAGCGCATTCTTTATCCATTCTTCAGTTGAAGAACATCTAGGTGGTTTCCAGGTTCTGGTCATCACAAATAAAGCTGCTATGGACTTAGGTGAGTAAGGGTCCTTGTAGTAGGATGGAACATTCTTTGGGTATATGTCCAAGAATGGTATGCTTGGGTCTTGAGATAGATCAATTCCCAATGCCATGAAAAAAATGCCAGATTGATTTCTATAGTGGCAGCACAAGTTTACATTCCCAGCAACATGGAGGAGTACATCTATTTTCTTACTTAAACTTTCCAGCATTAGAGGTCATTTGTGTTTTGATATAAGCCATTATGACAGATGTAAGATTACATTTTCCCGATGGCTAAGGATGTTGAACAGTTCTTTAAGTTTTTCTCAGCAATTTGAGATTCTGATGTTGACAATTTTCTGTTTAGATCTTTACTCCATTTTCTAATTGGATTATTTGGTTTGTTACTGACTAGTTGCTATATTCTTTATATATTTTGGATATTAGTCTTCTGTCTGATGAAGAGTTGGTAAAAAAAAAAAATCTTTTCCCATTGTTGTAGGATGACATTTTGTCTGACTGACAGGTGCCTTTGCCTTACAGAAACTTTTCAGTTTCCTGAGGTTCCATTTATTAGTTATTGATCTTAGTGCCTACACTATCAGTGTTCTGTTCAGGATGTTGTCAATGTGTTCAAGACTATTCACCACTTTCTGTTTGATTAGGTTCAGTGTATCTGGTTTTATGTTGAGGTATTTGATACACTTGGAGCTGGGTTTTGGGCAGAATGATAGATATGGATGTGTTTGAATTCTTCTACATGCTGAATTCCAGCTAGACCAGCACCATTTGTTGAAAATATTTTGCTTTTTACATTGTATATTTCTGGATTCTTTATCAAGCTAAGGTGCCCATAATAAGGTGGGTGGATTTACATCTGGTGATTGATTCAATCAGTCGATTAAATTGTCTGTTTTGATGCCAGTATCATACAGTTTTATCACTGAAGTTTTGTAGTACAGCTTTAGATCAGGGATGGTGATAATCCTAGAAGTTCTTTAATTATACAGGATTGTTATAGCTATCATTGGTGTTTTGTTTTTCTATATGAAGAGAAGTATTGTTCTTTCAATGTCTATAAAAATGTATTGGAATTTTAATGATTGCTTTTGGTAAGATGGCCATTTTACTATGTTAATCTTACTAAGTCATATGTATGTCCGATCTTTCCACCTTCTAATATCTTCTTCACATTCTTTCTTCAAAGACTTGGAATCTTTGTCATATTGGCCTTCCACTTGCTTGCATAGACTTACCCCGAGATATTTTATACTATTTGTGATTATTATTACTACTACTATTACTATTATTATTGGTTTTCAAGATAGGGTTTCTCTGTAGCTTTGGAGCCTGTCCTGGAACTGGGTCTTGTAGACCAGGCTGGCCTCAAATTCACAGAGATCTGCCTGCCTCTGCCTCCCTAGTGTTGGTATTAAAAGCATGCACCACGACTGCCCAGCTATTTGTGATTATTTTGAAGGTTATTGTTTCCCTGATTTTGTTCCCAGACCATTTGTTATTTGCATATAGGAAGAATACTCATTTTTAAATTAATTTTGTATCCAGCCACTTAACTAAGAGTGTTTCTCAGCCATAGAAGTTGCTTGCTAGAATTTTTGGGACTCGTTATCATACTATTTGTAAATAGTATTACTTTGACTTCTTTTTTTAGATTGTATCCCCTTGATCTCCTTTAGTTATCTTATTGATCTAGCTTGAACTTCAAGTACTATATTAAATAGGTATGGAGAGACTGGAAAGCCTAGTATTCTTCATGGTTTGAGTGGAATTTCTTCGAATCTCTCTATTTAATTTGATATTGGCTATAGAATTGCTGTAAATTACCTTAATTATGCTTAAATGTGTCCCTTGAATTCCTGGTCTTTACAAGTCTTTAACATGAAAGGTTGTTAGATTTTTATCTAAGGCTATTTCAGCATCTAATAAGATGATCATGTGATGTTTTTCTTTTAGATTTTTTATGCAGCTTAAATATTTCCTACAATTTAGTCCTCTTGGGTGAGCTTGCTTCTTTTTGTTCTAGAGATTTTAGGTGTACTGCTAATTTGCTAGTATGAGATCTCTCTAATTTCTTTATGTAGGCACTAAGTGCTATGAACTTTCCTCTTAGCATCACTTTCATGGTGTCCCATAACTCTGGGTAAGTTGTGACTCTAATTTAATTGAATTCTAGGAGTATTTAGTTTCTTTATTAATTTCTGTCTTGACCTAGTAGTCATTCAGTAGACAGTTATTAAGTTTCCAAGAGTTTGTAAGCTTTCTGTTGTTTCTGCTGTTGTTGCAATCCAGTTTTAACCTATTGTGGTCTGATAGAATATATGAAGTATTTCAGTTTTCTGGTATCTGCTGAGACATGTTCTGTCTGAGGAAGTGATCAGTTTTGAAGAATGTTGAGTGATGTGTTGAGAAAAAGGTGGGTTTTTTGTGTGTTTGCATGAAATACTCTGTAGGTATATGTTAGGTCCATCTGGTTCATAATGTATGTAGCTCCATTATTTCTCTGTTCAGTTTTTGTCTGGTGGACCTGTCCATTGTTGGGAGTAGAATATTGAAGTCTCCCACTATCAATGTGTGAGGATTGACATGTGATTTAAGCTTTAGTAGTGTTTGTTTTACAAACCTTTGTTTGGGGGAGCATAGTTGTTAAGAATTGAAAGATCATCTTGGTGAATCTTTCTTTTGATGAGTATGAAGTGTTCTTCCCCTTATCTTTCAATTACAATTAGTTTGTAGTCTATTTTGTTAGAGATTAGAATGGCTATACCAGCTTGTTTCCTAGGTCAATTTGCTTGGAAAATCTTTCTCCAACACTTTACTATGAGATCATATCTATTTTTGATCTTGAGATGTGTTTCTTTTATGTATAAGAAAGATGTATCCTGTTTTCTCCTTATTCTATTACTCTGTATCTTTATATTGGGGGAATTCAGTCCATTGATATTGAGATATATTAGTGACCAATGATTGCTAATTCCTTGCATATTTTTGTTGTTGTTACGGTGATAGTTTTGTGTGTTTGTGTGTGTGTATGCATGTGCATGCATGCATGTGCACAGTGCTTCCTTTTGGTTTTACTAGGGTAAGATCATTTATTTCCTGTGTTTTCAAGGGTGTAGTTAACCTCATAAAGTTGAAGTTTCCTTCTATATTTTCTGTAGGAATGGATTTGTAGATAAATATTATTTTAATTTGGCTTTATCATGGAACATCTTATTTTGTCCCTCTATGGTGACTGGAAATTTTGCAGGATATAGTAGTTTGGCCTGACTTCTGTGGTCTCTTAGAGTCTGAAGGTCATCTATCCAAACTCTTTTGACTTTTAGAGTCACGCTTATGAGGTTGGGAGTAATTTAAACAGGTCTGCTTTTTATGTTGCTTGTTTTTTTTTTCCTTGCAACTTTTAATAGTCTTTCTTTTGTTCTATATATTTAGTGTTTTGATTATTATATATCAAGGGGACTTTTTTTTCTGATTCAATCTCTTTGAGGTTCTATATGTTTCTTGTATGTCTATAGGCATGTTCTTATTTAGGTTAGGACATTTTTATTGTATGATTTTTTTAAAAGTATTTACTGGGGTTTTGAGCTGCAATTTTTATCCTTCTATTCCTATAATTCTTATATTCAGTTTTTTTCAAGGTGTCCTGACAGAGTCCAGTTCCAGTGGGGTTCTGAGTTGCAGGAGAGAGGTATAAAATCAGTGAAAAAAAATAAAGAGTCTCACCATTGTTTGTCTTTCAAATACAGAGCTCAAGTTGTTTTTATTTATACAACACTTGAGAAGTTTCGATACATTTCTCTTTAATAATCTCCAAGAATTGTTAACATTTACCCATTTTAATTTTTTATCCTGTTCCCCACATCCTTCACATCATTGATCTTTAATCCATACCTTTATTTTTTATATTGTAAACAAAATGAATATACCTAGTGTTGGGGAATATTATTTTAAGATGTGTTACATTTGTTTATGCTGTGTAACATTTGTTTTAATGATACAAAGATGTATTGAATTTTTTAAGGTTGCATTTAATTGATTCTGTGAAGCTGTGTTACTTTCCTTTTCTAAAACACCTTGTGGATCTAATAAAGTGCTGAATAATCAGTAGCAAGGCAGAAGAAAGGATATTCAGACTGCCACTCAGAAAGAATAAAAACAAGTAGTTAAAGGGAGAGGAGAAGCAAGCGAGAAGAAGGAGGTAGAAAAGAAGGAATGGAGGACAATAGGGACTATACACCTAGCCACACAGCCAAACAGGGAAGAATAGTGAAAGTAGATATACAGAGGTCAGAAAAAGAAAAAAGCATAGAGGAAAAAGGTAGGTAGGAGAATTTAAGAAAAGGTGGCTAGAAATAAGCCAATCTAAGGGCAAGGATTCATAAATAATAAGTCTCCATGTGTGATTTATTTGGAAGCTGGGTGGAGGATCTGCCAAAAGGGCAAAGAGCCAAAGAGTAAAAGCAAAAGCAAAAACAAACAAACAAAAACAATAACACCCAGTCAAGTACATATTATTTATACTGTGCCCTAACTGACAGCAATCATGTAATTACAGAATAAAAGAGAATCAAGCCCTACAATTAGTCCTTAACAATATGATACTTTTGGAATTTGTAACCATTTGAGTGTATGCTGCCTTACTTGGACATTATTTTCAGGTGTAAGCCATTTTATAAATAATCTGTATATCACTGTTAAGTAGACAACAGTTGCAATTCTATTCTTTAGGATTCTCAATTGGTAATGATTATCAAGTCTCAAAATGATAATGATTATCTAACCCTTTAACTGTTAGTACCAAGTTTACATTCTTCCTTGTGTAGTAATAAGGACG
Source organism: Microtus pennsylvanicus (assembly GCF_037038515.1). NCBI lineage: Eukaryota > Metazoa > Chordata > Mammalia > Rodentia > Cricetidae > Microtus > Microtus pennsylvanicus. Next base: position 93,038,895 of record NC_134587.1, read on the forward strand.
GCGGCGGGGCTATGTCCCCAAAACCCCAGCCGCCTGCCCGGCTAGCTTATGCCCTGAAATAATTACACAGACACTGTATTCATTTAAACACTGCTTTGCCCATCTCTATCTAGCCTCTTCTATGCTAACTCTCGCACCTGGACTAGCCCATTTCTTATCATCTGTGTAGCACCGGTCTTACCAGGAAGATTCTAGCCTATGTCCATCCTGGGTCGGAGCTTCATCGCGTGTGTCTGCCCGGGAGCCTGAAGCATGGCGTCTCTGCTGTGGCGTCTGCTCCCCAGCGGAGAGCTGTCGGGTCTGACCTCACTTCCTCTTCCTCCCGGCATTCTGTTCTGTTTACTCCACCTACCTATGTCCTAACCAATGAAATGGGCCAAAGCAGTTCCTTTTATTTTAACCAATGACCTTCCTCCATCATCCTTGCAGTTTCTATGTGTATCTTTTTCTTTCTTGGGAACTGGGAGTTTTATGTGAAATAATACCTAACTGTTCATGTCCTGGCACCAGAAAGATGTCTGACCTTTCATATTCTTTATCTTTTCTTATATGTCCCCATAAATTTTTAAAATCATCTTTTAAGAAACAACGTTCCAATTTTAAGTTCTTTGGAATATAGTTATCTCTTTTTAGGACAGTTGAGTAAGCAAGAATCATTAACCTTAGGGACTTCCTCCTGATTACACAGAATGACTACAAATGTAGCCAGGGGCTACCAGAGAAATTGGTTTCTGTGAATGACTACAGAGAAGCTTGATCTCTTTGTAGAAACCTTTAGAAAAATTATCGGCTTTTGTTCCTACTAAACTCAGCTATAATCACAACTGACAAAGCCAAATTAAGAATTACTCTGGATCCACTAACACCTAGTGAAGTGTCAGAGGCATGGGAGCAGTCTCCCCACACCCACAAACATTCCGCCACCATGATTCTGACCACTGGAGTCTTGGCACTGACTGCCCCTAGAGAGGTGAGTGCCTGGGCTCCTGGTTGCAGGGTCATGCTCTCTAGGCCATTGTAGTAAGAGGACAGTGGAGGGCCCCATCCTGCCACCCAGCTAATTTAGCTCCCAAATTAACCACATGGAAATTGTATTAATTAAATTGCTGCTTGGACCATTAGCTCTAGCCTCTTCTGACCTCAATTTCAGTCTTCAAATCTTGAAATGTTTCCTTCACCTGTTTGTTTGATTTTTCTTGGTTTTCTTGAGTTTCTTTGAGGTATTTATTAATTTCTTCCAATTTTTTGTTTGTCTTTTCCTCATTTTTAAAATAATTTTTCATTTGAATGACAGCTGGATGGGTTTCTGTTTTGGGGGTGCCTAGTGTCAGGAAACTCACTGCTGGCTGGCTAGAAAAGCCAAGGGAGTTAGGCAGGAGCCTGGGGTTTTGTCCCACGATGGAGGTCCTAGGTAGTGTGGCATTCTGTCATGTCACTTCACTTACCTCTCAAGTCCCCTCAATATTGGAACAAGTTGTGTTTCAGAGTTCCACTGAGGTTACAGGAGGATAGGCTGGTTTAACATATGGTATTCTTACAATTACAACTTGCATGAATTTGACGAGGACTTTTCCAAGGCACCAGAGGAAGTAGACCACTGGAGTTTGCATTCTGTTATTGTTTCTACTCCATTGTTCTCAAAAATATATATAGTGCTTGCCTATATATATATATATATATATATATATATATATATATATATATATATATATGATATATATGCATATATATGTATATATGAAATTACATTGACTTCACAAGGAAGTGGTACAGGAGAATTGTCTGTATTCTGTCAATTATGTTTTAAATAAACACTGATTGGCTAGGCAGGAAGTATAGGTGAGTCAACCAGAAAGGAAGTAGAGGCAGGGTGAAAAGAACAGGGGAATTCTAGGAAGGAGGAAACCCACTCCTTCCAGTCCTTTCCAGATCATGGAAGAAGCAAGATATGACCTGCACTGTTGAAAAAGGTATTGAGCCATGTGGCTAACATATACTAGAATAATGGGCTGGTATACGTTATAAGAGCTAATACATAGCCTGAGCTAATGGGCCAATCAGTTTTTATTTAATGTAGACCTGTGTGTGATTTTCTCTGAGACTAAACAACTGGGGGACCGAGTGGGACAGAAACCCCAACAAGCAGCCTGGCCCTCATGTTACATATGTACCTACTCAGATAACTCTGAAATTACCTACTTCCATCCATGTTCAGAGTAGGACCATAGTCTTCATTAACATATAAAAATTATTGACCTTTTTTACACTATATACTTCAGATACATTCTCTTGGGGCTTTACATGTTCTTAAAACTTTATGGAATAAATATTATAGATAGTCAATTTTTCTAGTGTTGTAAGAAATTTACTTTCACAGGAGAAGCTTACATCCTCCTGATTTGTGGGTAGCAAGGTCAGAAGATATAGTTAAACATCTACCATATATCTACTCATCTACTATGAGAAGAGTCAGACCCCAATGACTTAATACAGTCTATTGAATATTGTCAAACCTGCTTTCCTCCCTCTGTTTCTCCCTCCCTTTATCCCTTCCTCTCTCTCTTTCTCCTATTCTTCCTTTCTCTCTTTTCCTCCCTTCTTTTTTCTTACATATTATTTTTTCTTTCTTTATGTATTAATTGTACAAAATAGAGGGTTTTATTGTGACATTTTCATAGTCTTAAGGTCATTTAAATTTTTACTTCTTAGTTTCTTTTTTATAAGAGGCTAACAATTTGTAATAACTTCAAATTGCCATTCTTAACGTTGCTTCAAAAAAGACATTAAGAATTATAATTATATTGTTCAAGGTACTACCATTATATTCAGAGAGGGGAAAACTGCATTTTAAGAAAGTTCCATGAAAATCCTTTTCAAATTTATTTAGAATCCCTTCTAAACTCTAAGTTGAAAGTGACAGCAATATAATTCCTAAATTCAGTAAACAAAAATGGCCATTGTGTGGGGGTGCAAATCATATATATTTATAAAATGATTTCATACAGATGATAAGACTACTCACAGGATCTATATTAAAAATAACATGTCATGAAGGGAAATACTAGAATAAGCAAATTATATTGATGGGGAAATGTAACTTTAATGTCAACCTACAAATATACCATTGCATTTTGCTTTACATTCTTTATTTTATTACACTGGGTGAGAAACAGATTAGTCAGGGCAAGTCAATATATACTATGTTTTGAGAATTCACAAGTATTCCTATGTTGTACTATACATTCCAAATCATAGAATCAGATGTTAAATTCTTATACAATTCTTGGCAATAAGAATCTATTGAAAAAATAAGTCTGTAGTATTTTGAAAAATACCAGACTATTAAGTTATTTTTGAGTTACAAATTTTCACACATGTAACATAACAGTCAGAACAAAGTGCTTTAGGAAAATCATGATAACTGGTTCAAATTAGTGGTTTTGCTCCACAAGCAACTGAATGGTTAAACAAAGTGGAATCAACAGCTGTTACAGACAAGAAATAACACAAAACAAGCAACAGTAACACACTTAAGGCCAAAGGCAAAGCCTGAGTTCTGTGGTTTAAGAAATGTTTAGACAGTCAGCATGATATTTTGGCTAAGAACAAGTAAAATGGTATGAAATCCAAGGACAGTGCATGCAAGTCTTCATAATGTTATTGTACTGTCATTTTTACCAAAAGCCTACTAACACTCATTTAGAATTCATAAAAACACCGATATGACCAGAAACAAAATTAGGAAGCCTTAACGGAGAGTGTCAGGCAGTGCATGAATAATTAGACCCAAAATGTCATGGGGGCATAAGTAAGAGGTGAGTTTCAGCATGGCTGGCACAGAAAAGGCCTATTGTGCAGAAGTAATTTATAGAAGTTCCTGCATATGTGAATTTGAAGTAGGGTTACCATAGTGAGTAAATAAAATGTAGGACACTGTTAAATTTATTTCAGATACAATAAATAATTTTAGTATAAGTGCCAAATAACCATATTTACACAAATTTTATCATCTGATATCTTTGTTTACCAACGCATCTTTTGCTTTGCACAACAGCTTTAATTAGATGTGATTTATTATTGAAGGATTTGAGCAAGACAGATTGAATTTTGCAATTTTAGAGCTCATGTCAACAATATATTAAATATAGTCAAGACATGATTAGGGGCTAGAGATGGACCTGAATTCTGATCCCTAAAAATCTTTGTAAAAAGAAAATGCCATGCACTGTGATATGAGATTGTAAGTCCTAGTTTTGGAAGGGGAAGACAGTACCATCTCAACTTGCTGACCTGCCAATCAAACTTAATCGGTGATCTCTGGCTTCAGTCACTGTGTTGGGTATCCTTGGATGTCAACTTGACTATATCTGGAATTAACTAAAACCCAAGTTGCTGCATATACCTATGAGGACTTTTTCATGATTGACTATTTGGAAGTGTAAAAATACATCTTAAATCTTGCCCACACCTTCTGGTGGCAGACTATTGGTATAGGCAGTCCTTCTGTTTATGTGTTGCTTTCATTGGTTAATGAATAAAGAAACTGCCTTGGCCTTTTGATAGGACAGAACTTAGGTAGGCAGGGAGATGGAACTGAATTCTGGGAGGAAGAAAGCAGAGTGAGAGAGCCGCCATGGAGCTGCCAGAGACAGACATGCCGAATCTTTCCTGGTAGGCCACAAATTTGTGGTGATATACAGATGAATAGAAATGGGTTAAATCAAGATGTGAGAATTAGCCAAGAGGCTAGAGATAATGGGCCAAACAGTGTTTTAACTAATACAGTTTCTGTGTGGTTATTTCGGGTGTAAGCTAGCCAGGCAGCCGGGACAAACAAGCCTCTCTTCTTGCAACAGACTATGGAAAGGTCATGGAATCTTTTGCTCTTTTTTTGCTTGATCCTGCTCTTGCTGACAAATATATTCCTTCACTGGCATTAAACCCTACTTCTAAATTATGGATCATACTGAAGATAACTTAAGACATACAGCCTTGTGGACTAAATAACTTCTGGATTCTTGAATTTTACCATCAAGAGATAACTATTGTTATAATAATCTAACCATAACCTGTAAGCCACTCTTACAAATAACACAACACAACACACACACACACACACACTTATTCAATGATTTTTGTTTCTTCAGAGAACCCTGGCGTTCACAGGGAGAGTCTCTGCCTCAAAAAGTATAGTAGAGAAGCAACTAATGGAAGACACATGCTCACATGCTCCCCACACCTACAAAATACACCTGTGTTGGCTTTCTGTTGTTATTATAGCAAGTTATCATCACAGCTGTAAAGTTGTTTCTTCTGCATTATTGGGCCAAATAATTTTCTTCTGTTAAAATCAGTATGGTACCAAATTTCAGCTTCTTCTGTGGACCAAGGAAAAGCAATCTGGTCTATTGCCTTTCAGCATCTGCAGACCATGTATGTTCCCTGTTTTGTAGTCTTCTAATATCTCCTAAGCCAGATGTAGAAAGAGCTTTCTCCTATTGTGTTATTCTGACCCATCACATTTTAGTAAATTCTGTAGCCTCTTATTATTCAAAGGACCCTTAAAAGTTCATTTAATCTACCTGTATGAACCAGAATTGCCTTTATAATGATGGTTGGTGAGCAAGTTTGATTTATTTTTAACCTGCAATCAGTCACATACACCAATTAGGATGTAGTCATTTTAAAGTAGTGGGAAGGTTCTATAGGTTAAAATAATTATAACATTAACTTGAATTAGGCCGTAACCTTAAATATGCATGATTTCAAATAATTCCCCCTTTGCTGTGTTAAATAGTTAGATCCACTTACAATAGGTTGCAAAGAAAGCGTATTGTATTTGACTGACACAAAAAAAGAACTTACTTGCTCACTCTGTTAGCAACTTCCTGCAAATCAGGTACATTACAGATCAAGGTAACTGAATTCTATGATCACAGCTAGTGTCAAGTACACACTAAATACCAGACCAGTTTGGAATACATAGGGAGACACTATCTCAAAAACTAACCAAACAAAAATATTGAGAAAAAAAACACTCACTATATCCAAGCCACACAATTCCAGTTATTCTTTCAGCATAACTTTTTTTTAACAATAATACATCATGGCTTCCCTACATACTACCAGTTAAAGATTACTGTAAAATCTGAAGCAAATGGGAAACTTTAGACAAAATGAGTAAGATAATTAAATATAGAGAAAAATAAAAATCTCATTTCTTGCTTTCTTTCTCATAAAAACAGTTTTTCAAATAAGTGCTCATGCCTACACAAGCTAGAGTAGAACATGAGCTTACATTGAGCCTATAGTTCATGATCCTAAAGAAGCTCAGTAATAAGGTGAACCCAAAGAATAACATATATAGATCCTCCTGGAAATTGGAAGTAGACAAGATCACCAGGCAAAAGTTGGGAGCATGGGAATGGGAGGGGTAGAGGAAAGGGAAGAGGGGGAGAAAGAGGGGAGAAAGGGAGGGTTGGGGAGAGCTTGGGGGAATGGGATGGTTGAGATGGAGGAAGGACAGATACAGGAGCAGGGAAGAAGATATCTTAATTGAGGGAACCATTTTGGAGTTGGCAAGAGGCTAGGCTCTGGAAGAATTCCCAGTAGTCCATGGGATGACTCCAGCTAGGCCCATGGGCAGTGGAAGAGAGGGTGCCTGAACTCACCTTGTCCCATAGTCAGAATGACTATCTTGAATATCACTCTAGAACTTTCATCCAACAACAGATGGAAACAGAGGCAGAGAACCACATTGAAGCACTAGACTGAGCTACCAAGGTCCAGTTGAAGAGCAGAAGGAGGGAGAATAGGAGCAAGGAAGTCAGGACCATGAGGGGTTAGTTCACCAACTGAGACAGTGTGCCTGAGCTAATAGGAGCTCACCAACTCCAGCTGGACTGGGAATGAATGAGCAAGGGATCAAACTGGACCCTCTGAATGTAGTTGACAGTTGGGGCAGACTGAGGAATCAATGATAATGGCACTGGGATTTGTCTCTACTGCATGTACTGGCTTTGGGGATCTTATTCTTTTTGGATGCCCATTTCCTAAGCCTGGATGTAGGGGGAGGGCCTTAGATTCTCACAGGGCAATTTGCCTTGCTGTAACAGGATCATGGGGCTTTGTTTGTCCTGCCCGGCTAGCTTACACCTTAGACAATCACACAAAAATTGTATTAATTAAATCACTGCCTGGCCCATTAGCTCTAGCCTCTTATTTGCTAACTCTCACATCTTGATTCAACCCACTTCTAATAATCTGTATGTCACCACGAGGCCATGGCTTACTGGGAAGGATTCAGCATGTCTGTCTCTAGAAGTTCCAGAGCAGCTCTCTGTCTGACTCTGCTTTCTTTTTTCCAGAATTCAGTTCTATCTCCCTGCCTATCTAAGTTCTGCCCTATCAAAAGGCCAAGGAAGTTTCTTTATTAAACTCATGAAAGCAACACATAGACAGAAGGAACTCCTACACTACCTTGCCATCCCTTAGGACTGGAGGGGGGAAGAAAGAGGGTGTGTGAGGGATCAGGAGGGAAATGGGAGGAGGGTAGAAATGTGAATTTGGATTGGTATTATTTATAAAGTAATAAAAAAGAGGAAAAAAACAAAATTACCTAGAGAAAGTCTGTTTTTGGTTATTGGTATTGGATGGTACCATGCTCACTAGCTAAAACCATTTTAAATATAATTGATTTTGCTGAAATAAATGAATGAGGAGATCTGTATCCTATTTATTTGGAATGAAGGATTTTCCTAAAACATTATTTTCATAGTTAGAGGTGTTCCATTGGGGAATAATCCCCTTCTATTGTCAGAATTTTTAATCAGCATAGCTGGAAACACTGGGCAATTAAATTCTCCTATAAGGTATGCTTCTGTCAATGAACTCACACAGTGAACACATTTTAAAGGTGATCCTTTCTGTTCATATGCCAGAGATTTCTGAAAATTCTAATGAGAAACCTTGGTAATATATTGTCTTTCCTAAGCAGCTACTAATGATAATGAAGACTGCTGTAATTAAGTCTAAATTATAACCCTTTGGAATGAACTGTGCCATAGTTTAAAAAGCTTTTCAAATTTGATTATTATTAAAATTAATAATCAGAGTTTGAAATAAATATATCTTTACAGAAATAAATGATTTTAGGATTGTCTGCTCTACTACAAAAGTTAAAATTTCTGCATTTCAAAACTGTCTAAAACTATTTAATCCTATTAATTAAATGATAAATTCAGCATTACTCTGCCTAAAAATTTTGGATGCATTATAAATTTTATTTTTGATGTTATGCTCTACTTTCCATTTGTTTACTCCTAAGTTTTATTTTATCCCAACATTTTCATATTTTATAAAATAAGCATACTAACTTTTAGAAATATATTTTTTAATGTCTTACATTTGGCTAATGAACTTATTTTTTTCTGGATATTCAGATAAAACAAACTTTATCTTTTGCTATTTTACCTGAGAATACTTTTAAAAGAAAAATTTATGATACTGATAATAAAAAATCAGAAAAAGGAAAATATACTTTAGACCAGCATACCATATTACGATTCTTAGGAAGCACATTTTATTTTTAAAAATTTCCCCATTTTGTTAACACATCATTTACTATTAATATAAATAAAAGAATATGCAGAAACAATGCTTAAACTCATGCGAAGAATTTCTTTCCTTCTGTGACTTGACCTTCTTTTGGCCACTCTCAACATAAAGGTTGAGAACTATTAAAGCAATGTTTTATTTAGCAGGGCAGTTCATTAGCTAAACTTCTTACTGAAGATCAATGTTAAAGATATTATTTTCTTCATTTATGAAGCACATGATCAGAGCTGGGTACAAGCCAAACAAAAATTCATATTTTTTGTTCTTCTTTATTCCTCTGGCCATTAATACTTCATAATACATCTTATGTTTTATTTTTCTAAAGAGAAGAAAAACCTTAAAGAAATTGCTTACATTCATTTGGAGAATGCCTGAAGTCAAATAAAGAGTAATGACATGCCAAATGCAAAGCAAAAATCTTTCCCTCGTCATTAATGCTGACATTAAAGGCAATGCTTTTTGTTCTTACCAGTGAACAATTTTAAAATTCTAGGCACAGAATTAACTATAAGGATTAATATGTTTATAGAACTTCCCTAAATCCCACAGAGATAGAAGTTGTTAAAAGATCAAATCTATGGATTTGCTTTAAAATATTTAGTTCTCCATTCTGTGTAAACTGGAAAGCATTATGCATCATATTAAATCTTTTGGATAAAAATAATATATATATATATATATATATATAAAACATGGGAAGGAAGGTGATACATAGGATAGAAAGATAAATAATATTAAGGATTTGAAAAAGACATAGGGAAACATTATCAGTCTCCTTAAAAACACATATACTCATAAATCCATATGATATAAACACACATGCACTCTCGTGTGAGCACACAAAATAGACAAATACACACACACACACACAAATACACATAAGGGTTTAAGTGGAGTTATACTACACTGGAGGAAAATGCTCCCCTCAAGAATTATAGACTAACAAAACAAAGCAAAGCAAAACAAAAACCAAACCAAACCAATAAAACAGTACTGCTCAAGAAAGTCTTCCTCTGAGTCATTCATCAGGAGGGTCCAAGAGACTTTTCCAACAATATAGGCAACTGTCATTTCACTTGAAGATAATCAACTAATTCCATATGCTAAAACAGCTAAACACTTCAGACAAAGGATCTAGAAGAATTAAATTCAAACTGACCCGAAAGTTTCTTCCTTGAAGGCTTCTTCTGGTAGTTATGAAAGATTTGAATATCATTGTCCAACTGCTGTTTGTTAGTAGTTCTTTCAAGGAAACTGTGATGCTCACATTTTTATCATTTGTATATGGAATGAAGTATGATAGTTGGTTTTTCTTGGGGCTTATCATCTTGAAGATTGTAGCCTTGCATGCTGTTTTTATATATCAAATGACATTTGAAAGCCAAAGATATTGTGTTCAGTCCTCCTGGCTCTAGTCAACATATCTATAATTCCTCTTGCACTCCCTTCTCACTGCTTTGGCACTCTGTACTGAAATATTCAGGCACCAAAGAGCCTAGATTCCCCCACTCTGTCATGCTAGCTTGCTAATCTGAGGCATAGCTGTCTGCTCAGAGAAAAGGTGCTTTGATCACTTGTAGACAGCACCATGTTGGGCCTTCTCCTGATCCCTGCTCTGTCTCCCTCTTCTGATTAACAGGAATGTGGCATGTCAAGAGGACCAGACAACTTCAGGATGTAGGGTTAATAAGTTAAAGAGGGAATCTTAGTAGCTTTGGGGGGTTGACTACTTGAGTCTTGACTGGTGACTTTCTTAATTACATAAAGGTTTCAAAGCATTAGCTTTTACCTCTTCTTTTCAACCAGAGAAGCGGCCTTTAGAAATATACCTAGATCGAATCCTCATACTGCTTCTTAACGGTATATAAATTTAGTGAAAACTGTCTGTGGATGTTTCTTTACCTGTGAATTAGAAGAGTATCTCCAATGTCTATTTTTTTTTGAAGGAAAAACAGTTAAGGTGCTAGGCTTCCTTAGCCTTCTTATTCCCCAGGGAAAGGTAAGCGTGAGATCTGCCCTTTCTGCAGCCCCAGGACGCAGGACAATCAGACACAATAGGTAGTCCACTCAAAGCAAAAACTTGGTTTTCTACTGTGAGAATTAGCTTATATAGGTTAAGTGACATCTTGTGATGTGGGGGTACCTCCAGCCAATGAGAGATGGCCAACACCCCCCTCTGGTGGGAGGGGCATCTACCTAGATTTTGCTGTCATATCCTCACTCAGTTTCCTCAAATTTGAGCCAGGCTTTTCTTTGTCTTACAGGCCTCGAGGTACAGAGCCTGAGATAATAAACAGGCCCCAAATTTTCCCCTTTTGTTTTATATCCCACCCACCAAGCCAGAATAGTCCAATGGGAAGAGAGTATAGGTCAGGGCCACCCTTATCCAGAGTTTCGGCCAGGATAACCTCAAATTGAGAGTTCATCCATGGGGTGAGATGTATCGAGCCTATTATAACATATTTGAAGAACCATGAGTTGTACCTCTTGTATCCGTTTTTGGAATGCTTGTTTCAGCCTTTGGAGAATGCATGGGCCAAAAAGACAGATCAAAAAACAAGTAACCATTGGCCCAATTAGAGATGAGTGTGGCAAGCCATGGGGACCAATTAAACCAGGTGTCATAGAGGATCCTTACTTAAATGAATCAATATCTTTTTTTAACTCGTCTAGGGTTCTTATAACTATTCTAGAATGTTTTTCATAGAGCCAACATTCTTCCTCAAGAGCCTTGCAAATTCCTCCCTGTTCCATAAACAGCAAGTCCAAGTCTCTCCTATTTTGTAAGGTTACCCTTGCTAAGGAATCCAAAGACTTGATGCAGTCTCTGCCTTTTCTAAATATGTACAACCCAGTCTGCTCACATCCACAGGAACAATAATTGTAATCAGGAGGTGCCCCACAGTTTCTAATAGCAGAGGCAGTCTGGTTGCTTCCCGGGCATATATAAAAGGGTGTCTGCAGGAGGGCATGCCTCCCAAGGACCTGAGAAGACACAGGATCATTTGAGTATGATGCCTGGGGTAGGGTGGGTGCATCCCAAAGAGCCTTCACATTCAGATCTACCTTCAATCCCCAGAATCCAGTCTTCTCCATCCCATCTCTCACATGCCAAATCACAGAGGTCAAATATCAGCTCAGGCCACCATGTGCAGGGTGTCATCATCTGAGAAGTCTGGTTTAGCATCCCTCCAGTGCCAGTGCTCAACAGGATCCACATCCCATTTTGTGGTTGGTGGGGGTCTGGACCTCAATCCCCATGAAAAGTGTTAGTATGATTACCACCAGGAAGGCCATCTGAAATAATTAAACAGGCAATACTTTCTCCAGTCTCCCTTGAGCAATGGTTATTTTTCTTTTCTTGTGTTTAAATTTAAAGGTTGTTCAACATAATCTCTTTCTTTCTTTATTGGTCATCTTGGTCTTCCCCATTGTTCTGAAGAGAGAAATTTTAAGTTACAAGCAGGTAGCCATATAGGTGTTTCCCCTCTGTTTGGGAAGACATATCCATATCTTTGTTGATTATTTTCAGATTTTTAGACCTCTCCAGATCTCTGACCCATTCCTTACCAGCCATTGGGGGAGGCAGAGCAGCAGGATGAAAACATGCTTTAAGGCCCTGAGATAATTTGGCCCAACACTGAGGTGTATAAAAAAGCTTCTTCCATGTAGCAATTTCTTTATGGAAACTACCTATAATTATTTACCTCCTCTTTTATTGTGCCTAACACACTCCTACTGCTTCTCACACCATTAGTGTTTTGAGTTAGTTTAGAAGAAAGCCGTGTACTGGAGATATGGTTCAGCAGATAACAGCACTGACTTTTCTTCCAGAGGTCCAGAATTCAATTCCCAACAACCACATGGTGGCTCACAATCATCTCTAATGTTTTCTGATGCCCTCTATGGCATGAAGGCATACATGCATGGAGAAAAATGCATACAAAATAAAGTCTTTTTAAAAACAGATTTTTTATTTTTTTTTAAAAGAAGAAAGTCAGTAATTGAATGACGTAAGAAAATATTTCAAGAGGTAAAAGGAGAAGAAACACTCTTATTTTCAATTGAGGACCTTTGGGAGATTTGTATTATTTAAACTAGAGCATTATCAAAAGTCTAATTTTTTGTCTAAGTGCATATGGGTAAAGCCTCATGACCCTCATTGTTCCCAAACTACGTCTGTAACAATCTTTTTTTAAATTTCCTGTTTAATTTAATACTTCCTAAAAGAAAAAAGTTTTAAATCAAATGTCTAAGCAATGCTTCTAAGTACAGTCATCCTCGAAATCCAGGTTGAGAAAAAAAATAAAGTCACAGACAAACTAAATATCTTCTTCTGTCTTTGAGAATTTGAATGAATCTAATGGACTCATATCTCACTCATGACAGAATTACACATGTGGTTTTCTCTTGAAATGCACAGACCGTGGTAACTATGCCTAAGACCTGAGATGTGGAGCTAGAGGAGAACTGGCTCTCCAAGTGAGCTCTCTATTGTTTTGGTAACATCCATGACTGCAGCAACCAGGCCTGCTCAGCTTGTGGTTTATACAACCCAGGACCCCTGCACAGAAAAGGTGTCATCATCATTTAAGAAAATGCCTACAGGCCAGCTTTGTGTGGAATGTGTCAGGCTGACAAGAAATTTGCATTCCGTACTGCATGCATTTGTATTCAATTCTTAGAAACAAAATATTCTTTTCTAGTAATATTTTTGTTAAATATTGTTTTGAGTTAGATCGAGTGTGAGTTTAAAGGGAAAAAAACAAAGCTGCCTTAATTGGCTTCAACTTAAATATTATTATGCAAATATAACCCTTATCATTAGCCTTATGTATTTATTGTTTTTAAATATCACCTTATGTACCAGTATAGAATAGCTACAAATTTTCTGGAAGTGCAAAACTACAAAACATGGAAGATTATTTTTAACCACAAGATGTCACCATTAGACTTTATTGAAATAATTGATCACTGCTCATAGAAATAGGAATCAGTCTGTTTCATTGAACTCAACCATAGTGACTTAATGTCTTAACCCCTGTCTTTACAAAAGTGCCTGTGACTTCCCATTCACTTCCAAGTTCTAGGATCAGTGACAACCACACTTTAGAAACATATTTAATCTAAAGTTACCACTTGTTGCAAAGGATTTATTCTACTCAACCCCATTCCTATTAATACACAAATGTCTGTCATTCCTTAGAATATGAACTATTCCTTCAAAGCTCAAATTCACTGCACATTTTCCAGAAAATAAAGCATAAAAGTCAGAAAATCGGGGAGAGTGAATGTAGCTGATATCTCAGATATCAAGTTGCCGTAATTTTCCTTCACTAGACTTAGAAACAGGGAAATGGTTCCTATATTTTATAGTAGACGCTTAACTGATAAGAGAGACACGGCTGGCATTTTCACTTCCCATCCTGAGTTAATTTGAACTCACACATGATGCTGTTTTCCAGCTGCTCCCATGTGGCCGTGATGATGAATGTACAACACAGCTGGAGGTGTTAGCAACTCACAACCCTTAGTTTACATGGCGTTTGATCACCGAATTTCAGCCACTGCCAACAATCATGTTGTATTTCATGCTTAAGGAAGCAGTATTTGCTGAAATGACTGGCTTTTGGATCTATAAACATTTCTGCTCAGGTGAGTATTTATTGCCATTTTTTCCCGTTATTTTGCCTCAGCATTTCACTGGTATTTGAGGAATAGAAATCCATTTCAGTCCTAAGAAGTTATTGACTGCTATATTCCACACTATTGGAAAATTTACTATTAGTTTTATATGTATAGATTTTGCAACTGAAACAAGAGGAAAGGTAAATCAATTGTCTATGGATTGCGGAAAGTATAATTCCAAATCAGATCATAAGCAAATAATTTCTAATTGAACTTCCCATTCTCTGGTGGTATAAGTTTTAGGTCTTTTGCTATAGAACATTTTTCTGCTTTCCCTATATGCCCTGTTGTCATAATGTGACTCTACAATGTTTGACCATTAAACTATGCTTTAACATAAACACTCTATATTTAAGTAGTAAATGTTGTATTTATCTCTTGGTGAGAGACAATTTCAAAGGGATTTAATAAAATTAAATTATATTTTTAAGACAACAACATAACATTTTATCTTTGTGTTCATGAACTTAGAGAGTAAATTATATATAAAAACTCTTTTTTCTATAACACAATATAAAACAATGTATCATTTGATTTAACATAATTTCCAGATTATAAATCCCAGTTCATCCAAGCTGAAGGCCATTTTACCATTCCAAGTATAATAAAGCCTTAATGGCCAATAAATGAATGAACTATACAGTTATATATATTATGCTTTTCTAAGTCGATATTCTATTATGGTAGTTTTAAATTCACAACCACTAGAGTATGCAAAAGGGTTCCCATGTGGCTCCATCCCCACAGATGCAGCTGGCCTAGGTTGATTGTTTACATGAGAGTGTCATGCTTGCTACTGTTGGTAAGTTAACATGGGTACACTATTGTCATGCCAAGTCTGTGCGTTATATGCAGTATAATTCTAAGTTTTATATCTTGTGGATTTGCTTATATGTAAAAGTACATATATTCACACTTTTGTTGCTATTTGGAACTGTAAAAGTGCTTTGATATCTTCCTTTATTAGCCTAGCCATACCCTCTGCCCCAAAACCCTAAAACAACTATCTCTATGGGTTAATCTGTTTCATTAAATGTTATATATTTGAAATCTTAGTGTTTACAGCCTTTATGGATTGGCCTCTTTCACTTAATGATGCAATTTAAGATTTTACCATAGTTTCATAACTTATTTGTTTTAATGTTACCTAATATTTTATTATCTGTCTATACCTTAGTGTATTTATATATTCACCTATATGAGAGCATTTGGGTGCAGATGTTTGTGTAGATATGTTTTCAATTATTTTGTTTTACTATCAAGTAGTAAAACTGTTGAATAGTACGCCAACAGTATGTTTAGTTTTATTTTTTGTTAGCCATCCCATCAACAAGGACTGAAAATTTCAGTTCCTAATAAACTACTAATTTAGCAAGGTCAGTTTTTAAATTTGGCTTTTTGTCCTGCCCCTTGCAGGAGAGTGGTTCCCAGCTCTCACCAGCCCACAGCAAGGTGGCATAGGCAGAGGTGTGGTTGTGGGAGAGCGGGCTCTGGGTATCTCACAGTTCTCCTCAATTGAGGACCACTGGGGTGGATGCAGACTGAAAAATATTCATCCCCTTAGGGTCCTGGCCACTAGTCTTCAGACCATGCTCCAGTGAATATATGGACAACAGAAAATGGAATTTCTCCCTCTCATGGTGAGGAAGTCCCCTAGGAGGTGAGTGACAGTGGAGTTGGACTTGGGAAGACTGGGATATCAGCATAATCAGGGTACTTGATGGTAGGTTCCCAGATAATCAATAAGGGGAAAAAAAGGGGTCCTTTCTAGCATATATAAGCATTTTTGGTTTAATTTGGTTTGGTTTTTACCTTTTAGCTGTTTTTTTTTCAGTTGCTCAGAATTTGAGCTTTCAAAACAAGTGCTTTACAAGAGAGTTATGTTCCCAGTCATGAAAATCTATTCTCCCCTATGTGCTTCTTATGAGAAATTATGGATAGCTTTCATCTCCTACTGCTTTTAACTGGAAAATTGTGCAGAGAGTTCTTACTTTTTAACTTTGGAACGCATTTCAAAAACACAGAGAGTTTTAATCTTGGTCTGTAAATTTTCCCTTTGTGACTATTTCTATCGCTTTCTCATCATAAAGGCCAATTCACAGTGAATATAGTTGGCTCAAAAACTCATGAATGAAAAGATAGCTTTTCACGAGTCTGGTGTGTCTTCATATATGCATATGTTATTCTGAAAACCACTCTGAGAGTATATACCCCTCCTCTAAACCTTCCTTTATCCATTCAACTTGTGTTCTCTGTTTTTCCAAATATCAATCAAGAACAGTTGATAGTATCTACATATTTTTACATGTATGATCTTCATTTCAAGTGTGGTTGACCTGCCAAGGGCTACACCCTCAAAGAAAATCAACTCTCTCTATCTCAGAATCAATCACTTACCAATAGCTCCTCCACTAGGAGTGTGAAGTCATATCCAAAGGCTTGAGAGATGTAGTGATTTATTGGTATAATCCATTAGCAGTTGGTTTATTGCTTTGTCTACTTAGCAGAATAGCAGTAATAGGTTCTCCACTAGGGCCTTTGACTTGTCAAGCTATAGGTCTTTGGCCAAGATAAAAGAGCCAAGCATGGTTGTAATTTGTTCAGGGGGCAATAAATGCAATTACAAAGTAGTTGGTTATTTTCACAATAATTTTGCCACTCCTGTGCCAGTGGGCAAGTCTTACCAGACCTGTTGATATTGTATCTCACAGGGTTCCTCACTGGGTAAGACTGATGATTGCTTTACATGATTTGTAGGCTGGAAGGATAGCACCTTCTAGCACTGTGAAAGCAGCCCAGCAGGGATGAAGTTTCCAGGTGACTTAATTTCTGCAGAGCCCAAAATCAAGTGTTTTCATTAATTGAATTCATCTGTGTAACTAGTAATAGTGGAAAGTTTGTGAAGTCTAGTCTACTGGAGCAGAAGTTTGAAACCAGTAGTAAGAAGGAGATCTGACATCAAGTCATCAAAGAATAGTGCAGCTTCCCAGTAGTCTAAGTGGTATTCATTTAGAGGTTCTTGCATAGCAGGCAACAGATGAGCAAACAGATCCTTCTCAAAATTTCAGTGGTATTACAGGATTAAATTAGGTATAAGGATCTTTCGGCTCAGAAATAGATGGAACTGAATAACTCTGAATCTCAGAGGTAAGCTCTTGTGAAATATTATTTTAAGGAGTTTTGCATTTATTTATGCTGTGGAACATTCGCTTAATGATGCAAAGATGTGTTGAATTCTTTTATGATACATTTGTTTATCACCGTGAAGCTGTGTTACTTTGCCTGTCTAAAATACCTGATTGGTCTAATAAAGAGTTGCATAGTCAATAGAAAGGAAGGGAAAGGATAGGCATGGCTGGCAAGCAAAGAGAATAAATAGGAAGAGAAAACTGGGAAGAGAGAATCGAGAAGAGAAAAAAAGGAAGGAGTGAGAAAAGTAGGGGCTAATCACTTAGCCACATCACCAGACACAGAATAAAAATGAAAGAAAAGATGTAAAGAAATAGAGAAAGGTAAAAGACCAGAGGTAAAAGATAAATGGAACAATTTAAGAAAAGCTGGTTAGAAAAAAGTCAAGCTAAAAGAGACCATTTATAAGTTACTGTGTGTATTTATTTGGGAAGTGGGTGGTGGGGCCCCCCAAATGGTTAAAAAGTAAAGAGGTTAAAAAAAAACAGCTGCAATGAGCAAACTTTTGGAACTTGACGGCCTTTGGAGTAGAAGGTGTTGATATTTCTGTTTTTCATTTTGTGTGATAATTAGCTTCATAAAGGGAAAATAATTGTTTTTACTGAAAATAATTGTTATTTAGAAACAGACACATTTAATTGGAATTTGTTACTACCTTACAAGAAATAAGAATTCAAGGATTCCATTTTTGGTTCATAGTGTCAACTTACCTTTATTTTATCTAGATACTTAACAGCATAAGAATGTATAACGTTCTGTATAATCACATCTTTATCCTGAGTTTTTGAAGAAACAATGGAATGAATGCTGCCACAACACAGGGTAAACTGGCGCTTGTGAAGGAATTCTGAATGCAGTCGCCAATCACTGCTCTCACACTTGTTTAAAATAAGTTAAACCTCAGGTTTTAGAACCTCTTTACTGTTTTCTCATAAAAGTTGAGGAATTTAATCTGGAGACTATCCACCACTTCCAAATTCCTCTCTATCACGAACAGCATAAACTCAGTGTTTAACTAGAGAGTTCCTGCACATGTGCTGGAAAAATGGTCTAAAAATACAAACATTTTCTGGATCTTCTGAGGTCTTCTCAATCTCAAGTACCTCATCTCTCATGGAGAAGCATGTGTGGACAGAGAACTGGCTGGTTGATCTGTTTATGATGAATATCTAGTCTGAGTGTATAAGGACAATTAGAAAATTGGGAGAAGAAAAATGAACCAAGCGCATAACCAACCCAAACCCTTTTGGGTTCTAGACTTTTTAGCTATAAAGAAACAATACTTTGGAAAAGTCTAAGTTAAACTCATAGCACAAATAGGATCTATTGTATATTTTGTGACTTTGCATAAAATTCTGGAGGTATCTGTGGGCAGGATGTCTTTTTCTTAAATGCAATTATGTTTATTTGCTAGAGAACATAAAATATACAAAGAAAAAACAATGTTCAATAACAAAGTTCATGGTTAAATATTTTACTGTATTCCTTAAATACTTTCTAAGTATCAGAGCATCTCACCATGATTTGACTTGAGAAATGTGAAAACTTCCGTTGGCATAGTATCCTGGGAGCACATATGCATCATAAAATCATAAGTAAGATAATTTCAGGCTATTCTCCCAGTTATGACTAATAATTCCATGTCCTTATAGTCTTTTTGACAAAAGAATTTTTAAAAATGTCTACTGTAGAAAAGCTTGAGGGCAGTTTATTATAAATAAGCAGAAAAGCCATGGACTACCCCAAATACTGAAAAACATTAACTAGAGAAAATGCATTCTTCGGGGGTGAGGAAAGGGTGGACTCCACCGTGAACAATCTGTAAGTGGCTGCTGCAAAAGGTGGAGCTCCCTTTCTGAGGGCAGCAAATAGTAATCCATAAGCCATTAAAGAGGGCAAATCCTCCCTCATTCCAGATATGCCCTCAGGTGTGCCACTGCCCCCACCTTATCCTATTTTGAGAAACCAACAACAATAATAAACAAAAAAGTCCTCCCACCTGCCTTTTGTTGTAAACTAGATTTTCATCTTCAAGGCGATGCTTACCGTTTACTTCAAAGATGTCTTACAATTGTCACCAAAGCATATTCTTAACAAACCAGATTCTGACTGGTCTTGGCATAGTTATTGACAGGGCCTAGAAGGAATGTCAATTATTCCATCCATCTCCTCATTGTCCATATACACATGAGTCTCAAGTTTCTTTGGTGTGGGAGGTCTTTCTGTCTATGTGCTGCTTTTATTGGTTAATAAATAAAGAATTGCTTTGAGCCCATGGCAGGAAAAAACAGAACTAGGCAGGGAAAGCTAGTCTGTATACTGGAAGAAAGACAAGCAGTCAGGGAGATGCCATGGATCTTCCGCCAGAGTCAGACATGCTGAAACTTTGCCAGTAAACCACTGCCACGTGGCAATACACAGATTAATAGAGATGGGTTGCGTTAATATGTAAGAGTTAGCCAATAAGAAGCTAGAGCTAATGGGCCAAGCAGTGATTTAATTAATACAGTTTCTGTGTAATTATTTAGGGTCTAAGCTAGCAGAGGAGCCAGGAACTAACTAGCAGTCTCCTTCCAACACTTCTTATCTATTGAGGGGACATCTCTCACTGAAATTGTTAACTACTTCTGCCAAACAGAACGGTACCTCATTCATACAAAAACAGTCACCCAAGTCAGATTCATTCTCGCTTGCCCATCCATGTGCTATGGTTGCACATCAAGCAGACATACTTTCTAACTACTCTGTAGCTGTTTTCCCTCCCTCCCTCTCCCTCCCTCCCTCCCTCCCTCCCTCCCTCCCTCCCTCCCTCCCTCCCTCCCTCCTTCCCAGAGAAGTCTTAAAATACTAGGTCATTCACCATTTTTTAAATTGATTTTATTGAGCAATATATTTGTCTCTGCTTTCCTTTCTTCCTCTCCCCTCCCCTTCTATCCTCTCCCATGGTCCCCATGCTCCCAATTTACTCAGGAGATCTTGTATTTTTCTACTTCCCATGTAAATCCATATATGTCTCTCTTAGGGTCCTTGTTGTTGTTTAGGTTCTCTGGGATTGTGGATTGTAGGCTGGTTTTCTTTGCTTTATGTCTAGAAGTCACTTATGAGTGAGTACATATAATATTTGTCTTTCTATGACCTTGATGATCATTCCCTACGTCGATCTGGCTTCAGTTTCTACACCAAATTATTCTTCATTATTAATACATAAAAAATTCACTGCCACATGGATAAAACCAAAGTTTCCTTTATCTCTGTTATTATTTTTGAACAAGCCATTTCTTTAGACTTATGATATGTTTTCTATTTCTATTTCTAGACGTATTATGATATGTTTTCTATTTTCTCCTTCAAAGTACTTTGAAAAAAAAACAGCTTCTTGTAAAAGAGGACATATTTAACTTTCCTCTTAACCTGGAGCATCCTCCCAAACCTTTCCTTGAGCTCCTTTTTTGGGCTTTACTTGCAAATATTCCTGCTGTCTCAGGGTATACATGGACCTTCCTAATGTGTGCCTTCTGTTCTTCCAAGATAGTCTTATCTAAACGTGTGTGTTCTGCAACCAATTATATTCCAAATGTTTATTTGGAATCCTAATCACTCAAATTCATTATCTATAAATAACAGCCTAATTGAAATCTCTGAGAGAACCTTAAAGCAATGATGTAAAATAATTTTTCTTGCTCCTCTATGGCTCCACACAGCAAATTAACCTACCGCTTAACATTTCATGTTGAATAGTTATAGCGCCTGTCAATCTACCTTCCCAGGGTAAAATGCTGATTCATATCTCCATCACTTTTCACTCTCTTTCCTGATAAATTATTACTTCTTTTAAAAATATTTCTATATTTTTGACACTTTATTAGAATTATATCATTTTCCTTCCTGTTCCCTTTATTTAAATCCTTCAGTAAACCCTCCTTGCTCTCTTTCAAATTTAAAGCCTCTTTCTTAATTCCAATCCTCTTTGCTAAAGTTTTAACTTTAGTTTTTTTTTTCCAAATTTTCCTTACCCAGCACTGGCCCTTTAATTCTGACCTGTCCTGTTCATTTCATTATTGCTAGTCACATCAGAACAAAAAGTTGCCCTCTGCACCGTTAGGCTCAATACTGCTAAAATAAATATTTTATACAGCAACATAGATTATGTGCTATCCTATCTATTCACTTTTAAGGGATTATTTTAGTTTACTATTCAAAAGAATTAGAATCCATCATGGTACAAAAGACACAGCAACAGACAAGGAAGGCCTGGAGTCAGGAAGTTGCTGATCATATTGGATCTGTACACAGGAAGCAGAGAGAAAACAAGAAGTTCAGCATGGCTCTAAAACCTCAAAAGGGACATGACCCACAGACTGAGAACCACTGTCTACAGGAAGTTCTGCCTCCTGATGTTACCGTTACTTTTCCAAACAATGCTGCAAGCGAGGAAACACACAAGTCTATTCGGTGCATTTCGAACTCAAACCACAGCATTGTGACTGACACCATCTACAACTGCAGATCCAGGAGTCCTCTAGTCTTTCATGGCCTCCATGGGAGCTGCATACATGTAGTACCTTCAGATATACGTGGGCAAAACACTTCAACAAGGAAAATAAAAATAATGCATCTACTTTAGAAACAAAGCAAAAAAAAATGTAAAATAAAGTAGTAACTCTTAAATTTTTCCTGAGGGCAAGGACTATAGGGGAGATTGCATCAAGCTTAGAATAAAATTTTGATACTGATCAACTTGAAAATTAGCTAGGGATCATTTTATAGGTAGAAATGCTAGAGAAGAAATCAGTATGGAGGTTTATGATATGGCTAAAAGTAAAACCAACATAACCCAGCTATCTTATTATTCCTAAATATTTTCTCTATAGACACTGTGTGCTACCAGAGATACTTCCACACACCCATGTTTATGACTGCATTATTTACAATACCTAGGAAGTGAAACCAGTCTTGATAGCTATTGACAAAAGAGTGGATGATGAAAATGTGTGTGTGTATGTGTGTGTGTATGTATGTATGTATGTATGTATGTATGTATGTATATTCAATAGAGTTTTATTCAAGTGTAGGAATTTATGAAACTTAAAGGATAGATTTGAAAATAATTATATCAAGTTAGATAAATTCAGATTTTAGAAAGAAAAATACTTCTGTCTCATATCTGGATCATGTGTACATATATATATATATATGATCACATATATGAACCACTTATAACATATATGGTATATGTGATCTATGTATCTATCTATGTATCTATCTATGTATCTATGTATGTATGTATGTATGTATGTATGTATCTATCTATCTATCTATCTATCTATCTATCTATCTATCTATCAAAAATAGAACTGTAAGGGATGACATGAGAGAGAGGGAAAAAGGAGGTCTCCAGGACAGCTCAGGATCAAGCATAACAAAATGCATGTGCCACAAAAGTGGAAGGACATGCAAGATAACAAGTCAGGGCACACAGGGATGAGGAGAGGAGCATGGGTAGGAAGATCAACAGAAACAGTCTGTATGAAAACGCCTTAATGAAACCTCTTGTTGTGATTAACAAAGTAACAAATAAGTGCCTGACAGATGACTCAGCCATAAAAATGGTTTCCTGTTCTTCAAGAAGACCTGAGTTCAGTTCCAAGCACCCACATCTGACTGCTCACAACTTCTTGGAACTGCAACTCCAGGGGATTTGACACATGATTCTGTGATCTGAAGACACCTTCACACACATGTGCATTCCCCCACATAGACACACATGTTCACACATGATTAAGATACTCATTCATTTTCATACATGTGCAAATAGTCACTTATTTTCTTGGAAGCTCTTAGGACTGTGTATAGTGGATGTTCACAGAGGAAATCCATGCAGATCTCAAGGATAGCCTCATAAATGTGGTTTTGAAATTTGAATATTGTAATTTGTATTCTAAGTAATAGTTGGCTTTATAGCCAACTTTTTAAAGGTAAAAAAATGTAAAATAAAGCAAAAGATGAGAGAAGACAATTGTAGATTGGAAGTGTTTTGAAATGAAGGAAAATTTGGGCCAGTGTTAGTTGCTAGGAAACGATGTCTTAGTTACACAGTTTCAAAATTGCCTAGTGATTCCTGCCTTGTTTTAAGTTCACAGACTATTAAGAACAAAAGACAAATCATATTCCACAACAGGATTTCTGTTCTTAGTGTTTTAGATGACTGTTGTGCTGCAAAAATTGCCTGGTGATTAAGACTATTGAAGCACTAACACCAACAGGAAGTATGATGTCTGGAGGTTGAATAGCCAGCCTCTATGGAAATGCAGATGGTTGTGGTGGTCTGCTTTTCATTCAAGCACTGAGAACGTGGAGATAGGAAATCATCCTAGAACACTGACTATCTAGACAGCCTGACATCAACAAGCTCTAGGTACAACCTCGAGGCCCTAGTTCTATAAATAAGGTGGAGCACAGTCATGGAGGACATCAGTTTCTGGTCTCTTCCCATAATTACACTTGTGTACACATGGACCCACCCACATGTGAACACACACACACACATACACACACAGAGGAGAAAAAAATCTGACTGCTCCCCTGAGAAGGTTGCTCATACCTGAAATCCTAGTATTTGGGAAAGTAAGGCAGGAGGATTGCCACTATTTTGAAGCCCACCTGGATTACAAAGGTCCATCAAACAAGCTTTGGCTACAGAGAAGAAACCTGTCTGAAAGTAACAAAGAAAAACACCAGTGAGAAAGACTATCAAAATATTTTATTTAAGAGAACACTTTTCATTAACAAGTCAAAAATAGACCAATATATCTATTGCTGAGTGAGAATTTAAGTAACTATACAGTTTATGGAGCAAGATGGATATGAATTAGCTATTTAGCCTATGAAGATCTAATGTTGTCATATAAAATTAGTGGTCTCATTAACTACTTTACAGGAGTTTTGCACAAAATCAATAGTAGTTTTATGCTAGCACCTTGTATGGTGGTGTTTCTATTTAGTATTTACTATCTGGACCATAAAGGCATTTATTTTTCTCATAGTTAACCTTCTCCATCCTTCCTAAAGTTCCTTAACCATTATCTGCTTAATTCTTTCTTAACTAGCCTATAAAATAGACTTTTGATTTGCTACCTGCTCAACAGTTTTTTTTTTTAATTTAGCTATTTTGCCTTAGCCTAAGACTTACCCCTTGAGGCAATATATTTTCTTATAAAGAAATTATAAGTTTTCCAAATGCAATAATCCTAACAAAAATAAGTAGAGTTAGTGGAACACACATGAAATAACAGACACAAGTTCATTCCATATACTTTGAAAATTATCAGTCACAGAGACAATATTTCATGAATTATTGATCAGATCTCCTTTCATGTTTTCTGAAGAAAAGGCCAGTAGGGGAAATTGAACGTGCATACTTCTTCAAATTCCTAGATATAGCAAAAACCCAGAAACAAAAACCCAGACAGCAGTGCAAGGTGATAGGAGCATTGAGTAATCGGGGACAACAGCAAATGACAGCCAGAATTTACCAGTGTAGGTGAATAACATAACCTGGGACAGAGAATTTCAGGGTTTATAAAGCTTATCTCTAAATAAAACATAGAAAGAACAAGTAAAGAAATTGGGAGATTATTAATGAATTTCCAAGTTTCTGTTTCTTACAATAAGGATTTCAGAGAAAATGATGCTATGGGGAGTAAAGAAATGAAGACCTCCCAGAGCCCAATGAGATTTGAGCATATTAATCTTAGTTTGGTGATTCTCTCAACTGCTATAGATAAGAAAATATATACTAGAAGCTATTCTAATTTTTAAAATACTATTCTGCAGATTTTGGAACAGATAATAAAATGAGGCAAGTAAGTAATATAAGCAAAGAAGAAAAAAATGATTATCTTTACTTATATAAGAGAATACCCAGATTATATCAATTTCCTACAAAGTGAAACATCACAGAAATAGCTCATATACTTGGTTCTAAATTAACATACATAAATACTATTTTAGTGACATGAACTTGGTAGTATAGGTAGAGATATAACTGCACAGTATGCAGTTAGCATGAGTAAGGCCATTGGTTCAAGTCCCATCACCTAAAATAGAAAGAGATACTATGAAAAGAAAAGAAATTAAATATTATATTTCTGAGTATAGCCCCAAATACATACATCATCTTCACAGAGAAGACATTTGAAGTAAGCTGAGGTACTAATTAAAAGAGGATTTAATAAATCACAGGATCTACCTTATTCTTCAGGGTTATAGCATTTAAAACTATTTTTCCTTGAATACATTTTCAATTGGTTTGTACATCAACAAAAGGTAGCTTTTGTAATTTTTAGAGTGGGAGTGAAATGTCACAAAAATTAATCTAAAGTTAATATATAGAATATAAAAGCAAGCAGAAGATCGTGGACGGTTGAGAGAAAAATGCGAACTCAGTACGGAGCACCAAACACTCTTTTAGTTAAGGTTCATTCTGATGTTACTGAAATAGAAAAAGGAGCCAAATTCACTCTTCATAATATATTCAACAAATAAATCATGTTTCTTGCTGAAAAAATGATATTTTATGTATTTAATATGTTCATTTTGAAATGAAGTATTTTAAATACTTCTATGATGTGACTAAGTTCAAAATAAAGCATTTTATCGATTGATGGGTAAAAATTAACATGACAAAAATATGAAAGAAGCAAACTTTCATAGTGTCAAAATAAAGGGGTCTAACAAAGTACCTGCTGTTTGGGAATATTTATTATACACATAAAGGTGTATTTCTTTAATACATATCACACATTGATAGATTAAAACAATATGGTAGAAATAATGGTTTAATTGCTTATTACTGCATTTTTTAAAATTTGATCAAGTGAAAGTGAATGACACATTAAGTTTCAATGTTCTTTTAAAGTAATAGAATGTATAAACTTTCCTTTTAGAGATGAACAGGCAGTTGAAAGAATCAGCTTTCTTTGTGGTAATATATAAAATAAAGGTTATATTAGGAAAAACTTGTGCAGATAATCAGCAACTACAGGTTCTGTATTACAAGATCTACTAAACAAGAGAGATTACAAAAGTACCCAGACATGGGCCCTGCGATGCCCCTAGAGGTTAGGGAACATAGATTTAATTAAGTCTTTCTCTCTTTCAATGTTATTACTATTTATTATTACTATCATTATTACTACTATTATGTTATTACTAGTATTAATACTTACTTTATTTATATTAGCTGTACTAGTCTCCCATATTCCTGGGCTTTATATTTTCTCAGTGCCTTCAGTGCCTACTCTGGAGTTTTGGAACTCTACAACTTTTTGTTGATGAGAAAAACTTCATTCTTGGCATAAATTGTTGTGGTACAGTGGGAAAATTTTGAGACAGAAAAATGGTTTGATGGAGGTAAACATAATAAGCAGAAAATATTAGCATAGATGTGTTGATGAAAAAAATGTGCTGTTGGTTATAAAGAACTAAGCATTTCCATCAGGGGATATAAGATAACTTTTGTGTTTTAAGAACGTGTAAGATCAAATAGTTAGGATTAATTGAATGGGGACAATGAGAAAAGCAAGCAGGCAAATTCAGGGGTAGTTTCAGTAGTTTAGAAAAAGCTTTAGTGTTGTACCTTAAAATAAAAGGACAATTCTGAGATATATTTGGACTCTATTATCTGAAAAAAATGTGAGAAATTATGTAGCAAGGATAGGAAAAAACAAAGAAATGAATTACAGATCTCATTTTGGACTCTGTCATTTTGAAGACCATCATACCAAGAAAATGGGAGAAGAAAAACCAGAAAGAACAATAGTTTGAAGGCACCAGGGACTGAAGTTAGAACAGAAATTCTGTCTGTGTCTTTCAAAATATGAATTCCAATATAAGGAGTGTAATAAAGTAATGAACATATTTGAAACAAAAATGTTGTAGTTCAGAAATTCTAAGTTTTAAAGCACTAAATAGCTACTTAAAAGCGATTTGGACAGTCATTAGTTTTCCCAGCCTAAATTGAGATATTTTGAAATTGCTGTATATGAGCTGATCAAACCCAAAGATGTTAAAATTTATTCCGTTCAAACCTTCCTCGACCTGTTCTCAGAGATTCACAGCTATATTGCATCTCACTGTCATCAGTCTGTATCAGGGATGGTTTTCTGTTTTAGTCTGCTTTTAGAATATGTATCTCTAGCCTCCTTGTGGTATTCCTTTTTAGGATGCTTCTATTTATTAGGTCTGACATTGTCGCCTTAACTTTCCCTAATTTCAGCTCAGAAATGGTCTAACAGTGCAATTAAGAATTCCCAGTGAAGTCAGCTATGTGCTTTTATTTATTTTAATTGAAAATAACTTTTTAACAGACTATATTCTGTTTATGGTTTTCCTTCCACTGACTCCTCCCAAATCTTCCACACCTGCCCTCACACTAATTCCATACCCTTTTTTTCTCTCTCTCACTAGAAAACAAAAGGCATATAATAATAATAATAATAAAATAAGATAAAATTAATAAAAAACAAGAATAGGACAAAAGAAACAGAGAAGCAGAAGAAAAAGAGCCCAAGAAAAAGCCCAAGAAACATATAGACCCAGAGATAAACATTCTTAACTCATAGCTATCCCAGAAAAAAATACAACTGGAAACCATAAAATATTTGCAAAAGATCTTTAAGGTTAGAAAAAAATGCCCTTACGAAGAACCTTCAAAACACCACCGTGTTCATTTTGTGCTGGCCATTTACTGCCGGGCATGGGGCCTGCCCTTAACAGTGATATGTGTTTCCATGAGGCTCCATGGATGAAAACTATTTTTCCCTTGGTAAGCAGTTATCTGTTGGATATTATTTTAAGTAATGGTTTTTAAATGAAGTTAAGATAACCAGAGGAATTTTAGTATGCTGCACATCGAGAATCTATTGTATAAATAATTAAGAGTTTATGACTTGAACTATTTTTATAAATTAAATCTGTTCTTTATTTCCTGCATGTACATAAAGTACTCTGAGTACCTTAACCTTCCACCTTCTCTATGTCTATTCTGCTCTTGTCAGCTTTCTCACAGGTACTTTTCCCTTTTTAATATCATTTTGTTTTATTTTCTGACACCAAGTTTAACCATGGGCATGAAACAAAATGAAGCTGTTTTAGTACTGAACTGCTCCTTATTTCAATATTTTTGGCAATCAAGGGTCTATGAATTCACTGCTATTTTTGTTAAGAGAAGCATTTCTGCTTAATGCTAAAATAGCTTTTGTCTATAGATATAAATGTATAGAAGAAATTTTGATACCATTCAAGTTTAGCTAAACAACAATAATAGGTTACTGCCTGGTTCTTATGCTCAGCCTAGTTTCTTTGAATGTTTACAGCACCTGGCATGAATTTCCTCCTGTGGGGTGAGCCTGAAATCCCAAAACAGAGCAGTGAGTTCCCATAACGATCATGCTATTACTACAGTAGTGCTCATGCCTTCCTGGTGGGTTGGAATCTCTGTTTTTATGAAGATAATAAAAGTACTATCATACATTAGGTGAGAGATATTTTGGCAGGAGAGTGTCTAGCAACAAATACAAATCATCAAGAGGTCTAGGATGAGAGGTACGTTCACTATTACTAGGTGATGTTATACTGTTTTCCAAAAATATAAACAAAAATACATTTGCATCCACAGTGGACAGCAGTTACTACTATTAGAAACTTATTGAGATTTTTTCCTTCTGTTTTTGTGATAGATGTTCATACACTAGAATTTGTGTCTCGCTTATTGTTTGTGGTGTGCTGCTTTCTAGCATTTTTACTAAGATTATGAAGAAAACATACTAATTGAGACATATCAAATTTTCTTCTTTAATTAATTTATGTGTACTTCAAGTTAGTTTTTCAGTGAGATTTGGGATAATTGGAATCAATAGCATTAGTATGATAATAATTTCCATCTCACATACGGGGCCCATCACCCAGGACTGCTAAAACCAACTAAAGCAGTCAGGTGTTGCTGCCTTGATGCTAGAAGACCATGTTTTTATCATCGCCCTAGCAAATGCTGATGCAAGCCATAAGCTATAACAGCTTGCTTAATTTCTTTTAGATCATTCATTCCTATAGAGATCCACCTACCTTCTTCTAGTTGCAACTGGAAGCAATGCAACCAACCAGTGGAGACAGGAACAGTCCTGAGCCACTTTTGTTTCCTTCTTTGGTGCTGCTTAATACTGAGATATGCTTTGCTTGACAAATTAAAAGCAATTAAATCAATTCCATACACGGAGCAAGAAACCCAGAACTCACAGGCAGAGAGCACCAACCGGAAGCTGCACAAATCATCATGTGGCAAAGAGCCATGCAAGGGAATGCGGCAGTCACGCATGCTTTTGGGAAATTTCCAAGTTGCCGCACGCAGTAAACTCTGTTATGGGTGGGGTTGTACAAAAACTGCTTAGATAAAAGTAAGCCAATTGGGCAGGGTTGGGAGATTCTCTGGGCCATGGACCAGCTAGGCCTTTAGGCCATCCACCCAGTAGGTGTGGAGTGTCTAGCTCAGTCAGTAGAGCATGAGACTCTTAATCTCAGGATCTCAATATGGAGAATAGAGTTGAGAAAAGATACATGACTACCTTCTCTCTTGGGCAGGGTCCACACAGCTTCAATCTATCACTGTTCTTTGTGGACAATTTATTTTTCTTAATTCTTCATTTAGTATCTGTGGTGGTTTGAATGTAATTGGTTCCCTTAAGCCCATAGGCAGTGACACTGTAAAGAGATGCGATGTTGTTGGAGTAGGTGTGGCCTTGCTGGAGGAAGTATGTTCTTGTGGGGGTGGGTTTTGAGGTCTCCTTTGCTGAAGGTATGCTCAGTGGGACACACAATTTACTTCTTGTTGCTGTGCATGGAGTTGTAGATCTCTCAACTTCTTCTCTAGTACCATGTCTGCTTTCATGCTGATGTTTTCCCCATCATGATGATAACGGACTAAATCTCTGAAACTGTAAGCCAGCCTCAATTAAATCCTTTCCTTTGTAAGAGTGGTGGTTATGCTGTGGTCATGGTCATTAATGGCAATAAAACCCCAAGACAGAATCTAATATTGATTATTTTGCTTAATTTGCTCTTTACTTTTAATGCTTTAGAAGAAAAAAATTATTATATGCAAAAGTGAGTTTCATTATCTCTTCATGTATGTTTTTAATGTGCCCCCATCATATTCAGTCACTCACTGCAGTCTCATACCCATTCCCACTAATCCCCTTCATCTTCCTAACTAATCCCCCTTTCAGCTTTCATAGTGTGTGTGTGTGTGTGTGTGTGTGTGTGTGTGTGTGTGTGTGTGAATGAGTGTGTGTATTCATGTGCATGGGAGAGAAAGGAAGAGAGAGCCCAATTTTGTTTGTGATGCAGAAGAACACTGACACCTTATCAGTGACCACAATACTGAAGAAAATGTCTCTCCCTCATCCTCAAACTTCCACTGCGTATAAATCTTCATGAAGTGGAGCACCATGACTCCCTCCCTATTTCATGACAGTCAGTACATACCATCTTCTGTATCACAAGTGATGGCTATGTGTGAAGGAGGGCGACAAGCCATCCAATGCTTGGAAATTAGCATATCACACCTCTGATTCTTCCCATCTATTATTCCGGGATGTTCCTTGAGTCCTGAGTAATCAGGTAGATGCCTCACTTAGAGCTGAGCATTCAAAACTAATTTATTCTCTATACTTTGACCAGTTACATTATCTCTGAAGTCACCACTGACAGCTACAAATCAGTTTCTCTAATCAAAGCACACAACAGTACTAATCTAAGGTCATGAATACAGTAATTACATAAAGAGCAATTTGTGTGCAAATTATACCTAGTCAGCAAAACAGCAGCTGCAATTTTTCCCAAGAGAACCTGTGATCTCTGGAGCCCTAGATAGCAATTTACATCAGTGGAGCTGGCATCAAATCTAATCAGAAAGTTGTTGGTCATCCTACAACAATCTTGAAACTGTTGTCTGAGATTTCTGTCCTGCCCGGTTCCTGCAGTCGTTAAATCCCAAAGAAATCACACAGAGGTCTATATTAGTTATAAACTAATTGGCCTGATAGCTCAATCTTGGCTGTGTTAACCACATGGCTCAGTACCTTATTTGGCGAGTCAGTCACATTTTTAATTCTGTACCTGGATCGCAACTGCAGAATTAGCTTTCCTCTTCCCAGAACTTTCCTCTTCTCATTGCCCTGTCTCTACTTCTTGCCTGGTTGTCCCACCTATACTTCCTGCCTGGCTACTGGCCAATCAGCGTTTTATTAAAATACAATTGACAGAACACAAACCGTTGTCCCATAGCATGCCACTGTTACCAGCAGGCACATCTTGCCGGATTACGTATTGTTGCACATAAGGCTCTCGTAACTGAGTAAGACTGTTGATGTTGATCACCTCCCAACTACCTGTAGCACAATTTAGGCATCAAGAAAGATAGCTAGAAAAAAGACTTTTTACAGTCTAGCTCCAGCTGATTTTTCTATGTCCTGTGATCAATATATATGGTAACTTAGGCAATAGTGCCCTACTATCTAATTCTGTTGGCAACCAGTAGCAATAGCAATTGCTTGTATTGCTTTAGGGGCCTTAGGAGCTTGCTGACTAATTACTCACAAGGACATAGCACACTCCTGACACTAGGATTCTCATCAACATAAATTAAATACACTTCATTTTAGCCCATAAAATGATAAAATGTAATAAGTTTCTATAAATTTTTAAAAATTTTGTAAAGTTTTATAGATAACTTTTATAAAGATAAGAATCATAAGTTTTAAAATCCAATAACACTATATGCTCTTTAGAGTTACTGAGAAATATATTTTCAGATAACATGTAAATTATTTTATATGCCTTAGAGTGTTCTGTTTCAAGAAAAAAATATCCTATTTGTGTATCAAAGTCTCTATGTGAATGGTGAAACATTTCTTCTTTATTGTTTTTTTTTAAATTTATTTATTTATTTATTTATTTATTTATTTATTTATTTATTAAGGATTTCTGCCTCCTCCCTGCAACCGCCTCCCATTTCCCTCCCCCTCCCCCAATCAAGTCACCCTCCCTCATCTGCTCTAAGAGCAATAAGGGTTCCCTGACCTGTGGGAAGCCCAAGGACAGCCCACCTCTATCCAGGTCTCCTAAGGTGAGCATCCAAACTGCCTAGGCTCCCCCAAAGCCAGTACGTGCAGTAGGATCAAAAACCCACTGCAATTGTTCTTGAGTTCTCAGTATTCCTCATTGTCCTCTATGTTCAGCTAGTCCGGATTTGTCCCATGCTTTTTCAGACCCAGGCCAGCTGGGCTTGGTGAGTTCCCGATAGAACATCCCCATTGTCTCAGTGAGTGGGTGCACCCCTCGCAGTCCTGAGTTCCTTGCTCGTGCTCCATCTCCTTCTGCTCCTGATTACCTAATAAAGTTCATCGTGTATGGTTGATATTAATACTATGTAATCTCCAGTGGAGAAGCTGCAATCATCAAGAAACTATAAATCTTCTCTTTTTGCTTCCTCCTAAAAGTAAAGAAAATTGCTCTTTTCTTTAAATTCACTCTGTGCTGAAAAATAAGTGGGGTGCCTATGAAGCACTGTGATCTGCTTTTAGAATTCATGTAGTTGTTGTGTTGCATTTGACTTTGGACTGTGTTCGTGGACTGGAACTTCTAACCCACTCTCTGCTAAGTTACTGACCAATAGTCTGAATCTATGTCTCTAGAAGCCTTTAAAATATATAGATTTATTTAAACCAGCAGTTTCCATAATCCAATGTCTTATAGCAACTAAAAATTTCAAAGCAACACAATAAAATACAGCATCTATAAAAAAAAAAAGAATCATAAGTTTTTTTTGTATTTTTAAGTAATATTTTCCTCTCCTTTTTCTTCTATTACTACATACATTAAATCATTTTATTACTATATTTGACATGTGACTTACATTGTTATACATTAACTATGACTTTAAAATTTTTAAATATTAAGCAATATTAAATGCTTATCCTCACTATTAAGATTGAGATCTTTGGTGCATTATTTATATGCATTCCTGGTATAAATAAGCTGTGCTTGTGACTGTTTATGACATTTGATGAATTCCGATAATAACAGGTTAGAATTGAGCTTCTTTCTGCACAATTTAAGCAATTAAAATTGGTTTAGAACATCATATAATCATTTATCATAGACTAATCTATCTAGCTCTGCTTTCATAACATTTTGATCAAGTAATTAAAATGTCAATTTGAGAAGTGATAATTATGTTAATATTATTCTCTGCTATTTTCTGTAAAGAAAGTCTATTGTTAGTCTAATTTTGAGGAAACCAAGCTGTTTTTCCTCAACAGAACTGGGCAGCACAGGACATATCAAGCTAAGGTAGTTTCCAAATTCATATCCAGGAATCCCCCATTTTATATAAATTGTACTTATTTACATACCAATATAACTTCCTGAAGAGTATGACTACGTTGCATGAATCTTAGTTTTAAATATACTGCATTCTGAATAAGCTTGTGTGCATTTTGTTACTCAGATACGTGTTTCCTAATCCATTTTTCCAGGCTAGCACAATATTGTAGACCATTCCATCAATCTGTCATGACCAGATTTATCAGGACCCAATGTGACATGTTTGTTAAAGTCCAATGTGGTATAAATAAAACATGATTATTTACCTGTAGAAACACCATTCTGTTACTGTGTTAGGTTTATATTTTACAAATATAGAAATAATGATAACATTCTAGCCTGAGTGGTTGTCATGGAAACAGAACATTCATCATTCCCTGTACTATATTATTAAGTATAATTCTCTGAATTCAGTTGAATGTTTTAAATATCCTTTAATTACTGGCTTTTTTATTGTCATATATAGGAAAATTCTTTAACTGTTTTGTGCACTATGTATAGGTGATTTTAAAGGCTTCTTGTTCAATATGGTAAGGAGACCTAATTCACAAAGATATGATAATGTACTTAGAAGTAACATTATATGGATTGAGTGGGTTATATTTAGAAACAGATGTATCGACACATGTATACACATATATGCATGCAATAAATTAGTGAAAAAAGAGGGCTTGATTTTAAGGAGACTAGAGAGTTATATATAGGAGAGTTTGGAGGGAGGAAACAGAAGGAAGAAGTGTAATTATTCGTCTCAAAAAATAAAGTAAAATCAAAGTGCCAATGCTTCCCCATATTTATTTCACTCTGTTACTTTATTTAGTTTCCTCTAAGCCCTACTTAGTGTCACTTATTTGTAAGCCTGGCAACAAACTCAGATTTGCCCTAGCAACTGAATATGTTTTATTTATTGTTAGTGTAAGTATTATAACATTTATTTATTTATTTAACAAAATTGTTCCTAGTCTGTAAGCTATACTCCTTTTGTTCTACTCAGACAGAAATAATGGAGATACTGAGAGAAACACTTCTTATTGTTAAATTCTTAAGGTTTAAAAGTGAGACTTGCAAATTTAAAGATTTCAGCTTCAAAGCTGTTAGAAACCTGAAATTTTAGGCTGTATGGTCCCTGGTTGGATTTTTTTTTTTTTTTTTAGTTTTTCCGAGACAGGGTTTCTCTGTAGCTTTGGAGCCTGTCCTGGAACTAGCTCTTGTAGACAAGGCTGGCCTCAAACTCACAGAGATCCACCTGCCTCTGCCTCCCTTCTTGATCTAGAATTTAACTCTGGGACCCTGTCTGTGTGTTTGCTTGTCAACTGAGCTCTGGAAGCAAGGGGAAACAGCAGGTACCAGCAGGCTTGGCAGGAGAACCTTCCAATGTTAGCAGGGCTATCTCTCCTAGGTTTATGTTTTCACTCAGCTTTCCATTTCCCATTTAAACATGCAGTTGGCATTAATTTGTCAAATGTCTGCTTGTCTAATGTTTAAGTAATTAAGGAGTATTTAAGTTTTTGAGATTCCAAACCCTATATGGATCATGGTCAGAAATAATATTAAGATGTGTGTCCTGGAGTTGGGCAGTATTTGGTACCGAAAGATAAACATATGGAAGATAAGCATATTCAGATTTGAGACAGTTCTTTATGATATGAAATAGATTGTTCATACAACAATATCGTATTTAAAGTTTTTCTCCTCATTCAGAGCTGTACCTGGGGATGCACCCAGTATGGATGAGTCATAATATCCCTGCATAAATAATAGAGGCAGGAAAGAGCGCAAGATAAATGATAATGAATACGAGTTATCATCATTCATGTGCTTAGAGACTCTGAATGGGGCTAATAACCATGCAAGACAGAGTGCGAAATGGATGCTAAAGTACCATTTTATAAGGTGGCTTATTTTTTTCAAAACAGAGAAAGTAATGATAAAATATCCCCTTTTAACCAAAATCTCTTAATAAAACATGGTATTAAGAACATACTTGTTTTTAAAAAAATTTAGGACTTATATAAAAATTCCTACAAAAACTTTATCTACCTATCAAAATCATTTTAATGAAAAAGAAAAACCCATAAACTTATTTTTATAAAACAAAAATAAACTTGGTTCTTCCACAAAGTATACTAATTCTATCAGTAATTATTTTTTTAAAAATTGTAAACAGCTTTCATTACCTGTAATATGAACTTCAACATCTGTTTAGACTCCAGTGAATTCTCAGTTAAAAGCATTTTCTTTGAATCCTCGCTAATCGAAAGAAATACTATATTGTCTTAGCAAGTAATTTGGACACAATTAAGAAAAAAGATCTAAATTGTCTTTTTAAATCTTTGATATCTTCTTTTATAAAACACTGGTGTGGGTATGAGGGTCATACATCACTGCCCACGATTTTTCTATGCAAATCTCTCCTTGAGAATCTGCACACGAATAGAATATACTTCTCTCCTACCCACTGAATTGCAGACAATGCAGACAGCTACAGGGTCTGCAATAATAATATAGTAACACTGAAATCTTCCTCGGAGTGCAAAATGAAAAAAAGCGTTCATGGGGAATTTAAAGAAGGATTTCTTGGAGAAAGCATATTGAGTTTTGAGTTTCTTATTGGATCTTAAGTTATTAGTTGAATAGTAGTGTGGAAATTTAGACTTTATATGAGGATGCATCTCCAGATCCCAGAAAGGGACCTTCATAATTTCCAGCTTTTGAAACAGTGGATCAGAAGCTACAGAAAATTTAGCAAGACTATAAGGGTTCTAAATATTCAGCATTTACTATAATTCCTCCAATAGTATTTATTAAAATGAAAAATGTGATCTTTATCTTCATTGTTCAGATTATCCCATCATTATATTTACTAACCATTCCACTTCTCTTAGCATCTGTATAAAGCCTGAATCTCTCAACATTGGACCCGCATGTAGAGATTGGAAACATGACCACCAGTTCTACATATCACTGGGGTGCCGGGGCGTCCTAGAAAACTGTTTTGCCTGGTCATGGTACAGATGATAAAAACTTGAGGCCAGAAGATAGTCTTTCAAAAAGTCAATCTTAAGAATATTCCTCTTTATTCCAATGAGGAGCAGAAGGAGGGAGAAGATGAGCCAGGAAGTCAGGACCCTGAGGGGTGCACCCACCCACTGAGACAGTGGGGCTGATCTATTGGAGCTCACCAAGGCCAGCTGGACTGTGACTGAAAAAGCATGGGATAAAACCGGACTCTCTGAACATGGCGGACAATGAGGGCTGATGAGAAGCCAAGGACAATGGCACTGGGTTTTGATCCTACTGCGTGAACTGGCTTTGTGGTAGCCTAGTCTGTTTGGATGCTCACCTTCCTGGACCTGGATGGAGGGAGGAGAACCTTGGACTTCGCACAGGGCAGGGAATCTGGACTGCTCTTCAGACTGGAGAGGGAGGGGGAATGGAGTGGGGGTAGGGGGAGAGGAGTGGGAGGCGGGGAGGAGGCAGAAATTTTTTCAATAAAAAAATTTTAAAAAAAAGAATATTCCACCTTGCAAGCTGCCATGTTTATTGTCTTTCTTTTATTGGGATGAAACCAATGATACTGGCTGGGTGAACACCCTATTCCAAGACAATTGTGATATTGAGACCGTGACTGCTCTTAGGACTGGAGAGGGAGGGGGAGAAGAGAGGGGAAAGGGGGAGAAGAGTGGGAGGGAAATGGGAGGAGGGGAGGAGGCAGAAATTTTTTCAATAAAAGGGGTGCACCCACACACTGAGACAATGGGGATGTTCTATCGGGAACTCACCAAGGCCAGCTGGCCTGGGTCTGAAAAAGCATGGAATAAATCCGGACTAGCTGAACATAGAGGACAATGAGGAATACTGAGAACTCAAGAACAATCGCAGTGGGTTTTTGATCCTACTGCACGTACTGGCTTTGGGGGAGCCTAGGCAGTTTGGATGCTCACCTTAGGAGACCTGGATAGAGGTGGGCTGTCCTTGGGCTTCCCACAGGTCAGGGAACCCTGATTGCTCTTCGAGCAGATGAGGGAGGGTGACTTGATCGGGGGAGGGGGAGGGAAATGGGAGGCGGTTGCAGGGAGGAGGCAGAAATCCTTAATAAATAAATAAATTAAAAAAGAAAAAGAAAAAAATAAAAAAAAATAAAAGAAAAAAAAATAAAAAAAAATAAAAGAAAAAAAAGAAAAATATTTTCTTTGAAAAGAAATCTGAATTTTTTCTTTCGTTTTCTTCCTTCCTTCTTTTTTTTTTTTTTTTTTTTTTTTTGAGACAGGGTTTTTCTGTGTAGCCCTAAATGTCCTGGAACTCACTCTGTATACCCGGTCTCAGAGTCACAGAGATCTGCTGCTTCTACCTGTCAAGTGCTGGGATTAAAGATATGCACCACCACTGCCCAGAAAGAAACCCGATTTTATGAAAAATAAATGCATCCTAGGGCTTATTTGAATTGTGGTTCTGATATGTATTTTTGACATTGTATTCAACTATAAATATAAAAAGGACTGTGAATTTTGACTGGCTGTGTTCTCTTCAAAATGATCAAATGAAGGTGATTTCTACTAAAAATTTAGAAAACAAAAGGTGGCCTCAAAGAGTCAGAGACACAGAGGAGAGAATGGTATTAGTCGTTAAAATAAATTAATTTAAAATTATAAAAGAAGGACACGCCACCATATCCAGCAAATCACACAGCTCTCCTCTAACTTTCCTTCCTACTCATTCCATTATCCTATTCACCAGCTCCAGGAGACTTTCTCTGGGAACCTGCAAAGCTGACAAAGAAGCAAGAAGACCACCGAAACACACAAACATATCACAACAAAACAAAAAGATTTAACAAACTCTGCTCATTGACATCTCCCAACATCAATGATCTCAATTTTCCAACAAAAAGACACAAACTAAAAGACTATCAAAACAAGATCTATCCTTCCACAGCATCTAAAAGTCACACATTAACATCATGGGCAGAGATCACCTCAGGGGAAAATGATATAAAAAGATATTCTAAGAGAAAGATTTAAGAAGCAAGATGGACTAGCCACTTTAATATTTGACAATAATATAGACTTAAAACTAAAACTAGTCAGAAGAAATAGGAAATGACACTACATATTCATCAAAGAAGAAACCACCAAAAGGACATTACAGTTCTTGATTTTATGCAGCAGGCATAAGGGATAAAAAGTTCATAAACTAAACATTACTGCAACTTAAATCACATTTTGACCCTCACATGATGATAGTGGAATATGTCAATAACCAACTTTTGCCAATAGGCAAGCCATCTAAACAAAAACTAATCAGATAAATTCTGGTGCTAATTGATGCTTTAAATCAAATGGACTTAATAATATTTACAGAATATTTCACCCAAACAGACACACACACACTAGACATACATACATGTATATAAATATATATACATATATATGTATATATATATTTCTCAGTATCTCATTGAACTTATTCAAAAATGACCACACAGTCAGACACAAAGCAAGTCTTACCATATACAAAAAATTGAAACAACCACCTATACCAATCACAGATTAAAGCTGGATATTTATAATAACAGAAACAACAGAAATCTTACAAACTTATGGAAACTGAATAACTCACCATTGGATGAAAAATAAGTAAAGGAAGGAATTAAGGAGTTTCTAAAACTGAATGTACACAATTACACAGAATACTCAAATTTATGGGACACAACGAAGATAGTTTTTATGAAACAAGTTCACAGCACTAAGGGCCTGTATTTATCTTAAAGTAGAGATCTCATACTAGCAACTTAACAGCATACCTGAAAGCTCTACAACCAAAAGAAGAAATCGCTCTCAAAAGGAGTATACAATAAAAAATAATCATAGGATTGAAATAAACAAAATAGAAACAAGCAAGAAACCCAAAATTACAAAAAAAAATTCAATGAAACAAAGCATTTGAAAAGTTTGTGAAAATCAATAAGATTGACAAACCCTTACCTAAATTAGACAAAAGTGTAGACAGAATAGTCAGAGTAACAAAACCGAAATGGAAATGGGAATATTGTATCAGACAAAGAATTCCAGAGAATCCTAAGGATATACTTTAAATACCTGAACTCCATTAAATTGGACAAATCTAAAAGAAATGGATAGTTTTCTCCATACATACCAACTACCAGAATTAAATCAAGATCAGATAAGCAATTTACATAGACCTATAACCCCTATTTAAATAAAAGCGGTAATTAAAAGTAGTCCAACCCAGAATGCCCTGGGCCAAGTTGTTTTAGTACAGAATTTTGCCAGACTTTCAAAAAAGAGCTAATTCTATGGGGACCATGAGAGAGGGTTGAAAGGGAGGGGAGAGAAAGGGGGAGTAGAGAAAAGGGTATAGCTCAATAAAATTAACAAAAAAAGAGCTAATTCCAAATGTTTTAAATTAGTTCACAAAATAGGAATGTAACAAACATTGCCCAATTTGTTTTATCAGGCCACAGTTACCCTGATAAGTAAACTGAAGATAAACCAACAAAGAAAGGGAAAAGAAGTCCAGTTTTTTTGTGAATATAGATGCAAACTTTTCAATAAAATACTCATAAATAAGTAAGCAGGGGAGGATGGGGAGAGCTTGGTGGAATGGGATGGTTGGGATGGAGAAAGGGTGGATATGGGAGCAGGGAAGTATATATCTTAATTAAGGGAGCCATTTTAGGGTTGGCAAGAGACTTGACTCTAGAGGGGTCCCAAGTGTCAAAGGAGATCTCCCCAGCTTGTTCCTTGGGCAGCTGAGGATAGGGAACCTGAAATGGCCCTATCCTATAGCCAAAATGATGAATATCTTGCATATCACCATAAAACCTTCATCTGGCAATGGATGGAGATAGAGACAGAGACCCACACTGGAACACTGGAATGAGCTCCCAAGGTCCAAA
Organism: Microtus pennsylvanicus; assembly: GCF_037038515.1. Lineage (NCBI taxonomy): Eukaryota > Metazoa > Chordata > Mammalia > Rodentia > Cricetidae > Microtus > Microtus pennsylvanicus. The sequence goes on from NC_134587.1 coordinate 93,079,747, forward strand.
TGAGGAGCAGAAGGAAGGAGAACATGAGCAAGGAAGTCAGGACCTTGAGGGGTGTGACAACCCACTGAGATGGTGGGGCTGATCTAATGGGAGCTCACCAAGGCCAGTTGGACTGAGACTGATGGAGCATGTGATCAAACCGGACTCTCTGAATGTGGCTGACAATGAGGGCTGACTGAGAAGCAAAGGACAATGGCACTGGGTTTTGATTCTATGCATGTACTGGCTTTGTGGGAGCCTAGTCTGTTTGGATGCTCACCTTCCTAGACCTGGATGGAGGGGAGAGGACCTTGGACTTCCCACAGGGTAGGGAACCCTGACTGGTCTTTGGACTGGAGAGGGAGGAGGAGGAGGAGGATGGGGGAGGGGAGGAGGTGAAAATTTAAATAAATAAGTAAAATCCAAGAACACATCAAAAACACCACAAAGCATGTTCAAGTTGGTTTCAATCAAGAGGTACAGATATGATTCAATATTGTAAATTAATAAATGTAATTCACTACACAACAAATTCAAAAACAAAAACCACATAATCATCTCCTTAGATTCAGAACAGGTGTTTGACAAAATCCAACATTCCCTCATAATAAAATTTCTGGAGAAGCTAAGGATACAATGAACACACCACACTATAACAGAGGGAGTTGCTTCAAAAAGCTCATAGCCAATACCAATGCCAATAGTGGCTAAAATACAAAGCAATTCCAGTAAAATCAAGAATAGTGCAAGGTAGTTCATTATCCCTTGCCATTTCAGTACAGTACTTGAAGTTTTAGATAGAGCAATAAGGCAACTGCAAGAGATCAAGGGGATACAATTTGGAAAGGAAGAATTAAAAGCATTTTCATTTTCAGATGATTTGCTAGTATACATAAGTGACCCTGAAGATGGAATTACAAAAATACTGCAGCTGAAAACACTTGCAGCAAAGTAGCAGGATATAAATTAACAGAAAAATCAGAAAACCTCCTGTTTACAAATAAGAAATGGACTGAGAAAGACATCATGGAAACAATATTTTTCACAGTAGCCTCAAATAACTTAAAATACCTTGTGATAACTCTATCCAAGCAAGTGAAAGACTGGGTGGAAAAAACTTTAAAACATTGAAGAAAGTGAAGAAGACAGCAGAAGATAGATGTCCCCTTCTCACTGGTAGAGTAAAAATCATCATCTGACAGCAGCAATCTACAGATTCAATGCATTAGCCATCAAAAACAAATCTCTCTCCAGATCTGGTGAGGATAATTTCAGCTTCATATGGGAACACATACACACACACACACACACACACACACACACACACACACACCTAAGAACAATCCTGAATAATAAAAGAACTGATAGAGTTATCACCGACTTCATCTCAAGTTGTAGCACAATATACAATGATCAGTGGGAGTGGACTGAGACCCCAGATGTAAATCCACATATGTATGGACGCCTAAGATTTTATAAAGAAGCCTGAAATGTTCACTGGAAAAAGAAGACAATATCTTCAAAAATAGTTCTTGATCAAATTGGGTGGTTGCATGTAGAAAAAGCCAAAGAGATCCATATTTACTACCCTAAACAAAATACCACTCCAAATGAATAAAAGGCCGCAACATAAAATCAGATACCTAAAGCTGACAGAAGAGAAAGTGGGTGATAGCCTCAAACTCACTGGCACAGGAAAAGACTTTCTGAACACAACACCATTAACACTGCCACTAAAACCAGCAATTGATAAATGGAACCTCATGAAATGGAAAAGTTTCTGTATAGGAAAGGACAACATTATTTGAATAAATCAATTGTTTATAGAACAGTAAAATATTTTTTGAAGTCTATTACAATAGAAGCTTCTTAAACTATATATGTATAAGAAGGGTATCTGAATTCAATTGTCAAATAGTGGGAAAGGCAGAGCCCCACATGGACATGCCTTGTCTCCAAATGAAGCTTTCAATATCTGGGTTGGATAACATCTAATTGAGTTGTCCAAAGTGGTCCCATAGAACCCAGGCTGTTGCTAAGACAATTGGTTGTTCTCCACAAGCTAACAGCAAGACAACATTGCTGAAAACAATACTTATTCATTGACCATAGAGAAATTTAATAGTTGCCTAGATAGAGCCTTCACCCCTACATGTTAGAGTCTTTGGTACTGAAAGGTATTCTACGTGTTATACATGATACTAAAGAAGAGCTACAACCTTTCGTCTACAGTGGTGTCCTGCTTGCAAGATTTGTTAGTGCAAAGGTGGCACAAAGTTTTCAGGAGCAACCATCCAATATCTGATTTGACTGAAGGCCACTCTATGAGATGGAACCCATAACTGACACTGCTTGAGTGACCAAGAAGCTGAGACTAGTGCTCAGAGACCTAGAATAAAACCACATACTATGGTTTTAAACAAATCACAATAAAACAGCAATAAAATTACTCTTAATGACATTTTGCAATATTCATAGCTTAGTGTTTTGCCAGCTCTCATCAGGGAATCTTTCTTCTGAGGCATATGGGAGGAAATACAGAGACCCAAAGCCAGACATTATACAGAGAGTTTGTGACTGTGGAACACTCAGTCCTAAAAGTCATGTCCTCATCAAATCCATTTCCTCAGGATTCAGGAAAACCAATGGAAGAGCTGTAGGAAAGTGTGTAATAGCTAGAGTGGATGGAGGACACCAAACAAACAAGACCCTATGAGTCAGTCTGATGGAAGATGAACTCCCAGAAACTGAGGTACTGACTACATGGCTCTATACCAGATGGGGTCCAGAGAAGAAAAGAGAAGTGGACACATGCTTCCCTGACCCAGGAGCAATCTCTAATTGATAACTACTTGCAAATAAAAATTAAGTTTCCTCCAAGGGAGTCTCATTAGGGAAACTACTCTTTTTAAAAAAAAAAATATTTTCTAGACGTTAATAGCATAGGGCAATTTCTTCCAGATCATAATTTCTTCTAAATACCTTCCACAGGAAGGCTTCTGCAGTTTTCTTAATTCAAGTTAGAGACAACTTGACATTTCAGCTACTATTTACCTTTGTTCAGGATGAAGCTAGTGGGCGTGATTATTTAACTAGCTACCCTTTCTATTTCTTGCTTTTCAGTCTTCATCATTCTGTGCCCCTAAAATATTTTTCTTTGTGTTATTTATAACAGCAGTTACTTCTGTAAACTCTTCTCTGAACAGCTCATCTTATATTAAAGCTCACCCCATTCTGCTCCCTTTCTGAAACAAAGTATTCTTTTTTTTTTACTTTTATTGAGAAAATGAGAAAAAAAAACAAGTTTCCACGTCCTCCCAGACTCCCATTTCCCTCCCCCTCCTCCCACCTTTCTCCCCTTCCTCCCACCCTTCTCCCCCTCCCCCCACTCCTTTCCCCCTCCCTCTCCAGTCCAAAGAGCTGTCAGGGTTCCCTGCCCTGTGGTAAGTCCTAGGTCCTCCCCCCTCCGTCCATATCTAGGAAGGTGAACATCCAAACTGGGTAGGCTCCCACAAAGCCAGCACAAAACCCCTTGCCATTGTCCTTGGCGTCTCATCAGCTCTCATTGTTCGCCATGTTCAGAGAGTCCAGTTTTATCCGATGCTTTTTCAGTCACCCTCTTTAGCGATCAGGAAAATGCAAATCAAAACAACTTTGAGATATCATCTTACACCTGTCAGAATGGCTAAAATAAAAAACTCCAATGATAGCCTTTGCTGGAGAGGCTGTGGAGGACGGGGTACCCTCATCCATTGCTGGTGGGAATGCAATCTTGTGCAACCACTTTGGAAATCAGTGTTTCGGTTTCTCAGGAAATTTGGGATCAACCTACCCCTGGACCCAGCAATACCACTCCTGGGAATATACCCAAGAGATGCCCTATCATATGACAAGAGCATTTGTTCAACTATGTTCATAGCAGTATTATTTGTAATAGCCAGAACCTGGAAACAACCTAGATGCCCTTCAATGGAAGAATGGATGAAGAAAGTGTGGAATATCTACACATTAGAGTACTATGCTGCGGTAAAAAACAATGACTTCTCGAATTTTGCATGCAAATGGATGGAAATAGAAAACACTATCCTGAGTGAGGTAACCCAGACCCAAAAAGATGAAAATGGGATGTACTCACTCATAATTGGTTTCTAGCCATAAATAAGGGACACAGAGCCTACAATTGGTGATCCTAAAGAAGCTAAGTAAGAAGGTGAACCAAAGGAAAAACATATAGTTATCCTCTTGGCTATGGGAAGTAGACAAAGTTCCCGGGGAGAAAATTGAGATCTTGGGGGTGGGGTGGGATGGGGGTAAGGGGAGATGGGGAGAGAAACAAAGTATTTTTAAGGATAGGTTGCATGCCTTATCAATAGATGGCCAAAAGAAAACAAACTCAACTATTTTGTCTTATAATGTTATGTCAAGGCTTTTTTTCTTTATAAAATTGTATCTTATCATTTTTAAAACTTTATTTATTCTCATATGTTTTTTTCTTCTTTGCTTTTACCTTATAGATATTTTGCATAGACTCTATGCCTTCTGGTTTATTGCTCCCATGGGATTCATTAGTTTGTAAAAGAGTGGATCTCTCTTTCATGTGTTGTCCCGTGGGCTCTCTCCCTTCATTTTGTCCAATCCCAATGTGCTAGTTTTTGTTTTACCTTATTATATTTTATTTTATTATGATTCTTTAGATGCCAGTTCTAAAGTGAGAGGAAAAAAGGGGTGGATCACGAAGGGAAGAGAGTTTGGAAGTAAGTGAGAGGAGTAGATGGTGAGGAAACCAAGCAGAACATATGTGAAAAAAAAATCTATTTTCAATAACAAAAAATAAAGTCCTTAAATTATAGCAAAATAATAGATGTGTATATGTAATCTCATGATTACATCTCAGGTTTATGGGCACATATGTCTGTGAGTAGTCAGGAAGAGAGCTTTTCATTTATTTGTATAAATTTTATATAGAGAAATTATTTTAGGACATACTTCATAACTAGATCTATTGTCCCACATGGACTAAACACTTAAAAGCCCCTGCTTTGTTCCCTTTGCTCAGTCTAACTGCTCACAATTAGTTCACTTTTACCTCAGAGCAAATTCAAACTAGACTAAGAGCTTTACAATAGATCATAAGTTTAAAAATTTTATAGCAAATATGAGTGAGTACATCGCATGTTCCTCTTTTTGGGTCTGGCTTACCTCACTCAGGATAGTGTTTTCTATTTCCATTCATTTGCATGCAAAATTCAAGAAGTCCTTGTTTTTTAATGCTGAGTAGTACTCTAATATGTATATATTCCATAGAGAACCCAAAGAAAAACATACAGGCATCCTCCTGAATATTAACCTTCATCAGGAGATGAAAGGAGACAGAGACAGAGACCCACATTGGAGCACAGGACTGAAATATCAAGGTCCAAATCAGGAGCAGAAGGAGAGAGAGCACGAGCAAGGAACTTCAAGACCTTGAGGGGTGCACCCACACACTGAGACAATGGGGATGTTCTATCGGGAATTCACCAAGGCCAGCTGGCCCGGGTCTGAAAAAGCCTGGGATAAAACCGGACTTGCTGCACATAGCGGACAATGAGGACTACTGAGAACTCAAGAACAATGGCAATGGGTTTTTGATCCTACTGCACGTACTGGCTTTGTGGGAGCCTAGGCAGTTTGGATGCTCACCTTACTAGACCTGGATGGAGGTGGGTGGTCCTTGGACTTCCCACAAGGCAGGGAACCCTGATTGCTCTTTGGGCTGATGAGGGAGAGGGACTTGATTGGGGGAGGGGGAGGGAAATGGGAGGCAGTGGCGGGGAAGAGACAGAAATCTTTAATAAATAAATAAATTTAAAAAATTTTTATAACAATGCACAAGCTCAGAGTTATAACCAAGGTTACTACACAAAGTACCCTAAGAAAAGTATGTCAATTCATTTCTTGCCAACTCTAGCTGACAAGATCTATGTCTCAAGTTTGTCACTGAACACTGCTCCACCAGAATCTGGTTATAGTCTTACTCCTGAAACCTTGAAGCCTTGTGTTGCTATGGTAAATGGTTTGGCTCCATTTATAGTTTACCCTATGACTGTAGTTTTACGCAATAAGTGGTAATATTTACAATTTTTTCATTGCTTCAAGCCCCACGTGTGTGGAGACAGTTTATAGGCTAGAGAAAAAGAAGTTAAGAGGAATTAGAATTAGAACAGAAGTATTAGAATAGAGGCAAAGCGATGAAGAGACATGTTTGGTACAGCATGCTTATGAGAAAGGTCATTCACCCTCAGATACACTAAGTTCTTTTTGCTTCGCTATAACTTCTGATTTGAACCCTGAAGAAGACCATGAGATAGACCTGAAAGGCCCTCATTACACACTTCCTTCCTCATTCCCCTTCCTTAAAACCTCTTTTCTTTTCCAAGAGCTACTTCTTAGTTTCACAATCTACATCCACTTAGTCCCACAAAAGTATATATATATTTAAAATTAGAATCTAATATTTCAATGTAAAAGACATGTAGTATTTCTCTTTCTCAGGACAGGTTACTCCATTTAATGTATTTTCTATTTCTATTCATTTTCTTACGACTAAAGAAAATTCACAACATTTCATGCATTAATTTATTGCTCCTTGTCTTTGCTGGTTACATTTTCTTGTGACTGTGAATAATGAAGCAATAAACATGGATGCATAAGCATCTATATGATAAATAAACTCTTTTGTAGATACCCAGGACTACTATAGGGCATAGGGAAGCTATAGTTTTAATTTTTTTGAGAAACTTCTATACCAATTTCCATCATGTATAAATTAGCTTGTACTCCCACTGGCAGTGAATATTTACTTTTAGTGATATACTTTCTAGCATTTGTTACTCTTTGTCTCTTGATATGGTTAAAATGATATCTCAAAGTAATTATAATTTGTATTTCCATAATGACTAATCATTTTTATACTTTTAAAAATATTTGTAATTTGATTTTCTTCTTTTTGGAACTGTCTTTTAATTTCATTGACCCATTTTTTGCTTACCATAGAATTATTTTAAGCATAGAATTATCTGACAGATTTTTTAAAGTTTTGTTTCTTTTCTCTACAGTGTTCTTCCTGCATTTATGCCTGCAGGCTGGAAGAAGGCATCAGGTCTCATTATGGATGTCTGTGAGCCACCATATGGTTGCTGGGAATTGAACTCAGGACCTTTGGAAGAGCAGGCAGTGTTCTTAACCGCTGAACCATATCTCCTGGCCCCTATCTGATAGGTTTTTTTTTGCCATACAAATAATTCACCTATAGTGCTTGAAATAAATTATGGTTTGCCTGAATTAATAGTGATACTACTTGTCATGTATAATTTATAGTCACAATTTTAGTTAGATTTACATTATCTTAAACATCATCATTCATTTTCCTTATGGCACTAGTATTAGGTCCAAGGCCAAGTATATACCAGACAAATGCTTTACCAATGAACTAGCTTCTTAGTTAACAGTTACTTTAAAAATCACAATTTTGTTGTTGTTTGTTTTTTTTTAATTTATTTATTTATTAAAGATTTCTGTCTCTTCCCCGCCACCGCCTCCCATTTCCCTCCCCCTCCCCCAATTAAGTCTCCCCCCAGCCCGAAAAGCAATCAGGGTTCCCTGTCCTGTGGGAAGTCCAGGGAACCCCCACCTCCATCCAGGTCTAGTAAGTTGAGCATCCAACCTGCCTAGGCTCCCACAAAGCCAGTGCGTGCAGTAGGATCAGAAACCCATTGCCATTGTTCTTGAGTTCCCAGTAGTCCTCATTGTCCGCTATGTTCAGAGAGTCCGGTTTTATCCCAGGCTTTTCCAGACCCGGGCCAGCTGGCCTTAGTGAGTTCCCAATAGAACATCCCCATTGTTTCAGTGTGTGGGTGCACCCCTCGCGGTCCTGAGTTCCATGCTCGTGCTCTCTCTCCTTCTGCTCCTGATTTGGACCTTGATATTTCAGTCCTGTGCTCCAATTTGGGTCTCTGTCTCTGTCTCCTTTCATCGCTTGCTGAAGGTTAATATTCAGGAGGATGCCTATATGTTTTTCTTTGGGTTCTCCTTATTTAGCTTCTCTAGGATCACTAATTATAAGCTCAATGTCCTTGGTTTATGGCTAGAAACCAAATTTGAGTGAGTACATCCCTGGCTTACCTCACTCAGGATAGTGTTTTCTATTTCCATCCATTTGTATGCAAAATTCATGAAGTCCTTGTTTTTTATTGCTGAGTAGTACTCTAATATGTATAAATTCCATACTTTCTTCATCCATTCTTCCATTGAAGGGCATGTTGTTTGTTTTGAACTATTTTTGTTTTATTTAGATTAATTTTATGAAAATTTTATATATGAGCACTTTATTTGCATCATTTATTATTCTTCTTTCTCTCCTCTGAGTCTTATCATCCCTTCCATTACTATGATTATCATTTAGACAGAGTCTCACTGTATGGCACTGGCTGTCCTAGACATCACTATGTAGGTCAGGTTGGCTTTGAGTGGACAGAGATTCACCTCCCTCTGCCTCCTCAATACTGTATATATGCTTTACTGGTTATGTTAAATAGGTATTTTTCTTAGCCTAAGATGCTTAAAATATGACTCTAGTACATCTTATACTATGTCAAACAACATAATGCAACTTTGATTTTGATATCATTTTAGATCACTTATCAGAAATCATTGTAAATATTTAATATTTTATATAGATATGAAAATATAAATCTTCTAATGGCTACATTTTACTTTAAGTAACTTTAGTCTTCCAAATTCAATTTATATCTCTTCTTCCTAATAGAGACTGAAATAAATTACATTCATTTCATTAGAATAAGAGACATGAATAAATTCACCAGGGAAAACTATATGCCAAAGTCTGGCATTGAGGTAAAAGACACAGTTATTATTTTATTTTTATGTGTTTAAAATTAAACAGTGCTAAAAAATATGTACAAACTGACTGAATGTAAAGAACAATGCTGGTAAGCCCTGGACGTGTGTGTGTGTGTGTGTGTGTGTGTGTGTGTGTGTGTGTGTGTGTGTCTGTCTGTCTGTCTGTCTGTGTGTCTGTGTGTACTATTCAAATAGAATTTTCAGTGAGTTAGATAAGTTCAGGCATACTATATTTTGTTCTACTGTTCCATAATTTTTTTACTTTGTTTTCTTAAATTTAAATGTAATGTTTTTTGTAGTCCTGACTTGTGCAAATTAATTGGTACATGTTTCCCAACAACATGCACTTCATGGCTGTTAATATTATGGTAATTCTCATAATATTTTAAAGATTTCAGTATCATTATTTGATATTGCTACTGTCATTGTGTTAGGGTGCCACAAGTTGTGCCCATATGAAAGAGTTAATCCAAAAATATTAGCAGTCTGAATTCCCAACCAACATTAAGGTCCCTCACATATATACCTTTACCAATACTCCATGAACAAGGCTGAAGTTACACAGGTTAATAACCCCACAGTGACCTAACAGTGAAAAGGCAAGTCACATATGTCTCATTTTAAGTCAAAATATTGAAAACAAATTAAGATTGATAAGGAAGACAGATGGAAAGTAACAGTAAGTCAGGAATTAGTCCTCATGCACTGAACAAACGAAAACAACAACAAAACCAAACCAAAACTTAACAAACTTTGAACAAAATAAAGCTTCTGCTTTGGGGATACCACAAGCGAGATAAGAAAGTGAAGCTGCCCAGTTGCTGAAAGGCAAGGTATTAGTTGTCTGGAGAGAGAAGCCAGCTACAACATTGCCTTAGGGTAAAGCATAACCCATAGCAGAGCCTCAGATCCTCTAGGAAGGGTGACAGGGGTGTGGGAGGAAGCAGATAATCAGTGTGGTGAAATGAGAAGAGATGTTTTGTGAGATTTTGCCATATCCATAACAGAAATGCAAGCACTGGTACAGAAACTCTGTCATGCTATCCAGAGATATGAGTTAAGGTATAAACAGGGGTGCACACTTCCCTAAATCCCAGCATTAGGGAAGTTGAGGCAGGAGAATTCCAAGAGCGAGGAGAGCTATGTAATGAGCCCTTCTCAAACAACACCACCATGTACACAAAAACCAAAATATAACAAAAGGCATGACCGAGACTGATCAACATTCCTATCTTAAACACACGTGTTCCATGGAGACAACAACACTGAGTAACCATACCTCATTATCTTAGACCAATCCAGAACTTTCCTAGCTATAGTGGAAAAGACAACCTTAACACACCTCTCACTGGATTAGAAGAGCTCAAAGCTTTCCTAGCTAGAGTAGAAAACTCACTGCCTGTCTTTAAACCTTCAAAGTCCAGGTTGACTCTTGTCAGATGACTTTGTCTTAAGAGTCAAGGATAACTTCAATTGCTACAACCACTCAAACCTACATCTATCATGAGTAAGCACCAACATTAAGACAAGATCTTCCCCAGTACAAACATTCTGTCCATTTTACCATTAGCTTTTTCCTTAGCAACAAAGGATTTCTCCTTCCATTACCATATATGAATTATACAAAACCAAGGATTTTTATGCCAATTGAATACATGTGTGTAATGCATTTTGATCACATTCAGTCCCCAGTATTCTTTTCACTCTTCTTTTTATATCCTAAACCATTCATTTTTCTTACTCCAATGTATTTTTTAAAACAGTTATTTCTTTAATCTTATGTGCATGTGTGCCTGAGTGTATGTCTGTGAAATACATGCATGCAGGAGCCCAAGCAGGTCAGAAGAGAGGTCAGATTCCCTGCCACCAGATTTATAAACAGTGTGAGCCGCAATGTGAGTGTTAGGAATCCAGTCCAGGTCTCTGCACAAATGAAGAGTGTTCTTAACCACTGAGCCTTCTCTCCATCCCTATAGTACCTTTTGAAAACTCAATATTCTGCCTTTGACATAAAAACACAATGCTTGTGTTTCTGAGTCTGGCTTATTTTACTTAACCAAGTCATTTATAGTTCTATCGACTTCTGAAATAATATTTTTCTGAGTCATAGATGAATAATATTACACTGCATTTATATATCATATTCTTTCCACTTACCATGAATGTGAATAGGTTAATTACCTATCTTGGCTAACACATATCAATTGCAGCAAGGTTTTTGACTCATTTTAGTATATACCTGAGTGCATATATGAATTATGATTCAATTATATTTCTTAGAATTGTAAAACTTCCATACATATTTCCAATTTGGGTGTGCTAATTGACACTTTCTTAAGCATTGTTTAGGATTTCTTTGTCCTCCAAGACTTTGGCGTTTGTTGTAGAGGCTTGAGTCATTCTTTTTCCTTTGAGGTGCAAACAGGTCAGACCAAAAAGAACCTTTTGGTGTTTCAGTCTTCTCTTATATTTTTGCAAGTTTACAGAAGCTAGTATGACCACAGTTAGGTTGAGTTCTTACTGGTGTTTTCTGTATGCGAATGTGTCAAATGAAGTACCAGTCCTCAAGAGGCACCTACCAGGGGAGACTATGAACTGCTCCGTTCCACACCACCATATAACAAAGATGCTCTTCTAGTACGTGCTACGGTTTGAAAAATGAAGGAGGGATTACATTTTAAACAAATATCTCAATGGTGTCTCGACAATGTCCAAATTAGTCCCACAAAAGCAATTTACACTGTGCTGGGGATGAGGCACAAGCACTGAGAAATCACGGTTGCCATGGACACAGTCATATCTGTTGAGCCTTCAGGTCATATCCACAAACAGTTCATCTTGTTCCTGCACCCACAAGTCAGGCTTACATTCCCAAATGAAAACGGTTTCTGTTTTTCTCTGCTGCACAGCCCACTTCTCATCACACAGAGAGCTGCATCTCTCAAGCTGTGTCCTTCACATTTTCTGTTCCCACACTGATTCTAGGCATTGTCACTCGCCTTAACAGTGAAGAAAAGGCTTTGGAATATTTAAACGAAGGTTCTTCCCTTATGAATTGCTAAAATGATTATCTGCAATACCCTCCAAGATGATTTTGTACCCATAACACCAGAGAGTAACCTGTGGCAGTCACCGGTATCTGCTTGCTACAAGACCATAGATCTTAAATATATTTTTACAGCATGTTGTACTGTAGATCTATGGAATTTACTGAGCCTTTCCTTTTCTGTTTTGTTTAAATCCTCACTAACTTGGATCTTTTCCGTTTTATGTTATGTAGCCTACTGGCTAAGGTTTGGATCCTTTGTTTCTTTAACAGTCTTAAACTTGGGCGTTTGGGGAGATGATCTGTATATTTCTATTATATACCATTGCTCTCCTGCATTGTCCCAAACCACCCACTTTCTGCAACTCTAAACCTGTTTTGTCTTAGAATTATGAAGCTGCAACAACATGTTGGGTATATTTTAACTGACATGTTACCTCATATTTAGTGTTAAACATTTACATATTTTATGTAACTAAGTTTCAAATAGATGTCATTAATTTTCTTTTTTATTTTATTTTTTTAAATTTATTTATTTATTAAGGATTTCTGCCTCTTCCCCGCCACCGCCTCCCATTTCCCTCCCCCTCCTCCGATCAAGTCCCCCTCCCTCATCAGCTCGAAGAGCAGTCAGTGTCCCCTGACCTGTGGGAAGTCCAAGGACCACCCACCTCCATCCAGGTCTAGTAAGGTGAGCATCCAAACTGCCTAGGCTCCCACAAAGCCAGTACGTGCAGTAGGATCAAAAACCCATTGCCATTGTTCTTGAGTTCTCAGTAGTCCTCATTGTCCGCTATGTGCAGCAAGTCCGGTTTTATCCCAGGCTTTTTAAGATTCACCTGGCCTTGGTGAATTCCCGATAGAACATCCCCATTGTCTCAGTGTGTGGGTGCACCCCTCACAGTCCTGAGTTCCTTGCTCGTGCTCTCTCTCCTTCTGCTCCTGATTTGGACCTTGAGATTTCTGTCAGGTGCTCCAATGTGGGTCTCTGTCTCTGTCTCCTTTCATAGCCTGATGAAGGTTAATATTCAGGAGGATGCCTATATGTTTTTCTTTGGGTTCACCTTCTTATTTAGCTTCTCTAGGATCGCGAATTATAGGCTCAATGTCCTTTATTTATGGCTAGAAACCAAATATGAGTGAGTACATCCCATGTTCCTCTTTTTGGGTCTGGCTTACCTCACTCAGGATAGTGTTTTCTATTTCCATCCATTTGTATGCAAAATTCAAGAAGTCCTTGTTTTTTACTGCTGAGTAGTACTCTAATATGTATATATTCCATACTTTCTTCATCCATTCTTCCATTGAAGGGCATCTAGGTTGTTTCCAGATTCTGGCCATTGCAAACAATGCTGCTACGAACGTAGTTGAGCATATACTTTTGTTGTATGATAGGGCCTCTCTTGGGTATATTCCCAAGAGTGGTATTGCTGGGTCCAGAGGTAGGTTGATCCTGAATTTCCTGAGAAACCGCCACACTGCTTTCCAAAGTGGTTGCACAAGTTTGCATTCCCACCAGCAATGAGTGTACCCCTTTCTCCACAACCTCTCCAACAAAGGCTATCATTGGTGTTTTTTATTTTAGCCATTCTGACAGATGTAAAATGGTATCTTTAAGTTGTCTTGATTTACATTTCCTTGATTGCTAAGGAAGTTGAGCATGACCTTAAGTGTCTTTTGGCCATTTGAACTTCTTCTGTTGAGAATTCCCTGTTCAGCTCAGTCAGTGCCCCATTTTATAATTGGGTTGATTAGCCTTTTACGGTCTAGTTTCTTGAGTTCTTTATATATTTTGGAGATCAGACCTTTGTCAGTTGCGGGGTTGGTGAAGATCTTCTCCCAGTAAGTGGGTTGCCTTTTTGTCTTAGGTCTTGGAGAGATTAGGGATACAAGGGTCATACCTAAATATAATAAAAGCTATTTACAGCAAGTCGACAGCTAACATTAAACGGAGAAAAAATCAAAGCCATCCCACTAAAATCAGGAACACGACAAGGATGTCCACACTCTCCATACCTCTTCAATATAGTGCTTGAAGTGCTAGCAATAGCAATAAGACAACATAAGGGGATCAAGGGGATTCGTATTGGAAAGGAAGAAGTTAAGCTTTCGTTATTTGCAGATGATATGATAGTATACATAAGCGACCCCAAAAACTCTACCAAAGAACTCCTACAGCTGATTAACACCTTTAGTAATGTGGCAGGATGCAAGATCAACTCCAAAAGATCAGTTGCCTTCCTATACACTAAGGATAAGGAAGCAGAGAGGGAAATCAGAGAAGCATCACCTTTCACGATAGCCACAAATAGCATAAAATATCTTGGGGTAACTCTGACCAAGGAAGTGAAAGATCTATTTGACAAGAACTTTAAGTCTTTGAAGAAAGAAATTGAAGAGGACACCAGAAAATGGAAGGATCTCCCTTGCTCCTGGATTGGGAGGATCAACATAGTAAAAATGGCAATTTTACCAAAAGCAATCTATAGATTCAATGCAATCCCCATCAAAATCCCATCAAAATTCTTCACAGATCTGGAAAAGACAATAATCAACTTTATATGGAAAAACAAAAAACCCGGGATAGCCAAAACAATCTTATACAGTAAAGGATTTTCTGGAGGCATTACCATCCCTGACTTCAAACTCTATTACAGAGCTACAGTATTGAAAACAGCTTGGTATTGGCATAAAAACAGAGAAGTCGACCAATGGAATCGAATAGAAGACCTTGACTTTAACCCACAAACCTATGAACACCTGATTTTCGATAAAGGAGCTAAAAGTATACAATGAAAAAAAGAGCGCATCTTCAACAAATTGTGCTGGCAAAACTGAATGTCAATCTGTAAAAGAATGAAAATAGATCCATATCTATCACCATGTACAAAACTCAAGTCCAAATGGATTAAAGACCTCAATATCAGTCCGAACACACTGAACCTGATAGAAGAGAAAGTGGGAAGTACTCTACAACATATGGGCACAGGAGACCACTTCCTACATATAATCCCAGTAGCACAGACATTAAGGGCCTCATTGAATAAATGGGACCTCCTGAGACTGAGAAGCTTCTGTAAAGCAAAGGACACTGTCACTAAGCCAGATTTGCTATTTGACATTTCTACTATACATCCTTGTGATTCTGGCAATCTAAAACAAAACTTAGGAAATGAGTTCTATCATATGCTCTTGGAAAATAAATGGAACAGATCGCTAAATCATAGAAAAGACTCATTAAATGCATTTGTTTTAGATTCTCAACTGTCTCTGTCTCAAAAAAAAAAGTGAACAAGTAACATAATGGATTTATCTTGATCACAAGTTTTCAACCTGTGGATTACACCCCCTTTAGGGGGGGTGCTGAATCACTCTCTTAAAGGGTTTGCATATAAAATATTCTGCATATCAGATATTACACTATGACTTATAACAGTAGCAAAATTAAAGTTAAGAATGAAACAAAAGCCGGGCGGTGGTGGCGCACGCCTTTAATCCCAGCACTCGGGAGGCAGAGGCAGGCGGATCTCTGTGAGTTCGAGACCAGCCTGGTCTACAAGAGCTAGTTCCAGGACAGGCTCCAAAACCACAGAGAAACCCTGTCTCGAAAAACCAAAAAAAAAAAAAAAAAAAAAAAAAAGAATGAAACAAAAATAATAGCATTTCTAACATTGTTAATTTGGATATTTATTCTCTACTTAGTTTATTTAGATTAGGGTTTTGTAAATCTTAATAACAATTTTAAAGAATCAACTCATTTCTTAAATTGATTCTTCGCAGTATTATTGTTTTTATTTTATTTATTTTAATCCTAGAGTCTGAATATTTTTTACAATTTGATCCTTTTGGTTGTTAGCTCTTCATTTTGCTCTAGAGCTTTAAGATATGCTGTTAAGTAACTATAAGTTCTCTTCAATTTTTTAATGTAGACACTTAGCACTAAGAACTTGTCTTTTAGAACTGTTTTCATTGTGCCCAAAAACTTTGGATTGTTTGGATATATCGTGTTCTCTACATTTTTTTTTCTTGACTCATTTTACATTCAGTAGTGAGTTATTCTGTTTCCAGGAGTTTTTAATCGTTTTGTTTTTTTCTGTTGTTAATAACAAGCTTTAATCAATGTTGATGAGATAGGATGCAGGGTGTTATTTCAATTTTCTTGTCTCTGTTGAGACTTGCTTTGTGTCCAAAAGTATAGTTAATTTCTAAGAACGTTCCATGATGTGCTGAGAAGGAAATATATCCTTCTGACCTTGAGTGAAGTGCTCTGTAACTATCTGTTAAGACAATTTCACTTTTGATGTCAGTTAACTCCAGCATTTCTGTTTGAATGACATATTTATTGGTGAGAGTGATACCCCACTAAGTAATATGAGAGTAATCATAGTTACTCTCAGTGTGTGAAGATATGGAGTAAGGGGAACACTCACCCATTGCTGGTGGGAATGCAAACTTGTGCAACCACTTTGGAAATTAGTGTGGTGATTTCTCAGAAAATTAGAAGTCAATGTACCTCAAGATCCAGCAATACCACTTTTGGGAATATACCCAAAAGATGCCCAATCATATTATAAAAGCATTTGTTGAACTATGTTTATAGCAGCATTATTTGTAATAACCAGAATCTGGAAACAACCTAGATGCCCCTCAATGGAAAAATGGATAAAGAAAGTGTGGCACATCTACACATTAGAGTACTACTCAGCAATAAAAGCAATGACTTCTTGAATTTTGCATGCACATTGATGGAACTAGAAAACACTATCTTGAGTGAGATAACCCAGACCCAAAAATATGATTATGGTATGTACTCACTCATTAGTGTATACTAGCCATAAAAAACAATGTTGAGCCTATAGTTGATGATCCTAGAGAAGCTAAGTAATAAGGTGAACCCAAAGAAAAATGTATATAGATTTACCTGGAAATTGGAAGCAGACAATATTGTCTGACAAAATTTGGGAGCATGGGAGCGGGGTATAGCAGGAAGAGGAAAAGGGGAAGAGGAGGGTAGAAAGGGAGGGTTGAAAAGAGCTTGAGGGAATGGGATAGTTGAGATGGAGGAAAAACAGATATGAGAGCAAAGAAAGAGATATCTTGATTGAGGGAGCCATTTTGGGGTTTGCAAGAAACCTGGCTTTAGAAAAGTTCCCAGAAATCCACAAGGATGATTCCAGCTAATACCCTAAGCAACAGAGAGGGTGCCTGAACTGACCTTACCCTATAGTTAGACTGATGATTATCTTAAATATCACCTTAGAAGCTTTGTCTAACAACAGATGGAAACAGAGACAGAGACCCACATCTGAGCACTGGGCTGAGCAAGGAAATCAAGACCATAAGGGGTTCACCCACTGAGACAATGTACCTGAGCCAATGGGAGCTCATCAACTCCAACTGGACTGGGAATGAACGACCATGGGATCAAACTAGTCCCTCTGAATGTGGTTGACAGTTGGGACAGACTGAGGGGCCAAGACTGGCACTGGGATTTGTCTCTACTGCATATACTGGCTTTTGGCATCCTGTTCTCTTTGGATGTATACTTTGCTCAACCTGGATGTAGTAGGGAGGTCCTTGGACTTCCCACAGAGCAGGGTACCTTGCCCTCTCTTAAGATTAGAGGGGGGAGGGGAGAGGAGGGAGGGTGTGTGGAGGGAGGTGGGGGAAAGTGGAAGAAGGGGAGGAAGTGGAAATTTGGATTGGTACTTTTTTAAGTAATAAAATAAAATAATAATAATAATAAAAAGAAAGAGAAAAGACCAAGGGCAAAATCAAAATAAAAGAAAACATGAGGAATGAATCAACTTTCAGAAATGATGTCTCCTAATTCTGAAAACTTTCATTTTACATTATCTTCTGTAGAAAATATTTCATTATTGAATTTTATATCATTCATGCTACATATACACCATTTAAATCTCTTGATCACTAATAATTTTTAATTTATCACATGAATATTTTGCATCTATAATCTGATACAAATCTGTAGGTAGACCCATTATCTGCCTTAATATATGCTTCAGTTCATTACATTATTTAAGTGTATAATTTACTAATGCTTTTCCAAAATAGGCAGCCATTTCCCTATATTATATAATTTTATTGATATGTCATTCAAAAATCAAAGCAATAAACAAGAATTGTTAGCCAATACTGTACTGATAGCAGGCATTTAATATTAATAAGTAAATTATTGAGGATATTGATATTTGTATTTTATATGATACATATGCTAGTATTTTTATTTGTGTTAAATATCTTGCATTTTTTTTACTTTTGAAGTTAGTAAGTGTCTAAGGCAAAATGGAAGTTATTAATACCTTTGTCTCAGAGCGAACACATGACCTTCACTGCCTGCCTTCTCTCTAGGTTCTCTTTTCAACTTTCAATTTCTGAAAACACTGTTTTGTTTGGGCTTTTCTCTCATACCCACCCATTATTTTCCTAGATAAAATTATTTTCTTTCTGTTTAATCTGTGCAGAAGCTTTGAAAAATAGAATAAAATATAATTATCTTGGAATATCCCTTCATCTAGTGCTGTTATAACTTTTTGTTTTATATGAAATTCTGTCAAATAGACTAGATGTTCATAAAGTATGTGATATTTGATGCTTTTGGGTTGATAGGATTAAATAGAAATAAAGCAAGTAATAATGTGTTGTATATAAAGACATATGAAAGATCTAGAGGAAGAAAATGTCAGCTATCTCTATATATTTTTATTGATTGCTATAACATAGAAATTAACCTTGAAATAGAAAAGAATATGATACTTCTAAGTATGTAAATCAATACTTTCTTTGTCAAGATGATATGTATACTTGTCTTTATTTTGATATATCTAAATATGTACTATGGAAACCCTGTCATGATTACATACCTTTAAGCCACTATGCAATAAACTCATATATCTTTCATAGAGATTTAATAATTGTCAGTTTGTTGCCTGTTGATCATTGCTTTACTGGCAGAGTTAAATGCTCCCTAAATAGTGTTAAAAATAAAATTCAGTTCACTTTATTGAATCTTGCCTTGAACCAGTGTTACATCCCACTTTGAGTTTTATGTCTTATTTTTCATTTATAAGGGAATTTTGATTTTTCTTAAGCATTTATCTTTCTTTCCAAACTAGTTTGAAATTCATTTTGTTTAATTTACACAAATTATTTAAAATATTAAATTCAGGAGTAAAATATAGTATAAACATTTTTAAATACCATCTACCAACTTAAAAACACAATAAAATATTTTTAATAAGGAGGTGTAATTATATGTAAATGTAACCTTTAAGTTTACGCAGAGAGAGATTTATAAAGACACTAGAAGAAGGAAAGAGATTACAGGAATGGTTGAATAAATAGTGTGAAAATAACCATTTTACTAAAAAACAATTTACAAACTCAACGCAATGTAAATCAAAGACCTCATGACAGGTTTCACAGAAAGAGAAAAAAAGCATCCCCAAAATAATAGGGAATAATTAAAACTCTGAACAGCTAATGAAATCCTGAGGAACAAAGACAAGCTTTGTGGGAATTTGATTTATAGTTTCAAGGGGAATTACAGAGCTGTAGTAATAAAAACAGGATAGTGCTGACACAAAACCCGACGTGAAGACAAATGCAACAAAGCAGGAAAACAAGGCATGAGTGCACTTCACTATATCCATTTGCTATTTGATAAAGATGCCAAAAATACACAATAGAGATAAGAGAGCATCTTTAAAAAACAATGCCTGGAAAATTAGGGGAGAACATATTAAAAAATGAAATTGCATGTGTGTGTCTATGAAGATATATATGTCTATATGTATATATGGATGCATGTATACTTATAATCCTGCATAGAAATTTAATCCAAAAACATCAAAGTCTTCCATTGTAAAGTGTAAAATGCTGAAACCTCTAGAAGGAAACATACGCATGGCTCTGTAAGATACAGGTATAGGAAAGGACTTTCCAAATAGGACTGTATTTGCTCAGAAATAAGGGATAGCAATTGGAAGTAAGACTTCCTAAAACTCAAAAGCTTTTAACATATGCATATATGCATTGATATCAATTAATGGAAAAAGAGTTCATGAAACTGAAAAAAGCTAGGAGGGTTTGTCAGGAAAAGGGGAGGGGCATTGTGAGTAAAGCTCCTTGTTATTTCTAAATGATCCAATCTCACAGTATCTTTCCTGGCTCTCTGGCTCTTATAATCCTTTCACCTTATTTTCTGTGATCATAGCCCTTGTTTATATTGCATTATATTCATTTTCTAATTATTTGATTTTGATGTCTTTGTATATACTGGCTCTAAATTCTCTGTTGGATATAGAGCCTACCAGGACTCTCTAATACCCTCTGGGCTTCCTGATTTTTTACCTTTTAGTTTTTATTTTAATTTTCAAATAATAATACAATGAACTCTCCCCTCCCCTTTTCCTGACAAACCCTCCTAGCAAATACAGTCCTATTTGGAAAGTCCTTTCCTATACCTGTATACCGAGGTTGGTGTCTTGTTATTTTTTGTTATGCTTTGTTAAATGTCTGACAGTCTCATGTATTTGAACATCTCAGGTCATTGTGGTCAGATCTTTGAAAGTTTGAAAGTTGGAGACTGGGTCCACTTTGAATCCAGTTGTCTTCTTCCTTGTCTGATTTCTGTAGCAAACTGCCATTGCCAGGTGGTCCTAGCAGAAACTTATTCTACACATTTTTAAAAATACTACTAAAGCATTTGTTCAACTATGTTCATAGCAGCACTCTTTGAAATAGCCAGAACCTGGAAACAACCTAGGTGCCCCTCAATGGAAGAATGGATAAAGAAGGTGTGGCACATGTGCACTTTAGAGTTCTACTCAGCGGTAAAAAACAATGACATATTGAATTTTGCATGCAAATGGATGGAAATAAAAAGCACTATCTTGAGTGAGATAACTCAGATGCAAAAAGAGGAATATGGTATGTACTCACTCATAAGTGGGTTCTAGCCATAAACAAAGTACATTGAGCAGATAGTTCGTGATCCTAGAGAAACTAAATAAGAAGGTGAACCCAAAGAAAAACATATATTTATCCTTCTGGATATTGGAAGTAGACAAGATCGCTGGGCAAAAGTTGGGAGGATGGGGGAGGGGGGCTGGGGAGAAGGGGAGATGGGGAGAGAGAAGGGAGAAGGGGAGGATTGGGGAGAGCTTGGGGAATTAAGATGGTTGAGATGGAGGAAAGGTCGATATGGGAGCAGGGAAGAAGATATCTTAACTAAGGGAGCCATTTTATGGTTGGCCAGAGACTTGGCTCTAGAGGGGTTCCCAGGTGTCCAAGGAGATGTCCCCAGCTTTTTCCTTGGGCAGCAGAAAAGAGGGTGCCTGAACTGACCCCCTATAGCCACACTGATGAATATCTTACATATCACCATAGACCCTTCATCTGGCGATGGATGGAGATAGAGACAGAGACCCACATTGAAGCACTGGACTGAGCTCCCAAGGCACAGATGAAGAGCAGAAGTAAGGAGAACATGAGCAAGGAAGTCAGGACCTCGAGGGGTGCATCCACCCACGGAGATGGTGTGACTGATCTAATGGGAGCTCACCAAGGCCAGGTGGACTGGAACTGAATGAGCATGTGATCAAACAGGACTCTCCAAATGTGGCTGACAATGAGGACGGACTGAGAAGCCAATGATAATGACACTGGGTTTTGATTCTACTCCATGTACTGGCTTTTTGGGAGCCTAGTCTGTTTGGGTGCACACCTTCCTAGACCTGGATGGATGCGGGAGGGCCTTGAACTTCCCACAGGGCAGCGCACCCTGATTTCTTTTAGGACTGGAGAGAGAGGGGGGAGGGAAATGGGGGGATGGGAAGAGGCAGAAATTTTTAATAAATAAATAAACGAAAAAGTATTTAAAATTCTAATATCAATACATGAGTAATTAAATGATCAATGTCTTTGCAAAAGGAAAAAAAAAGTAGTACCATGAGAATGCATGTTACCCTGTCATAATGGCAATTACCTGAGAACAAGAACAACAAATATTGTCAAGGATGCTGGGGAAAAGATTCCTTTATGTGCTGCTGGTATTAATATAACTTGTTCTGTCACTCTGAAAATTAGAATAGAGGTACATCAAAGCCTAAGAGTGGGCTTACTATAAAACTCAGTTATATCACTCCTTGTTATTTAAATGATGGAATCAAAGTCGGAACACAATACACATATTTCATAACCATGTCTATTGCGATACTAACCAATGCCAATTATTGATAAATGCACTTCAGTGGATAAATGAACAAAGAATATGTAACATAAACAGTGGAGTTTTATACAGCCATAAAGAGGAATGAGCTTTTTATTTTTTCAGAGAAATTGATGAAAATAGAGATCAGATGGGGGTAAGGGGAGATGGGGAGAGAAAAGTGAGAAGGGGAGGATGGGGGGAACGTGGGGAAACAGGGTGATTGGGATAAAGGAAGGCTGGATAGGGGAGCATGGAAGCACAATTCTTAGTTAAGGGAGCCACCTTAGGGTTGGCAAGAGACTTGAACCTAGAGTGGCTCTCAGGAGCCCAAGGCGATGTCCCCAGTTAGTTCCTTAAGCAGCTGAGGATAGGGAACCTGAAATGACCCTATCCTATAGCAATACTGACGAATATCTTGCTTATCACCATAGAACCTTCATCTGGTGATGGATGGAGATAGAGACAGAGACCCACACTGGAGCACTGGACTGAGCTCCCAAGGTCCCAATGAGGAGCTGAAGGAGGGAGAAGATGAGCAAGGAAGTCAGGACCACGAGGGGTGCACCCACCCACTGAGACAGTGGGGCTGATCTATTGGGAGCTCACCAAGGCCAGCTGGACTGACTGAAAAAGCATGGGATAAAACCGGACTCTGAACATGGCGAACAATGAGGGCTGATGAGAAGCCAAGGACAATGGCACTGGGTTTTGATCCTACTTCATGTTCTGGCTTTGTGGGAGCCTAGCCAGTTTGGATGTTCACCTTCCTAGACATGGACGGACGGGGGAGGACCTTGGATTTTCCACAGGGCAGGGAACCCTGACTGCTCTTTGGACTGGAGAGGGAGGGGGAGAAGAGTTGGGGGAGGGGGAGAGGGGTGGGAGGAGGGGGAAGAAAATGGGAGGCTGGGAGGAGGCAGAAACTTTTTTTTACTTTTCTCAATAAAAAAAAAATAAAATAAAAAGAAAATAGAGATCAGCAAGTTAAGTAAAGTAAGCTAGCAAGACAAATATCTTATCCTTTCTCAACACTTGTAATACTAATGAAGTATATGAAACCTCAAAGGAAATTTATTTGGGAAAAGAAAGAAAATGAAAGGCAAGGGAAATCTAGAGAAAGAGAGAGCGATAGAAAATGAGTATGAACAAAGTACATGATATGAATATGGGAAAATCTAATAAAACCCAACATGTTGCAGAATGAAGTACTGATAACAATAGAAAACAACAGATGAAGATGATGGAGGAAGGTCATTGGTTAAATAAAAAGAAGCTGCTTGGCTCTCATTGGTTAGGAGATAGGTGGGAGGAGTAAACAGAACAAAACGCTGGGAGGAAGAGGAAGTGAGGGTAGACTCGACAGCTCTCCTCTCGGGAGCAGACGCCATGCTACCTGCTCCTGGGCAGACACACGCAATGAAGCTCTGAACTAGAATCTTCCCAGTAAGACCGGTGCTCACAGATTGTTAGAGATGGGTTGATTGGGATATCAGAATTAGCCAGTAAGGGCTAGAGCTAAGGGCCAAGCAGTGATTAAAAGAATACAGTTTGTGTGTAATTAGCTAAGGGCCAAGCAGTGATTAAAAGAATACAGTGTCTGTGTAATTATTTCGGGTAAAGCTAGCCGGGCAGGCGGCTGGGGTGTTGGGGACGCAGCAAAAGAAAGGCATTGTTTCTTTTATTATAAACAACAGTCTAAAAATTGGCTTCAAGTCACCTACTTCTGGGGTGAATAGAAGTCATATGTGCTGTTATCTGATCACAAAACTGGCCACGTGATTTTTTTTTTTTTTACAGAGGTTTCACATTTTTTTAATCTTTTTTTTTATTGAGAAAATGAGAAAAAAAAACAAGTTTCCCCCTCCTCCCAGACTCCCATTTCCCTCCCCCTCCTCCCACCCTTCTCCCCCTCCTCCCACCCTTCTCCCCCTCCCCCCACTCCTTTCCCCCTCCCTTTCCAGTCCAAAGAGCTGTCAGTGTTCCCTGCCCTGTGGTAAGTCCTAGGTCCTCCCCCCTCTGTCCATATCTAGGAAGGTGAACATCCAAACTGGGTAGGCTCCCACAAAGCCAGCACATTACGTAGGATCAAAACCCATGTCCTTTGTGAATTTAATATGGAATTCTGTTTACCATGCATTGCCTTCTGTTCATGTGAAACTGTTCTTTGTTTAAATGTGAAACATGAGGACATAATGCATTCAGTGTTAATGTGTTAGAGTATATTCAATAAGATAATTTTCTTTCAAGTTATTTAAACATACTTTTTTTTAAAGTGGACATTACTGTATACAATATTGACATAATATTATATAGTAGGACTATTATCTGCACTTCAAAGTTGAGATCAATGTTGGAAGGTCAGAATATCCTGAACTCCAATGAGTTCATATTCAATCCTAATCAGTGTGACACACAGTGCATGGTAGCAACCACTAGACTCAGTGAAACATTGAATATTTATCTCACTGGAATATAGAATAGTTGTCCTAGGTTTAGGATAGTATAGGGCACAAGAGGTAGAAAGCATCTATTTAATTGGTACAAGATGTATTTGGATAGGAGGAATGACTTCTAAAATTCTATGCTGTAATATAGTATCTAAAAGATGCTGAATGCTCCCAGCACAATGAAATTATATATACATACCTTCATACACATATAATTATATATAAGCAATTATATATATGTGTGTATATATTAGGTAGCAGAAATAAAAATTACATCTTTGTAAACTGTGAACTGTGTACATGCATTTAAATATCATATAATACTCAACATCTTTGTCAGAGTATTATGTATTGGTTTAAAATATTTAAAATTAATTGATATCATAAATTATTTTTCTTTTTTCTGAATATGCCTGCATTTATTTTACATATGCTTATATATCCCAATCCAAAAAGGGTGGAAGAAGGCAAAAGCCTGTTATAACATGACCCAAAGGACAGAATAATTGCTTGCTTTAATACTTGAAATATCAAGCAACTATATCCTTTAGTTAAGAATTCTCTTGTTTAGACAGGACATGCAACAAACACATCCTAGACCAAGCATTCTGTAGGTGGCCACAAGATTTTTCTTTGAAAACACACTTAACCCACCAAGTGATACAAATCACTGTGAGGGAAAGATTTGAGTTAAAAGTCCTTAAACATTTGTGGATTCCCAGATGTCATGGTGTACATCTTTGACTCTATTCTGAAAGATGTTTAAATGGAATTGTTTAAATTATAACATGTAAGTAATGACTGAGTAAATCCTAAACATCCTTCACATACATCCACTTTGATAAGATACCCACTTGAAAAAAAGCAAAAAACAAAAACAATCACCTAAATGAATGTACCAGAACTCATATTCTGGTACTGTAAAGTAAACAGAAAAAATATCAGGAGATACACGTATGATGTAAAATGTTAATTGGTAAGTTGATTAAAAATGTGAATGAATCTATTATCCTTTATCTATAGTAATGCATACAAACTCTCAAATTTCATACTTAAAACTGAGAAAGAAAAACTATAAATCAATTTTCCTTTTATATTTGTTAATTTTTCAGATTCTCAGGATTTACTTTTCATGGGTGTCAAATAGTAAGAAACAAGTTTTTGAGGTATGACAGCATTGTCAAACATTATAGAAGGTAGAGAGGCATTTCTGCCTCTGAATGTTAAGATAAATTCTGAAAGAAACATAATTGAGCTGACTATTAAAAGCAGAAAAGATCTGACAGATCTGAAGTCTGTTGTTTTTGTTTTTATGCTTGTGATGAGCACGGTTTCTAAGTGAGCTATATTAATAATGACACTATTTTTCAGAATCTAAAATAATAGAAAATGAGCTTATACAAATAGATGACATCCAAATCCATCTGTCATATAGAGAAGTAAAATGATGATAGTGAGTAACTCTTCTCTAGAGATGTCAATACCTGCTCACAAATCAACAGAGATTCCTAAGGTCTCTTCTTAATGAATTAAAAAAAAAACCACTCTTAGTGAACTAGCAATTGTCTCTAAAGATTAAATATATTCTCCTTGCTGTTTGAGGGATGGGAATCTCTCAAAAGAACACAGTCATGCAGAGCTGGAGATGTCTCAGCAGGTAACATATTCTGCTTTCACAAGGAACTCAAGTTCTGCTTTCTGCATGTACATTGGGCAGCTCACAACCAACTTCAGGAGGAAACCTATGCCTCTGGGCTCCATGAACACGTACGCCAACATGTACACAAATGTGTGTGCATGCTCACACACACATACACACACATATACACACACAGATTTTTACAGTAAAAATAAGTCTTTAACAATTAAAAATCAAATCAAAATATAAATAACCAACAGATGACAAAAACAATATAACATTTATAGGAGAAATGAATGTAATACTGTTCCCAAAATGTTTAATATTTAGTGTGGTTTTGTTTAAAATTTTGATAACAGACTATATTAATTGATATATTGGCACTGCATCCATAAGTTCACAAGGCTATGTGTTCTTCTACTAGTATGTTTTCGAGGAGTCAAATTAAAAATTATTGCTTAATATTGAATAAAAATGATTTGAGTAATTTTCTCTGTTCAACATACAGAAAGTTATCTAAATACTTGTGGAGATTGCTAAATGTATGTAGATTTATTATATAATAGCATATCTTTTACTAATAACTATGTCTTGCTGTGAAATCACACCATCATTGATGCTAAAAGAAATGTATTTTGAGATGAATAAAGAAGTATTTTAAGGAAAATAAAACATTATAGTGATAGATAGACCAGTATCTATATGTCAGTTCCTAGTTTGCTTCTCTGTTGCTGTCATAAACATCATGACTTTAAAACAAAATCAAGGGAGAAAAGGGGTTTATTTTAGCTCACAGGCTTATAGCATACTATGAAATAAAGGATCAGGACAGGCTAAAGCTCAAGGCAGCAGTCTGGAAGCAAGAACTGTTAATAGTTGCACTATGATACCTTCCCCAAAAGAACCAGTGGCCACATAGCAGGGTGATTTCCTTTAATGAAGAATCACCATCATATGGATTGTGTTCATTGTGATGCACTCATACTATTTTTCTGGAAACTCATGACCATTGTTTGCCATTTACCTGATTAGCATAGATATTATGTTCCCTTGTTTATCTTACAATGAGCACTATAGAACATGAATTGTGAAATTATCCTAGAAAAGGGTGCTAGGTGTGTTTATTTGTTCAATTCTATCGTGTATGCGTGAAACAAATATGTATAAACACATGGGCTGCCGCATTAGGAAAGGACAAATGGAAGAAAAACTTTTTCTGCCTATCAAATTACTAGCTGAAAAATAATACGATGTGTCCCTGGAGCACTGACCAGGTTATCACCAACATTGAAATGAAATTTGACATTTCATGCATGCAGTTTGTCTCTGTGGGTGGAACAAAACACAAGGAATCCTCGGAAAAGAAAACCCCTTCCTGTAAGTTCTGCTCAGGTGGTACTCTGAGTAAACCGTATTTTCAGTATAACTGAGTTACTAATGAGACTCTTGGTACACAGGATGGTACTAATGGATTTGCCCAGTCCTCTGTGACTGTTAGCAATTTCCTACTGTAGAACTACATCAGTCCTCACATCAGCACCATTTAATCTAGGGAAGCGAGTATCTTTTCACTTTACCGAACATCAACACACTCTACTTCCTTTCTGGAATTCCCATGATTAGAGGATGACTTTGTCACTCTTCTGTTGCTGTGACTAGACCCCGTGCCCAAGGTGGCTCTCTACAAGAAAGCATTTCATTAGGAGTTTACTCACAGCTGCAGAGGTTTAATCCATTATCATCATGACAGGAAGCTTGGCGGAATGTAGGCAGTAGCTGGTGCTGTAGCTGAGAGCTATATGCTGTTTCCAGAAGCAGAGAGCAGGAAATTGAGACATGCTCAGTCTGGCACTGGCTTTTGAAACCACAAGACCCACCTCCATTGACATACTTTCTCCAACATGTCCACATCGACTCCAATAAGGACACACCTCTTAATCCTTCTAAAATTGTGCCATAACCTGATAACTAAGAATTGGAATATATGAGCCTGCAGGGGCCATTCATATTCAAACCACGCACATTCCAATCATGGCCCCCATAGTCTTGCAGTCATATAATGCAAAAAACACAGTCAATCCAACTTCAAAAGTCCCTATAGTCTAATACAGTCTCAATGTTGTTTCAGATTCCAAAGTTTAAAGTCTCTTCAGAGACTTGTGGCACTCTCTCAAATGTAAACCCCTGTAAAATCAAAGTAGAAAAACAGGTCACATACTTCCAACATACATTCCCAATTACATTAACATTGCAAAAGTGGGAAAATGGAGCATAGTGAGGAACAGTGGACCAAGGCACGACCAGAAGCCAGCATGGTAAACTACAAATGTTGCATCTCCATGTCCAATTTCAAAGCACTATTCAGAGGCTGGGTGGTGGTGGCTCATTCCTTTAATCCTAGCACTCAGGAGTTATAGGCAGGCATAGGCAGGTAGATCTCTGAGTTTAAGGCCAACCTGGTCAACAAAAGCTACTTCCAGGACAGGTTCCAAAGCTACAGAGAAACCCTGTTATGAATGCCCCCCCCCACAAAAAAAAAAAGAAAAAGAAAACAAACAAACCACTCTTCAGATCTCCATTTCGTCCCAGGTCGCTGACTGCAACATATTTAGCTCTCTTGGAGTGGTTACACATCAGGACTTCGGCTCTTCCTGACTGATATGTCATGACTCTGGCTTCTCTAACATCTTGGGATCTCCAAAGAAATCAAAACCGTGTAGCCAAGGCTATGAAGTTCTGCTGCTTGATGGAGCTAGAGCAGGGCTCCTTTATTCAACTAAATTTGTATCAATTTTTGTTGATGTTTTACATTACTGCTTAAGTTTTTGCTTAATTCCTTTTATAAGTTGGTAGCTTAGCTGGGTGGGGTCTTGCCCTGAGGTCACCACTGTCTATTTCATTTACTCTCAAGCTATTTTTAAACATTTTATCTCCTCGAACACTGGACTTAACTCTTTTATACTCCCTAGTTCTTCTTTTCCCCCGGAACTGTACGTTTTATCATTGCTCCTTTTCATTGTAGATCTTCATAAGTGTGACTTGCAGTAACCATGTGATGTGGTCAATTCAACGTAGGCTGTCTTGAAATCTCTGCCAAGGCTTCACCTAGCAACTGAAGGAAACAGATACAGAGACCCACAGACAACTATTAGGCAGGACTCAGGGAATCCTGTGGAAGAGGGACAGGAAGAATTAAGGGAGTGAGAGGTGCCAACACACACCACAAGAAAATTTACAGATCAACTAACCTGGTTTCATAGGCGCTCACACAGACTGAACTACTAACTAAAGAATTTGCATGGGACTGACTTAGGCCCACTGCACATATATTGCAGTTGTGTAGTTTGGTCTTCTTGTGGGTCCCATCGCTAACAGAGGGAACAGGGGCTGTCTCTGACTGACTCTGTTATCTGCTTTTGGTACTATTTCCTCTTGCTGGGTTGCCTAGTCCACCCTTAATAGCAAAGAAGATGCCTAGTCTTACTGCAAGTTGATATTCCATGGTGGGATGATAGAGAAAGGAAGAGTGGGTGATGGGGGGAAAGTTAAGGGGAGGGACTGGAAAGAGACAAGGGAGGGAAAACTGTGATAGGATTGAAAAAAAATAATTAATTAAAAAATAAATCTCCTCTGCAAAATCCATTTATTTAAAACTGCTATTTTGTCTCTGACAATATTTTAGGACAGGGGCAGAAAGCGGTCACATTCTTTGCTCAAATATCACAAGAATGGTATTTAGGCCACTTACTAGCATTCTTCTCTGAAACCTCTTGATCTGTGCCATTATAATATCCGTGACTCTCAGCACCACTATGTTCTATGATCCTATTAGAATAGCCCATTAAACTGTGCTTAAAGTGTGCAACAGCTTTTCTAATCAAATGTACCAATGTCTTCACATTCCTCTAATAAAGCCTATGGTCAGGCCTGTCACAACAATATCTCAGTCTCTAGTACTAATTCCTATCTTAGTCACTGTTTTATTGCTGTGAAGAGACACCATGTCCAAGGCAGCTCATGAAAGAGAAAGAATTTCTTTAGGGATTGCTTATATTTTCAGAGGTTTAGTGTATTGCCATCATGGCAGGAAGTATGGCAACATGCAGTCAGTCACTAGAACAGCAGCTGAGAGCTATATCCTGACCTATAGGCAGGGAGAAGGACAGCAAGACATACATGACCTGGTGTTGACTTTTGAAACGTCAAAGCCCACCTCCATGAGGTATTTTCTCCTACAAGGTCACAGCTCCTAATCCTTCTGCTCCTTCTCAAAGAATGCCACCCCCTGGTGACTAAAAATATAAGAGCCTATGTTGGTTATTCTTATTCTAACCACCACAAATGATATCAGGGTCCATCAATGAATATCAGGGTTCACAGGGCATTTCCGAAGGTCATCTCTGTTATTTTATCTCTGAGAAAGGTGCCGAGAGGAAATACAGTTGCAGAAGCAGCAGGACAGTTTGTAAAGTAAAGATAGAGTTCCAGCTTTGGATGTAGCACAGCTGGAGAGTACTTATTAGCACCAGAGGCTGTATATAACCATAAGGAATGAATGTTTCTGGATATAGCAGGGTAGCTGCAGATATGAACTCACAGCAGGTATGACAGCATGCAAGCAACCTGTGAAAGCTCAAGCCAGAAAAATTCCAAGATGGAGAGAAAAACAGGTATGATGTCCAAACCTCACTGAGAAATTGTGGAAAAGTGACAGTTGCTGGGAGAAAGACAGTTTGCTTTAAGGGTATCGACCTAGGTAGGGTGACAGAACCACAACAGAAGGCCACACATTCAAGATTATGTAAGCAGCACGTATTAGTCTTGATGGGGCTAAAAAAGGAAAAGAGGATAAAAAGTTTGGTGGACGTTTTAAGGAGGAGCAGATCTGGGCAGAGCTGGAAGTGGGGGTTAAATGTGACTTAAATATTGGTCATGAAACTCTCAAAGAACTAATAAAAATGAGAAAATGAAACAGAAAATCTGAAGAGATGAGTAAAAAAAGCAACAATATTAAATAAAAATTTTATTAATGAAAAATCTAGGAACTACTGGCTTCAATATCCAACCCTATCCCCCATTTGAAGAATAAATACCAGGCCTTTTAAAATTTTAGAAAATGAAGGAAGACAAAATGTTTGCAAGCTCTCTTTAGAAAGCCAATATTATCTCAGCTAGAAAGAACATGCTTATTTTTTTAGTTTTCATGCCTGGCATAATAATTATTATTAATTACAGTGAACTGCACATTATGGTTTTGATAAGATAAATCTCAAATGCTCTCACGACAAAAACATGTCAAGCATTTAAGGTGATAAATAGGATAATTATCTTTCTTTAATCATTATACATTGTTTTAAAAGTCAACACATTATTTCATATATCATACATAAAGAATAGCTGGTATGTGTGGGAATTTTGGAATATTAATAAAGAAATATAAAGGAACTTGAGGTTAGAAGCTGCATTAAAATTTTCTCAGTGTCTCAGAATATTTGATTATAATAATTTACTATTACTATAAACATCTACTGTAGCTGTTCTATTTCATGAATACGAGTTCCTCACACTTAAGGCTGGTATCCTATATGATAAACATGAGCCCTCAGCATAAGGTAGGTCTCAGTCTAACACTGAGGCTGTAGTCTTGAAAAACCTGGATAGGAAAAAGCCAAAGAAGCTCACGAGTCTCAATTAGGTCCATGTCTTGCAAAAACAAAGAAGTCTGCAAGTGGGGAACCAATTGGCCAGTCCTACCAGGGAGGCACATTGGCAATCCTCACTCTCCTTCTTCAGCATGCTCCTTCTATAGCCTATCCCCGTTCCCAGGTGTCAAAAATAAAGAGCTCAATAAAAAAAAAAAAGAAAAAGAAAAACTAAATGAAGAAATAGCCACCATGAAGGAAATCACCACCAGTATTTCTTTTAAAATTTAGAGTTTGGTGTCTCTATGTATATTTTTGTTTTTCTTATTAAAATTCTGTTTGGTCAAGGAGAGTGAGTGAGTGAGAGAGAGAGAGAGAGAGAGAGAGAGAGAGAGAGAGAGAGAGAGAGAACCTTACAGGTAAAATAGGCTTCCTGACCAGTTACAAATTACCAAAACCTACAAACAACAGAAACAGAGGTTTTTGTACCACTTGGTTCCACTATAAACACACAGAAACTATATTATTTGCAATACTGCTTGGCCAATAGATTAATCATATTTCTGGCTAACTCTCATATCTTAAATTAACCCGTTTCTATTTATCTGTGTATCATCACATGGCTGTAGCTTACCAGCAAACTTCTGGTTCATCTGTCTCCTGCGGACAGCTACATGGCTTTTCCCTGACTCTGCCTACTCTCTCTATGTATCTTTCTCAGTCTGGCTTTACTCTGTTAAGCCATTGGCCTAAAGCAGCTTTAACCAATAAAAGCAGCACATATACAGAAGAACTTCCCACACCACGAAGAAATACAGTATCAAGTAAGCTGGCTCTGATAAGCTATTGAAATAAGGTTACTTACTTATTTTCTTTGAGATTAAACCTTCCTAAATGTGAATGAAACTCCACAAATATTCAAAAAATGCAAAACAGAAATGAACTTTTATTCAGGTGCAGAATGGGTCTGTAAATAAAGAATAAGCTAAATTTATATACCGAGTAGGCCTTTGTTGTTTGTATTTACTATAGTACTCACTTTACTTCATTGCATGGCTCTTTAATTACATTTGTTCTTTGACAATTCCACATGTGTACATAATTTATGCTGAGTATTTACCCCTTCCCTTGTTCATCTCCCTATTTCCCATGCTTGCTCTCTCACCTTCTTCTTGTGCTTTCTCTTAGGGTTCATTTATTTTTCTGTTGTTTTGTTTTGTCCACCCTTGATATGAAGGTTTTTGTTTTATCTCATTATATTTTATTTTGTGATGTTTGCTTGCTATGTCATAAAAGCCTGTTCTTTTCTATCTAATGATAGACAGAAAGGAAGTGAATCCAGATGGGATAAGAGGTGAGGAAGAACTGGAAGGAGTAGAGAGAGGGTAAACTATATTCAGATTATTATGTATGAGGAAAGGATCTATTTTTAACAAAAGAGAATCACATTCTTGTCTATTTTGATTTTTGAATCCACTCTCCTTTAAATTTATTTTTTTAAAAAACACTATTTATTCACATTTACATACCAATCCCAGTTCCCATTCCCTCCCCACTTACCATTCCTTCTACCTTCCCCCATTCCACTCCACATCTACTCCTCAGAGAGGGTAAGACTTCCCACGGGGAGTCAAGAAAGCTTTGAAGCAGGACCAAGGCCCTCCCCACTATATCTAAGCTGAGCAAGGCATTGCTCCAAAGAGAATAGGTTCCAAAAAGCCAGTACAAGCAGTAGGAATAAATCCTGGTCTCACTGCCTGTGGCCCCACAGACTGCCCCAGTCACCTGTCACCCACATTCAGAGGGCCTATTTTGGTCCTGTGTTGGTCCCCTCACTGTCAGACCAGAGTTGTTGGGCTCCCATTAACTCAGGTAAGCTGTTTCAATGGACCCTCTCTTCTTAATACTGTCTGTTTGACCATGGGTTAGGAGCTGTGTATTGGGACCTGGTAGGATCATCAATGGGTACACAACTGAAAACAAGGACTCTTCTTCTCCCAGAACCTATTAATTGTTAGTAGTAATAAATGGTAGTGTCTCAATAGTCCCTCCTCCTTGCCTGGTGGATTGCTTACAGGACAAGTCTTGTGCAGGCTCAGTGCAGGGAACTGAAGATGCTGAATTCGTGGTTTCAGTGGCTGAGTCAAATTTGCAGGAATTTCATAGCATTTCATCCTACTTTCTGGCAATTTTGTTGGTATTCATCTATTATAACATTCATTTATTAAAGTTATGGGATCTTTGGCTTGTACTTAGTTTTAATATTAAGATATAAATGTGTGTGACTTGTTAGTTAATAAAATAGTGTGATGTGGATAGTGGGCAAAGGCTTCAGGACTGTGCTTCTCAACCTGCAGGCTGCAACTCCTTTGAAGGTCACATATCAGACATCCTATGTATCAGATATTTGCATTATGATTCATAATGGTTCCAAAATTACAGCTATGAAGTAGCAAAGAAATAATTTCATCATTAGGGATCACCAGCGCATGAGGAACTATATTAAGTGAGGCAGCATTAGAAATGTTGAGAACCACTATTAAAGAATATAAGGTGCTTAGCTGATGTAGTATAGGTTATAGTTCTTATGTACTGGTAATGTCACACATATTTCATAGACTTGAAAACTTTTCAGAAGACAAAAACTAAGACTTCAGATGAAAAAATGTAAGAAAACAATTTTCCATAAGCAAAGAAAATATAAGAAGGAATACTGCTCTCTTTTATTGAGATTTTTTCATTAAAAAGTGGCTTTCTTTCAGTTAAATGAAGTCTTTAAGATTTAGTGCAAAAGCTAAGGATTGACAGAAAGTCAATACACATTTACTTGTTGCATCTGCTTCGCTGGATCAACCCTAGTGGTTAATAAAGGCCTTTGTCCCTTGCATCCTGTGAGTAGATCTAAAGAGTGCATCTAAGCACTGAGCTTTCACTCTTCCTTTGCATCTGAGGGCTTTTGAAAGATTAATCTCTAATCATGTCATAGAAGTGATTGAAACAACTGTTTGTTTGCTTGTTTAAGATCTCTTGTATGGGCTGGAGAGATGGTTCAGCAGTTGGGAGCTCTGGCTGCTCTTCCAGAGGTCCTGAGTTAGGTTCCCATCAACCACATGGTGACTCACAGCCATCTGGAATGGGTCCTCTTCTGGCCTGCAGGCACACATGGAAGGAATGTTGTATATATAACGAATAAATAAATCTTTAAAAAAAGATCTCTTGTAACATGAAATTCTGAGGGTCTCCCAGACTTCTACAAGAAGTTAGGTGTCACAGCTGTTGTTTTGTCGTTCAGGCACACATCCTGAGACAAGTGAAGAAATGCCAGCTATGTTTATTCTAACCACAAGCCTAGCTGATTTCTGGGGATTTCTATAAACTGGGTGGTAGCAAGGAGCGACAGGTTTCTTTTTCTATATCCACCTCCTCTTTGTCAGAAAGCTAATAAGTGACTTTATTTCCCTCCAATTTGAGACTAAATGACATTGTTTCAGAGGCACATATAACTTCTTCCTCATGCTATAAACAAAGCATTATTTGCTCAAGAGGTATCTTTGAGGCTGTCTTTTTGTATTATATTTAATCCAACAGAAACCTCTGCCTGCCTGTCGCTTGCTGAACTGATGAAAGTGAGGATTCTGTCATGGTATAGCTAATGAGGGAACTGATGTAGCTTCTGGCACTGGGGCACTCTAGGCTGCCTTTGTTGGCATGGTACTCACTGTGTGACACTAGAGATGGGGAGAGACCTTAAACAGTACTGCCCTGAGATGAGACTACTACCCATGTTCATATGATGGATAGATGTTGGATTTTATACTCCTTTTCCACCCTTGTTTCAATCACTAAAGAGTAAACATTTTGTGCATGTGTTATAGCATATGCCTATGTTTGTGTTTGTTTGCATGTGCATGTGTGTGGAAATCCTGTGTGATTTTGCAATTGTTTTTCACCTTAGTTTTTGAAACAAATTCTCTCACTGCACCTGGAAATCAATGGTTGGTTAGGCAAGTTGGACAGTGAGTCCCACAGATCTGCTTGTCTGGGTCCACATCTCCCCATTCCTGTGCCCAGCAGTGAAATTGCATGTATATTCTTCTTTGGTTGGTTTTCAATTTGGTTCTGGATATTTGAACTCAAATCCCCATGTTCACATGGCAAGGAATTATACCCAGAATAGAAAATTTTATATGCTCCATCTCTTATGAGGTCTTAACAAAAAAAAATGAAAGAAGAAAAATAGGACAGAGAATTATGAAATATGTTGTTACTTTGTTATTAGAAAACTTGGGATGCCGAAGCCTAGAAATTTCATAAAAAGCTAGCCAAAAACAAATGCTGCCACAAATTTGGGCTGACAGTCTGCTTCCTTCTTGCTCTGTATCAGAGGTACATAAGCACTTCCTATTTTAAATGGAAGGTTTATGCCATGAAGGACAACCATATTTTAACCTCTGCAACAAAGCAATGTAAAATGTAATTAGCTTCAAAACTCTTTAGATTTGTGAGCCTTCAATTTACTCAAGTAAATTGGCTGAGACTTTGAGACATAAAACATATGACTGGGTGATGCATGAGCTGGGGAACAAAGTAATACCCTGAAAATGAGCACAGAAAATGAATGAATGAGTCCCGGCTGCAACCATGAAATGGCTTTCTTCATAGGGAGAGTCAGCGTATGTTTCAACCTAACATAAATTTTATGTTAAATGACCTCGCTCTCTCTTCCTATGCAACAATGCTCACATTCTAACTAGGTCAAGGGGAAAACAATATGATAGAAGTCACTGTTTGTGACATATGAGAAGCTCTGCGGTCCTTTTTCTGAATGAGCACTGTATCCACATGCCACTTTTGAACAGGGGGCTGTCCTTGAGTAAAAGAGAAGACAGAGAGCAAGAAAATCAGTTCTTATAAAAATGCAGATATAGGATCTGGAGAGGTGACACAGAAGAATTGGGACTTGCTGTTCTTGTAGAGGACCAGAGTTTGATTCCAAACATCCACATCGGGCAGCTCACAGTTGTCTTTAACTCCAGCTCCAAGGGACCTGATGCCCTCTCTGGACTCTGTGGACACTTATGCAGATAAACACACACACACACACACACACACACACACACACACACACACACACACACACACCACAGACAGATACACACTATATGTACAACTAAAAATAAAGTCTTGAAAAAATTTAGGTACAGCACTCTATTGAAAAGGCAGTTGCCAACTGTGCCTTCTTATTTAAAAGCACAATGATTGAAACTCACAGTTTGCTTAAAGAGTTGCAAAATCTCAATGTCTTTACATTGAGTTTTATGAGGATTTATTTTCTTCACCGTTGCCTTGACCTTTTGAACTTGAATATATTCTTTAATATTTGTGGTGATTGATCCTGAATTTCACCTTGATTGAGTTTGGAATCAGAAAGAAAACATGCTTCTGGGCTGGTTCTGGTGAAGATATTTCTAAGAAAAATGAGTTGAAGGATAAAGATCCTCTATTAGAATGGGCAGGCAGAACAGTTGTAAAGATATTCGTTGAAAAAGCAATGCTGCTTGCCTGCCCATTCTGCTTCTTGCCAGTGAGCGTGTCTCCCAGCAACTCTCAGGCCTCAGTGTCCGACTGGAACAGCTGAGGCACCTAACTTCACGGACGGAGTACCTACCAGATTCCCAGCCTCTCCAGCATGCTGCTGACCACTGTTGGACAGTTCAGCTCTTATTGTGTAAGTCAAAATAATATATCTCCTTCTACATATGCATTTTATGAGTTCTGTTCTCTGGAGACCCTTGATTAATGTTGAATTTGATGACAACTAGATTGGTTTATTTCATTTAACCTTTCCCTCGGGTTTCATATCAGGACTGTAAAAGAGAAAGTTTTTTATTTATTTATTTATTTATTTATTGCTGTTGTTGTTTGGCCTATCTGTTTGAAGAATGTTTTTATTTACCAGTGTCTGCACTGGAATGAAAATGTTTCCCTGTCTTGGTTACTTTTGCATTGCTAGGACTACAGTTTCTGAACAAAAAGTAACTTAAAGGAGGAAGGATTTATTTGGGTTCATCGGTTTGGGAAAGTTTCAGTCCATCACGGTGGGGAAAGAATAGAGGAGTTCAATGGGGTGGGATTTTGGCAGTGTCTCCTTACCACTGTGGCTCAGAAAGCAGAGAACAATGGAACCAGGGGCTGGGTGCCACCTTTGACTATTAACGGCCTTTCCTACTAGCTATAGGCTGCACCAAATAAAGTATCCAAAACCTTCCAAAATAATTCTACCATTTGTGGAGCATGCGTCCAAATCATGAGCCTGTGGAGAATTTCAGAGTCAATCCACAGTAGACAGTGCCCACTAGTGATTCCAGGTCTGTTATTTCTAAGTCTGAAATTCTTAGAAAGTCTAGAAGGGCAACCATTGTGCTAGGAATCAGACTATGTACTTTCCCTTTAGAGCAAACAATGATCAGAAAGGAATATTGTCTTCCTTGAACTGTCAAGAAAATTCTAAACAGAGCACTTCAGGTATAATAATACTCTAAATGTGTCTAATGTATGAAAATATAGAACAAGGTGTGAATTCTAAAAGGTGATTTTGAACATCTAAGAAAGCAATGTAGGAACATAAGGATTTTGTGGCCAAGTTACTAGGGAAACAGCATAAGGTGTAGGATCACGTTTAAGATCATTCACAGTAGACCTCCATTATCTGGGAGCTGGAAAAAACTAGTAACACACTTCCTATGGGATGTTAGTTACTGTCTTATAGGTTTATTAATTTGGGGGATACATTTGATACAATCAGATCTTTTGCTCATAAAATCTTGCAGTCTCCTTTCCTTAGAATTTTGCAAACAAAACACCTGCAAGACATATTTTCTGCCTCCTGGCAACAAACTAAATGATGAAACAAACTGTACTCCTGACGATTCAGAGGAGACACAGAACATAAGCACATTTGCAATCACCTAGTAGCACATCTGAAATTACCTGTGCTCCTATTAGGTAAAAATACAGGAAATGGAATCTAACTCCACGCTCACACTTCCATTGCTGCTATCAGGAAAATGAGATCTCTTACTAAAATAATGAGAAGAAACTCCTGTCCATGAATTCCATTTTCTTTTTAAATTTAATTTCTTTTGACTTCGTCTAATAGGATGGCTCATTTTATTTTACTGTGCCACTGCAGACACTTCCAGGCAGCATAAATACAATTTTCTCGTCCCGCACTCAAGATCTTTTATAAATTCTCAAAATATTCTAGGACATGTAAATGGGTTTTAGTCTATGCTTTATAATTTCTTCAGTTTTTCATTTTGGCCTAACCAAGCAGGCAAGCAAACAAATTAAACAGAAAAAACAAATTTCAAAACAAGGAGCTAATTAAGTTGATAAATGGCTGATTATCTAAAAACACAAGCTTGCCAGTGGTGCTTTCTTTTTGAAAAAAAAGTTTTTGTATTTTTTAGAATTTTATACGAGCATACAATGAAATATGTTCTTAAATCAGTACTCACTTTCCTCCTCCAACTCCTCCATATTCCCCCAAATTATCCCCTTCCCAACTTCATTTCTCCTTTATTCTTTATTATTGATAAGGCAGTAAGTCCATTGATGTTCCCTGAGATCTGCAAATATCAACCCAGCTAAAATTCTGGCACAGATAAGGAGACCCGACTCATACTGAACAGATGTAGTCAGTTGATAGTTGTTGAGAGAGGGAAAATCACTGTCTCCTTCCTTTCGGTCTATGCTGAATCTTAATTTGGAATCAATTTTAGATATATTTTATGTGAAGTATCATAATGTTTGTTAAATTACTCTAACTGCAGTCTCTCCTCTGACACCATATTATAAGCAAAACATGGCTGGAAAGCCCACAGGGAATAAAGCAGAGCTGATTACAATCTTATCTATTTGCCCAGCTGGCCACTTCAATTTACTTCTTTCACAGTGTTTCTAATCTTGTGATGTTATAACTACAGAGCTGTTTTCCTGGTCTATTAAGGTTTTATTTATAGTACAGAATGTTAAAAGCAAAAAGATACACTAGCTAATTGAAAAATAATATTTAAAGATAAAATAAGAATGATGACATGAAAAAATCCCAGATAATCCCAATCACTTTCATTTGATCATCTAAAATTTTTGTAAATATATCTGCAAATACTTGAGGAAGGGGAGGAATGACTCAAATGACGTTTTCTTCTAGTTATTTTTTTTTTATCACTGTGGCCACTTAAATGATGAAATGCTCATTTTGGCCCAAGATTTCATAGGGATGTCCGTTCATCATGGTGGGTATGGCACTTGACAAGGCTCTCATGTAGGAAGAGTATGTGGTAAAGCTGTTCACATGGCTGCTGTTTAAGAAGTGGAGAATCAACTTGGAATCACAGCAACTATAACCTTCAAAGGTCCACCCTTTGAGATCCACTTTGGTCAACCCAGACTTACCTTTTCAAGGTTCTACAGACTAGAGACCATGCTCTCAAAAGAAGAACGTGTGGATGATACTGCAGATTTAAACCATTCTATCATATTTAGAGATAGTAAGAATGCAGGGTGGTGAGAACTCAATTGTTTTATAAGGCCAGTGTGATGGTGCTGAAGTAAATGACAGAAATTTGACTACGAAGCGGATATTTTGAAATTTCTAGAGAAATGAACCAGAAGTGAGAAAAGAGAGCATGAGTCATGCCAATTCTTCTCCAACCTTTTTTGATCTCTCCTCCCGTGCTCCTCTAGTCCTCGTGAAGTTTGGAAGTTGTGGGCTGTGTATGCCAATGGCTAGGTGTGTAGAAAGGGCACTGAGGATCACAAGATCAAAGAGAAAAGTAACTCCTGCTTGGACTAACAGGATTCTGGTAAATTTTAAGACACTCATATAATATTAAAACTGATAATTCTTTCCTGAATGCTATTATGTCTCTCCACTTCGAGAACAATGATTATCAATTGGGAAAGATGCAATCTTTGAGCTACATTGATTTACTTATCCATTATTAGTCTTTTGAGCATTGCAACTTGATTTCTGATTTCACACATTATTTAGATAGATTTGTGTTCAGAACACAATGTAAATGGGCTTCAATATGTAAGTTGATATTCCACACTCTTTACACCTTATTTTTGAAGTAATCAAAAAGTACAGAATCAAGTTAAATGATTGGATGGTTTTACAATCCTCAAGTTATCAAATTAGTTTCATTTGCTTATGAGTTTTCTGGGATGTTTGCAGAAACATTTTCCAATGATCCCCTTTAGGAATAAAGTGTTTACATAGCTATTTCTGAAAGAAAATTGCACAATTATATCACCACTTGTGGATTAGTAATATGACAGAATAGTGAAATAATGAGAAGAAAGGAACGAGAAAGAAAAGCAGGGCAAAAAGAGATAAAAAGGAAAAAAATAAGGAACTTTTCTATTAAATTTAAAACTACTTTGTATATATAAGAAATAGAGAATTGCATGTTTCACTTATTCATTGTAATTTTACCACCATGAATAACAACACCAGTCAGCATTTAAGACTTAATCAACAAAACTAGGTCTGAACCATTTCTGAAATATAAAGACATGTTCAAATAAACCACTGCAATTTCAGACTGCAGAAGGGATCTTAATTTGTACATTTTTGAAGGCAATTCCAAACACCATTTCAGTCCTGTTTTTATAAGCTACAGAAAATGTTTAAGTTATTTCTTTGAATTTTCACTTATTTTTTTAAATTGTCAATTTTTCAGTCCCACAATTAAGAAAGCAGGGTATTCACTAGGGTTCCCTAGAGTAACAGAACTTATACAGTGAATCTCTCTCTCTCTCTCTCTCTCTCTCTCTCTCTCTCTCTCTCTCTATATATATATATATATATATATATATATATGTATGTATATATATATATATGTGTGTGTGTGTATGTGTCTGTGTTTCTGTGTGTCTGTGTCTGTGTGTGAATAGATAGATAGATAGATAGATAGATAGATAGATAGATAGATAGATAGATAGATAGATGATAGATATCTAGATATAGATATACACATATGTACACATATGCACACATATATGGAGAATTATTTGAATGGTTTACAGACTGTGGTCCATCTAATCCAGCAACTGTTGCTTAAGAACTGAAGATTCAAGAACCCAGTAGTTGTGCAGTTGCTGAGGCTGATGTCTCAGATGGTCTTAGCAAACACTGGAATCCCAAAGAAATAGACTATAATGTCACTGGAGGAATAACCTGCTAGTGGTAGCAAGAACAAACAAGGAGAGAGAAAGAAAAAGAGACAGAGAAAGAAATAGGGGGATAGAAGGAGAGAGGGAGGGAAAGGGAAAGAGCAAACTTCCCTCATCCATGTCCTTTATATAGGCCTCAAGCAGAAAGTGTGAACCAGAATAAAGATGGATCTTCCTACCTCAAAAGGTCTGGATTAAAGGTGTATCTTCCTTCCTCAAAGATTCATATTAGAAGTGGGTTTTCCCATTTCAAATGATTTAACAAATTACTCCCACATGTGCCCAGTTGCCAACGTCTAGTGTGTTGGGGTCCCTAAGATTCCTCATAAGACACTCTAATAAAACAGCAGAATCTATGGGAGAAAACTTACTCACTATTCAATTTCCAGTTTGGTTTCCTTCTTCCTTTTCTCGATCCTTGGTTTTTCTCAGAATTCTCATGAGGTAGAAAAAAATCTGACTTTGCATTTTATTATAATTTTCATAAATTCTGAATAACTAATTGAATCAACTGAAAGTGATTAATTCCCAAATCCTGAAAAACTTATCACACATTCTGAACTTCTTTGGTACATAGGTGGACTTTTCTGTCCCACCAACCCACT
Organism: Microtus pennsylvanicus; assembly: GCF_037038515.1. Lineage (NCBI taxonomy): Eukaryota > Metazoa > Chordata > Mammalia > Rodentia > Cricetidae > Microtus > Microtus pennsylvanicus. The sequence continues at coordinate 93,122,485 of NC_134587.1, forward strand.
CCCAAATTACTACAAAAGACTTATTATTAGTTAAAAATGCTCAGTCATTAGCTTAGGTTTGTTACTAACTAGCCCTTACAACTTAAATTAACTCATCTTTCTTTCTTTCTTTCTTTCTTTCTTTCTTTCTTTCTTTCTTTCTTTCTTTCTTTCTTTCTTTCTTTCTTTCTTTCCTTTCCTTCCTTTTTTCTAAGACAGGGTTTCTCAGTAGCTATGGAGCCAGTCCTGGAAGTTGACCTGTAGACCAGGCTAGCCTTGAACTTACAGAGACAAGCCTGCCTCTGCCTCCTGAGTGCTGGGATTAAAGGCATGTACCACGACTGTACCAGTTTACTCCTATTTCTTATATGCACTCTATTGTATATGAGTAGCTTTTTCAGAATGGCATATCCATCCCCTGGCTCTTCTGCATCTGCCTGTGACTCCACCTCTTTTCTTCTCAGTATTTCTTTTTTGGTTGGCCTCTCCTGCCTAACCTCTTCCTACCTAGCTAGTGGCCAGTTGGCTCTTTATTAAACTGTAGACAGAAACTGTGCTTTCTTTTCCTGACACCCAGACCCAAATAATCACACAGATGCTATATTAATTACAACATTGTTTTACCAATGGATCAGGTATATTTTTAGCTAGCTCTTACATCATTAACACATTTCTATTAATTTATGAATTGTGGCCTCCAGGTAATATTCTGGTATTTTTCTCTTTCAGAAACTACATGGTGACTCTTTGACCCTGCCTACTTTCTCATTATATTACTGTTCATATTGTCTTCCTAACTTTGCTCTGCTAAGCCATTGGCTGAAACAATTTTATTCGTCAACCAATAAAAGCAACACATATACAGAAGGACATTCTACATTGTTAAATCAATAGGAAGAATACATATTCAGAGTATACAAATGGATCATCCCACAACATCGATATCTTGGATAACATTCTTACTTAGTATACTTTTAACCCAAATATGAAAAACATTAAAATAATGTGTGCATGTGTGTTTATCTCATAAATAACCCCTTTCCTAAAACTAAAGAAAAGCTTTTTATTTCTTTATCCATGTACATGTGAATATGTGTGTTTTCACCTATGTACTCTGGTGTGCATTCATAATCATGTATACATTTGTGTAGACGCCCACAGATAATGACAAGAGTCCTCTCCACTTTTCACCATGTTCACTGAGACAAGGTCTCTAAATTGAACTCAAAGCCAGTTGCTCAGGATAGTCTGGCAAGCTTGCTCCAGGGGTCTGAATCTGAGTGATTAGTATTAGTAATACACATGATTTTTCTTCCTATCTACAATAGCCCTGCAGACAGGTGCTCCTGAAGTGTATCTCTTCTCTTTAATAGTTCCATCTGGATACATGATACATTTGGTCATTCGAAAACAGCGCTTGTTTAGAGAATCCTGACAGCTCCCCTCTTTAATATGTCTCTTAGTCAACAAGCCCTGAATGTTTTACCTTTCTCTTCTTAACTCTATTTTCTTTTAATCTTTAGCATCCATTCTTCTCTTTATTGCTCTGGCTTCTCACTGAGACAACCCAACAGTTAACTGAATCTCCTATATTTAATCTGTTCTTGAAAAGCAATTTCTAGTATACAACCAGTTACTTTTCTAAAATACACATCTATAATGTCATTTTAAATTTCTGAGATTATAATATGATTACAACATCCTTTCCTTCTCTTTTTTCTTTCCACAATCTCCCATATGCCCTTCTGTGCTCTACTTCAATCTCATGGCCTCTATTTCATTAATTTTATCATATGCATATATACATATATGTATACATGTATAGTTCTAAATATAACATGTATATATACATGTTTTGAGGCCTAATCATTTAGCAATGGATAAGAAAAATGGTGTTCTCTTTACAGGGCAAGACATTCTCCTATTCTCCCAGCTTTCCTCGTTGCCTATGGTTCTTTGTGTAGGTGTGTCTCTGTCAAGGCTTTCTCCATCTATTTTGCTTGTACATTGGTGTTTTTCTCATTCAGATCATGTTTAGGCAGTAGTGTTGATGAGACTTTGTTGGTGCAGCTTCTGACATCACTATGAGACACAATTTCACAGCAAATTCCCTGATCCACTGGATTTTACATTCTTTCTGCACCCTCTTCTGCAATACTCATATCATTTACAGTATAATCTATTTTCTATTAATGTGATCCTCAAATAAATGCTGTGGAAACTCTTTCAGCCAATAGCCTTTATGATTATCGTCCATATTTGGTATGGTCTTATTTACTGTAAGTGCAGATGAAAAGCATACACAACCTTCTTGTCTGCTAGATTCAGTTTCACTTCCCAATACATACAGAGGACTGTGGATTGCTATTCTTTCTGTGAGTTTATCCCCAATTATATAAACCTTTGTTATACTCCATTATGGGCTATGGAGGAACTGTTTTGTACACCAACAAAATGGTACTCACGGTCTGGGGCATGGATCTACATAAGACCAAAAAAAAAAAAGCTTTAAAAGTGGGGGGTTCCAAACCTACAAAAATGGGAGCCAAACACAGCTTCTTGGTAGCCGCATTTTTTTTCCAGATAGGCTCTGTTTGCTAGAAGCAAGCAGAGGCATGATTCCTTTAAGAGAAGGCTTCCTGACTCAGTGTTAGCAGCAAAAATCCTTTAAGAGACAGCTTCCTGATACATGCTGGCAGCAGAAACTCTGGCTCTTTTGGGAGTTCCTACACTTAAATGGGGTCTGTGAGCAGTGTGTTGCAAATTGTTTAATGGCAACATAGACTTGCTTTGTCCCTGGAGCTGGGACATTGAGCATGGCTTGCAGAGACAATGAACAGGTGAACATATCTCTGCCATGTTGGGTGGGGTAGAGTCAACAGGAGAGTCATGGAGTTGGTCCTAGTCATGCCCACTTAAGATTTAAAAAAACAGAAGGCCCTCCTGGTCAGAAAATTATTAGAGATATGCAATAAAGACAGATTCAGAAACAAATAAACCTATGAATGGATCAAAGACTGTTTAAAAAATGTACAGAAGCTTAGGAATAAGAGGAAAAGGAGTATAGGCAGTTATTAAAAGAAATAGTAGTTTAAAAAAATAAAACAAAGTCTTTACAGAGACATAAAAGTAGTATAAAAGAGTACAGACAGTCAAAGATTAAAGGACTAAAAAATTAAGCCACATAAATATGGAATATACACAGAGAATCTAGATTATATTTATTATTGTGCTGGGAGACATTTGATTCTGGAGGTTGCTAAGCTAAATCAACGTGTATATTTTAAAGGTACCTTGACTTTGAAATTTGATTCTAAGGATATGTTACTTTTCAAAAGAGGTACTGTTTTTCTTCCCACCTGGACATTCCTTCCTGGCTAATGTGGTTTGATGGAACAAGACTCCTGAAAGATCTTTGTGAACCCTAAAAATACTTCAACCAGCAAACTGCAGAGAACAGTTTGGAAAAAACATTGTCAAAATTCCAAAAATTATTGTTTATAATTTTTTTTCATTTAAAGGAGTTTATGATATATAGAGATGAATACTTTACATTGGTATGTCTATTGATACAAATTTAAGGTCAATTTGCTACACTCTGTGTATGTATTTCTGCTCTTGTTTAAGGTATTGTGTTTATTAACAGATGTCATCTATAATAATCAACAATTTGTCATGTTAGTTAGGCTTTCTAGATATAGAGAGATAAATTTCAGATTAGATAGATAATCTTCAACACTTCAAAGACCTATGGAATAAGGCATTTAAAATGTTCTAATAACATAAATTTTTTTTGATAGTAAGATGTATCTCCTTCTGATAGTACAAGTCTACTTCAAGAGGATGATGAGCATGTAAGAAGCTCCTTATGGAGTTTGTTAGCCATTTGCGCAAGAAATTGCTCTTGCCTGGACTGCTTGATGGTATGCTGAATGAACTGGACATGCAGCACTCACAGAAAAGTGACAAACTTTCCAAAAGATGGGATGGTCCTTTAGGGTTTCTGCTTCACAGAAGAAACTGCTGGACATTGTGTAGGACACTGATGAAAGTTCCTGATGAGCTCTGTCAATATAGGTGAAACAGTCTTTCAAATTTTCTGCTTCATGGAAAAGTCTGCCAGATGCTATGGATCTATATGCTGAAGATGGATGCCCCAATTCTACAGAACTTTGGATAACTGTTCAGGCAGCAAGATGTCTCTGTCAATTCTAGAGTTTCGTAAGTTGCTTGATTGTACTTCCTGTTTAATCAGCTAACATTATTTCCCTTCTCAGATGTCTGATGGTGTTGAAGACTAGATAGTCATAGTTGCAGTTTTTCTTAGTTGTGATAAAAGATAAATTAGATATCAAACTTTAGACTCACAAAGATAGGATACATGATAGAGTATTTCCTTAATTTATCAAACATAAGTGGACTAAATATTGTAACTATAATTCTTGCTTGAAAATTATTTTGTTAGATGTAATTTTACTATGTTAAAGTTTTATATGTAATTTTACTATGTTAAAGTTAAATCTTACTTTTTATTTAGACATAAAAGGGAAGATGATGTAGGATATCATTCTATATATGTGTTATTCTAATTGTTTAATGAACAAAGCTGCTTTGGCCTATGGCAGGGCAGACTATAGCCAGGCTTGAGAAGAAATATATGGAGAGTAGGTAAAGTCAAAGGGATGTCATGCAGTTGCTGAAGGAGGTAGATGGCATGTAACTGCCCAAGAAGCAAGAGGTAACAAACCACGAGCCTCTTGCTAAAATATAAAATGATAAAAATAGATTAATTTAAGATATAAATCTTGCTAGGAATACACTTGAACTATTGGCCAAACAATGTTGTAATTAATATAGTTTCTCTGTGGTTATTTGGGTCTAGGTGGCTCAGCCATAAAAGAGACGTCTCTGTTTACAAATAAATTCTTATGAGTTAAAGAAAAGAGCCCCGTGTTCTTTTTGTAGCTTCAAAGTCATGACATGGTTTGGTTCATTCTGTGTCTCTAGTTTCATTGTTTACTATTTGCTCCCATTGATTCTTATGTTTTATTTTGTTTTGAAATAAATGATTCTAAATATAAATACTAAATGTCTCTTTTTGTTATGTTTATTATTTATTTCAAGATGGATCAAGGAATGATTTATAAGAATTATAAGGAAGGAATTCCTTTTAAATAAATAGTTTGAGAATTCCTTACCTAAACTACTACATTTCTTTTGTGGAGTAGAATTGGGACTGTATTTCATGAGATGCCCCACAGAAAATACTTGGGCATTTTATTTCTTTCTTCCATGGCATTTCTACCATATTTCCTACAACAACAACAGATTAAACAGGCATGCAATGTATTTTTCATGGTGCCTTGTAAATTATCCTCCAAGGTGCTTTATTCAAGTTCTACCCAATTCCAAAACATTTTTTGCCTCTCACTAATCAATGATCAAAGCTTGTCTTTGTTTCAGCATTCTTGCTTCTCTTTGATCTTTCTACAATGAAAAGCATCCCTCTTGACTAAGCTATGGCAATGTTTATATGTCATATCTCAACATCCTTCTGTCTTCTCCCTACTTTCATAATCATTTCTCATGCATACTCCAACAACTTAACACACTGAAGTTAGAGGGAATATCTACTGTTCCATTGCTTAAGAGACTTTGAAGTCTTCCCATTGTAGTATATTAGTTTGAAACAAAACATCACCGAAATAGACTGAAATAATCAATAAAACTCTATGTCACTGACCCCTTACCTGGTTTTCATGCCTACTGACCTTGCTTAGTTTGCTCACTCTTTTCCAGCTACACTGACTCTCTGACAGTTCTTTGACTTTAGACACTTTGCATTATGCACAATTCCTTCCTTCCTTTGTTCCTTCATTCATTTGTTCCTTTCTTCCTTCCTTCCCTTCTTCCTGTCTGGAAATTTGTTTCACTAATCCTTAACATATCTGTGTATAGGATGAAGAGATTTCATAGTGAGTAGGTATTTGCTACAGAATCATGAACATCTGGATTTGTTTTGGAGGAAGGGCCACTTGTTTTATTTCCCAGCTTCCCAGTTTTTCAGCCCTAAAATAATCACTCAGAAACTGTATTAATTAAATCACTGCTTGGCCCATTATCTCTAGTGGCTAATTCTTACATATTAGTTTAACCCATCTCCATTAATCTGTGTATCACCATGTGGCAGTGGCTTATTGGCAAAGCTTTGGCATAAACTGTCTCTGGTGGCAGCTCCATGGCTTCTCTTGTTCTCCTTCTCCCTCCCTGCATTGAGTTTAGTTTCTCTTCCTACCTAAATTCTGCCCTGCTCTGCTGTAGGCTCAAAGCAGTTTCACCAATGGTATTTACAGTATACAGAGGGGACTCCCACATTAGATTTGGATTCCTAGCACCTATGTAGAAACATGAAGTAGTGACCATTTTTTAATCTAGATGCTGGAAGGATGGGGAGTAGAGACATGTAGATTACTGATCAGCCAATCTACCTGAATGTTGAGCTTTATACAGAGACCCTGACACAATGAAAAAAGTTGGAAGCTTAGAAGATAAAGAAAGTTGACCTGTAACTTTTACACACAGGCACAAAAGCACATACATACATACATACATACATACGTACACACACACACATATATATGTATATATATATACATATATATATGCACACATATTCATTTACTCCCTCCTATACACATACACTTCTCTACATCAAGCCCAAGGAAAAGCTGCTTGTGATTGGATAGAGCACCTCTAAGCTGAGCAAACAGCTATATGATATGGGTATGAAGGCATAATGAATATTGACATCAGTGAGTTTTTCATCGAGCAAGTAGAACACAATACCAGCTAATCTCCATACATGAGTTTTTTGCAGATGTACACGACACAGATGGAGTTTCCTAATGTCACATTCCAGATGCTGTTCGACAAGGGAACACTGGCAGATGACAAAGAGAAGACTTTTCATCAGGTAGACAGGATGCTGGTTAAGGTTGGTCATGTCCTGCAGGTAAAGAGCCACTAATTTGCATATCACTGGCTTAGTTGCACATACAGAAGAAAGAAGTGGGTCATTTCTCTTGGCAAGGGTGGATAGTGAGGGCGCACCAAATGGTGTACCAGGACCAGGTGTTTAAAGCAGAACCTTGGTTCTCCTTTTCTGTCTGTCTCCATCATGAACAAGTTCAGGCTAGTCACTGACTGTCCTTCAGATCCTTGAGCTGTGTACTCGGGAGCAGGGCAAGCCTGTATCACTGGAAAGTCCTGGCTGTGGCCCGGAAGGACTGGTGAAAACACTATGCCCTCCTGCCCTTTTGAACGATGGTGAAACAATTAGGAGGGGCATTGTAGAAGGAAGGTAGGTCACTGATGTACCCTTGAAGGGACACTGATGTTTCTCTTTGCATTTTGGCAGCTATGAAGTGAAAAACGTGTTCCATTCTATCTTCCCCTCTATGATACCCTACTTTACCACAGGCACAATGAAAATAGCACAGTCCACTCATAGCTAGGAACCTTCAGATTAAGCCATATAATTCCTCTTCCTGAAAAAAATAAGTCCTCTCCTCTGTAAATAATATTCACATTACTATTAATATCTCTCTTATGGTTTGTATAGTCATACAAATACTTTGAGTAGGAATTTATATTTATACAAGATTTCCTCAACTATTAACCTAAGTTATACTTTATTATTTTATTGTATTTTCAGTATCTTCTTTGATTATACCCAACATTTTAATTATTTATTTGGTTTGAGGATTTGATAGCAATCTCAACAGAGCAAGGACTTTTCTTCTTGAGCTTCAATAAAGGCACTTTCTAACTACTAAGTAAGTAAATAATTATATAAATAGACTATCTCAATATAAGATTACTAGTGCAAGCAATCAGGATTAATTTCTTACCTTAGTAGTTTTTCATTATTTAGAATAGAAAATTCCGTTAGGGTAGGGAGGAACAATCTTTCTATCAGCATTTTATTGCAAGCTATGGTTTCCTGTATATTTTTTCAATATTTAATATTTCAGAGTAACAATATATGAAAGTAAACTTATTTGCAATAATATCAATGCTATGAAATTTGCCCAAGTAGCAAGGAAAATGCATATGTTTCTAAATCACAAATAGTATCAGTCATGGTGATAGAAATCCTAGAAAATCCACTCTGAGTTGTTCAACTTCTTATCTTTTATTCAACAAACTCCCCTCCTATAGTCTTTTGGGGCAATTAAAGATAAGTTTAAGATTTAACGCAGACTGTTATTGTCTAAGGCAGACATCACTGCATCTTGAAGTGATAAAAAATGCAATCCAAACATTGTTTCACTGAATGGCATCACAGGGAAATTGCTTTAGGGAATTTATAGACTTAAAAATATAAGAAGTTTGTTCTAATCTTTGCTATTTTTCCACATCAAAACTTCTTATCTTGGCTTATTTTAAAAGCAATATCCTTAAACTATGTTAAAAAGAAACATAGTAAGGAAATTTTCAAATGTATACCTGTTAGAAGAGAACTTTCCAAACAAACATTTTCTGATAGATGTTTGCCAATAATTCTCAAAGAGGTTTCCTCAAGTCCTTGTCAGATTTTAAATGGAATTTTCCTGAATAAGGTGAGACACTTTAAAAACAAAGGTATAGTAGCATGTAAAAAGAGATGCAGTTTCCAGATGCTGTTTCATCTGGGAAGAAGAGTAGTCATCTAAAGTTATTTTAAGTGACTGTAATATTTCACTTTTCTGACATTACTTCCCAAACTGTTAAAATGCAAGTTTTCTGTATACTTATTTGACTTTGATTTGATATTGTTTTTCAATGCCTATAATATCTAACAAAATATTATATCTATGTTTTAATATAGTATATATAATTTAGAAACTCTTACATATTGTAATATTTTATTATGCTTTTTGATGTCAGAAGATGAAAGGTACATAGTCTAAATGATCTTGAAATAGCATATATTACGTTCAATAAATAACTCCTAAAAGTCATTGAAATACATAATACTCTTATAAAACAGAGATCTAAGAAACTAAGAAATCAAAGGGGAAAAGTCTACTTATATTCTTGGAGTATTTTTTAATAAATTGTAAACTAGTAGTTTAAAATATCTTTAGAAAGGCCTAAATAGTACAAATATTGGCATATGGATTTAAAAAATAATAGACAGTCTGGGAGACTTTGCTTCTGTTGCTATGGCAATATATAAACAACTTAAGGCTCCAAATTTTCTTTTGGCTTCAGGTTTCCTGTCTTGGTAGCTTGTTCTGGTTTGTTTTTTGGGGGGATGGTAGTGAAACAAATATCATAACAGAATGCAGAGCAAAGGTAATATTCACTACATTTTCTCAAAGAAGTAGAGGAAAGAGGGATTTTACATAACAAAGACCTTCTCTGCAACATTTGAATGTTACTGCATTGGGGACTTTGTCTCCACACATGGGGATTTTTGAGGAGATTAAGATCTCATCATAACAATCACAAAATGTATTAAAAAAGGAATAATTTTATAGATTCAGCCTTTTAGGTGCCATTGTTAAATTTATAAGCAAAGCTAACACCTTTGTTATAATTTCATGTGTTTCTGATCTGTTGTTGTTGAACTAAAGTAACTATATTTTAGGAAATATGTTTATAAGTATAGCTATCTAGAAATGTCATTTAATTATTAAGTATTATTAATATTATTAAATATTACTTAATTAGAAAATATATCAATCAAATAAAAATTAAATTAAAAGCATTAGACATACATGCATATAAAATATCTGAAATTTAATCTTTTGGCTTAGAAAATAAACAATTTCAAGATCATTGATGTAAGTATAAGCAAAAGTTAATTTTAAGTATTAGAAGAAAAGAGTTATGAAATGGTCAGTGAACCTACATATGAGTATGGCCCAGCTAACAGCTGTATCACTCAAAAATCTGGACAAAAAAAATAAATGCCTACATGGTTTTAAAAAAAGAAAATAGTATTCGCATGAAAAATAATTTTAGACACTTTTAAGAGATTACGCATAATAGAAAACACTGTAATCTGACATGAACAACTTTCAACACCTATAAAAGATACACACATAACATCTAAAACAAAAATTATGATTTGAGACAAATGTCAAGAGTCAATTAAAAAGGAAGAAAAGTACATGAAGGAATACAAAAGCACTAGTATTTTTGTGTTAGTTCTAGCATACTCATAAAAAGCATAACTGAAATTAAATGAGATTAGTTATTGATAGAGTATGTCTGTCAGCATGGCTTTAAAATGCAGACAGATTAATTTGTAAATATATGGTTTACTTTGGAATAATAAAAATGCACAAGAGTTTCAGGTTGGGATGCAAGCACATACAGAAACAGAGGGAGACAGAGACAGACAGACAGAAAGAGAGAGAGACAGAGCAAGATCTGAGTGGATTCTCCTGACCTGCAGTTTGTAGAGTAACTATGTGTTCCCTGTATGCTGTTCTGTTTTATCTCTCCAGTGTAGTCACATACTCTTTTGACAAAAGTAGCTACAATTTGTATTTTTGCCTCTTCTTGTGGAAAACTGGTAGAGAAAAGAGGTGAATTTTAGAAGGTTTTCAGGCAGGATATTTCTCTGTCTTGATTCTGTAAGATGTAATCCTATTACTTCAGGTAACTCCAAAAGCAATCAAATAAGCAAGCACAGAGAAAGTAGAGTCAAACAGTTAAATCAAGCAGAAGCAAAGGAATCTAACTGCATTTCAAATGAAAAATATTTAAAACACTCAAGGAGAAAAGCAAAAGTTATAGATTTTCCATTAATTTGGGTTCACATAAATGAAGTGAAATGCAATATTCAACTTGATTGTATTTTAAATGTGATTGATGATCAATCACATTTAAAATTGCTTTAAAATTAGTGTAATGTAATTGTATTGTAATGAGTTTCTAGGAATTAGAATCCTATAGGAACTGCTATGCTAAGAGTAAAAACTATTCTCTCTCAAACCCCTAAGTATCCTGACACCAAGGCAAAAACCAGAAACAAACAGACAAAACAAACAAACAAAAATACATCTAATAGCTATGCTCTAGAGACAGGGATCACAGCCAAATTGATATCTGCATTAGTTCTTGGTTTATGTTTAGGATTATGTATAAGTTACCACATTGCATTACATTGCAGAGACACTGAAGACTTATCTTTCCCTAAGTTTACACAATAACTTTCTCTGGACATAGACAACAATCTGGGCTCAGAGTCAGATCTATGGGCAGGGCCTTTAATACAATGACTTGACTTTTATTTAACATTTCAAATATCAAAGTGAGAAAGAGAGAAAAATGCCAAAAGCTAATTTCTAATACCTTCCTCCCTTACAATTTCCTCAATGATCAGGAAAGAAATAACGAATTTCCCATAGTTTGTTGCCACTGAGGGTACCATATTATCTTCTTCCTGACAGCCAGATAAAAGGTAAAATCTTTATTTTCCCAGTGAGGACAGAGTCCACTGGAATCACCACTTTCCATAAAAGTTACGGCTCCATTTATTCTTTCAGGAACATGCTTCCTCCATATTCCTTGTTCCTGTTGACTGAGAGCTGGATGTCTATTTGCTTATCTTCTGCCTTCAGTTGGATTTTCTGTTAAAAAGAAATGCAGGATCCCTCATATAAATATATGTATTTGTATGCTCAAAACATTCTTCTAAGCTTGGATTATATAAACCAACTTTTTTTCTGTGATGAAAACTGGCTCATCTTATTGGTGTTGAGAATTTATACAAATAATATCTTCCCAGGAATTATCTCACTTAGCAGTCAATATTGTAAGTTGGTGTAGGAGGTCCTTCTGTTTGTGTGTTGCTTTCATTGCTTGGATAAAAAGACTGCCTTGCCCTTTTGATAGGGCAAACTTAGGTAGGTGGAGTAGACAGAACTGGATGCTGGGAAGAAGAGCAGAGTCAGGCAGATGCCATAAAACTGCTGTCTGAGACTGACGCTGGTTAGGATCTTTCCTGGTAAGCCATGACCTCATGGTGAACACAGATTGGTAGAAATGGGTTAGATCAGTATGTGAGAGGTGGCCAAGAAGAGGCTAGATATAATGGGCCAGGCAGTAATTTAATTAATACAATTTCTGTGTGGTTATTTCGGGGGTTAAGCCAGCCGGGTGGCAGGACGCAGCCCCCTCCTCCTACTATAGTAAGTTTTACTGAAGGTAAAGAATATATATATATATATATATATATATATATATATATATATATATATTTTTCTTTTTCGAGACAGGGTTTCTCTGTGGCTTTTGAGCCTGTCCTGGAACTAGCTCTGTAGACCAGGCTGGTCTCGAACTCACAGAGATCCACCTGCCTCTGCCTCCCGAGTGCTGGGATTAAAGATGTGCGCCACCATCGCCCCGCTGAAGGTAAAGAATATTTATGCTTCAAATTCTGACACAGCTGGATGAGACCAAGGTGCCACTTTCTCTGTCTTTCTTCTGTCTTGTGACTCTGGCAAAAATCTTGTCTCATTTGCTGTTTTAATTTATACATCCAGTAATAAAGTTGAATAAAATTTTATTAATGGAAAGCATTCTCAATTTTTCCATTTGCCCTTTTAACTGTTTAATGTTTTCTTTTGCTATATAGAAACTTCATGTTGCTAATAAACATCTTTGCCTTCAAAACAATACTCAAGTATGTTTTTAAAAAATCTTCATTAGATTAATGTTATTGATAGAGTATTATTATCATTTGGAATAATAAAAATGCACAAGAGTGGGACACACACACACACACACACACACACACACACACCGGAGTTATGTCCCTCACTCTGTAGAGTAAAAGTAAAAGTATTCTAATTTACTTATAACGTCTCAGTATCTCTGAGCTTTATAAATGATTGCTATAGGCTTCAGATTTTTATTATTCAATAAGAGGTCAGTAATTTAATATTTATTTTGTCAATAAAATCATCTGAAAGTTGTGTGGTTTTCAAATTTTCTTGAATAAACTTTTTTTATTTACACATTATGTTTCTATATTTAGAGAGATTTTTGATAATTTCTGGTTATGATAAAATATCTTTAAATGGGATACTGACTCAAATTGCCTGTTATGAAGAATTTGTGTTCCCTGTACTTTAAGGAATAAAAACAACATTCAAATACTATTTCTTAGACTAGAAATTGAGGATTAAAATATAAATAAGCATCCTCATGAAAAAACGAATAGTCCCTATGTGAGTATAACTAGTAGGAAAACAAGGCCATCTAGAGCCAAAAGGGAAAACTAAAAGCATTAGGGGTGGGCGATAGCTCAATTGTCAAGAGCTCTCTTAACTGCTCTTGCAGAAGAACTGAATTCAGTTCCTAGCATCTACATCTAATTGCTTAAAACTACCTGTAACTACAGCTTCAAGAGGATTTGATATTCTAGCCTTAGAAGACATCAACACTCACATGTATGGACCCCAACAAAGACACTCATACACACAATTAAAAACAATAAAAATAAATCCTAAAAATTGAAAGATCTACACTATTTGATTTCAAAATGTAATGTAAATATATAGAAATATAAAGCATTAAGTGGAGATGCCATTCAGCTAAAAAAAAAGCACCTGTATGAATGCAATAAAATAAAAAACATAGAAATACATATATATTCTTAAGACCAAATAATTTTTGGCAGAGGAAACAAGATCTTACATCTGTACAAAGACATTCTTTTTGATCAATGTTGTGAAATAACTCCATATGCAGAGTATCAACTATCTTTCATATACTCGATGCATATAAAATGGTTTCAAGGCTAAGTAACAAGGAGGACTCAAGATGAATGGATCTCCCTGGGATGAAGAAACAGAATATATTTCTCAGGCAGACTGGGAGGAGGTGGGGATAGGAATAGGAAGGATTAAATGATGGGGTGAGACCTGGGCAAGACTGCAGAAATTGAATGGCATTTGGGGGCAGCTAGAAACTAAAGGCAATGGAAACTCCCAGGAAATCACGAGGGTGACACTAGCGAAGATTCCTAATAATGGGGACTATGGAGCCTGAACGAACCATCTTATGTAGCTAGCCTGTGTCTAAAATAATTGTCATCAGAGAAGCTTCTTCCAGCATCTGATGTGAGCAGATTCAGAGACCCACCACAAAAAAATAGGCAGATTTGGGGATCCTGCAGAGGATTGTAAGGAAGAAGATATTGGAAGCCAGAGGGGTCAAGATCACACAGGAGACTGAACCGAACAATCAGAGAGCCTGTATGGGTCTGACCTAGGTCCTATGCATAGATGTTATGGTGGTGTCTTAGGAGTTCCTGAGGTACTACTAAAGTGGGAGTGTGGAGGATGTCTCTGATTTCTTTGCCTTCTTTTGAGAGCCTTTTTCTTATTCTGTGTTGTTCGTCCAGCTTTAACATGAGGGGATGTACCTTATCTTATTATAACTTATTATGGCTTACTTGTTTGACATCTCTGAGAGGCTGCCCTCCTTGGAAAAGAAAGAAGGAGTGGATCTGGTAGGGAGGGGATATGCTGATGAGAGAGGCTGGGAGGAGAGGAAGGAAGGAAATTTTTGTTTAAGATGTAATGTATGACGGAAAATAAAAAAAATACAGAAAATAATCTCAAATACAAAGTTTTCAAACTATAAAACTAGTAAAAGAAATCATAGAAAACACTACAACATTCCAAGTGGTTCACATTAAACACGCACACATATGAACAACAATAAATAGACTCAGAAGGCTGTGTATTTATATAAGTGAATATATATGTAGCAATATTTATTAAAGAAGAAGAGGTCATGAATCCAAGAGGCAGGGAAATGAGAAAAGTTGGAGGATAAAGAGGGAGAATTGGAAATAATATTAATGTAGAACTCATGTATGGAATTCTCAGAAAAGAAATTAAATTACAAAACAGACAAATGCAATTACTCAAACCATATAGCTTTGACTTAGCAACAAGGCAAAAAGACATCACAGAGAATGAAAAAAAAATTGCAAACTACTATTTTAAAAGATGTTAATGTCCACAATATTTAAGGAATTCAACTCAGCAATAAAGTAATAATTGGATTTTTTTTAAAAAACAATTTCTGAATAGGAACCTCTTAAAAGCACAGTAGTCAATGTGTGCAAGGATAAGTTCTTAAGGTCATTCATTATTGGAGAGTTCTAAATGGAAACAACAGTGATAAATCATTGTGCTTCCATTAAAAATCACTCTTAGAAGAAAGAAGATAGAAGATACAGCAAGGCTATGAAAAACTGGGGCATTTACACTGCTTGAGGGAATGTAAATTAGTGGAGTTGGTGTGGAAAAAGTACAGATGTTTTTGTTTTGTTTGTGTTAGTGTTTTTTAAGAGTACTACAAGATTCAGCAATTTCACTGCTGGAAATAGACCTAAAATATTTGAAATCATGTTGAAAGATATCTGTATTTCCATATTCATTGTAGCACTGTTTTCCTTGGGCAAATACAGAGTCATCTTGGGTGTCCATCTGCACATGAATGATAAAATAGAGTACAAATTCACAATGGAGTGATATGCGTCAATAATAAAAACATTGAAATTCTGTTGGTCATTGAAACATAGAGATCTGGAGAAAATAATGCAAACTGAAACAAACCAGGTCCCAAGACAGATTATGTGATTTCTCCTACATGCCTAGCTTAAACAGTCAAGCTCCTAGAAACAGGAAGTAGAAGAATGCTTAACAGTGGCTGGTGAAAGTGAGGGGGATCAAACCAACTGATTAATGGGTACAAACTTACATTTTGATAGGAGAAATAAGCTCTGTGTATATTACACAGACAGTGATTATAATTAACCATGTTATATGTTTCCAAAAGGCTCGACAATCTATCATATCTTCAAAGTTGTTGGACATATCTCTCCATGAAAACAAGGGAGGATTTTTAATTTGCATACTACAAAAAAAGGTTAATTCATTTTGTAGGGGGTACATGTTGAAGCACAATAGAGCATCCCAAAAATGTATGATTATTATTAATCAATTTTAACATTAGTGAATTTTAGGGTTCAAACACTATGCCAAATAGACTCATTTAATAATGCATGAAAGGTTATGTTTGCTATGATAAATCAACTGACTTTTCAATTACTGAGAATAATTTTAAAAAGTAGTTCTAGATCAAGAAACTCATTTAGTAAAACAGTTTTCAAAGCATATCATGATCATCATCTTCATCTAATCAGGCCAAGGAAACATGTAAGCTAACGGAAGATTTTCATCTTTCCCTCAATTTCTCCAAATCCAACCCTCCAGTCTTATCCCCAGCTTCAGCACATCTCTCTCCAATGGCAGCTCCATAGCTTCTCTTGACTATGTCTCCTTTCTCCCAGCATTCCGTTTAGTTTTCCCCACCTACCTAAGTTCTGCCCTATCATCAGGCCAAGGCAGTTTCTTTATTCACCAATGGTATTCATAGCATACAGAAAGAAAGCCCACATCAACTTGGAAAAGAAGAAGTCATAGTATCTTTATTTAAAAATGATTTGCTAGTATACAAAAGTGACCCTAAGATTCTACCATGAAACACCTACCACAGATGAACACTTTTAACAAAGCAGTTGAATACAAATTACTTCATAAAAAACATTAGTAGCCCTCCTATATACAAATGACAAGTTAATGGATGATAAAATCAAGGAAACAACAGCTTTTATAATAATATCAAATAATATAAAAATATCTTTAAGTAACTCTAACCAAGAAAGTGAAAGACTTTTGTGATAAAACTTTAAGACGTTGAAGAAAGAAATGTAGGAAGATACTACAAGATGTACAGATCTTTCTTGCTCATGGATCAGTAGGATTAATATAATAAAAATGTCCATCCTACCAAAAGCAATCTATAGATTCAACTTAATCCTGATCATTAACATTAACACCATTTTTCACTGACCTTTTAAGGAAAATTTTCAGTACTATATGGAAACACAAAGACATATTCAACAATAAAATCAACACTAATAACAACAACAAAAATCCTAGAACAGATTAGCTATAACAATCCTTAATAATAAAATAACAGATGGATGTATCACTATGCCCAATTTCAAATTATACTATAGAATATAATTATACTATAGTAATAAAAATAGCATGGTATTGGCTCAAAACCCATATGTTAATCAACTGCATCAAATTGAACTTTCCTTACCCCTTCATCCATTGATGGATATCTAGGTTGCATTTAATATCTGTTTATATGAATAGAGTAGCAATGAACATGGTTGAGAAGGAGTCTTTGTGGCAGGATGAAAAAAACCTTTGAGTATTTGTCCAACATTTGTATAGCTGGATTTATCTTCCTAGGAACTGCCACACTGATTTTTGTAGTCACTGTACAAGTTTGCACTCTCACTAGCAACAGATGAATGTTGTTCCTCTTACTCCACATTCTCTCCAGGTATACCTAGCTGTTGGACAGATACCCAAAGAAGGCTTCACTGTGCCACAGGGACTCCTTCTCTACCACGATCATTGCTGTTCTACTCATAATAGATAGAAACTGGAAGCAACCTTGATGTCCATCAATTGATAAAAGGATAAGGAAAATATGGCACATTTTTACAACAGGGTACTACTATTCAGCCTTTAAAAATATGAAATCACAAAATTCACAGGAAAATTGATGGAATTAGAAAAACAAATCATGGAGCTAGAGAAATGGCTCAGCGGTTAAGAGCACTGACTACTCTTCCAGAGGACCGTGGTTCAATTCCCAGCACTCACATGGCAGCTCACAACTGTCTGAAAATCCAGTTATCCAGTTCCATGGGATCTGACACTTTCATACCAATGCATATAAAGGTAAATAAATCATAAAAAATTAAAAAAAAGAAAAACAAATCATCCTCTATGAGTTAACCCACATCCAGAAAGACAAAAATAACATTTGTTTATATGTGACTATTATCTGGTAAGTCACAATAACCAAGCTACAACCCACAGAACCACCTAGGTTAGGTATAGATTAAGGGACTAGAGAGGGATGAGGGTATATAGATCTTTCTATAAAAAGGCAATAGAATAGATATAGGTGCATGAGTGAGGACTGTAACAAGGAGATCAAGTCTCAGGAGGATAGAAAAGGAGGGAGAAAGAGGGAAAACAGGAAGACCCAGCTAAAATTAATGGCCATTTGAGAAGTAATATGGAAATCTAATACTGCAAAAGCTTCCTAATACATCCATGCACATTTATGTATGTATTAAGGCAATATAAATTATATCACCAAATAATGGGGGAGGAGAGCCTCATCTTGTCATCTCTTGATACCAAATGATCTTGAGTACTTGGGTTATATCTAACTGAGTTTGTGGACAAAGGGATACCATGGTATCTCTAAACAACTCAGGTTGTTGCCAAGAATATAGTTGTCTCTCCACAAAGTGATATCAAAGCCCTGTTGCTGACAACACCTACAAAACTCATTGGATGTGGAAAAGTTGAATTGGTGCTGACATAGAGCCTTTTGCCTATATGCTAGCATCTTTTGTACAGGAAGGTGTTCTGCAGGCTCCTAAAGAAAAAAATGTAAACACCGACTCAGTCATAAATTGGCTTTTGCTCCGCTATCTTCCTCCTATAGAATGTGGAAAGTAATATAATGACCCATAGCCAGACATTTATGTGGACAGTGAGAGACTTTGGAACACTCAGCCCTAAATGAGATGTCACCATCAAATTTCTATGTTCAGGGCTCAGGGAACCCGTGGATGAGAAGGCAGAAAGATTGCAAGGGCTAGAGAGGGTTGAGAACAGAAACAAAACAAGGTTCTGTAAAACAGCAATAAAGATGCACAGATGAACTAGAGAGACTAAGGCTGCGTGCACAGGGTCTGCATAGGTCTGTATTAGTTGGGCTGTAAAGCTGAAAGGAGAAGTGGGAACATGTCCCCATCCCTAACCAAAAAACTATCTCCAATTGAAAACATCTTGCAAATGAAAGTTTAGTTTTCTCCAAGGGAGTGTCATCAAATCAAGGGCTTTTTTTTCTTTTTTAATTTTTTTAACCTTATCTTTTATATGGCATTTTCTCTCTTTTTATACTACAAGTTATATATATATATATATATATATATATATATATATATATATATATATATATAGTCTTGAAGTTTAGTGTTTTTATGGGATTTCTAAATGTTCAGATGGGTGGGTCTTTGCTTCTCATGCCTTCTCTTTGACTGTTTTTCTTCTTTTGTACAGCTCCAATGTGGTCTTTTTATATTTCATCTGACAGCATATTATTTTATTATTTTGTATTTCATTATTATCCATTAGAAGCCTGTTGTTTTCTAAGACACAGGAAAGGGGTAGATCAAGATTGAAGGGAAAGAGGAGAAGCACTGGAAAGAGTAGAAGAGAAAGGTAAATTACATGAGAAAAAAATATTTTCAATAAATGGAAAAAAAGAAAGAAATTTCATATAATTAGGTAGTAAATAAATATGGAAATGATGCTCAAAAGTTATGATATAAACAGTGTCTTGAGATGTTTTCTCACAGGAGGAATCCTCTGCTCAATAATTAACTTCATTTTTCTAGGGATGGATGGAATATGGATTTCTGGTGCAAGAAAAGCTAACCCAGCAAGAAAAAGCACTGAAGAATTACAGCGCATTTTTAGAAAACACAATGGTCATAGTGAAGCTAATTCATGAAAAAATAATGAACGAAATCCTTTGGGAGCTTTTAAGGAAAAGAAGATAATGGTAAGGTTTTGCTTGTCAGAACAGCTCTTGTTTTCTGTTTCAATTACCTTAAAAGAAAAAGAAGTAATTCACTGGCTTTTGTGTTTTGCTGTGTGTGTGTGTGTGTGTCTATATTGTATTTCATGTTTTGTAGTCTATGCTTTCATTTTAAGAGTAAAGTCCCCTTTTGAGAATTTCCAGTCTTGCTTAGGTAAAACTAGGAAAAATTAAACTGACATACACATATCTCATGAAATATAGGTCCCATGAAAGTAATAAACTGTAGTCATTATGGAAAACAATATGTAAATTTCTCAAAAGTACAATAGACCAACCTTATGCTGTAGCTATACTACTCTTGAGTATATTCCTGAAAGAAATGAAATTTGTATATAGAAAACAGACCTAAATGCCCTTGTGGTTCAATTTCTTTTTTATGGCTATGATAAGATGATGCACCAAATGTAACGGGAAGAAGAAAAGATTCATTTTGGCTTGTAGTCCTAGTTTATAGTCATTCGTGTCAGGGAAGTCACCACAGCAGGAAGCTGAGATAGCTGGTTATGTGGCAACTGCAGTTAACAAGTAGAGAAAGTTGAATCCTAATGCTCAGATCCGGTTTTCTACTTTCTCCAGTTCAGAATCCTCACCCATGGAGTGTACTTTGTCATCTACCTTTAGGGTGGGTCTTCCCATCCAATCAATCTACTCAATAGAATCAGTCACAGGCATGCCTGGAGGCTACATCCTTCCCAAGTGAAGCTGGAGGATTGTCTCTGCAGGGACACTAAGCATTACAACTCCACCTCTTGTCAACTTAAGACTCAAATATTTTATTCTTATCATAGCCTTTCACCCTTAGTCCTCATGAGCTTATGAACAATTCATAATGCCAAAATACACTCAGTCCAATTTTAGAAGCCTTTGTAGTCTTTAATAATTTCAATGCTATGAGAAAGTACAAATCTCATCTGGAATAAAAAAGTAACCATTCTCATTCCAAATTGGAAAAAATGACACATATCCAATAATGATCAAAATTTCAGCATGCAGGATCCCTGGCAACTGCAGTGGCAGAAATGCTTCAGATCCCGAGTGGTGGCAGCAGACCATGTGGCAGCAGGCAGCAGGTCCCAAGAGCAGCCAGTCCCAAGTAGGGATAGAGCATTCAACAGAGTGATTGCATCAGGCCATGAGAAGAGACAGACAGATGGGCATGGCACAAGACCATGCTGCAGGTTTCTGAAGGTGGCTGGTCCCGGGCAAAGAGACATGTGACAGAGGGCGAGAGACAGAGACATGGATAGGCACACCATGCAGAGTGAGGTTAGAGATTTATTTAGTGGCTTATGGAAGGGAAGCAGAAGAAGAAGAGGAGAAAGAGATATGAGAGAGAGAGAGAGAGAGAGAGAGAGAGAGAGAGAGAGAGAGAGAAGGGAGAGACAGAAGCTGCCTCTTCAAGAGGGAGACAGAAAAGGAAGAGATTCAGGCTGCAAGCAGGAAAGAGGATCTGCCTGCCTCAGTGGACGTGGGAGGGAGTGGGCATGGTTTGTCTCTTAAAGTGACAGAACAGATCATTACAGTCAGCCTGGAAGACACACACACACAAGTATCAGTATATGTACCCAGCAGGTTATATTTAGGAATATATATGTATGTACAAACACATATATCCATGCAATAAAAACAGAAGAAAACAGAATTTCTTCATGAATTTGAAGGAGGGTGAGGAGGGGTATATGGAAGGATTGAAAGGAAGGAGGAAATGTTGATATTAAATTACAGTCTCAAAATAAACAAAACAATGCAAGAGAGAGAGAGAGAGAACAAAAGACCCTATAGAAAGCTTTCTCGTAAAATGCATAACAGTGGACCAAGAGTTATAAATTTTCAGGATTTGAATATATTTAATGTTTTGGACAAAGATTAATAGAAATTTCCATTTTGATCAATGTTAGCAATTACAAATGCCACCAAAGCTAAGCTTTTTCTCTCACTGAGGCAGCAAATATTGTCTTATGGACAAGTAATGATATAAGCAATGATTAAGTATTCTCTTATAATTCTCACATTTGTATACTTCTCTAGCTAACTAAACTTAACCTTTCTTTTGATTAATACTTTTGATCTTTAAAAATGATAACATTGTGCAATTAATCATGTTACTTTGGACATCAATAAATACCTTAAAATTTAATTGTGCATATCCTTTCTATATATGTTAGGATCATATTATATTATTTTGTCTTAAGCCGCACCACGTTGGGCTGCCATCGGTCATGAGCCTTTTGGTGGTAACTACTGCTGCAATCTTAGCCATGGCAGGTTTGTACATTGGGCTTGAGGATTAGAGTGTTAGGAGGAACAGAGATAAGAATCACAGAGACATAGGATAGTATATGGAGGGCAACTCAGCAAATCCTGCATGCTGAATTCTTACTTCTGAGTTCTGAATTCTGAGTTTGCCTGTGTTTAGTTTTCCAAACACTGTTATACCCCAATACAAAAGAAGAAAGAATGCAAAGGACTGCATTAATATGACACAAAGGACAACTAGGACAATTACTTGCTTCAATACTTTGAGAACTCAAGCTATTAGTTCTTGAGAAAAGCATTTTGTTGTTTAGCCATTGAACCCACCGTAGACCAAGAATCCTGAAGGCAGCCACTCCCTAGGTCAAACCTCCTATTTCAAAAGACAAGCAGAAGTATGCTTGAATTCTCTGACCTTATGTCAGGGTAGAGTAGATCTGCCTCTATTGGCCATCTTGATGTCCCAAACACCAAGTAATCACCCCTAAGTCAGGGTGTGTAGCCATAGTTGTTGTCGACAACTTCGAGCAAGCTAAAACTCTCTGACCTTCAGACAAAATGGCCTAGGCTCATGTTCTTAGGTCTCCATATTATTTCTCATTTAAAAAGGAACTCCAGTCATTTATGATACTTCTCAGAACCTAATCCATTGACCAGGTAATATATACATATATATTTAATTGTGCATACATTTTCTATATATGTTAGGTTCATATTATATATGCATACATACATGTATATATTCCAGGTCTACCTCTCTGTTGAAAACTTGTGTTCTACAGTGATATCTTAATTAACTCTACCATTGACATTAATTCCTTTAAAGGCATCCTTTCAAAAATATTTATTGAGATATTTCTGAAACATATACTGACAGCCAAGTATGCATCAAAATCGGTTTATTTATGCAGAAAACTGAGAAAGTATGAGCCTACAAGTTAATACCACATTAAAAATAAGCATTTAGTTATTTAACATTCTAGTTGGTACTGTGCCTTTCAAACAAAAATAGAGGAGGATAAGTAGGATATGCAAAAGCATGGTAGAGATAGTATTATTCTATGTAAATGATAAATAAACGCCTTCACTGATAAGATATTTGAGGAATCAATACAAAGAAATTAAAACAAGCCGTGTTTATATACTTCAATAGGTCCCATAGTTTTCTACTCAGAGAATCAAATGGCCCCTATGATGAGTGCCTGGCATAGTAACATTGTTGTAAACAAAAGACATATGGTTTGATATTTATTGGAGAGAAACATTGAAAGCCATCATTTATGGCCAAATCTGAGATAAAATAACTACATGTAGCATTGAGGACAATGAAGAAGGTACTTATGGTGGCTTTAATAAAAATGGCCCTCATTGATTCATAGGGAGTAGCACTAGAACATGTGGGCTTGTTGGAGTAGTTGTGCCTTGGTTGAGGGAAATGTGTCACTAGGGGCTGGCTTTGAGGTCTCAGATACTCAAGCTAAATCAGTGTCTCATTATCTTCCTGCTGCTTGTGGATCCAGATGTAGAGTTCTCAGATATCTCACCAGTAACAGCTCTTGTCATAGTGTAAAAAAGGTACCAAGTCACATGGCAGAGTGTACATAAGAAATATGGGTCAATTTAAGATGTAAGAGTTAGCTAGGAACAACTTTGTGCTATTGGCTGAGCATTTATAATTAATAAGTCTCAGTGTGGTTATTCGGGAGAGAATGCTGGAGCACAGAGAAACTTTGCTAACAAGGCATCAAATCTATAGTTGCTTATATATACGCTACTACTTATCTGAGATCATACCCTTTTTGTACCCATGAAGGAACCAGCAAAGTACTAGAGGATTTGTAGGTAAAATACCATAAGAAAATCTTTCTTCTCCCTTCTCTTTTCTCTCTTCTCTGCTCTGCTCTCTTCCTCTCTCCTCTCTTCTCCCAGCTCTAGAAATTATATGTTCAGTGTAAAATGATGAAAAGTATAGCTAAAATTTATAATAATAATAACAATCTGAAAGCTGAAAAACAATTACTAAACAAAATTAATACAAACAAACGTGAGTGGGATTCGTTAAATGCTGCAGTGTGTGTGTGTGTGTGTGTGTGTGTGTGTGTGCATGCATGCGTACACACTTGCATGTACACTTACTTGAGTCTCTGCAAATACAACTTGCTCAGTCTGTATAACGTTACTTGTATATATGTTTTCAGTGATGACCATTTGGTATTGGATAATCAATTGGTGTGTTCTTCCCTACAAAAGACTATTTTCTCCTTAGTTGCCTGTAGTTCTTTGTATAGGCTTGAAGCCTCCTGAGCTTTTCCCATTTCA
This sequence comes from Microtus pennsylvanicus, assembly GCF_037038515.1. Taxonomy (NCBI): domain Eukaryota; kingdom Metazoa; phylum Chordata; class Mammalia; order Rodentia; family Cricetidae; genus Microtus; species Microtus pennsylvanicus. The sequence continues at coordinate 93,146,824 of NC_134587.1, forward strand.
TGTTGACAAGTCTGCTGGTGTTGTTCTTGTTTGAGTCATGTTTAGGCAGCAATGCTGATGAGACTTCATGGGTGTAGTTTCTGACATTTCTAGGAGACAACCTCACAGTAAATTCCACAGCACTTACAATGATTCAGCCTGATCTTCTGAAACGATCCTTGAGGCTGAGGAACAGGAAGTTGTGTTTAGATGTATCATTTGGAGCTAAAGATTGCATGTCTCTCTGAACCTGGAGCTCCAGTTCAGTAATGCTGGCCAGATAACGATATCCAAGGATCTACCTTCCTCTGCTCTCCACCCACCACTGGAATTACTGCCAGAGTTGCTGTACCTTGTCTTTAGGTGTGTGCTTAGATCCCCAAACTCAGATCTTCAAGAATGAGTGGCAAATGATTTACTGAGTCATTTATCCACTAGTTCTAAATACTAAAATACTTGAACTTGGAGATAACATAATGAATTTTGGCTAATGTATATGTAATAAGCTAAGGTATAATCATAGTATGAATAAAATACCTTTACTGAGATGTGAATATAGGGTTAGGATGATTAATAAGTGTTTTTAGTGAAAAGTAAATTTGATTAGAAGGAAATACAATATTAGTATAATATATATTAGAAAAAATGAGTACATATTCAGATTCTAAATTTAGAAATTGAAGATTGGTAGTTACTATACTCTTAGGTTATTTAAAGATGTAGAAGCAGATGAGTTCATTTGGATGACAATAATAAGAAAGTACTCCATGTGTTAGGATTAGGGCATTTTAATTTGAAAAAGATAAGGAGGCAAAGTAGACTAGGTAGGAAGTGCTAGTCTGGAAGTTAATATGAGAACTGTGTGAAAAAGTATCAGAAAGGAGGAAGAGAAGTGAACAGCTGTTCAAAGATGTGTTAATAATCCTTTTGTCAAAATGGACATTGTTCTTCACAGGACAGCTACTGCTATTAGGAATGAGAAGTAGATATTTAATTCCCCTTCAGATCAAGCCTTCTTTTCTCTCCGGATGCCTTAGTGTGACTTGACTGCTCTACACTTCCTTGCAGTAATGCAACAGTGGAGCAATGAGATTTTAAAGGCCCAACTGATCACCCCTAAAACCACACTTCTCATTCTGTATACTCACGACCTTCTTCAGTACATTGTCATCAAAAGTATTTAGAAAAAAACATGTCTCTAGAGGGAGGCCAACATTCAAAGAAAGGACTTGTGCCTTCTTTCTACTCTATCATAAGCTCTCACAAGCTCCTAATGACAGTTTAAGAGAGAAAAGGTTCTTTGAAATCACATTAAAGTTAAAGAACAAAAGCCCGTGGACTAAGAGTTTTAAGTTTAAATGATAAGCCACAGAATAGAGATGATTTTACCACACTGATAGAAGTTCTTCTTACTTAAAACATTTCAATTCAATGAGTTTACTGTATGAAAAGAAAAACTGTAAAGGGTTCTGATGAGATGTTAAATGCTGAGTTTCTTGAGGTGTGTCTGTCTGGGAGAACTTTCCTCTCCCCACTGCCTTGAAACCTAGTGAACTCATAGAGAAAGCAATGCATATGATCACAATTGAGGAATTTCAAAACAAATGCTTTTGGGTCAAGTACTGGCTGGTAGGTTATTAACTGGTGAGGAGAGGCATCAAATCTGATGAAGCTGACTTAAAGTTTCTTTTCATGTAGTGGAACAGAGAACATTACTATATATTACTTATACCTACCAGACATGCTGAGGGAATCTGCAAGCCGGCAGAGGTCTCTGGTCATAAGGAAAACATCCTCACTCAAGGTATTGAAATGGCATCTACAAAGATCTAAGCCATGATAGCAATGTGATATACCCAATTTCTTATACTGATCATGGAAGTACACAATTCTCTTTCTACTAAGTTAGATATGGAGAGGTTCTGGGCCATCAATCCTTCCTGTACAGAACAGAGAACACCTTCAGAATATACTACAAATACATATCTTTGACTTAAGGAGCAACTAATCTAAGCCCTGCTGGAAACTCTTTCTGTCTCTACATCTGGTACTTACAATAAAAAGCTGTAAGAATCTACAGAGGTCCGAGCAGTGATATGCATGTCTTTAATCCCAGCATTCAGAAAGTAGAAGCCAGTAGTTTTCTGAGTTAGAAGTCATCCTGGTAAACAGAGCTGCCAGGCCTCCTTAGCCTTATTCCCCAGGGGAAGGTGAGTGTGCGATCCACCCGTTCTGTAGCTCCACATGCAGGACAATCAGATGCAATAGGGAGTCAAGTCAAGGCAGGAAATCAGTTTATTACTGTGAGAATCAGCTTATATGGGTTAAGTGACATTGTGTGATGTGGGGGTACCTCCAGCCAATGAAGGATAGCCAAGCCTTCCCTCTGACTAGAGGGTTATCTTCTTGGATTTTGCTATCTCATTCTCCCCTCAGTAGCTTTAAGACTATCCTTCAAACTCAAGCCAGGCTTTTCTCTGTCCTACAGGCCTTGGGTACAGGCCCTGAGATAATTTTGGTTCAACCCAGAGCAACTTCCAGCACATTCAGGGCTACACAAAGAAACTCTGTCTCAGAAAAATAAAATTAAAAACTCTGCAGAGGAGGATCCCTTTACTTTTCTCTCATTTTATCAGATGTCAAAGATTGATATTAGAAGGATCAAGTAGAAGGTGTATTTCTCACTAATAGCTGCTTAACAGTGACAGCCAATAACAATAACACAGGAGCTTAAAAAAGAGACACACCACTACTGATGCCAGGTAGAAATGAATCTGAAGGCGTAAGTCACAAACAATGCCACACCACTTTGGAATTATGATTAATAGGGTGGTATTTATTTAAAGGGGAAAAAACTTACAGATCACTGTCCCAGGCAACAGCCCTCTACGCAACCAGGAAGGGAGTCTAGTCGCCGGGGGAGCAGGAAGTGAAGAGAGAGAGGAGAGGGAAGTGGCCGCTTTTTTAAAGGGAGAGAGACCACGCCCCAATGGGCTGGTATCTCAGCAGCTATAAGCTGGAGGAACGGGAGGACCTTCGGCAACATGAATCGCATACAATCTTAGACTGCTTTAGAGGGAAAGGTTGACCGTATCTCACCAAAGGAGAAACATTATCATTAAATACAATCTGATATTCTATGAAAAGAGAAATACACAAATTGAGTTAGCATTTGAGGAAAGTATTCTCTCATTGTATATTTGATTTAAGATTATTGTTTGAAATTGCCATGCATGAACATAATGTGCTTGAATAAAATCCTTCACTGACTCCACTCTCTCTAATTCCACCTATACGCACATAAAAACTTTTTTCCTACCAACTTCATGTATGTTTTTTTAAAGCCACTGAATCCAGACAGTGCTGTTGTTAATATATGCATGAATATTGGGCTACTCGTTAAACCATCAGAAAGTCTTCAGGAACCACATATTTAAAAGCATAAACAAACAAACAACAAAAAAAAACAGACCCTCACCAGGAATCATCCATTTTCAATAGCACTTCAACCAAAGGTTAGTCACTTCTCCATTCATGCTGGAAATTTGGCTTGCTTGGTTTTATGTGGATATTGTGCCTGCAGCCAAAGCTACAACTGAGTTCATGGGTAAAATAGAAAGCTGAGGATAGGGAACCTGAAATGACCCTAGCCTATAGCAATACTGACGAATATCTTGCATATCATCATAGAACCTTCATCTGGTGATGGATGGAGATAGAGACAGAGACCCACACTGGAGCACTGGACTGAGCTCCCAAGGTCCCAATGAGGAGCAGAAGGAGGGAGAACATGAGCAAAGAAGTCGGGACCACGAGGGGTGCACCCACCCACTGAGACTGTGGAGCTGATCTACTGGGAGCTCACCAAGGCCAGCTGGACTGTGACTGAAAAAGCATGGGTTAAAACTGGACTCTCTGAACATGACGAACAATGAGGGCCGATGAGAAGCCAAGGACAATGGCATGGGGTTTTGAACCTACGCAATGTGCTGGCTTGGTGGGAGCCTAGCCAGTTTGCATGTTCACCTTCCTAGATATGGACAGAGGGGGGAGGACCTAGGACTTACCACAGGGCAGGGAACCCTGACTGCTCTTTGGACTGGAGAGGGAGGGGGAGAGGAGTGGGAGGAGGGGGAGAAGGTGGGAGGAGGGGGAGAAGGGTGGGAGGAGGGGGAGGGAAATGGGAGGCTGGGATGAGGTGGAAACTTGTTTTTTTTTCTTCCTTTTCTCAATAAAAAAATAAATAAATAAAAGAAAGTTTAAATTAATATGGTTACACAGATTCTTTTCCCTAAGGAGAGCCTGGTCTCTTCACATTATGGGATGAGATAATATTTTTTAATAATTAAAACGTTTTCATTTATTTTACATCCTGACAACAGTTTTCCCTCCTTCCTCTCCCATTTCCTCCTCTCTGCCCTTCCATCCACTCCTCCTTTGTTTCTGTTCTGAAAGGGGCAGGACTCCCATGGGTGTTAACGAAGCATGGAATATCAAGTTGAGGTAAAACTAACTAAGCTTCTCCCTTTGTATTAAGGCTGGGTGAGGCAACCCAGTATGAGGAATGTGTTCCCTAAAGCCAGTTCAAGTGTTAGGGACAGGCCCTGATACCACTGATGGGAGTCCCACAAGTAGACCAAGCTACATAGCTGTCACATATATGTAGAGGGCTTATATTGGCTCCACATAGGCTCGCTAGCTGTTGATCCAGTCTGTTAGCTCCTATGAGCCCAGGCTATTTGTTTCTGTGGGTTCTCTTGTGATGACCTTGTCTCCCCCTGGCTCCTAGAACCCTTCCTTCCTCTATTCAATGGGATTCCTAGAGCTCAGCCCATGCTTGTCTTTGGATTTCTGCACTTGTTTCCATCAGTTACAAGATGAAGGTTCTCTGATGACAACTAGAGTAGTCACCAATCTGATCACAGCAGATGGCCAATTCAGGCACTCTTTCAACCATTTCTAGGAGTCTTAGCTGAGGTCATCCTTGTGTGTTCTTGAAGGTTCCATGGCACCAGGTTTCTTTCTGACACCAAAAAGCACCCTCAATCATGATATGTCTTTCATTGCTCTCCCCGTCTGTCCCATACCCACCCAACACATTTCCTCATGTTTCAACGTCCTCTCCCAGTTTACCTTGGGGAGCTCTTCTACTTCCCTTTTGCAGGGAAATCAATGTGTCCCTCTTTGGACCCTCCTTGTTATCTAGCCTCTCAGGGTCTGTAGATTGGTTATCATATACTTTACAGCTAATATCAACTTATGAGTGAGTATATACCATGTTTGTTTTTCTGGGTCTGGGTTATCTCACTCAGGATGATTTTTTCTAGTTCCACCCATTTGCCATTTTTCTGATATCATTGCTTAATACTCCATTGTGTAAATGTGCCACACTTTCTTTAGATAATATTCTTAATGATTGCTTATATTCTTTGAGTTTCATACATGCATACAATGATAAATGATTATATTTACTCTATTTCTCCCTACAATTTTTTCTATGTTCCCCCAAATTCACTCTTAATTTCTTCTATCCTTTCCTTCTTTCATCCCTTCTTTCCTCTCACTATCCGTCCTTCCCTTTTTCCCTTCCTTCCTTCTTTCCTTCCTTCCTTCCTTCCTTCCTTCCTTCCTTCCTTCCTTCCTTCCTTCCTGTCTTCCTTACTACCTTTCAAAACACACTATATTTGTCTAGCAATGCCCATATGGTCATTGGTGTGGGGCCATCCACTAGGGTATGAGAAACTTAAGAATGACTGCTCCTCCCCAAGCATCTATTTACATCTGGGTCTATAATGAAGAAAAGTTTATCAGTAAGGGGTAAGGCCTAGACAACACTCCATCCAGTAATGTTGGAATCCTGCCTGGTTTGATCTTGGGTTGGGAAAGTTTGTCAAAGCATGTCTGCAACTTTAACTCTTACTTGAGTCATGAATAGGAAAATGTAGTTATTCCACAGAATCCCTAAGATGAACATATCAAGCAGAATTTGGGTATATACGTTCCTATTCCTTGAAGCACAGAATGAAATAAACATCTCCTCCTGTCCTCTTCTATATAATATACATTGGAAAGACTAATAAAAACACAGTGAATAAAAAAAATTGCTTGTTGTAGGATTCCCCTCTGTATGCTGTGAATACCATTGGTTAATGAAGAAACTGTCTTGGGCCTGTGCAGGGAATAGAGGTAGACAAGGGAAACTAAAATGAATGCTGGGAGAAAGAAGGAGGAGTTAGTGAGAAGCCATGTAGCCCCACCGGAGACAGATGTTGGAACTTTACCCAGTAAGCCACAGCCATGTGGTGATACACAGAGTAACAGAAATGTGTTAAATTAATATGTAAGAGTTAGCCAGTAAGAAGCTAGAGCTAATGGGCCAAGCAGTGATTTGATTAATACAGTTTCTGTGTGATTATTTTGGGGCTAAGCAGCTGGGAATGAAACAAAAGGCCTCCTACAGAATTTGCTTGCTAGTTTTATGTAAACTTGGAACAAGTTAAAGTCATTTGAGAGGAGGAACCTCGCTTAAGAAATGCCTCCATATGATCAGGCTGAATACAAGCCTGTAGGGTATTTTATTTATTAATGATTGCTGGAGGAGGACCTAGCCCATTGTAGGTGTTGCCATGCCTAGGCAGGTGGTTCTGGGTCTATAAGAAAGGAGGCTAATTAAGTCATGTGGAGAAAACCAGCACTCTTCTGTGATTTTTACATCAACTCCTGCCTCCAGGTTCCTTCCCTGTTTGTATTCCTGTCCTGACTTCCTTCCTGCAAAGAAGAACAGTAATATGGAAATGTAAGGCTAAATAAACCCTTTCCTTTCCAAGTTGCTTTGGTCATGGTGTATTACCATAACAATAGTAACTCCAAGAAAATATATAAAACAATTATAAAAGATGAATGACACTGTCAAATCTACAACATAATTTTAAAATTTTGTCTACATGCTTCTCCCACCCAATAATATCTTAGTACTCATTGGTTTGGATATCAATCTTAATCCTCCAGAACTTAACTTTATCATTCTATAAATACACATTGACAGGTCAGAGAGCTGCCACAGTATGCAGAAATACTAGCCATGCAAGGGTAATGACCTGAATTTGATCTCCAGATCCCATAGTAGAGAGAAAGAAGCAACTCATCTATAAACATGCATCATGATTTATGTGAGCCTACACTCATACACACATACCATACATATGCACAAAAGAGTAATAAATTTAAATTTGTTACTATGTATAGAGTTAAATATTTTAATGTAAGAATCATTTTTTATTAGGAAAAAATGATGGCTTGGTACACAAAATCAAACTAAATGATGCTATTTCCAACACAAAACAGGCGTGAGTTATGCAAAATCATCTTGACATTCATAAAACTGATAAGCAGTGACATCAGTTAGACACACATGCTGAGTTGGAGATCCCTGGCAGTTGCTCTATATCATCAAAATTTACCTTTTCCATCTATAAAAAAAGAATCATGTAAATGAACACATTATGTAGAAGATCATATCAGATTACCTTCACAAGTACTCAATCGCATGAGTTAATGTTGTCAGGTAATTACAGTGTCCACTGCAAGCAGAAAAAGAAATCTACTTATGTATGCAATTATAAGCTTTCATTTTCCAATTTGCTATCATACACAGGTAGATGCAAAAAGAAAGGCAAAGATGAGCAATCTTAGGTGATTTTTTTGTCTAGTTCTTCATGTTTCAACATCAAATAATTTTTAACTATGTGAAATCTTTAAAATGATTTTTCATATATAAATCTACAAAATAAAAGTTGCAATTAGGCAATGGATATTGTAAAATACAGTGGGAAAGGTTCATAAAAAGTTATTAAGAATTTTTAAAATATGAAATGTGCCCTTCAATAATTCTTTTGTGTATAGTATAAGTATTAAGCTTAATTACACCTTTTTTGCACAGTTTTATAAAAACTTTATCAGCTAAAATGAAAGTCCTTGTCCCACGTAACTGTTTCAATATTCAGTTTGCATGATTTGGGCATGTTATACATATTTCATATATGTGATAACATATATTATTTTTATTGACATATTTCAGTCAGGATATTAGCATAAAATAATTGTTATGATTGCAACAGAAAACTAGTGAGGCTTGTTTTTGTATGGTACAAGTTAACTGATATTAAAATCTTCTCAAAATCTGGTGAGTATTTTAGCACATCTCAGTTTAGGACAGTCAACAACTATTCAGCTCTCAGTCGTGATCTGTAAGAAATATTTACCATGTCTGATGTCAGAACCACTGAGATAGAAGTATTTTACAAATTTCCAAACTTAATTTCTGTTTTGAAGTTCCCCAGAGGTTTTATTAGTCTAAGCATTTTGAACTTAATCCCTTCTGTTTTTCTAAGGGTTAGTTATCTGTGTGTGTGTGTTTCTCACTTTTGCATGCATGCCATGATACATGTGTGATAGAGGTCAGAGGACAAGTTGAGATAGCTGATTATAGTCCTATTCTTTATGAGTCTCAGGGATTGAATGTAGGGTATGCAGTAATGAATCTTTTTACCCATTGAGTCATTTCATCAGGCCCAACATACAACTTCTAAAAAGAAAGCATTCTTTTAATTCTTTGTTTTCCAATTGACTTCAGTGACATTCTTATAATTCCAGTCAACTTTACGTTGGTAGATATCCATAATTTCAAATGTTACACAATCATGCACCACATAAGATGAGATGTTTTCTGAGAAACATGCCATTTGTGATTTGTTACTGTGTGATCAGCAATTTCCATTATCCTAAATCAACCAATTTTTATCAATCTTTTAGTACAAAGAAAAATATGGAGAAAACTGAAGATGTATAAAACTTCTCTGAGCATAAAATAAGTGCTGTATTATATTAAATAATTTTAAAATAATACATTTAAAAATAATGACAAAATGTGCCATAGTAAATATTAATAAAACAAAATGGCACTATCAATTTTACCAAATATTTCCTTTCTACCCCATTTCTGAAATTCTGTGAATTAATTTTAAGTTATTCAAGCATTTTCTTACAAAACAACCAGCTATACTACTTGAGCCAACCTAAAATCTCTTTTACAAAGAATGGTTTTAATTCCTTTTCCTAGTATTGTTTCTTTTATTTGTTTGGGATATATAAGCACCTTAAAATACATCATCAGTCTGCCTAAAATTTGTGTATTCCGAATTGTAACTCTGATGAGCCCAAACTCACTCCTTTTGTTTCCTAATAAATGTGCTTCTCTTAAGAGCTGAGAGTTTCCTGCACTGGAGGCCTACTCAATATGTCACAAAGATGAAGCAGAATGAGAGATGAAGGGTCAGGCCTCTTTAGCCTCATTCCCCAGGGAAAGGTGAGTGCACCATCCACCTGTTCAGCAGCCACACAGTGTAGGACAATCAGATGCAACAGGGAGTCAAGTCAAAGTAGAAACTCAGTTTATTACTGTGAGAATCAGTTTATATAGGTTAAGTGACATCATGTGATGTGGGGGTACATCCAGCCAATGAGAGGTAGCCAAGCTCTCCCTCTGGCTAAAGGAGCATCTACCTAGATTTTGCTATCTCATCTCTCCTCAGTAGCATTAAGACTATTCTTCAAATTTGTGCCAGGCTTTTTTCCCTTACAGGCTTCAAGGTACAGCCCTGAAATAATTTTGGTCCAACATCTCCCCCTTTTTTATTTGATACCCCACCCCCTACCCCAGTCACCAAGATAGAATAACCTACTAGGGAGAGAGTATGGGTCAGGGCAACCCCTTTCCAGAGTTTTGGCATGGATACCCTCAAACTGAGAGTTCACCCATGGGGTGAGATGTATGAGCCTATCATAATATACTCAAAAGGTCATGAGATGTAACTGTTGTATCTGTTTTTGGAGCTTGTTTCAGCCTTTGGAGAACTCATGGGCCAAAAAGACAGATCAATAAACAAATGGCCAATAGAACAATTAGGGAAGAGATGAGTGTGGTAAGCCATGGGACCAATTAAACCAGGTCTCATAGGGGGTCCTTACTTAAATAAATCAATATATTTTCTTAACTCATCTAGGGTTCTTGTAATTATCCCGGAATGGTCCCCATAGAAACAACATTCTTCCCCAAGAGCCCTGCAAATTTCTCCCTGTACCATAAACAGCAAGTCCAAGTCTCTCCTATTTTGTAAGGCTACCCTTGCTGAGGGAATCCAAAGACTTTTGTAAATAATGTAATGCAGTCTCTGTGTTTTCTAAGATTGCTGTCAATTGTGAGTGAATTATTCCTATTTCTTATCATAAAATCACCAGGGATGAGATGCCCAGGGCAGTCCTGGCCACCCCTAGTCCCATCAATGTGGTGACAGCCAGGGCCATTATGGACTCTCTCTTATGCCTTCGGGCTAGGAATTCTTGTGTGTGGTAAAGCACATGAGGGAAAATTAATGCAAACAGGCAAGTATCATTATGCAAGAATGATCAGTGTGTCAGGCAGGCAAGAAGTAACCCCTGTCTCTTGGCAGATCCAAAAATACCCATGATCTTTGGGCACCCTCCATGAAGCTATAGACCCATCCCAAGTTAAGAAGAGGGTGTCTGCTGTATGAGACACAAGTTGCGTTCGACATCCGCTAAAGGGGGATAGTCAGTCCCGATTATTGCCCCATTTAGGGGTTTTCCCATCTATAAATATTGGCTTTATCTAGTATTTCATAAGAGCGATTTACCCCAAAAGCTTCAAAGTAGGGAAATAATAGCTGTAAGAAAAGCCAGCAGATCTCAGTGGCTTCAGGGTAAGTAAGGTTTAAAGCCAGAAAGGCCCCATCTTATAAATGGCCTCCATCAAATAAGGTGAGGCTTCTAATGCACCTACATTTCTAGGTAACTTGGTGAAAGATACCTTAGGGATAGATTAAGGGGAGAGGGGAGTAAGGTATGTAAAGACTCTCCTCGGATGGTACTCAGGAAGTATCTGTATTCGAAGCATGATCATATCCCTTTTGATATAGCCTTAATTCCCACATCTTTACAGATAACCTTTATAGGTCCCCTTTCTTCCCTTGATCTGTAATCCTTAGTATCAGAGGGTTATATCTAAATTGAGTTCATCTTCCATATAGGGGGTTCTGGGATAGGGGTACCTGGGAGACCCTGGAGAACATTATAGCTCCATGTTGTTTTATCCAGTGTTCAGTCCCAGTCTGCTCACATTCCCAGGAAGAACAATAGCAACCAGGAGACCCCATCTCCAGCAGTTTCTAATAGCGGAGGTAGTCCAGTTGCTTCCTGGGCATACATAAAAGGGTAATAAGCCAAACGGCATGTCTCCTAAGGAGACAATTTCCTCTCAAGGCTCGTCTGCACATGAACAATAAAGTCCAGACGTGGCTCCCTGGTTTTTGCATTGTGCAAGCTTTAGGTAATTCAGCGGGTCCCTCCTATAGCTTGGCCCAGGCCTCCAGGCCTGCTTGCTTAACTTGGTCTCAATATGGAGCCACAGTTGCGGCTTGTTAGACCCCAGTGGAAAAGCCTCCCCCCATACCAGTTAGCATGAGATAAGTAATGGAAATTGGGGGGAGGGTCGGCTGCTCTATTGGACTCTGCCCTAGTGCGACAGATCTCCTTAAAGAAGGCCGTCCGTTTAACATATTGGGATCCCCCTGAGTAGCCTTAGCCAGACCATACCAGTAGGATGGTACGCTACCTCCTGAAGAAGGGTCCATCCTCAGCCACTACCTTCTTTAATTATTTCAGGTCCTTAGCTTCCCAAGGATACCAGGTTAGAGGGTGATTAGGGCTGGGGGCAACATTGACCGGGAAGGCTCGGGGTCTGTAAACCTTAGCCCTATAGGCCTCAGCATAAGTAGGATTTGGATCCCCAGGAGGCTCCGCCCCATGTTTCTGTGTGAGAGCCCCAACTTTGCAGTTCCTCATGGAGGTTGGTATGTTCATTTCCTCCTAGCAAGAATGTAGCCCCCTTATTTGTCCTCTTCCCCTCTCCTATTTTATCCTATACAGGGCAGCTGGGGGCATAAGGAGGCAGATACTCCTCGTCACAGACAATATCTACTTTCCTTTTTGTCTTTGCCTCTGCCTGCCGCTGTATTCCTTCTCCCTGGGACTGTTGTTCAGTTAATTGCGTCATTTTGATCTTCCCTCTTGTCTGTCTCCTTTTCTACATTCTTTTGGTTAATGGTTACTTTTGGATTCTTCAGACCTCTCCAGATCTTTGACCTTTTCCCTGCTCCTTGCCTGTCTCCTCCCTTGCCCTTCTAGCCAGTTGGTTATTTTCAGATTCCTTAGACCTCTCCAGGTCTCTGATCTTTTACTCACCCATCATTGGGGGAGGCAGAGCAACAGGGTGAAAACATGCCTTAATGGCTGTAATAGTTGAACAGAATCGCAATGGTAGAGATCTATAAAAGTGTTTTTTCCTTTCCCTGGCCAGTCTCCACCCAGTTTCACATGTCCCATGAGAAAAGATTCCCTGTGGGTACCCAGAAGGCTAGGGTAATTATATCCTCCCATACCTGAATTGCATTGTGGTCTGACAATTCTAGGCCTCGGGAGAGTAGCATATACCTCAGCACCTTAAGCACTGGATCATTTTGTGTGTGTGTGTATGATGTTGCGTTACCCATTGTGGGGTCCCACTCACCTTGGCTGACTACTTTGCCTTGGGATCAGTTGCCCCACGTTGAGCACCTGGCAGCCTCCTTAGCCTTATTCCCTAGGGAAAAGTGAGTGTGCTATCTGCCCATTCTGAAGCTCCACGATGCAGGACAATTAGTTCCGTACACACGATGCAGAATAATCAGACGCGATAGGAAGTGAAGTCAAAGCAGGAACTCAGTTTATTACTGTGAACGTTAGCATATATAGGTTAAGGGACATCGTGTTATGTGGGGATACCTCCAGCCAATGAGAGTAGTCAACCCCTGCTTCTGGCTGGCGGGGCATCTACCTAGATTTCGTTATCTCATCTCCCCTCCTCATGTAGCTTTGAACTGGCTTTTCTCTGTTCTGTAGGCCTCAAGGTACAAGCCCTGAGATAATTTTGGCCCCAAAATGAAGTATATATCATTCTTGAGAAAGTAAGAAAGTGAGATGCATTCCTTAGAGCCTGACATTTCCTACTGGGTCTCCATGTTCTCCTTATGTTTACTGACAGAAGGCAGGCAGAAGTCTTTGGATAGATTTTTATCTGAGATCCTACAGGAAAAAGAGTTTACATGTGCTTCATTCAGGTTCTGTCTGTAAAGAATGGTTGAAAGTTAAGCTCAGTAGAAATATTATGGAAATATATAATTGGGTGATAAAATTATGTCATCTGTCAGGGCCAAAGGGATTTTGAATGGGAGGCATTCAATGAAGAATGTACACTTTTTGAAGAAAAGAAGCTTCTTTGATGAGGGGGAGGGGTGAGAACTACACCCAGTTGTGGTGTACAGACAAGTATTAAGAATACAGACAGCAAATACTGGTTTGGTAAGTAGTGGTACTAGGTTTCCCTGTAAATTGGATAACTTTATGTCATGATACTCAATCATTTATATAAAGAGTAATAGGTAGTTAATGATTACTGAGAGAAGGAAATTAATCTTCCCCAGGTGTGAACTCCTTAATTGGCTATTTGATACTGTGGTTATCCAAAAACTATGGTTTTTATTAACACTAAATGGACTCACCAGGTTGTATTTATGTGTTTATTCATTTGAATATGCCTATATATATACATATATATGTAATAATAATAATTAAAAGAAGATAAATGAATTTGAGTGGGAGCCAGATGGGGATGTAGGAGAAGTTGGAAGTATGACAGGGATATAAGTAATGATGTAAAGACAGTTCATATATATGAAATTAAAAACAAAGAAAGAAATAAGAAGGAACTCCAATCTCCAAAGGACTCAAAAGAATTCAAAAGATAGAAAATGCTTGCACTGCCTCAGAAATCAAAAACCCCAAGCCACGGAGTTATACAACTGAATTATCAAATTATATGTGCCTCCCTGCTATTGAATTTAACACTTCACTGGAAGAAGGAAGCAAGAACAGTTTCTTATCAAATTTGAATTCTTACATCATTCTAGTTACTACACAGAGGTTAATTACAGAGTTAAATTGCTTTTATTGATTAAATGTAAGAAGAACACATTTCCAGTTATCTTATAGTGACCAGAATAATCAGGGGCCAAGACTTTCGGTTGAGAGGCATAGGTTGATTACCCCTACTAAACAAATTTATGCACAGAAAATAATATGCTTGTCCCAGATATAAGCAAATAGTATTATGAATATTTTCATTGTTTTTGAAAGTCAGATATTTATAGGCTATTCAGAGAAGTCAACTTGTATTATCAGTATTTTTCTCTAGCCATGGTTACAAGTAATGGGTATAGTAATTTTGCATTGGACTGCCAGTAATTTCTTTGACTTCATGCATGGTTGTGTATGAAAAACTCACATTTAATTTTTCATCTAATAAAGAAATAACCTAAAGAAATTGAAAGAAAAAAATAGCCTTATTTATAGTTATAAAAGTTGTTCCTGTATCACTCATACTATGTTTCCTTTTTGACTTGTTCCCTTCCTGCCCACCTTTGTGGGCACTCATTTGTGACTCCTCAGGTCCCCAAAACCTCTCATCCAAAAACCTTTTAGTTACCCCCATGATGCTGGCACCCTTGGAGGCTACCTGAGTTTCTCTTTGCAGTCTGCCTCAGTTAGACTTTGTCTCAAAACCTTACAGTTGCTTGCTAAAGACGGCCACCTCCTCCTGAAACTTCCAAGCCTCCTCCCAGCAAGAGATAAAACAGAAACTCAATCAAATGTATTAGCTTGCTCAGAGAATGAAGGCTTACATCCAATGAAAATAAGGATGAGATGGCGGTATTCTAGGTCACATCAACTGATACCTTGATGCTAGCATGACACGCTTTGTGAACTCCTGTCTGTGTCACTTGGTAGATCTTTGTTATTATATCTAACTGCATAATGGATTTCCCACCGTCAAAAATTATCCCCTAAAATAATTTAGAAGGCCTGCTGTTCTTTAGCTTTCTTCTAAATCGTGACAAATACAATAAGAAACAGTTTGGTTTTTAATTTGATCCACTTAGCACTGGATCTCTGCAAATGTCATTGGGATTTCTGAACAATTTACCTTAAATCTTGTGAAATCTGTTATATCAAGGCTCTAGTGTATGTGCTATTCAGATCGTACAGTTTTGTACAATTAATAGAACACTGTGATTCTTTTTTACACATTGTGATTCTCTGTAGAATAGGCCAGAAACACAGGACCCTTTGGCCTTTACTACAGTGATGGTGGAGAATTAACACAGATCTGTTCTCATAATGAAGATGGGTACTTTCATATGAATTAGAACTGCATTTTGGTGTTTATTCTGTAAAGGACAAGCAAGATTATACTTTTCAGGTCTTGGTGACATTAAGATCATGCTATTTAGCTCTGATGGAGATGCAACACACAACAATGAAACTAAAATTACAATTACCACATTATTAAGACACTCCATTATTTTTACAGGTTCCTTATGCTTATTTTCACTGGATATATAAGCCTCCATTCTCTGAGCAGGATAACATATTTTACTTAATTTGCTTAGTTCCTGTAGTGTTTTAGAATCTGTTAGCTTGTTGGGATGCTTGGGGAGGTAGACTAAGAAATAAGAGAGATGGTACCTACTGTTCAAGCTAGAGGACTCTCATCTTCAATAAATAAACTAAAGTAAAGCCTCATCTACATGTAAATATTAAGTATGCAGGCCTAGGTGTCTCACAGTCATCAATCATCATGTTTTCATCTTAGACTTCAGCGTTCTAGCCCATGGAAGCATGCTGATGAAACAGTAGACTGCATATGTATGTATATGTGTGTGTATATGTGTGTATACACATATATAATCCAACATTATATGACGTGTTCCATGTAGTAAACCATTAGTAACCAACTTCCTGCTACTTAGGTGAACAACTGCTCCATTACTGAAAAACTGTATTATAACTCATAATAGCCTATGAGATGTGATAATTTCCTGTGCTTTACACATAAGGACTGTAAAAAGATCTTAGGTACTTTGTCCAAACGAACAATTTAGAACATAGAACTGATACTTTTAAAGGAGTAGCCACCCATTCAGAACAAGAGAAAGTGAAGGGATCTTTTATGTATTGTTCAAATAGGATGAAAATTTTCCCTATAGTTTCAACATTTTTTTTATCAGACATAAACAAGAAAATCTCCTGGGTCCCAAGCGGAAACAAAGATATCAGAAGTTGTGTATAGCCAATTATACTAATCAGGTAATGACCACTAAGTGACCTTACAGAGCTAACAAAGTGATAAGATTGGCAGTATTGAGGGCCTAGATGAAGGTGATTCCTATGAAGTTCCATTTCCAAAGCTGTCAATAGTGTTATGAGTTACCTTCAGATGTGAGCAGCCCCAGGTAGGCTTAAGCAATGCAAACAACTTGGTTGTTACATTATAAGTATTTTAGAAGTTTTCTCCCATTTCACAATGCTTCATTGTAATGTTAAAACACATTTGAGAAAACAGAGCCTTTGTGAACACAGAGCAATGGTGAGCTAAAAATCCAAGTGATAAAGCAGTGCTCCTTTAAAATAAGCAGATAGATGATAGATAGATAGATAGATAGATAGATAGATAGATAGATAGATAGATAGATGATAGATAGATAGATAGATAGATAGATAGATAGATAGATAGATAGATGATAGATAGATAGATAGAAAATAAAAAAACCCATATAAGCAGATGACAAAATGGCAACCCAAACTTTGAGAGAAACTCTCAACTGTACTTCTCAGACTGCTCTGTTTTCTCTCGGATTGAAGGTGAGAGGCATGAACACAGTGTATGCCACCCACCCCACTAAGAGAAGCCTAGAAAAAGCCTTCAAAAGAGTTTTAGGAAAGGAAGTAGATGGAGGGAAACAAGGAAGGATTTATACGGGGAAACCACTGACTCTGAAACACGTAGGTTTCTCCTACCTTTTCCTCTAAGAAAGTCTTCTTTTGGAATAACTTATTTTTTAAAGCTTTATGCTATGTGTATATCTATGCATATGTGTGTGTGGGGGGGGGGGTTTACACATGAGTACAGGTGACTGTAGGAGCCACAGGAGGGAATTGGATCCTCTGGTGCTAGACTTACGGGTGATTGTGAGTGTCTGAATGTGGTTGCTGGAAACTGAACTCTGGATAAATGGTAAAGTCTATCACAAAATAAATTTTATTCTCTCATCTCCTTTCACCACTGTTTCTTTCTATCACTTTTCATTTATCACAGGACCTCATATATGAAAAGCACTAAAGTGTTATTGAGTACCACCCCAGCCCTCAGTAAAACTTGAAAGGATTTGTTAGACTAGGGTTTGAAAAAACACATTTAAGTTGACCTCTTTAAAGCATTTTATAACTTTAGTACTTGATTTGAAAAAAGTTACATTTTTTAAAAAAAGTCTGAGCATTTTTAAATATCATAAGGAATTTATCACTTTCTCCATGATCAGTGAGTGCTTTCATTATATAGATTTATAAAGGCTTTAAGAAAGAAGGCTAGAACATTATTTCAGACTGATGGTCAGCTAACAACCTGTAAACACTAGTTTGTTCCTCCTATTTGTTTTCAATATATTGCTGTTACACTGCAAGCCAAGAGAAAGAAAATGAATTAGCTGGAGGCCCAGGAAATGTGCTGGAATAAATCTTTTTCCCAGTCTTTTTCTTTTTTTTTTTAAACCTACATGCTCCTGAAGTAGATCCATAGCCAGCAAATTGAATTTCAGATAGCTTTAACTTCAGCAAGCATATTCAATTCTCTGCCTCAATAGAGAGGAAATGTTTTCAAAATATTGTTTATTTATAATCCTTCTCAAAGAAAAGTGGTAATATTGGTCCACTCCAATTAATTATATTTGCTTTTTGTTATTCTTTGAAATTTGAGAAGAATTTGTAGCAGTTCAGATAATATCTCCTATTAGATACCCGTTGATCAATGAAAAATAATAATTGTGATGATCAAGATGTTTGGAATGAAACCAAATAAAATTCAATTGATTTTTAGAAACTGAATTGAAGCAATCTTTGGCTTTATTCAGCAAGTATATCAGTTCAGGAAGCAATTCATGATGTACTTTTTCTAAAATATATCCTGGATGTATTTTAAGATAACCTGAAGTTACTAAATTTCTGAATTTAAATTTCATTTCATGGAATTGCCTAGTAGTATTTGAAGTTGAGAATACTGTTTAAGATTTTTTAGAATTATCTGTCAGAAATTCAGTAAAACATATGGAAAGTAAAGCAATGATGGTTCCTAATAACAAATAGGAGAATGATTCTTTCAAGTGGGATTCAGATATTTGTAATTTAGAAATATATATTTAGGCTTATTATTTCAATCATTTAATTTGTCCATTGTTTTATTACCATCCTCTAAATCATTGCATGAATATAGAATGATAAGATAAAACGCACTCAAATGGGATGCTTAAAAAGACTAGCTCGATTTCAAACAAGTTAAACTTTTCATTTCTATTATGCCTTTAACCAAATGTAGAAATAAACAGACAAGCAAAATGCATTCTCAGTAGTACAAGGTTGGCTATTCAACTTAAGTGATAGCCACGTTGTTTCTACAAGGCAAGCAACCAGACTAATGACAGTACCCCTACATATGTTCTTCACTCCACATGCCATTTGGAAAAAGCATATAGAGAGTACACTGGAAATCATACTATTTTCCATCTTTCTGTTCAGGAACATTTGACCATAAATTCCCAATTTTAGAAGAAAGCATAGTTCAGAATGTCCTTTGATGTATGTACAAAATGTTGATTGATTGATATTTAATACCTAAGAAATTCAAAAGAACTTACTTTCTATGTAGTCCTGTGTAGTCAGATGCTGCATGTTCATTTCCTGGCCACCCAGACCTGAAATAATCACACAAACTGTATTAATTATAATACTGTTTGGCCAATAGCTTAAGCATATTTCTAGCTAGCTCATTAATTTCTGTCTTTTTTTCTCTCTGTTCCAGAATACACAGAAGAAAAGTGATTTACCAGAATGAGTCTTATGCTCTGGCTTCTTCATGCAGTGTTAGATGTAATTGAAAAACAAGCCTAAATAACACTCATCAGGACTCAAAAGACCTGTATATGAACCACTTACATATGTGTACATGTCTTTAAGGTAAATTTTGTAACATTAAATTTCATTACATCTTTCATTCCTATAAATGCTGCCATACGTCTCTCTACAGGTTTTATAACAGGCTTTATGTTGTCTAGTTGCATTTGAGCATATTTTTCAAACTGAAATGTTGTAATCAAATGTGCAATCTTTCTAAATGCACTAAGTGAAAACAGGTGCATAAGTGTATTACTTTATATTATTGTGAAAGTATATATGAGATTATTTTAGCAAATAAAGTGCTTTAATATGGAAAAAATTTGCTTCTATTTAAATCTTTTCTATTATGACCTCTAAGCTTCTAACCTCGCTTTTAGAAGAATATTCTATAATTTCAAGTTAAAAAGTAATTGTCTCATGATTGCTGTTAGAGCTTCTATCACTAAATATTGCTTTTAATCTTAAAACAAATAATGACTTATGTAAAATATGAGATATAGATATGTTTTCCAAGACTTAACTTAGTTTTTGCAGTACTGTTTAATACAAAGGCTTTTTGGGAAAAAAATATTTATTTAAAATGTTAACTTACCATAGGCCAGATTCTTACTGGTCTGCATAGTGGCCCTAGTAGGTTCTTCCTTAAGATCCCTTACTTCACTAGCCCAAGGTAGCAGTTAAAATTTATAATTCCATGTATGATTTCCCTTCTGTAGAGTGAGCCTCAAATGCAATATGCTGCTGGTTACCAACTTTGTGAGAAGTTCCATTACCTACTAACCAATTTCTTTACTAATGTGGCTCATATTATGCCATCTCAGTTATTAAAACTTAGTAACTGAACTTTGTAATTTAATAGGGCTAGATGCCTATGATTTTGCATGTTTAAAAATTCAATTGCAGGTAATTGCTGTCTTTCTGGTTTGATTTTTCTTTAAAGCAGACGTTGTATGTGTATCCATCTGGCACTTCATTCATTTATTCGGGGTTTTACTTCTTTCTAAAATATGTTTATCTTTCTAAAGAACTGAGGGTTCTTTTAGATATTTTGAATGCATGAATATGAACTCTATTATTTGGTGTTCTAACTAATGTATTCATCTGTATAACTACCATCTAATTGAATAAATGCTCACAACATCCTAGGACGTTACCTCTGTTAACTTCTGGTCAATGCCTCTACTCCAGCTCTAACCACTCTTTGCTTTCAGTTATTAACATAAAAGGTTAGTGTTACGGGAGGTCCTCCCACTCCTCCAGCCTATCACTGCTGAGATACCAGCTTATTGGGGCGTGGTCTCTCTCCCTTTAAAAAAGCAGCCACTTCCCTCTCCACTCTCTCTTCACTTCCTGCTCCGCCGGAGACTAGACTTCCTTCCTGGTTGCGCAGAGGGCTGACAGGGATCTGTAAGTTTTTTCCCCTTTAAATAAATACCACCCTATTAATCATAATTCCAAACTGGTGTGGCATTGTTTATGACGTCTTCAATTGGCACCCAACGTTTGGTTTTAGAACCTCTCCTTTCCCCGCTCGGCTGCCGGCCGCGGCTTGGCGGGAGCCCTCCCTTCCTCAGCCGCCGCCTGTGCCTTGCAGCGGCGGCCTTGGCCTCCCCACGTGGATTTAAACTCCACAGGCCCACGTAGTCTCTGCCCGCGTGGTTTGCTCTTTTCTGAGTCGTTTTTAAATCTCCCTTGCAAGCACAGCTCTTAAGTGGCGCGAACCAGAGCACGCATTTTCTGAAAGCTGCAACCCCTCAGGGTGACTCTGTCATGTGGAGGCATAAGCGGCTTCCAGGTTGCTCTTCTCTACCCCTGGATTCTGGTTTCTGGTTCCATCTCTGGAATTGATTTAATTACATTTACTTTGTTGAGCAACTTACATTTTCCAGTTTTTAACAAATACTAGGCGGACTCTGAAACAGGACCCTGTTTTCATCGAGACTTGGCAACAGCACCACCTGCTGGATAATAGGTAATATGGCAGTTCTCGTTTCCAACGCGAATTTTACTGTTCTGGTTACCAATACAATGGGTTATATCATGCAAGGTTTATATGACTATGGGGATAACTTAATTTACTGGTTACTAGGTTTCAGTATTCTTTTGCATATACTATCATTTAGGAAGATCATGGCACTCCTAAGAACCATACAATCTTTACTAGAAACTCATGCAGGTCAGGAGATTAAGGATTCAAAATAGACAATAATAAAGACAATAATAAAAAGACTTGAAATGATTGAAGAAATGATTGGAGCTGGTGAACAGAGTAATAAGGCACAAGGACAGGATACAATGCCAACACCAGCTATTAGAACTAGCTTACCAAAGGTTTTAGCGGCATACCTTATACTGAATTCTGACAAAGCGTCAACTTCTAAAGGCTCAAAGGGAGTCAGAGAAGCTAGATGGACGCCAATAGCAATGAATGATCTAAAAGAAATTAAGCAAGCTATTGTTAGTTTTGGCTTGCACTCTGCATATGTAAAGAAAATGATAAGGACTTGGGCTTCTAATGCTAGAGCTACTCCCCATGATTTCCATCAGTTAGCGTCTGCAGTTTTAGATAATGGACCTTCCTTGATGTTTGGAATTTATTTCAGAGAAGAATCCAAACATATGGAACAGCAAGGAAGAGAAAAAGGTATTGAGGTTTCCCAAGATCAAATTCTTGGTGCAGGAGAATATGCTGATCCACGGGTCCAAGCTCTTTATGATGATGAAGTACTGTGTCTATGTCACCAAGCAGTTTTAAATTCTTGGAATAGGATACAAGATCCAGCAAAAAGGGTTGAATAATATACCAGAATTAGACAGGGACAGAGAGAACCCTTTATTGACTTTTTGCAAAGATTAATTAAGGCTCTGGACATAGGGGTAACAGACCCAGAAGCTAGACGAATACTTCTTGAATCTCTAGCTTTTGAGAATGCAAACATAGAATGCAAAAAGATAATTGGGCCTTTAAAGTCTAGATCAACACCTATGGATGAATGGATTCAGCATATGATGAATGTTGAGACGTTTAGCTATAACGATGAATCTTGGGTAGGAGAAGCGATTTCCACAGCAATGAGGAGACATCAAACTGCCAGGTGTTTTAATTGTGGTAAATTAGGACATCTGAAAAGGGATTGCAGGCACAGAATTTCTAGGAATAATATCTCCTCTGGGAATGACAAAAATAGGAGACCTAGGCCTTCAGGTATATGTAGGAGATGCGGTAAAGACCGACATTGGTCCAACGAATGCAGGTTAACAACAGACAAACAAGGCAACCGGGTACCGTTGGGAAACTCCTTGAGGGGCCTCTCGCAGGCCCCCAAGCCAACAGTGGCCCAGTCATTCCCAGTCACAATGGAGAACGTGCCTCACCAAGAAAATTAAAAGCTCCAATTTCTGATGTAAAAAGTAATACTGGTCTAAATGATGAAATCCGTGTGGAGGATGAGTCAAAAAACCAAGTTGGACAGAGTAAATGTATATTTTGGCAGACTTCTATTAATGATCAAAGACCAAAGCTAAGAGTCTGTATAAATGGCACTTTTATTGAAGGCTTATTAGACACAGGTGAGGAAGTAAGTATCATTACGCCAGAATCTTGGCATCCGAATTGGCCTCTTCAAGAGGTAGATGCTCAGTTCCTGGGAATTGGAACCCTATCTCGTGTAAAACAAAGCACAAGATGGGTTGAATGCATAGGGCCCGAAGGGCAAATAGGAAGACTAAGGCCATATATAGCCAATATTGCCATAAATTTATGGGGCCGTGACCTGCTACAGCAATGGAATACCCAGATTAACATTCCTGTAGTTCCAGGAACTCATAATTCTGGGAGGGATATGATGAGGTATTATGGAAAAAGGTCACCAGCCATTCAGGCTATACAAGAACATACAGCAAATACCAAACCTTTAGAGGTACCAACAGCCCTACCTTTAAAATGGCTAACTGAGAAGCCAATATGGATCAAACAGTGGCCTCTAGCTGAAGATAAACTACAGGCATTGGAACAGCTGGTGCAGGAGCAACTAGATGCTCACCACATTGAAGAATCAACCAGCCCTTGGAATTCTCCTGTGTTTGTTGTAAAAAAGAAATCTGGTAAATGGAGAATGGTGACAGATCTAAGAGCTGTCAACAAAGTAATTCAACCTATGGGCCCACTACAGTCTGGAATTCCTTTGCCTTCTCTGTTACCAAAAGGATGGCCTCTTATTGTTATTGATTTGAAAGATTGTTTTTTCACTATACAGTTACAAGAAAAGGATAGAGAAAAATTTGCCTTCACAGTGCCTACTTATAATAATTCTCAGCCTAATAGGAGATATCAATGGACTGTCCTCCCACAGGGTATGCTCAATAGTCCTACATTGTGCCAATATTTTGTAAGTAAGCCATTGGAAATAATTCGCAAACAATTCCCCAAGTCCATAATTTATCATTACATGGATGACATCTTGTTATCTGATTCAAATAAAGATACTTTAGAAAGGATGTTTGAAGAAGTAAAGAAAGTCTTGCCTAGGTGGGGATTACAAATTGCCCCTGAAAAGATTCAAAGAGGAAATTCTATCAATTACCTAGGTTACAGAATAGGATTAGAGAAAATTAAAACGCAAAAGGCACAAATTAGGAGAGACTGGTTAAAGACTCTTAATGACTTCCAAAGATTGTTAGGAGACATTTCCAGTCTACGACCAGCTGTTGGGATAACACCTGATCTAATAGTTCATTTAAACAAAACCTTAGATGGTGATAAAGATTTGAATAGTCCAAGAGAACTGACAGCTGAAGCAGAAAAGGAACTGACAATGATTGAGGAAAAATTACAGGAGGCACATGTGGATAGGGTGAACCCGAATCTTAGCTGCATCCTAGTCATGTTGCCTTCCAGAATTTCTCCTACAGGGATTCTAATGCAGAGGGAAGATATTATTTTAGAGTGGATATTTATACCTAATAAACCAAGTAAAAAATTAAAAACTTATGTGGAAAATGTCTCTGAATTAATTATAAAAGGTAAGCTGAGACTTCGTCAACTAGCAGGTATAGACCCAGCAGAAATTATAGTGCCTTTTACTACTGAAGAAATAAAAAAGTTATGGGAAGACAATGAACCGTGGCAAAGAGCTTGTGCTATTTTTTTTGGAGAAATTAATAGCAACTATCCCGAAAGTGGTAGACTTAACCTTATAAAAAGAACTTCTTGGATTCTTCCTAGAATTGTACGTGATGCTCCAATAACTGGAGGCCGTACGTTCTATACTGATGCAAATAAATCAGGGAAAGCAGGTTACAAGTCAGATGAATTGAGTAAGGTGGAACAAAGCCCTTATAATTCTGTCCAGAAGGCAGAATTATATGCCATTCTTATGGTGCTAAGGGATTTTAAAGAACCTCTTAATATAGTTACAGATTCACAATATGCAGAAAGAGTTATCTTGCATATTGAAACCGCTGAATTTATACCAGATGACACAGAGTTGACTTCATTGTTTATCCAGGTACAAGACATAATCAGGAACAGGCTTTGTCCGATGTACGTAACACACATCTGGTCCCATACAGGTCTGCCTGGTCCTCTAGCCCAAGGCAACGCTGAGATTGATCAATTATTGATTGGAAGTGTGTTGCAGGCCTCAGAATTTCATAAGAAGCATCATGTCAATAGTAAAGGCCTAAAGAAAGAATTTTCCATTACTTGGCAACAAGCTAAGGACATTATAAAGAGATGTCCTACTTGTTCTTTCTATAATCAAACACCGTTGCCTGCAGGGAGTAACCCAAAGGGCACTAAGAGAAATGAAATCTGGCAGATGGATGTGTTCCACTTTATGGAATTTGGTAAATTAAAATATGTACACCACACCATAGACACGTATTCAGGTTTTCAATGGGCTACTGCCCTGAGCTCAGAAAATACTGATTCAGTAATCACACATTTATTGGAAGTTATGGCCATCATGGGTATACCTGCGCAAATAAAGACAGATAATGGTCCAGCATATGTATCTAAGAAAACGAAACGCTTTTTTGATTATTATAATATAAAACACATTACAGGTATACCAAATAATCCTACAGGTCAGGCAGTTATAGAAAGATCAAATCGTACTATAAAGGATATGCTGAACAAACAGAAAGGGACCGAAAATACCCCCAGAAATAGATTACATAATGCTTTATTAACCTTGAATTTTCTTAACGCTAATGAGAAAGGAACAACAGCAGCAGAAAGACATTGGATAATGGAAAAGTCTGCTGAACTAAATCAACCGATTTATTTCAAAGATGTGCTGACCTCTCAGTGGAAGCCAGGAGATGTGCTACGTTGGGGAAGGGGTTTTGCTCTTGTTTCCACAGGAGAAGAAAAATTGTGGATATCATCAAAATTAATAACGTTTCGATTTGAAGAGGAGAAACCTCTTGGAAAGGAGAAATGACAACTCATCCACAATGATGATATTCATACAGGTGGTAAGAAAAACATACAGAATGGGGGCAGGGTTCTGTTCTTATCTCCACAGGAAAACACTCATCTTTGAGAAATTCAAGGGACCCTGGATGTTTGGATACTGACAGATGGAAAAATACCTGCCCAATAGGAAATATCAAGAAAACTGAATGGGTTGTGTAAGTAATATTAAACCATATTTCTAAATTTATAAAGCTGGTTTTGAAGTTGGACTCTGGCTCAGTCCCTCTCCAATTCCAAGCCTGTTAGTAAGAGAAAAACCCAGAGTTTCTGGAGTTTCTGTCTCATGTCAAGAGCCATGATGTGGGACAGAAAGAAATATGAGTTTAGAAAACATCTTTGCTTTTCTTCATATCTATCATACTTTTCATTGAATATATCTATCATGCCTTTCAGTGAATATGTATATCTATGTTTATATATGTCTATATGATTAATGTTTAAGTTTTTCATAATGAACAATGAGTTTTTTCCTGAAGTGACATTTGAAGTTTCCAGGAAGAAGATGGGGCGCCATAACAACAACTCCACCTGGTTGATATGACTTCATGATACTGATAGCGCTACTACAAGACCTGCTTTGGGTACCAGCTGCATAAGACAGTTCCAACTTGGTTAGCTGAAATGGTGCACATCTTATACAACATTTTGGTCAGACCTGCACAAAATACTCAGAGACTATTGGCAATATTAAAAGACATTGATCTTGAAATTTAGCCATCATTTTACTTTCACAGGATCCCCCAGAAAGAACGTCGCCCCCATGACAGCTGGAAGTAATTCTAGAGGACGACGTCCCCTCTGCCAGTAAAGTTTGCCCTTGGGTTTAGGGACATCATTTAGGGGTTGATTATAATTAGTATACGATTGAGGGTTGGGGGAGGAATTTTATAAGCTCAGGGATCATTTGGAAAAAAAAAAGAGGGATGATGGGATAATAGATTTGTAATTGTGAGTTACTGTTTTTAGAAAAATATATTGGTATAGATTCTTGTATATTGATACAAAGTTAAATTATATTGACTATTGTATGCATGCATGTTTCTACCTCTGTTTAAAACATTCTTATGTATTGACATATATTGTATTGATATATATATATATACATATATATATATATTGTATATATTTACCATATTGCAGTGTACATTTCTACCTCTGATTAAGATACTTATATAATGTTTGTGTATTGATATATATTTACCTACTGCAATGTATATTTGTACATTGTTTATATTTGGAGGTCATTGTCCTCATTTGTTTCACAGTCGTTTATTATCTTAGTCTTTAAGTTAGATAGATATTGAGAATTATATAGACTAATAGTCATCTAAGTTTGTCATTTATAATTAGACTAATCAGGTTCTTTAGATATATAGAGATTATACTCAGTATAGATAGATAATCTTCAACTTCTTCAAAGAGCTGTAGAAAATGGCCTTTAATCTAACTCAGAGTTTTGTGGTAGTGAGACACAATTGCTCCTGGCAACACCACTCTATTCCCGAGAGAATGTTGAGCACCAAAGACACTCCACCTGGAGCCTTTCCTTTTGGCAGAACTGGCCTTGGGGCAAAGAAATGCCCATACCTCAACCACTGACAAAGATACAGAGCGTGCGTCAATGGATAAAACAGGGCTGTCTTATCCTGCCAAGACAGGGTAAGATAGTTTTGAAAAGTTGCTTGCCTTTGAAAATGGTGTGTCAGTTATGTTAGGCCTTAGCCAAAGTTGGTTGCTTCAATGCTGCTAATGTGACTTTGGGTGATTGCCTAGGTAGCTAGTTGTCTCTGTGATTTGTTGCATGTTTTGGAAGTTGTTTTACTGAACTTCCTAATTAACCAGGTAACATTATTTCCCTTCTCAGATCTTCGATGGGGTTGGAGACTATATAGATGTAGTTACTTTTCTCTCATGACTTGGCCAAGTTATTTATTATACAAGACCTAAGCTAGTTAGAATAGGATATTTGTACTTATTGTATATAATTTCATAGTAGGTTTAGAACTCTCTTATTTAAACAAAAGGGGGAGTTGTTACGGGAGGTCCTCCTACTCCTCCAGCCTATCACCGCTGAGATACCAGCCCATTGGGGCGTGGTCTCTCTCCCTTTAAAAAAGCGGCCACTTCCCTCTCCTCTCTCTCTTCACTTCCTGCTCCGCCAGCGACTAGACTTCCTTCCTGGTTGTGCAGAGGGCTGACAGTGATCTGTAAGTTTTTTCCCCTTTAAATAAATACCACCCTATTAATCATAATTCCAAACTGGTGTGGCATTGTTTATGACTTACGTCTTCAGGTTAGTATTGCCTTTTATTTTTTAATTAATTTATTCATTCACTTAGTGCGCATGGGTGTTGGTTGAGATAGAAACATCTCAATATTTTACTACTAAAAAAATCCATTTTGAATGTGAGTATTAGTAATTTATTTTTATGTTAATTATAAATGATTTAAAATTTAATTGAAATATAATTTATAATTTTCTTTCTCTCCAGCCTTTTCCACATTATCTCTTTCCAGTTCCTCCTATAATCTCCCTTATTCTCCCTTGCAAATTCATGTCCTCTTTTTCTTGCCTGTTGCTGCTTATATTTACAAATCTATATACCATCTGTTGATTTTATTTAGCGTTGTGTGTGTGTGCGCACGCATGCGTATGTGTATGTGTGTGTGTGTGTGTGTGTGTGTGTGTGTGTGTGAAGATTAGCAAACAACTGTAGAGCTGGTCTCCCCTTTCATCTCTATATGGGTGCAGGTCATCCTGCTGTGTGGCAGACACTTTTCCCATTGAACTATCTCACCAGGTCAATACTTGTTGTTGGTATCCATGCATCCATTTTTGAAAGACTTTGTGTTATTTTGTTTTCCTGGTATAATAAACCCAGCTTTCCTAAGTATGTTTTGTACAATCACTTCTACAGACATACACCTATTTATCACCAGGGTTTCTATAATTTTTAATAAACTGAAAGCCTTTTATATTTACACAGGAGTGTGAAAGTTATTGGTTTTTTCAAAAAGTAATAAAAGAACATTAAAGTGACATTTTTAACTTGTTTAAATTTGAACATTCTCTTGGGAAGCTAGTAAAGTTTCTTGTGAACTAACTAACGTTGTATTTAATGATCTCTAAAGATGGTGAGTATTTTTTTTCACACACAAATAGGTCAATATCTTGGAAAAGTGCTAGTTCAAATATTTTACATTTCAAATGTTTTGTCTTATTATTAGCAAAGTATAGTTATTTTATGAATTATGTTCATGAATCACTTTAAGATGCAAAAGAAAAATGATTTCTCATTAGTGGTTATACATAAAATGTTAACATATTGCTAACTTAGAAATTATTCATTAAATACTGAAGTGAGGAAAGTTTCTTCCTGCAGCATGTTATTCTTTTATTATTATTTAGATTTATTCTGGGATCCCCTCTAGAGGCAAGTCTCTTGACAACCCTAAAATGGCTCCCTTAATGTAAATTTTGGGCAGTAGAGTAGAGTGTGCCTAAGCTGGCCTTGCCCCACTATCACACTGATGATTATCTCAAATATCACCATAAAATCTTTGACCGGCAACAGATAGAGATAGATACAGAGACCCTCATCAGAGAAACGGACTGAGCCTCCAAGGTCCAGTTGAAGAGCAGAAGGAGGGAGAAGATGAACAAGGAAGTCAGGACCATGATTGGTTGGTCGTCCCATTGAGACAGTGTGCCTGATCTAATGGGAGCTCATCAAATCCAGCTGGACAGGCACTGAATGAGCATGTGACCAAACCGGACTCTCTGAATGTGGTTGAAAATGGGGGCTGACTGAGAAGCCATTGATAAAGACACTGGGACTTGTTTATACTGCATGTAATGACTTTTTGGGACCCTAGTATGTTAGGTTGCAAAGCTTCCTAGGCCTGGATGTAGGGGGAGGGCCTTGGACTTCCCACAGGGCAGGGTTCTCTGCCCTCTCTTAAGGAGGGAGGGGGAGTGGGGGAGAGGGAGGAGAATGGGAGGAGGGGAAGAAGTGTAAATTTTTGAATGAAAAAATAAAATTAAATAAAACAAAAAATAGATTTATTCTGTCCTATGAGTGTGTTTTGCATGTGTAGATATATACCGCATGCCTGTCTTGTGCTCTTGCAGGTAGAAGAGGCCATTGGATCCTTTGGGACTGAATTACACATGGCTGTGCACCACCACATGTATGCTGGGAACTAAGAATCTCTGGAAGATCACAGAGTGTGTTTAATCCACTGAGCCATTTCTCTACCCCGCACAAAATGCTATCCTTAAGTAAAACATACCATATATAGCTGAACATCTTACACTTCAGTCTAGCTGAAAACATTCTCACCTACCTACTTCCTTATTTTCTTCAAAAGTAGGAAGATTGCAACAGAATAAAAGCCAATTTTTTTTTGCACTATTTTGACAGAACCAAGTGAGATCTCCGTACTAGTCAAATCGAAGCATTCCATTTTTTCATAAAACTATCAAGGACTTTCCCTCTCATAATTCATTTCATATTTTATTTTGTAACTCATCTTCTATTTTATACTTTCTCCTAGAACAGAAAAAAAATCACCTCTAAAGAAACTAAGGTTCTATCAAATTACATGGTTTAGAACTGTATGTAAATATAATTGATAAGTATGACACATTTTTATATGTCCCGTTTCTTCTAGTGCAGTCATATTAAGCTACTAACCCCCTTGTTTTTGAGAGTCTCATATTAAGGCTCAACACATTTTGTCCTGTCACACAAACAAATAAATCTAAAAGAAAGAATAAACATTAGCCACAAGGATTCTCAAATTTGAATTTATTATTTTTCAACCTTGATCACAAGAACTATTTCACCTTAAACAGTTATTACATTTTAAAAAATATTTCAGGAAAAGTTGACCTTTATTTTCAACTGTCTTATGTTGCAATAATTACTGTAATTATGTCTTCTAGCCTTGTAAATAGCTGGATGAAAAAATTCAATTGTATCTAGACTTCAGCTTCTCATCTTGGTAATTGCTTATAAATCATATATGTAAAGAATGCACTTATGATGAAAAGACAGTGTCTAGTTTGCTCTTTAAGTTGTTGTTTACTTAAATAAAATACATCCAATGTTACTATATCTTTATCAATAATGCTAAAATTTAATTAGAAATCAACTCTGGATGAATGAGGAGGCATGATTCAGCAAATAAACTTAGGGCCAACTATGGACCACTAAGCTGCCTTATGTTCAGCAAGTACAACTCCTTTTGTTCTTAGCTTTATTTGTAATTTAAATTTGGATAGATATACTATATCGAAGACTTATATTCTTTGTTATTTTAATGGATGTCTTTATATAATAGTCTATGTATAGTAACTCACAAAAATGAAAAAAATTAATATAAGTAATCAGACAGTATTCCATATGTAATCTGGCACACTTTATCCACTGTAGCAAAAATGTCAGCTGAACAGTGCATGTACGGGTATAGTGAGTGCCTGAGAGCTAGGAGAATACTTATGTAACAGTAAAGATTTACTACTGACTACTTTATCTCAGAAAAAAAAAATTGTCAGTTTTTTTTATTTGTTTCATTTTATTGAAAATAGAAATTTTATTCATATAATATATCCTGATCATCGCTTCTTCTTCCTCTACTCCTCTCATTTTCTCCCTACCTCCCATTCTGTCTGGATTTACTCCATTTTTGTCTCTCATTACAAAATAAGCCAATATAAGGGATAATAATGAAATAAAATAAAACAAAAAAACCTAAAACATTGAAGTTGGACAAGACAAACGAGCAGA
Organism: Microtus pennsylvanicus; assembly: GCF_037038515.1. Taxonomy (NCBI): domain Eukaryota; kingdom Metazoa; phylum Chordata; class Mammalia; order Rodentia; family Cricetidae; genus Microtus; species Microtus pennsylvanicus. The sequence goes on from NC_134587.1 coordinate 93,178,252, forward strand.
ATGAAAAGAACCCAGGAGAATGCACAAGAATTAGAGATCACACACCCGTGAATCCCATAAAAACACTAAGCTGGAAACCATAACATATACACAGAGGTCCTGATGCAGACCTGTGCAGGTGTGCCTGCCACTTTAGTCTTAGTGAGTGTTGATCACATTGATTTAGAGGGTCTTGTTTTCTTGTGTCCTTTATCCCCTCCAGATCTTACATGCTTTCTGCCTCTTCTTCCATCGGGCTCCCTGAAGGGTAGGATTTAATAGAGACATCCCATTTAAGCCCAAGTGTTCAAAGACCATTGTCTGGCTGTGAGTTTATAATTTTCCCCTCTTTGGCAGGAGGAAATTTCATTGAAAATGAAAAAGCCAATACCTTTTCCTTTTATTGAAAATGGATTTTTTTCTCGTGTAACATATCTTGATTATGGTTGCCACTACCTCTACTCTTCTCAGTTCCCCCACCACCACCTATGCCATTCAGATCGATTGCCTTTCTGTCTCTCAGGAAACCAACAGGATTCTAAGGGATAGTAGCAAAATAAATTAAGATAAAACAAAAAGCTAACACATTGACACCAGCCAAAACAAACAAACAAACAGAAAAACAGATGAAAAATAACTGAAAAGAAGAAAGAACGACAACAAAAATAAAAAACAAACTGTAGTCTTTTGCACACTTGGAAATTCCATAGAAACACTAAACATTTTAATGTCCTCTACAACAGTGTCTCTTCCTCCCTTCTTCCCTCCTTTGACTCCCTCCCACCCTTTCTCTCTCCTCTCCTTCCATTTCTCTTTCTTTCTATCTCATTACTTAAGCCAGGCTGACCTTTAACTTCTGATTCTCCTGCGTCAGCCTCCCCAGGGCTGGAATGATAAACATGTACCACCGTGTTAAGATCAAAGACCTCATTCTTCGAAAGCTCTGATTTCCCATCAAGATTTTGGAATGTAACAGCAAAACAAAACATTCTAAGTTGTTAGGGTCCGTCAGTTATCCACTAAAAACTTGACTTAATTCTCGTAATGTGGGACTCAACATTGGTTGTTTCGACAGTCTAGGGAAATGTGCTGGAAAATGATAAGGTGTTCATACAATGTGTTCTGTCCAGCAATCTCTAAAGAGGATATGTTACGTTTCCAGCCTAACATGGAGAAGGAGTAAGTTTTCTTAATCTATCTTCTTTTGGCTTGCCAAAAAGAAGCTAGGAACAAAGGAATTTAGTATCCTAGGAGATGGCATCATGATGAGGGGAAATGTAACTGGCTTTGTGAATCACTGAATAGAAGATATCACTTCAAAGCCCAGGGAACCATCGTGTGGATTGTGACATCAGTGTTTTTGGCCATGGGATTGGTCTTTGGATTTCTCCATAACATTTATGCTTCCTTGATCCATCACTATAGTTTATATGAGTCTATATAGATCTTCCTTATTTCTAACATAAATTAAAAAATAAAGCCCCTTACTTATATTTTCTATCGACATATTTATTCAGGATTAGGCCTGTATTTGTCTAATATATATATATATATATATATATATATATATATATATATATATATATATATATATATATATAATGTTCTGTTGCAAACCCTGACTTATTCTGGATGGTGATATAAATCACTGACAAGTTCAGCCTTCCCTGAAACAGCCAGTGTTAGCACCAGCCTGCCTCTGCCACCAAAGCAGTTATGTCATCACCTGTCACCAGGTGCCATCCTACCGTCAGCTAGGGAACATGTGCATCCCTTAAAAGTGCCCAGCAGGCAACGCTGTCTCTCTCTTGCCTCCTTTTTCTCCCCTTACTTCTCTTGTCTCTCTTGCCCATTCTCCTCTCTAGTGTCTTTGCTGTTCTCTGCCTGTCTATCTGCCTGCCTCTCTCATCTCCCCACAATGACATGGTCTTTCACTCAATGCTCTCCCCCAGTAAACCTCTGGCACTCATGGTTTCCTGTGGCGTGTGCTCAGTGGCATACCTTGGCAGGGCCAGCCAAAAGGTATGAACTTCACCTTTCTTTTTGATCCTTTCAGTCAGTCTTGCTCCATTTTCAGTTTAGGGAATTCCTGATTCTAAGATAAAATAGGCTATATTCTTAATGTATTTTCAGTTGCTAAACCAATCTTACACTATCTCTAGGGGAACGTCTAAGGAATAGCACAGTTAACACTTGTCAAAGTGTGCATGTAAAAGTCCATTCTCATCTCAGAATACACAGATATTAAAAAGATGAACATTTCAGATAACAATTTTTTAAAAAATTTTGGTGTGTGTTAGAAACTTCTTCAGTGGCTCTTTCCAAGTCATTATAACCAGAGTAGCAGCAATTTCAGTTTCAAAATGACTTCTTTCAGTTATACCTCCTTTGTAATTCTAGCTTAATGACATGTAGTTGGGTTTTCTACTTTGTCAGTGTTAACATCACACAGATGTTCATTTGTGGAAAACACAGCTGCCTATCCAAATGCTCTTCCATCCAAAGAAATCACAAAGATATCAATTAAGTAAAGGCACATACAATCAGAGGTTTTATCTTTTTAAATTATGACATACATGAAATTTTGATCTAAGTGGACTCAAAAATACCCTCATACTTAATAAGATTTTCTTACAAGTAAGGAAGAATCAGCTATAATATTAAGAATATTTTATTTCCAGCTTGGAAAAGAATTATAATGGGCAACAAATTGACTTAAGATATTTTGCATGTATCACTGTATTGAACTGTTGTGAATTAAGAATCATGAAAATTTCTTCAAAATACACTGCAATGTGTATAGGTTAAATTGGAAGTACTTTTATGACTCTCACTCAAAAGACACTGGATGAAGTGTGTTCACTAGACCTATATAGTATTAACAATACTCCTTTTGCACAAAATGTCAACTTTCTACTAACTTCTCAGCAGTAGATTCCTATACCAATTGGGCACCTAAATTTTTATATGGATTAACATGGGAACACAAATAGGTCTTTTCATGACACCATCTTAATTCTTATAATGTATAATCATTTGTCCACTAGGCTCTTGGATACTCTTAGAAGGCTCTCCTGTCTAGTCCAGGAAGTATTATAGAGGTGTAAGGATTAAAATTAGCTCTTATGCTCTCTCTAGCTGGGCTGTCACTGTATATTGCATTGACTTCTTAATTGTTCCGTCCCCACATATTACCACATTTTATATCACTCGTCAGGAAAGAACCTGAGACTTTTCTGCACAAAACTTGATCTGACCTAAAAGACACACTGTCTGAATTTCAACTCTACATTTTGTGACATGATATCAATATTCTTGACTGTTAGGTCAAACCTAATCTTCCTAGAAGTTAGGTGGATGAAACCTAGAAGTCTATTCTGGAACACAATAAAAAGACTGCAGAAAGAAAGAAAATTCTGTTCTGATATTATTGAAGCAGGAAACCAATACCACCTGCTTCTTAGTATGTGAGAATAGCCCTGTTGAGTTGTCTTCCTACTGAGCATGCTACAGATACTAATGCTAACTGAGACAGTCCTGGAACATCCTGCTTTATGCTGAGAGCTAACATATTTTCCTCCTTGATAATGAGAGCAAAATGCTTAACCTTTTGTGCAGCCTGCCAAAAACCTTAGAGCCAGCTTTTATACTTAATTAAAACAACAATGGTCTTTTTTTCCTGATTTATACATTGTTTGATGCAGTCTCAACAGTTTTCTTTTAATTCCTCATATTATCTTTCTGAAAATTCCATATTGTCTCACTTGGAGTGAGAAAGGGCATATGGGCTTCATTCCGAAATGTACCTAATTATACCCATGTGATAGCAACTTTGGTAAAGGAGAGTACACTGCATGCTACCTAAGGAGACGTGCAAACATCAAACCAGCCACAATCCCTGTGACCTACAATAAAGTCCTGCATGCAAGATGTGCTAGTGTAATAGTGACACAAATTTTGTGGGAGTAATCAACCAATATCTAATTTTCTGAAGGGTCTGGACACAAGAATGAAAATATAAAACTAGAAATATAGACACCAAAGATTAGAATGTAGACATTTAGGATATAGGAAGAGAGACATATAAAGCTGTGGACCTAAGTAAACTACCAACAACTTTTCCAGCGGATCACAGATCAATCATTCACAGGAGCTATTTTCTCAGGTGCCTGGAAAACCTCCATCAGCATAGGTCATTGTGCTACTGGCTGTTTTATTTACAAGGCCAGAGCTTCTCCCTGCAAAATGAGAGTATTGTCCTGACCATCCCTGATAAATGACAGCGGTGAACTGAGTTAACCTTTAGGAGACAGAGATATGTGACCTTTGGGTTAGACACTATCTCTTTTATGGAAAACTAGAGCCACCAGAGAAGAGGCATAAGACTCCAGTTTATACCTGGAGGTGCCAGGAGACAGTGGACAAATACAATGGTTTAATTGATGAGCTCTGATAATGGAGGTTGTAAAGTATGGCAGTCAGTATCGTTTTTGAGATAGTATGAAAAGCTTTTCGCTGTCTTCTAAGTTCTCAGCCTAAGGAACCAATTAATATTAATATATTAACCTTCTAGTATTACTAGAAGCCCCTTTTCTGACTCATTGCTAAAGACATCTGTTTTCTCACAATTAGTGATTTTCATTGTAATCTCCTCTGAAACATATTTCACGATGGCTGCCTAGTTAATCATTGACATTAGCACTCACTCCCCTTTAGGGTCTCTGCTGACCAACCTAAGTGTCAGGGCAAGGTTGTAAAAATTCCTTTGCTAGCCCGGTGGTGGTGGCACACGCCTTTAATCCCAGCACTTGGGAGTCAGAGGCAGGAGGATCTCTGTGAGTTTGAGACCAGCCTTGTCTACAAGAGCTAGTTCCAGGACAGGCTCCAAAACCACAGAGAAACCCTGTCTCGAAAAACCAAAAAAAAAAAAAAAAAAATTCCTTTGCTCAGACCTAATGCTTGGTGCCCTTACTATAAAAGGTGGATTCAGAAACTAGTGGGGGCCACAGCCTAACCAACACCATCTCTGGCTGTGGTCTCAGCTAGCTGATAAGCTTCTGCTTCTGTGTTCCACAGAGTTGTTTTTTTTTTTTTTTAAGTTTGCTTCTGGTTTTCCTAGGATCTCGATTCTGGAATAAAGTTTGCTTCTGGTTTATTAGACTTGGTGGTGTTCTCATCTTTGCGTGACCCCCCTGGACTCAACATACTCCACGAATCAATTCCTGACACTGCTTGGTGACCAAGAAACAAACATTAACAATTAATTCATTAAATATCTTTGTTGTCTGAGTTTTTTGTCCTGTCCAGTCCTTGTAGTCATTAAATCTCAAAGAAATCACACAGAGGTCTACATTAACTATAAACTCATTGGTTTAGTAGCTCAGACTTCTTATTAACTCATATAACTTATATTAGCCCATTATTCTTGTCTATGTTAGCCACATGGCTCGGTACCTTCTTCAGTGAGGCAGTCACATTTTGCTTCTTCTTCTTTGGCTGGGTCAGGACTGCAGAATGCACTTTCTTCTTTCCAGAATTCTCCTGTCCTCATTGCTCTGCCTCTACTTCCTGCCAGGTTGCCTACATATACTTCCTGCTTGGCTACTGGCCAATCAGCATTTATTTAAAAAATAATTGACAGGCTATAGACCATTGTCTCACAGCATATCTTGAAATTGTATGTTCACCTCTGCTAGGCTGGGGTCACAGAGAAAGAAGGAAATTTGACGGTGATGGTCTTAACATCAATATAGTGGCAGAATTAAGTATAGCTCATGAATAACCTATTTAGTGATGATGTAATTTTATTGATTATCACAGCTAAGTGAATATTGAATTTCCAATCCAAGACAAGGTTACTTTAAGTTGATTATAACTATCACGTATTTGAAAAAAAAAAAGGAAGCTTTTTTTTCATGAAAGCATCTGAAATTGTACTTTTATCATGATTTCTTCTTTCATCTCAATTTCATTTTTGTCTCATGAATGCTAATGATTTGGCTATAACTCCAAGGAACCTAGATCTTTATTAAAATTCAATGTCATATTATTACCAAGGGAAAAAATGAAAACTGTCCTTGGTGAAAGCATTTTTAGAGGACTGTTTGACCTGGTGGTCTGCACAGAGTTAGCATTCCCCATGTGGCTTGTTATTTGAAATGTTCAATGTAGTTGAGAGACTATGTCTAATAGAGATAATTTATTCTCTGGGGTAATAAAATGCTATAATGTGAAAATAGAGTAGAGATATTCTAATAGCCCAATAATCATAAACTGACATAATGAAGAAAAAATATTACATCATCTTGCAGAAAGCTGTGGTTACATCATAACCATGGAAGATAATACGAAGAACCAGAAACCATAACACATACAAGTAAGAACTGCGTTAGCGTACTTGACAATCTTCAAGTTCTTAGAATTTTCTAAAGATTAGATCATGTCACTGAAAAGTATTAATATAAATGATGTTTATTTTTAAATTGGTAGTTCATGTTACACACATTTTAATATATTTGAGTATTAATTCAATTTGCAATCATGTGGTTTTTTATAATTTGCATATGTTTAAAGAATATTTACCTAAACCTCGCTAAAACTCCACGGCATGCTTTCAATATTGCTACTGCTGTTGAAATACCAACAAAATCGTAGGGAACATAGTTATATCTAAATAGAGGAAGGAAATTGCTTGCATGAGTGCTTGTCCTTTGCGGGGAGCTTAAACATATATTCCACCATGACCTCATAAGACGCAGCACATTGCCTCTTTCTTTTTGCTCTTTCAGCATTGTGCCCAGAGGAAATAGCATCTGCTCAGAGCTCTGTTGTTTCCAGACTGCTGAGGAAGGTCTTCCACTAAGTCTGCAGTCTAGCAAAGCACATTGTGCGCTCCTTCAATTAAGCTAGCAGCCCATGTAGTCTCCATGTTTAATGCTCCAGTAAGAATTGCAGTGGATATTGCACTGGAGACAAGGGAGCCATCTCTTTCCCATAGAAAGACAGAGTTAGAAAGCAGTCTGCCTGTGTCGTGGAGTAAAAGGATCAGAGAGGCTCAGAGAGAGAGAGCTGCCCCAACTTTTAGGACCTGCTCTACAGCAGAAAATTGTGTCCATTCATCAAAAGGATGTCTGGCCTACATCAGAAAACTGATAGGAAAATGAGTCGTAATAAAAATATAAGACAAGATCTTTAAGATGCAAATTTCCCTACATATACCAGCTGTGCACCACGGGGACTTGAGATTTTCTCCTTCACACAAGGATGTCTTAGAAAAGCTGCACTGTCTGAGTCAGTTTTCCTTCTCACCATTCCCCTTGATAAATCTTCAAATGAAATTGCTTGAAAGGTTTAAACACTTTCATCATCCGACCCCTTGCGCTCCGTTTCTCACAGTCTCCCTTGTCTTTTCTCCTGACACTAATATATTCCAGATACTATAATGGCCCAAAGCGTGCCCACTTAGCCAGAACATTGTAGATGCTGACCTTAATTCAGCTCCAATATTCTACAGTAGTTATAATCATTCCCTTTTGTCTGCTTAAGAATTCTTTAAAGTATGAGAACGTTTAGTTCCCAAATACTCACTGCCCTCTTATGCATAAATAAATGGTTGTCAAGTAGGTTTTCTTTCTTAGTGACAGTTAAAGGTTTTTAAGACAGATGGTCTCATTAGCTTGAGATATTTAGAGGCATCTATCTTTTCCCTAACTAATTGGCAGCTCACCGTTTTTTAAAACAATATTATAATAGAGACAGGCAAAGTTATTCCACATAAAAACTCCTGGATTAATACTTTTCAGTTTGAAGTTTTTAATCTGAGTGAGAGGAAACTTTATGGATTGTAATTGGCCTTAAGTAGGTCACTAAAAGATGGTGCTAGCATCATTCCATTTGCAAGTTTTACTTATCTTTTAGTTTTATTTAAATAGATTATATCAAGTAACTATAAGTCTCAGAGTACCATTGAGAAGAGTAGAGAAAAAAATTTTACATATGTGGCATTTATGGCCTTGAAGACAGGCTAGTTTTATACATTGTTTTCAAAGTAACGGTCTCTATAGTTAGGTAGACCAACTGGCCTCTGAAAAATGCTTTCACTGTGATGTTTTTTCTGTTACTTGGTCAGCAAGCATGTTCCCTTTATTACTGTACCATATAACCCAATAATATACAAATTTTAGTATAGAAGCAGTACACCCTAGAAGAATTTCTATAATAGCTACTCTCACAGAAAAGTGAGTTTAAAATGGAAAATGAAAGATGTGGTCCTCTTCAATGTTGATCCACTTCAGAAGAACTTGGAACACAAAAATTACAATTACTTCAAATGACACACTTCACAGATATATTTGTATGCTCATGACCAAGAAAATTATATTTATGGAAAGCCAAAGAGGATTTCCACTTACATATTCAAATTTGCTATGTTTGTGGAATTTCCAGATTGGTGATCAGGCCTAGATTTAGCTTTGATTTTAAAATACATGCACAATGACTTGGTATTTGCAGAATTCATCCAGGCAAATAATGAACCAGATGAGGCCTCTTTGCACCTGAAGTTGCTTCAACACAAAAAAGAAAATATAAAAAAATGTAGTGAGTAAAATACATTCAATGACTCATATACCAATGGCCTGTCTGTGTGGTATATATATACATTAGCCAGTCAGGCAGAAGATTGTCTTGCTCAAAACATCTGCTATTTTGTTTTTGTTGTTTCTGCAATAAGATATCATATAAAACCAGCTAGTATCAAGTTTATTAAGTAGACAAGACTGGCCTCGAACCCTTGTTCCTTTTGTTTCTACCGCCCAAATCCTGGAATTATAATCCTATGACACCAGTTGCTTTGTAAGAAGTGTGACCTTATATACAATCATTATTTAAGCTTCTAAAACATTGTTTCTCTTTTTAAAATGGTGTTAGAAACTGCATTCTTATTGCCTACGTATACTTTTGAATAGCTCAACATGCCAATATGATTAGTTCAATTCATCAAAATAAATTGTTAATAACTATCTTTAGATGATTGCATATTCGTGAAAAGTAAATGATCTTTTTAGGTGATTTATAGTCAGGAAAACATATCCTTTTATATTTACTGAAAAGTCAAGAGACCTAAAGCAATTTCAAAACTGTGCAGCAGTGTTAACGGCTATACTCATGAAAATCAATGGGTTAGATGCACGGATGGTAAGCTATACCACCAGCAAATTTAGCTTTTGCCTCCACCCCCGGCGTTAATGTGTTTCTGATCAGAGCCCAGTACCAGAACACGTGCAAGTCACAAGAACGGTTTACATGTAAGTGGTGGAAGCCACTCTCACACATTGTTAAGGCAAGCTGAGGCAGGAGGGTTGAGAGAGCAAGTGAGGTTTTCATTTGATCATATCATTTTTGTATGTTAATAGGACGCTTGTACAAATGGTACTTTCTCCATAGCAACTGTTCCTGATCTTCAACCTTTTACAACTAAGGCCTTGGATATCGGACCTTTCCTTGTGCTTTCCTACACGACTGTAAATACTCTTCTGTTAGTACAAACGATCTTACCAGAGCATTTCATCTATTTTCTGACAGTGTCAATAGATTTGTGGTCAAAATTCTTTGTATCCTTGGGCAAAGAACTCAAAGACAGATGCAGAGGAGACTCAAGCAAGAACAGTTATTGAGGCAAAGTCAAGGTACACTTCCAAGAAGGAAGACAAAAAGCTGTTATGTTAAGCTCAGAGCAGAAGTGTGAGCTCAGCTGTTTCAGAGCCTCCCAACCATGACCTCCAAAAAGCTGGTGAACTCGGTGGAATTGTGTGCTGATGATGCCCTTGCTGGGTTAGTGGCCTGTAATCCTAACCTGCAGCTCCTGCAAGGGCACCGTGTGGCCCTGCGTTCTAACCTGGACAGCCTCAAAGGCCGGGTGGCACTTCTTTCAGGTGGAGGTTCAGGCCATGAGCCTGCCCATGCCAGTTTTATCGGGAAGGGAATGCTGACCGGGGTCATTGTAGGATCCGTGTTTGCTTCTCCAGCTGTGGGCAGCATCCTGGCAGCCATTAGAGCTGTGGCCCAGGCAGGCACAGCGGGCACCCTCCTCATCGTGAAGAACTACACTGGGGATCGACTCAACTTTGGATTTGCTATTGAGCAGGCCAGGGCCGAGGGCATCTCTGTGGAGATGGTGGTGATCAGGGATGACAGTGCCTTCACTGTTCTGAAGAAGGCCGGCCAGCGTGGCCTGTGTGGCACCGTGCTTATTCACAAGGTGGCAGGTGCTCTGGCTGAGGAAGGTGTGGGGCTGGAGGAGATCGCAAAGCGGGTGAGCCTGGTCGCCAAGGCCATGGGTACCCTGGGGGTGAGCTTGTCCTCCTGCAGTGTCCCTGGCTCCAAGCCCACCTTTGAGCTCGCAGCTGATGAAGTGGAACTGGGCCTTGGGATCCATGGGGAAGCTGGTGTTCAGCGGGTAAAGATGGCACCTGCTGAAAAGATTGTCACTCTCATGCTTGACCACATGACAAACACCTCCAATGTATCCCATGTGCCTGTACAGTCAGGCTCTTCAGTGGTGCTGATAGTCAACAATCTGGGTGGCCTGTCTTTCCTGGAACTGGGCATCATAGCTGATGCTGCCGTATGCTTGCTGGAGGGCCGTGGGGTGAAGGTCGCCCGTGCCCTGGTGGGTACCTTCATGTCAGCACTAGAGATGTCTGGTGTTTCCCTTACCCTGCTGCTTGTGGATGACCCCCTGCTGAAGCTGATAGATGCTGAAACTACTGCAACAGCCTGGCCTCACATGGCCAAGATGTCTGTGACTGGGCGGAAGCGGATCCGAGAAGCTCCCACAGAGCCTCCAGAGGCTCCTGAGGCCACTGCAGCAGGAGGTGGAGCAGCAAAGCAGATGACGCTTGTGCTGGAGCGGGTGTGCACCACCCTGATCGGACTGGAGGAGCACCTGAATGCCCTGGACAGGGCTGCTGGTGACGGGGATTGTGGCATTACCCATAGCCGTGCTGCCAAAGCCATCCAGGGCTGGGTAAAGGAGGGCCCAGCTCTAGCTAGCCCTGCCCAGGTGCTCTCCAAGCGGTCTGTCCTGCTGCTGGAGAAGATGGGAGGCTCATCTGGCGCGCTCTATGGCCTGTTCCTGACTGCAGCTGCCCAGGCTCTCAAAGCCAAGACTGCTCTCCCAGCGTGGTCTGCTGCTATGGATGCCGGCCTGGAGGCCATGCAGAAGTATGGAAAGGCTGCACCAGGAGATAGGACAATGCTGGATTCTCTGTGGGCAGCAGGACAGGAGCTGCAAGCCTGGAAGAAGCCAGGAGCCAGTCTTCTCCCAGTCCTGACTAAAGCAGTCAAGAGTGCTGAAGCAGCAGCCGAGGCCACCAAGAACATGGAAGCTGGCGCTGGAAGAGCTAGTTACATCAGCTCCGCGACTAGATCAGCCAGACCCTGGAGCAGTGGCAGTTGCCGCCATCTTCCGCGCCATCCTGGAAGTCTTGCAGACGCAGGGAGCATAACTGCCTTTTTCCTCCTCAGCTCCTCTCCCTGTTTACTTCCTCTTGCCTTCAGATGGTCACCTTATCCCTCACTCACCCTAGCACCCACCCTCTGCCACCCCTCCAGAACTGTTCTGTGAACAGTAAGTGGCTGGCTGGGTGGATCATCTGCCCTGCCAACACTGCTCTTCCTCTTCAGGTCATGTTCTCCCCACCCCATCCAGCTCTGAATGTCAGTGATAAAGCTTTTCCTGAGTACAACATGGCCTCTAACTGGGTGTACCTATTTGGCTATTTGGTGTCTTTCATGATTAATGATTGATATAGAAGGACAAGTCTATTGTGGACTCTACCACTTCTAGGCAAGTAGTCCTGTCTACCTCTTTCATTGTCCTCCTATGAACCAATTCCAAAGATTTCAGAACCCTATGATTAGATACAGTTACAACAAAAACCTGAAGTTCAGTTTTAAATTCACTCTCAGCCAACATTCTACTACTGAGGTAAGGTACCAAAGTTAGTCGGTTCAAAAGGAAATAATATTTGATTTAAAACTGAGCTTATCTGGGCATGTTTTGTGGGTCTAATGGCTGAAAAAATAGAAGAGATATGAAGTAACTAAAATCCCAATATCCCCCATGAGGGATGTTCTGAATGATTCAACTTCCTTTCTGTAAGCCTCATCTCTTAATGGTTTTATCAGATTCTAGTGATACAATCAGCTGGAGATGACATTTTCAGCACATGCGTCTTTGGGGAGTATTTTTGAACCAAACGATAACAGTCTGATTCTGTAAGAGTCATAAAAGATTGATATTCTGGTCTGGCTTTTGAAAAGGCTCATTTGCTGAGTGCATCCACTTAATTTTCTGTGTACCAGACCAAATAATTGCTTCTCTTTCTTTTTTTTTAAAAAATGAAAATAATAAAGCCTGACTGCTTATATCACAATTCATGTAAGTGGCTATAATGAATGATCAGGACATGAAATGTTCGATTAACTAGTTGGACAGGGCAAGCTGAGCATATGGATGACATTCCCAAAGTCCCGCTCTTAGGAGGTAGAACTGTGGCCAAAGAAACTGAAGCATGTTACACTCAGGCTAAATATTTCAGAATTTCTCTGTTCACTCGTTAAGCGAACACTGAAAATCTAGCTAAACTTCATGACCTTAAGGCTGGAGAAGGCTGCTGTATGAAGAGTCTTGTTTGTTTAATGTCTATCAGTCAGACATCTATTCTACCAATGTAATGAAGGGGAAATAATGATTTTTAATTTCAGTCTATTTGCTCATTGGTTGGAGCAGTCAAGCTTTTCTTAATTTGGCGTTATTTGACCTGGTTATCAATTCTTGTTATGCCTAGATGCCATTACTAAAGAAAGTTAACATTTTTGAGAATTTAGTTTTGTGGCTGAAAAACTTAGATTCCTATTTGGGAGATTATGATAAATAATTGAAATGTTTTCTACAATGCCTATTAAAGAGTAAGATTGACATCCAGCATTTCTTATTAGTAAATATTTTTAACTGAATCGCTTAATTATTTTCAACAGCTTTAAGACATTTCTAGAATTATTCATTTTCTTCTCATAAAAGAGAAAACTAAGAATGCTATTTTTCATTAATCATCCCCTATCAGCAATAATGATTCCTAGAATTTTTCTTCATGCATACTTAGAGTTCAGTGTGCTTTCTGTACATTGCCCCTTCTATTAAGTTTCTCTTCTATTTATTAATGTGGAGCTGTATGACTCCCTATGCTATGTGATTATGCAATCTTAACCATAAAAGTCCATTACAAAAATAAGCTCATCAAATATTGTCCTTTTGACTTCCTGAAAATACTTATATTTTTATTATTTATGATATTTGACTCATCACCAACATTGTCACAAAAAATTACAGCAAATGTCTTTTCCATTCATAAGGACTTTCCATCAGTTTTTATGTGGAAAAGGAAGCTATCATTTATATATCCATTCTACCCTTTCAAAATAAAACAAAAGTCCTCTGGCTTTCTCTGTCACTAGGTGACTTAGCCTCTTGCTAAACACAGATAGTGGCAGGAAAATCTTACGAGGTCACCTATTCTGTTGTTTAAAAGTTTTATTTGCCTAGGGAAAAAATCTAAATATTTCAATACCCATCTCTCTGGAGCAAAGAAACTCGTCATTTGGCCTTCACTGTGATCTCTGGAGCAAATAACGAATGTCTGTTCCAGTTCCTCTTGTGCATTTTTAAACTGCTGCTGAAGGTGGAATTTGTTACAAGGACACATATAAGTTTAATAAAACCCGAGGCAGAAACTTAGCAGGAAGTGGATCAATCCAATAAGATGAAAAGTTACAAGAAAAAAGAGCAAAACCGGGATAGCTACTTTCTGGCTATCATTTTTATTTTTTCTTTGTTTGACCTGGCACTCTTTCCTCAACCGAGTGGCAGCAGAGAAAGACTGCCATGCTCTCAGAAACAATTGACCAGTGAATTGTGGTTGCTTGGATCACAAGGTAGGGAGGATATACTCTTGTAGGTAAGAAAGAATTAAAGCAAGGCATTTTCCCCTTCCATCTTCATCTTCCTTTTTATTACTTTTAGGTACTGTGAATTGAACCCAGGGCCTCACAGAGGTTAGGCAAGTTTTCAGTCATTAAGCTATATTCCCATACCAATTTTTAAACTAAAATTCTTTTTAGAGCCTTGTGTGTTTCATACAGAATATGTGATCATGTTTCCCCTTCCTTCAACTGTTCCCAGATCCACACATCTATGTGTGCTTCTCTGTTCTTCTTTTTTAAACCCATCAAGACCAGTTTGTACCGCCAAAATATTCGTGGCTGTGTGATCTTATATTGGAATATAGTTGAGTTACCAGGTTCTATACTCATAGAATACTGTTTTATAGTCTCCACAAATTACCCTCATGACTAGGGGAATGTTTTATGCCCAAGTTTTGTTTCTGTGCTGGGATTTGATTTGGCTTGGACTTGCATAGGCCTTATGCATGCTGTCTCAATTGCTCTGAGTTCATGTGTGCAGTTACCCTGCTGTGTCGAGGAGACGCGATTTCCTTGAAGTCATCCACCACTACTTATCCTTAAAAATATTTTTATGAATATTTTTAAAGTTATTCGTTAACAACTTCACATATCTATACAATGTATCTCGATCATATGCTACCCAAATCCTACCATGCACTTCTCCCAGAATCCTTCTTAGGTGAAAACGAAGATGCTGAAAACGCTGAAGGAGTTGCAGGGAGAAGCTAATTACAGGACACCAGACACGGATAATGCTTAAAAAAAAAAAAAAGAGGAGCAGAATAACAAAGTTTACAGAAGTAGTAAACAAGGAAAGGCGTTCATATATTATTGCTGTCTGACAATACCGGAACCATAAAGCACAAAGGAGCATCATTGAAAAAGAGAAGGCAACCCCGTTATCAGGGAAGCTGTCAGGAACTATGACAAACTATTTTACCGAAAAGTATCTTTCTGAGTATGAGTCAGGGACGAGAAGCTGAATTATCTACCTGTAGTTCTTAGGAACTGCATTTCTCTCAAATTAATATTTTGAAGACAACAAGCCCTAAATGTGACCACAGTTGGAGATTGCAATGGAAATTAACGGAATCACCCTTGCTTGGGTCTAATCCCAGAAGACCGACATCCTAATAAGAAGAGAAAGTTACATCTGAGCCCTGTACCCTGAGTGCAGATGGGAGGCTATTTTGTCATGGTAGCCTTGGCAAACTGATAGTGGATGATGGAATTCAACTGTTTGTGTTTAATTTTCATTTTTTACTAAACAAGCATAGGCTTCTAACTCAGAATAATTTTAGTAGATAATAAACAGTATAACTGGCTTAGAGCTGTAAAGACAAAAAACTTCAATGAAATGGATCCATTCAGAAGATGACTGTTGCTCTGATATGCATTTGTTTCAAAGATCAGAGTTACACATTTCAATACAGATGACTATTTTTGTGGGAGAGATTAATTCCCTTTCTGTTGGTCAATCAATCTCCTAAATTGAAAAATGCAGGTGGACCCAAATCAGGCGTTTTCATCAAGGAACTCAGTAGAAATAGTTTCAAATTAATTATTCAATAGAAATTATGTCATCATACAGTGATCCCACTTATTCAAACTGGGACTATGCATTTAATACAAAATGTGATTAATAGGCCAGCAATCCTGAATAGATGAATTAATTGCACACTTAATCAGAAATCCAATTTTAAGGACTTCTAAATCAATACATCATATTCTAAGCTACCCTTGATACAAGGGAAGCATAAGTTGTTTAAGGTGCGGTTATAATTTTAAATTGTCCATACTTACTTCAGAATAAATCACGTTTTCTGGTACGCTCCTTCCTTCACATGCTAAAATTATTTTATGATTTTTTGAGGATTTCACTCATTGTATTTTGATCATAATAACTCCCCCTTCAAATACCTCCAGAACTACCCTCCATCCCATATCCACCCAAACTTTGAGTCCTTTTTTTAAAAAGAAAGAAAAAACCACCACCCACGGGCTTTCAAAGAGCTGCTTATATATTTTGGGTGTGTGGCCATTGATGGAAGTGACATCAACCTACGAGGGACTATGTCATTAACGAAGCCAATTCTCCCTCTCCAGGAAGCAACCAGTCACCAATATTTCCTCATGATTATTAAATCAATAGCTACCAAGGATACTGGCATGTACTAAGCTTTTTGTTTATTTGCTTGTTCTAAAAAATGTTTATGTATTTGAATAATTCTACCATGCAAAAATCAAGGTTTTATTATTACTATTATATTCCATCAGTCAGTTTCTGTCTGTGCAGTTGTGCTGAGGTCGGTAGACAGAATACTGCTGATAGACCCCCATCTTCCCAGAATCCTCACAAGCATACAATATTTTCAGCTACAGTAAGCTGTATTATGAAAAGAATGTGCGAACTGGATAACATATAATGGAAGAGCAGTTTAGGCATTGCACACAAACTGAGAAAAAGATGAATATAGTTATTGATAAAATGTACAAGAAAGAACTTTTGATGATTGAGGCAGATTAGAGGCAGATGCACAGGAATTGTTGACTGAGTTAACTGTAAGGTTTAATTGAGATTTACTGCCATGTTTCTGAGTTGGGCAACTGTAATATTTACTTCTAATTTGCCATAAACCCCCACAACTTATTGACAGTTACCTTGCTGTGTGTAAAATAATAGGAAAAATCAAAAAGAATTACTGTTAAAAACCTCTTTCTACTTTGAAACAAAATTGTCCATTTGCTATCAATCGACTTGTAAATACACTCAGCATGAATACCTAACTGCTTCAATAGTCTTTCATCCTGACTGTTTGAGCCTATCATTTCCACAACTCTTGCCAATATTTTAAAGCTGACTGAATTAAATTGCTGAAATTTTGGTTGTTTACTTAATTCCTTCAAAGCATAATCTTTGGATTACATCAGAAAAAGGTTAAATATAAAATTAACAAAATATCCTTCAAATGTAATCAGTGTGAACAATTGCTGAATTTTTTAATTTCATGATTAACTTAACAAGATACCAAATAATATCCTTTTTTACTTTTGTGTTCTATAAAAGCAGTATTTTTAATACGGAGAAATTTCATAAGCCTACAACTTCCAGAGATAGGTAATCATAGCTCAATAGATTTTTACAAAGTGTTCTTTTCTATATAAAGATGACTCCTTTCCAGACATTCCAGAAAAGAACATCGCCAGCTCTGTCCGTCGTTTCTTGGTACACCCTGTTACATGATGACAGCGTTAACGGTCATTACCACTCTGACTTTACTACGTGCTCTAGTCTGCTTTCCATTGCTGGGATAAACACCGTGACCAAAACCAATTTGGGAAAGAAAGAGTTCTTTTGTTTTATGATCCATTATCAAAGGAAACAAAGACAAGAACTCAAGGCAGAAGCCTGGAGACAGGAGCCAGAGACGGAGAAGGATGGCTGCTTTCTGGATTGCTTCCTCTAACTGGCTCAGCTACTTTTCCTATATAGCCCAGGCCCACCTACTCAGGGGTGGAATTGTCCACAGTAGTCTCTTCCATCAATCAGCGATCAAGAAATTGCTCCACAGACAGGCATGTAGGCTAATTCAATAGAGCCGATTTCTCGGTTGAGGCTCCCAGTTCCAGGTATGTCACATTGGCAATGAAGCTAACTGTAAAACCGCCATAGTCTTGCTCCAATTTTACAAATTTATGAAAGTGGATCATGTGCTTTCATAAAAGCACCCCTTTGCTATTCAGTTTTAACCATACATTATTTGTGGGCTTCAACTCATGGAACTGTATGTCAGAATACTTTGTTCACTGTGATTTTTACTTAGTGGATTTTTGTATGAAAAAATTTGTAGCGTACCCATTGTACCAATGTGATTCTGTTTTAGTGCTATTGTAAAAATGCTATTAATAACATTTACATACATTTTATAGAACTCATATTACGCATGTCTATTGCTTGCACATGTCCAAGGAGGATGCTCGATCATGCTTGATATACATTGCCAAGTCTGCCAGATAGCATTCCCTCAGGGCCTTAACTTCACTTCCTGCCTCCAGATTCCTTCCTTGACTTCCTGCACTGACTTTCTTTGATGATGGACTTTAAGCTTTAAGATGAAATGCAACCATTCCTCCTGAAGCTGTTTTTGGTCATAGTGTTTATCACAGGGATGGAAAGCAAACTAAGACAGAAGGGTTCTGGAAAATGGAAATTTCATCTCCAACAGGGAATGTTGTCAAATGTATTCAAGCTATACACAAAACGAATCTTATTCTCTGCATTGTTGTGGTGTATTGTGCAGTTAACCCTTATTTGTAACATTAACTCTACACAAAAATAACTAGCTTTAATAATTAATTTATTTATATATATTTATGTATTTTATATCCTGGCTACAGATTTTCCTCCCTCCTCTCCTCCCAGTTTCTTCCCCTTCTCTCCCCTCTTTTCCCATTCTGTAATCCACTCTCCTTCTATTTCTGTTTAGGAAAGGACAAGTGGCCTACGAATATCAATCAAGCAGAATATATCAAGTTATAGTAAGACTAAGCCCCTCGCAATGTATTAAGAGTGGTTAAGGTGACCAAGTATGAGGAGTAGGGTCTCAAGAGCTAGTCAAAGAATCAGAGACAGCCCTGTTCCCACTGTCAAGAGTCCCACAAGAGGACCAAGCAACACAACTCATATGCACAGTGCCTAGGGCAGTCCCTTGCAGACTCCCTGGTTGTCAGTTCAATCTCTGTGAGTCCTGATGAGCTCAGATGTGTTGCTACTGTGAGTTTTCTTGTGGTGTCCTTGACCCCTCTGGCTCCTACAGTCCTTTCTCCACCTCTTCTGCAGGATTCCCCGAACTGCACCTAATGTTTGCCTGTGGGTTTGCTTCTGTTTCCATCAGTTGCTGGATGATGCTTCTCTGATGATAGCTGAGTTAGGCACCAATATGGTCACACTAAAATAACTTTAAAGTAGAGATGAATGTTTTCCTCAAAAAGTTTCAGATATTAAGAGACTCTGTGACATAGTTCTTTACATGGAAGTTAAATACAAGCTATATTTCGCTTCTTCCATATTGTTCAGCACACAGCACTTCCATGTTTTTGCCAGGAAATAATAATTGATATTCATAACATATCAAATTATAAGGTGAGTATGGAACATCAATAAAATAGAATTTTTTCTGTAGGTAAAAATCTGTGTATAAGTGTGTGAATGTGCGTGTCTAACTAATACAGTGGTTCTCAACTTCCTAATTGCTGCGACCCATTTATACAGTTCCTCATCTTGTGGTGATCTCTAATCATAAAGTTATTTCTTTGCTACTGCATAACTGTGATTTTTATGCAGTTATGACTCATAAATATCTAATATGCAATCCTTGTGAAAGTCATTAGATTTCCAAAGGGGGTGCAGCCCACAAATTGAGAGCTGCTGCTTTGCCCTGCCTCGCTTCAGATTATAAAAACATTTAGAACAGAATTTTCAAGATAAGGAGGTTATTGGTAAGGGGAGTTTACAGAATACAAGTTTAAACTTTTTCATTTTCCTTAATATATAGAACAAAACTATTTTCACTGAATTCTAAAATATGTTCTTCAACTAAACCTGGTACAGGGTAACTATGAATAAATCTGAATACAAGAAAATAAGTGTTTGTAAATAGAAAAGGTTGTCTCATCTGCCGCCTAATCCCAAGTCACCAGAATTTCGCAAGTGCTCTCTACAGAATCCTGTTGTGTATTCGGCAATGAGGTAACACCAGCAGAATAAAACAGAAACAGGAGCATGAGCAAATGCTTGCTCAGACATAAGCCTATCTCCTTGTCACTACAGTATTTTGAATTTTGTTTAATTTCCAAGACTTTTTTCCCTTTGGTGATAAGTTCATAAACAGACCGTTATAGTCCCTGCGCTAGCATTTTGGCATCTCTGAGTTGTTGCTTTAATACGTGCACACATCTGGTATTTTCATTCATCTGCATCTTATTAATGTCTGTTGAGACTGTGATGAACATATGCCAGTTTGTTATCTTAAGTTTTGTTAAATTGATAGCAATGGTTTTGGAATGCAAAAGCATGTAAAGAATATTTTACCTCGTAAAAATTGCAACTTATTAGGATTGCACAATTAGCATGCATGGAACTAAAAATGGCTTTGAGTTTTCAGGTTATTAATACTTACACAATTATCTAAAGGTAATGAGGGAGAGAGCATTTTGAAAGAAGCCATTGCTGTAACTTACATGCAGATGTATAAATAATTTCTTATTAGTGTGCTAATTATCTTTAAACTAAAATATAGTTACATTACCCCCTTCTTTTTCCTACCTTCAACCTCAACACAGAGAGGGTACATATAATAAATTCACAGTCAACATTATCTTAAAAGGAGAAAATCCCTCAGAAATCCAATTAAAATCAAATACTAGATACCGATACCCATATCCTACTCCTTTCCAACACAGTGAGCAAAGTAATAAGAAAAAAGAAAATTAAAGGAATACAAATCTGAAAATAAGAACTCAAATTATTTGCAGATGACATAATATTGCTCATATGATGTCCCCAAAATTTTACCAGAAAACGTCTAGAAATCTAACAACTTAAAGACAAGAAAATCAACAGTGTGATATGGCACAAGAATCAATGTATTTTTATACCAATGCAATAAAACAGAATTTTGACAGAGACCAAAAACAAGCATTGTTCCTAGGGAAGCATCTTCAATCATGGGGCTGAGGAAACTGGATGCCCACATGCAGAATAATGAAATTAGACCTGCATCTATAGCTGTACAAATAGTCACTCCAAGTGAAGACCTCAATTCAAAGACCTCAATCTGAAATGAGTTTTGCTAGAAGCAATCATAATTTCTACCCTACAAGATATAGATGTAAATAACTTCTGAATAGAACTCTAATTGTCCAGGAATTAAGGCCAACAATAGACAAATGAGACTTCATAAAACTGAACACTTCTATACAGTTAAGGAAGCAAACAATCTAGTAAAGAAGAATCTTTGCTGTCTGTGTACCTGATGGGGGATACCTATCCAGAATACACAAAGCATTAAAAAAAAAAAGACAGATTCAAGGGAACAAATAACCCAATTAAAAAATTGGGCTAGAGAATAATAACAGAGAATTCACAACAGACCTAAGAAAAACGGTTAAGAATACCGCAAAACGTGTTTATCACTTTTAGCAAGCAGTCAAATTCAAATTAAAACATCTTTGAGATTCATCTCACACAAGAAAGAATGGCTAATATCAAAGAAACAGCCGGCAACAAAGCTAGTGAGGACTAAGGGAAAAGGAACATTCATTGTTGTTGGGAATGCAGCCTAGGGCAGGCACTCTACCAATCAGTGTAGAGAATTCACAATATCTAAATATAAGTGTACCATATGACTCAGCTATACTACTGCTTGGTACACACCCACTGGACAGGAAGACCTATTCTACAGACACTATCTCATTAATGTTCATTGCCTCCTTGTTCACAATCACTAGAGAATGGAAACAACTTAGTGTCCTTCAATAATTGAACAGATAAATCCAGTGTGGTTTCTTTATACAAAAGAATACTATTCATCTATAAGAAATAATGAAATTATAAAAATTTCAAATACCTGAATAGAATTACAAAAAAAACCATCACTTTGAGTGAGATGACCCACACCCAGAAAGGCGAATGCTGCATGTTGTCTCTCATCTATGGTTCCTAGTTCCATTTCCTCAGTTGAGAGTATATAACTGGAGCAGCCATAAAACCCAAGAAATATAGACACCAAGAGGGGGCGTCTTGAGAAGTGAATACCTGGATACAGGTGGTATGAAGAGGGAATTGGACAATGAAATTATGCTTCTTTGGCTGATAATGTTCCACCCAAAAACCACAGAATACCTAACGAAAACCTCAGTATTCTGCATAAGAAACCTATACTCAAATTGTTTTTCATGTAGTCCAAAATAATCCCTAACCTAGTAGAGTCAATTGCTGTTGCCCTTGTTTGCCTCTCAGGTGTCGAAGGTAAAATTCCTATTGCTGAAGAAGTGACATCCTTAGGACTCAGAAATCAGATAAATGGAACTGCATCTAATCCGAAAGTAAGTCTCTCTCTTGCATTTTAGCTCGCATAGCACCAGAAATTGCTATGCAAGTTGCCAAGAGAGGGACGCAATCAATAATCCTATCCACCTGTGATACATGAAATATAACAATATTCAGTGTGGCAAGCTACTCCTAAAGGTGCAATCGTAGCACCTATATCTTGGCAGTAACCAACAGCTGTCTAATTTGACTTAAGACCTGTTCAACAGGACAGAGATTATGCCTTGTATTATATGATACTCAGGGTTAATGTAGTCAGGGATCTTAGAAAAGCATCTTGTCCACTGATTTTTTTTTTTTTTTTGAGACTTTAAACGCGGAACTCTATCAACTAGAATGGTAGTCAGCAAGTCTTCGGGACTTGCCTGTTCTAACCCCTAAAGCTGGTAGAAGCTTCAACCTCCAATTCTATCTTTTTACCCAGGGGCTAAGAAGCAGAACTTAGAACTTCGTACTTGTGTGTGTGGCAAGCGTTTAACCCCTGAACCATACCCTCAGCCTCCAGTGTAAATACTTTTAAATGTACATCACTGTTTTGCCTTGTCTTTCCAATTGTTTTGTTATATCATTGCACAGTCATACAATCGTATGATAAAAATACAAGAAACAAAGACAAAAGAGAAAATGGTGATTTTTCAGAATGTCTATTTATAAAAAGGCCCTCTAATTATTCAACGTCAGAACTCACAAGGCCATGTGTAGAGATCCTAATTCATTTTTTCTAAGTTTGGGTTAACAGGTTTTAATAAGCATTACAATGTGTTTACAGGCAGTTCTTTGCACTCTTCGATCTTTGGGTTTCCAATGTCACATTGCAGACTTGGAGCTAGTGTATTGATTTTGAAATCAAAAGCAGACTGATTTTCCTGCTAGGTCAGTTGTTTTGTGCCACTGTACTTTCAGACATAGCTTTGAATTATGTCTCATTCTGAAAATATAACCTTTCAGACACAGAAAAGAAATCCTTTTATTGTCAATTCTAAATATTCTGTACAAGTAACTGCAGCAAGATATTTAGATGTAATTGGCGTAGTTCTTATTCTGGATAAACAAACACCAGAATAGCACCTGACTCTTTTGCAGGCCTCAAATTGAAGGTAAGAGACTCTCAAATCCTAGTGACTCGTTTTTGGTACCAACGAAGTGTGGCAAAATCCCTGGACAAGTTCTACAGCTTATGCCTTAAGCTCACAGTAATAACTGAATAAATTGTCCACATAGGGCACTTTTAATTTATGCTACCATGTGTGTGATCTTAGTAACCTCACATTGATCACATTCTCACTAAAAGAAGAAACATGGGTTTAAAGTTGAGATAAAATACATGAAGGTATTTTACTGTCTTGAATTTCCTCAACAGAATTGATCAGTAGTGAAAATTACAACAGTGTGTCAGTGTACTATCCCTTCAAGGAGTACAAAATTCAGTCATTGCCTTCCCTAAAGTTCTAAACATAATCTCACACTACTGTAAAATAGAATCATTTTTCCTGAAGACATAGCAAACACACAAGTAACAGGTTTTTTCATTTTTATTTTATATTATTTTTATTGATTTTTAATGAGCTCTACATTTTTCTCTGCTCCCTTCCCTGCCTCTCTCCTCCTCACTTTAACCCTCCCTCAAGGTCCCCATGCTCCCAATCTACTCAGGAGAGCTTGTCTTTTCCTACTTCCCATGTAGATTAGATCTATGTAAGTTTCTGTTACGGTCCTCATTGTTGTCTAAATTCTCTGGGTTTGTGGTTTGTAGGCTGATTTTCTTTGCTTTATATTTAAAAACTACCTATGAGTGAGTAGATATGATAATTGTCTTTCTGTGTCTGGGTTACCTCACTCAAAATAATGTTTTCAAACTCCATTCATTTTCCTGCAAGATGTTATTTTCTTCTGCTGTGTAGTACTCCGTTGTGTAAATATACCACATTTTCCTTATCCATTCTTCGGTCGAGGGGCATTTAGGTTGTTTCCAGGTTCTCGCTATGACAAACAAAGCTGCTGTGAACATAGCTGAGCACATATCATATTTAACAAATGGCACTGGCACACCTGGATATCAACATGTAGAAGAATGAAAATAGACCCACATCTATCACCATGCACAAAATTGAAGTCCAAATGGATCAAAGACCTCAACATAAAGACAGCCTTTATAGAAGAGAACCTTATAGAAGAGAAAATAGGAAGTACACTTGAACGTATTAGCACAGGGAACCACTTCCTAAATATAACTAACATCAGCAGCACAAACACTGAGAGAAAAAATTAATAAATGGGACTTCTTGAAACTGAAAAGCTTCTGTAAAGCAAAGGAATGGTAAACAAGACGAAACAACAGCCTACAGAATGGGAAAAGATCTTCACTAACCCCACATCAGACAGAGGTCTGATCTCCAATATATACAAAGAGCTCAAGAATTTGGTTACCAAAAGAACCCATGAGCCAATAAAAAAAATGGAGTACAGACCTAAATATAGAACTCTCAACAGAGGAATCTAAAATGAATCAAAGACACTTAATGAAATGTTCAACATCCTTAGTCATCAGAGAAATGTAAATCAAAACAACTCTGAGATTCCATGTTACACCTGTAAGAAGGGCCAAGATCAAAAACACTGATGACAACTTATGCTAAAGAGGTTGTGGGGTACAGGGAACACTCCTGCATTGCTTGTGGGAATGCAAGCTGGTACAACCCCTTTGGATGTCGGTGTGGCAATTACTCAGAAAATTAGGAAATAACCTTCCTCAAGACCCAGTAATACCACTTTGGGGTATATACCCAAAGGATGCTCAATCGGGCCACAAGTAGCAGTTTTTAAGTTGCCTTTGATATCTGAAACAGCAAACTGGCATAACATATTTATTAAGATATAAAGCTGGTTTACTGGAACTGGAGAAATGTCTCAGTGCTTAAGAGACTGACTGCCCTTTCAGAAGAATTAGTTTTGCTTTCCAGCATGTACAGTGGCTAATCATTGTAACTTCAGTTCCAGGTGCTCTGATGCCCTCTTCTGACCTCTGTGGGCACTGCTTAAATGTTGTACACTGATACTCATGCGGCAAAACACCCACATGCATAAAATAAAACTTGGTTTGTCTTTTATATAATAAAGATAAGTCAAAATAAAAGATATAATATGTTTTGTTTTTAATTTTTGTAAAGGAGATTTTTCTTTAAAATTTTTCCATACTATATATTTTGACGATATTCTTTCCCCTCCTCCACAACCTACCAAATTCTATTACAAACCCACCTAATTCATGTGTTCTGTTTCTATTTGTCTAAACACAACACACTCACTCTCTCTTTCTCTCCCCCCCCCACATAAAGCGAGAGAGAGACTCCCAATTTAAACAACAACCAAATAAAACACAAAAAGACAAAACCACCAAACCATGAGAACAACAAAAATGTACAGAAATTTACAATCTGATTTGCAAAGTTCAGCCACTCCTGAGCATGAAGCTGCGTGTGGCTGATCTACCCTGTGCCACCACACTGGAGAAAGCTAATTTTCCTTTTCCTAGCAGGCATCAATTACAAGTTCGTGTTTGGTGAAAGGTGGAACTTTGTGCCCACTTTCCCTTTTCTAGGTTGGGATTTTGTCTGGCTTGAATTTATGTAGGACTAGCACATTCTGTAACAGTTTCTGTGGGTTCACATGGGTGCAAGTTCTGCTTTGCCAGAAAGATGCTGTTTCCATGGAGCCACACATCATCTCTGTCTCTTGAAAAGCCTCCGGTCTCCTCTTTCCCCTAGGTTTCTTAGCCTTTAGGGCAGGATTTAATAAAGACAACTCACTTAGAGCTGAGAACTTGAAAGTGTCTGATTCTCCACACATTGTCCATGTGTGTGTGTGTCTGTGATAATTATACTGCAAGAAAAAACTTCTCTGAGCAAGGTTTAGCATTAGGTACTGATCTTAAGCGTTTAGCAATATGTCATTAGGATAATATCATCACATCACTAGCTTTAAAGCAACCTACTTCTTTTGCGATGCATGTATGGAAAGAATGGATATGCTCTAAAGAGGTACTTGTGCTTCCCTCCCTCTTTGGCTATTAGACTATTGAAAAAAATGGGTATGCTGCATGCACACACACACACACACACACACACACACACACACACACACACACACACACACCAGGATCTTAGGGCTCGAGAAATGGAGAGATGGCTCAGCAATTAATCTGCTGCCTTCCCAGAGATACTCAATTCCATTTCCAGCAACTACATTAAGTAGTTCCAGATCTAACCAAAGTCCGCTCATGCATTTTACCCACACACATATGGCAATACATAAATAAATACACATATACATAAATGTTTAACAAGTCTAAAAATAAACTTAAAACTTAATCTCACAATATAGATCAGGCTAGCTTTAAGCTTACTGTACAGCATAGGCTAGCCTGAAATTAAACTCTGCCTTCCCAATACAGACATATACAAATGCATTAGCAAGTCTAGAGAAGGTGAGTTTCACTGAGATTTCTTACGTGCCTGGTTGTATATCGTGTATACAATAGATACAAACAATATTTTCCAAAGTCATATATAAATATGACTTCTAAGAGGAGACCTTGATAGAAGTTAGGGCTTCTGTTTTTATCACTAGACAATACTGAGAACGCCTGGCTGCATATGTCTAGGCTACAGAACTGAGGTTCTCTAACTGCAGCAGACTACTGCCAGACATATATACCAGGTTTCTTTGAATCTTTCCATCTAAATAAGACTCCAATTCAGTGGAGATAGAGGATAGAGACTTTAAATAAATAGCACTAAACTCTTGGGGACCAAGAGTAGCCAATTGCTTTCATTGTATAGGAAGATTTTCTACGTAGCCAGAAATAGTTAAAATATTTATTATATTATCTGCAGGTGTTTTTAAAAATCTTCAGGCATTGAAATGGAATAAAGCTTAATTTTTCCTCGTTGTACAAAACAAGCACTAAATATAATTTCTCACATTTCTGTGCTTTTTACTCTGCTTATTAATACTAAATGTCTTTTTGGTTGATTTAAGTCACAGCTGGTTCTATTATAGACCATCGCATGACTCAGAAAGAGTGGAAGTCAATACTTAATATATAACTTGAGGCTGGGAATAATAAGACAATAGTATATATTTATTTTTCCATTTATAACTACTCCGTGTCTCCACTCCATAATTTTCTCCATGTATAAATGAAATGCAGATAATCAGGCTAGAATGAGAAACATGTCTGAAATGGATGATCCATAGCAACAACCTGGTGAACATTCACTGTAGAATGAACAGCCTGTGCTGACTGTTCCCCAGGAGACAAAATAACATCTCCAAATCATTCATGGAAAAGTATAACTTTTAAATCATTTTTATGAAGTTAAATGTTAAGATGTGTATATAGTTGGTACTGTTACTTCTGTTGGGAGTTTGAAATAGAAAAGGATAATGAAAAGATATATGTTGCTAATTTGTATTGCTTTTTATTGTCCTTTATAGCAGTCACCAATAGATAATATTGACAAGTGGGTTAAAACTTTCTGCAAAATTTGCAAATGATTCTAAACTGACTGTTAAATTATATATTAACAGCTTTTTTGCCAGAGTAATATTTTATCATATCCCCTAAAGATCATCTTTCTGTTACTGATATGTGGCTTTATATGTGTTTATGTTTAAATATATAAGAAGACTAACTAAATAAAAGCTGTTTACAACAAAATTACAAAGTTACAATAAACACTGAAACCTCTTATGCATTTTATTCATTATTTTATTCATTAAGTATGGACACAAGTCCATACTTAAATGCAATTATTAGAATTTCTTTGTCAACATAATAATTGCCTCCATCCTGAGAAACATACAGGATACTATGTCAGGACACTGGCTGACATTTCTTATCAATGTTCACTCATATCAATGTTCACTCATATAGAGATTGTATTAGCTAACCTCCTGCTGCTGTGAGGAAACACCCTAACCAAGGCAACCTAAGAAGGAAGGGTTTATTTGGGCTACAATTCCAGAGGAGGAAGAGTCCATCACAGCAATGAAGGATGGCAGGAGGAAGGCATGGCAGCTGGAACAGGGAGCTGAATGCTCACGTGCTCAAGTGCAGACTCAAGACAGTGAGAGTGAGCTGGAAGCAGCACAAGGCTTTTGTCTCACAGCCCAGCTCCAGTGCTGCTCATCCTAAAATTCCCCAAACAGCGTCACCAACTGGGCACCGGGGTTCAAATATCCGAGGTTATCAGAGACATTCTCTTTCAAACCACTACACAGACAGTTAAAGCGGACAACTTTTACTGTGGGCTGATAGATTTTTTTTTCAGATAGTATATTTATCAGAAATAAAAGGAGGTTTAGATGAAATTACTGATAATCTTTGCATTTCATTTTTATTAAATACAAGCATACATTGAGTGACTACTGTGTAGGAGGAAATCTTTGAGTGCCAGATTTATAAGTGGAAAAGGAAATTGTAAAGAGGTTATTTGAGGTTAGGACCTTCTAAATTATAATTTTCAATTCCAGCTCAACAGGAAATAATACAGTAAGAACAGAAACAGCCTCTTTATTCTAGTACCCCAAGTCCCAGCTCCTGAAATAGTCGAGTGCCACAAGTTATACCCAAACCAGATATGTGACACTTGGGATTCAAGTATCAGCTCAACTCACTGAAACATCCAGGCTAATTTGTCTGTATATTCACATTTCTTAGCCTCAGCTCTCTTCTGTACACTGTAGTGTTGTGGTAGGAAAGATGGAAGTGGACTAAAACGACTCATTCTCACCAAAACTGTAGTAAATGCATCTTCTCTCTGTCATTTTAGGTTTTGTTTCTTGTGGTTTCTGGGATGAAGGATCCAGAACCAGAAGTCCAGTGCCTTTACTGGCAAAATCTCTCCTCCTGATTCTTGCATGTGATGTTTTATGTTTCCATCACTTTGAAAAATCTGCATACTCTGTAATTAAGACTGTTAATAATGCAAAATTGTTAGAAAAGTGCAGATAGCATCACAGCTGTGAGACTGTAATATGAATCTCATTTACTTTAAAAAAATAGCTATCTAGAAAATTAAACCTTTAGAAATCATGATGTATTTTGAGATCAAAATCCTGCTACATCTACAAGACATGGAGCAGAATCATCAGTCTCAATTTTTTAAGTACAAGTTTTCTATTTCTGTAAGGAATGTCGTGGGAATTATGATGAAGAATAGTGAATCGGTAAATTGCTTTTGTAGGCTGTTCATTTTTACAACATTAGTCCTACAGATCCATGAGAATGGGATGCCCTTTTATCTTCTAGTGTCTTTCTTAATCTTTTTCTTTAGAGGTCTTAATTTTTCATTATAGGGATCATTCACCTCCTCAGTCAGGAATATTCCTAGATGTTTATTTTGAAGTTATTGTGGATGTGTTTCCACATGTTTTTATCTTCAGCATGCTTGTTATTGATAAATAGAAACATTAATTTTAAAGTTGATTTTGTATGCTGTCACTTTGCTAAAAGTATTAACTGTTTCTAGAAATTTTCTGCTAGCATCTTTGGGACATTATGTATACTATGATATCATCTACCAATAGAGATAATATGACTTTTTCTTTTCCTCTTTGAATCCCTTTACAAAATCAGTTGCCTTTCTATACACCAATACATATTAATATTATATATTCATTCTAACATATATATTATTAAATTATAGTAAAATTATATATGTGAGTTTACTATATACACACAGACATATATATATATATATATATATATATATATTTGGATTTTTGTCACACAAGTGGATAATGAACCCCCCAAGTGTCATAGATTATTTAAAGTCTCCTGTATTAGGCATGAAAAGCCTCCCTTTGACTTGTTCTTAAAGGGAGACAAAGAAACTGCTGTAACAATAAAGGTTCTTGCCCTTGGCCTTACTTGCCTCTCAGAACTTGAAGGTATGACCTAATTGCTGAATACAGCACGCACTTTTGCCGTAGAACTTGGTGGAAGCAAACTGGAACTCACTTAGAAGGTTCCCCAGTGAAACCTAGATCCCATAGTATCAGAAAGTGCCATGCAAGTTTCTGAGGAAGAAAAACAATCAATAGTCTCACCCAGCCCTAAAGTCATTGATTGGGCAGCCAAAATATTAATAATGCCATAGTGATACTTTTACCAAAGTGGTAGCCAACAGCTGTCTAATTGAACTGAAGACCCATTCAATGGGAGGTAACTCATACCTGGTACAGTAAACCTAGCCAACTACCAATGATTAAAGAAATCATGGACTCTAGGGGAAAATGTGCTACTACCATTTTCTCAAACTGTAAGTTCCTAACTGTATTGTAAATACTTCTCCTTAGACCCACAGATAAATATTGTTCTCCTGCTTCATTGAATAAACTTTTGCATTTTGCAGCAACCAGAGGCTCTTATAGAGAATCTCAAGTGGTAAAATGCAGAAGATATTGACCCTCAGATGTTTAACCACAGTTGGAATAAGGACAGCCCAACTTAGGGCTCAGGAAACATTGTGGAAGAGGGGAACAGAAAGATAGTGAGAGCCAGAGGATCAAGATGTCTACTGTAAGATGGTGCCTTCTGGATATGACAGGGAACTTGCATCTGTGGAATATAGCAATATGGTTGTTTAAACAAGACCTCCACCATGATAATACCAACTGATACACTAGCACTTACAGAAAATTTTACAAGACTCCATTCCTAAGTGAAGAGCTACAGGCAAATCGGTGATTTAGAAAAGAGAATCAGCCTCATCCAAGGATGAAGGCCTTGAAAGGTTATCAATACTAAGAGATCAGCACTAAACACATATACATATGAGCAACAGTAAACTGAATCAATTAGAAACATACAAATTGTGTGACACTGTTCCTAGGGAGATAAAGATAGTATCAATCTCTAATGTGTTAAACCAGTGAATTTTTATTAGGATTACTTGCAGGAATAAAGGGGAAGTATAGATTATAGGAGAGAAAGAGACCTGGTCAGTCGTCCTCATCAACTTTGACCATGAAACTCAGTATAGACAAGTTCAACAGAACTGCCATATACAGGCTGCCCGTGCATGCTTCAGCATTGCCGGGGCATACATTTCATTTTCATTTCATAGCTTACAGGAGCAGACATGACTCAATCCAACATGGGTGGCAGCTCGTGGAAACGTGGTGTGCACTGCACAATCTCCAGATGTGCAATAGTTTGGAGAGTGTTCTATCTTGGAAGCTCAGTTGTTCTGAGCATCTTCTAAGTAGCTTGGCTATCTTCTGCCTCCTTCAGGTAGCTTGATTTGTCTGAGAGTCTTCTAGGAACTTCAACCCTTCTAAAAATGTTCCTCAATGAGTCTTACTGCTTATATATACTTTGGTAGGGAGGGGACTGGTGAACCTGCCCAGTTTCTAAGACATTTTGAGGTCATTGAATTGTTTGCTTCCTTAGCATAAAGATCTTACCTAAAGGATGGAATGTTTTCCTCCTCCTGAACACTGTATGTTTTTATGAGCTCTCTCCAAGATGTAATGTTTTAAACTTGTAGGAGACTGCTGCAAAATACACACACACACACACACACACACACACACACACACACACACACACACACAGACATTTGTATGTATTATCTACAAAAGCATAGATATGTGCTATTATATATGTGTGATAATAATTATAGAATAGATTATGAATTTGAAGGAGACTATAGGGGAGATCAGGAACGAGTTGGAGGAAGAAGATAAAGTACTGAAATGATATAAATATAGTATTCATATATGAAAATTTTTAAAAATAAAATATTAAATAATATTTAAATTTTAGACTTTCTAAAACATTTTAAAATTTAACTTTTAAAAATTGATTATTATGTAATCATAGTGTTTGGCAATGTCTATATAAAGGCATATATAAACCTAATATATACAAATAGTGTATATATATGTATAAAATTATATTGCTACATGGTACCTGTCCATATAGTTTTAAGAATTACAAAGATAACAATATTTCTATACTAAGTAGCAGTTAATGAAAAATGCAAATGGGGTAAATAATCTACAAATCTTGTGTGAGAAAAATAATTCTGCCATCTATAAGCTTATAATATACCTTTACTTAGTTTTAGTAGTATTGTCCACCATATGGTTGTATACTTTTCCCACCTGATTTAGATATTTAATATGATAACCATGTATAAACATTCCTGTTCAACTTTAAGTCAGCTCCTAAACTTTCCCATAGATATTGCTCAACGCTTAAATATATCCTCTTCAGTTCAACAAGAGTTTCAAAGTATAAGATCTTGGTGTCAAATTAAATTCATTGCTTTCTCTACTGTCCTATACTCCTGAAATAAAGAATATTTCTTGAAAGAAAACATATATATGACCACAATTCTGTTATATTGACCTGAGCCTTTGTGTTTTGTTTCCATAAGCACAGTAGTCTTGATGTTGGTCTATGTCTCCCTGAATATGCCACAGCATCCTTTTAAATTGAAGCTTTATGCTTTTCAATGGAAAATTCCAAGATTTATGTGTGTGTGTATTTATTTATTTACTACATCCCAATTGCAGTTTCCCCTCCTCTTCTCCCAGTGCCTCCCCTACCTCTCCTCTCTCCCTACCATCCACTCACAGTTCACGTATGACTTTAATGTCTCCCATTCACCCCATCATTCCTCCTTGTAATCATAATGACTGTTCCTCTCTCCAGCCTCTCATTGTAGGGCATTCCTCAATGGCCAATTCCTTTCTCCTTAACTTCTGAGGGTTGTACTCAGATGGAACAAAGCAGACCTAAACTGTTACTTTTGCCTCCCTCTCCCAGTAGTTTCTCTCACCTTGTAGAGACTCATCCTTTTTACAATGGCGATATCAATGAACTAATGGAAGGAGAGAAAACTCACTGGGTCTTATCACTAGACAAAGAATTACAGGCAACTAATGACTGCTGGAAGGAGGAATTCTTTCCCATGGATGAACCCTCTAATTAGTTGTTCAATACAGGGCATTCTACCCTGAAAAAAATATAAAAACCACAAAAGAAAGGGACCCAGCAGGTTGTAATTATATGTATTTGTGCATACACACACACACACACACACACACATAATGATAAAAGAAAAAGAGGCTATCACCTTGAGTGTGAGAGGGAATGGCAGGGGTTCCAGAAAGAGCAGTTGGGAACAGCTGGAAGGAGGAAAGGGAAGGGGAAAAATATGGAAACCTACTACCTTATAAGTTTCACACACACAATAAAGGGCTTAAGTGGAGTTACACTTCACAGGGTTTAACCCTGTATTGACTATTACAGATAATTTCCGTTGCTGTGCAGGAGATGGTTAATTTTTGCGGTCTTGCTCATCTAATTTCAGTTTTGGTGCCGAGGCTTTTGGGACTCATCCAGCAACAGCAACAACACATTTTGCTTGGATCATTGTCACTCACTAGTCTCCTGGTTTCCTTTAGCAGATGTTATTTTCAGGAATGAGGGTTTTATCTGGGGAGATACATGAATGTAGTTTTATCCTGTCTGTGGGTCTCTGGTTTCCATGGATGCATTTATTAAAATATCTCATTCTCTGTTACTGTAGTAACTGTTATTTACTATATAGCTATTAAAAACTAGTCACTATACAGTGCAGTAATTATAGCAAAGTTATTTCTATTAATAATTGAATGCCTTATATTGCATGATAATGGCCCTTTCTTGTAAAGACCCACATTTGGGGAAGCTTAAACATAAAGTGTTAAATGTGTTGAATCTGAGTAACTATCTTCTCTGGATCAACTAGTGAGTGCTATACCAGGCTTTTAAAGGTCTCTTCCTCTTATCCTAATTCAGAACTGTGTTGTTTTGTGTCAGTTCCTTGTGCATCACCATCTCAATTTTCTGGGTATCCTTATGTGAACTCTTTGTCATAGGTGCCTATTTTTCCTGTGGATTATATGAAAGTCTCAAGAAAATGGTAAACATGCCTAGAAATCAGATATTTTTTGATTTTTCATTTCTTTATTTTATTTTTAATTTTTTTTTTGAAAAGAAAAAATTTCCGCCTCCTCCCAGCCTCCCATTTCTCTCCCCCTCCTCCCACTCCTCCCCCTCCCCCCACTTCTCTCCCCCTTCCTCTCCAGTCTGAAGAGCAGTCAGGGTTGCCTGCCTTGTGGAAAGTTCAAAGTCCTCCCCCCTCCATCCTGGTCTAGGAAGGTGAACATCCAAACTGGCTAGGCTCCCACAAAGCCAGAACACAAAGTAGGATCAAAACCCAGTGCCATTGTCCTTGGCTTCTCAGCAGCCCTCATTGTCCGCCATATTCAGAGAGTCCGGTTTTATCCCCTGCTTTTTCAGTCACAGTCCAGCTGGCCTTGGTGAGCTCCCAATAGATCAGCCTCACTGCCTCAGTGGGTGGGTGCACCCCTCATGGTCCTGACTTCCTTGCTCATGTTCTCCCTCCTTCTGCTCCTCATTGGGACATTGGGAGCTCAATCCAGTGCTCCAGTGTGGGTCTCTGTCTCTATCTCCATCCATCGCCAGATGAAGGTTCTATGGTGATATGCAAGATATTCGTCAGTATTGCTATAGGATAGGGTCATTTCAGGTTCCCTATCCTCAGCTGCCCCAGGAGCTAACTGAGGCGATAGCCCTGGGCACCTGGGAGCCCCTCTAGGTCCAAGTCTCTTGCCAACCCTAAGATGGCTCCCTTAATTAAGATATGTGCTTCCCTGCTCCCCTGTCCAACCTTCCTTTATCCCAATCATCCCGTTTCCCCAAGTTCCCCCATCCTCCCCTTCTCACTTTTCTCTCCCCATCTCCCCTTACCCCCTCCCACCCCACCCCCAAGATCCCAATTTTTTGCCCGGCAATCTTGTCTACTTCCCATAACCAGGAGGATAGCTATATGTTTTTCTTTGGGTTCTCCTTCTTATTTAGCTTCTTTAGAATATCAAATTATAGACTCACTGACCTTTATTTATGGCTAAAACCCAATTATGAGTGAGTACATCCCATGTTCATCTTTTTGGGTCTGGGTTACCTCACTCAGGATAGTGTTTTCTATTTCCATCCATTTGCATGCAAAATTTGAGAAGTCATTGTTTTTTACCACTGGGTAGTATTCTAATGTGTATATATTCCACACTTTCTTCATCCATTCTTCCACTGAAGGACATATTTGGTTGTGAGTTAGCATTTAACAGTTCAGTCCAGTTCAGATAAAATTTCTTATCTCTTTATCAACATACCTAACACACAACACCACACCTACACCTACACACACACACACACTCTCACACACACACACACAAACACGTAATGTTCATAGAGATGTAATCTATTTTTTTAGTCATCATATTTATTTTCATATATTATCGATAAGTTACATTTAAATGGGGAAAATAACATTTTGTTACTTCTACAAGTCTATGATTATGCTACTCTTTTGAAAATCATTACTTTGACTCAGCTGAACTATTAAATTTTCAAATATAAACTGAAAAAAATTAATTTACTGAAAGCTCAATGTGAGTTTCACAAGTGACTGGCTCAAGTGGAATTCTTAAGAATCATTTGCTTAAATAAAGTCTTGAAAGATTGTCTTATGATAGATACATTTTCTTCATAGAACTCATATAATAGGTTTATCTTATCAAGCTTAATGAAAATTGAAAATGTCATTTCAAAAGCTGAAAATCATTATATTGAATTGTTAACCCCTGTTATTATAACTGGAGTGATTTTGTATTCCAGAGTTTTAGTTGAAACTTCATGCAAGAAAATGTGGTTATCAGCCAATGCAGATTTTATATAGCTATTTGAATATCTATCTTTAGTTTATACTTCAATAGACCATTAGAACATGAGTATCCACTTTGAATTGACCTCAATTTCTAACAGAAAGTATTTCTCCTCTCTATATTGAGTTGCTTATTATTGCAGGGTACAACTTATATTTTTCCTTTGTATATATGTGATATTAAAAGATGTCATAGCCAGTATAATGAAATATACCTGCGTTTTCAACACTTAGTTGATGTAGACAGGAAACAGTCCAAGGTCATTCTCAGACAAGAGTTTGAGGTCAGTGCCATCATGGGTTGTATGAAATGTCTTAACAACAACAACAAAAACCCACAAAGCTATGAAATAGACATTATGTTTTAAAGTGTTGCTTGATGGATATTGTGCCTTTATTAACCTTCAATCTCTGTGATACTGCCTAGAGGAAGCCAGCTCCCTCCTCTGTAGTCAACTATACTATATTTAGACAATACTGAAATAGAAGTTATCTAGTTATCAGCCCAGTAGTCAAACTAAGGCAACAACTAACAAATGATCATTGATGACTGCACTGATATTTATCTACTCAAATAGAAGGAAATTCGTTCACTTTCTATAAAAAAATATTAGTTGCTGGATAACTGTAGAACATATATTTAAGTTGAGGATTTAAAATGTATTTTTATGCCTTGTATTTTACTAATGTAAATAAAACCTCACACTACTATTTGTAATGTTGAATGATATACTTGAAGCTTGCCCAGAAAGCCTATCTAAACCTAACTGATGTGGTTGCAGATATATACTGATGGTGATGATGACAAGAGAATGCAGAAACTAGCCAGGTGGAGCAGAGAATACAAAACAGCAGTGTCATGCCTTATCTTCCTTGTTGAAGGTAAGGATTCCAGGAGGAGTATGGGTTCCTGTTTCCTTGTAATGTTTTGTCCTTAAAGAGTACCACAATCTACAGACTGCATATTATTGAAAAGGAGAGGAGACAGCTGGACACTTTGTAGATGGAACTGCTGAATGGACCAGCTCATCTCATTTTTAATAACTCACCCATGTTTCTTTCATAAGTACTTCAAAATGTCCCCAGACTAGCAGATATAAGAGCTCTTCTTTCTCAGAGCTCCTCTCTGTCTCTGTCTGTTTGTCCTTGCCTCTCTCTCTCTCTCTCTCTCTCTCTCTCTCTCTCTCTCTCTCTCTCTCTCTTTCCCTCCATCCTTTCTTGAGCTCCCATTTATGAATGTATAATAATTTTCTATCTAAAACTCACACTGCCATTCATGATTTTTATACTATGAATCTGAGATTCAAAAGAGTGAAAGTCACTGTCTGGATGAGTTTGGTGGCCTTCTAGTTTATAGGGACTTCAGACAACCAAGCCAAACTCATCATTGTAGTAATAAGAGCGGTGGGGCTGCATCCCCAACACCCCAGCCGCCTGCTCGGCTAGCTTTTGCCCCGAAATAATTACATGGACACTGTATTCTTTTAATCACTGCTTGGCCCTTTAGCTCTAGCCCTTACTGGCTAATTCTGATATCCCGATCAACCCATCTCTAATAACCTGTGAGCACCGGTCTTACCGGGAAGATTCTAGCCTAAGTCTATCCTGGGTCAGAGCTGGGGCATGGCCTCTCTCTGAGGCATCTGCTCCCGGGAGGAGAGCTGTGGAGTCTGAGCTCACTTCCTCTTCCTCAGAGCATTCTGTTCTGTTTACTCCTCCCACCTATCTTCTAACCAATGAGGACCAAGCCGTTTCTTTTTTATTTAACCAATGACCTTCCTCCATCATTTCCCCTTTTTCGGTTTAAACAACAAAAAAGAAGGCTTTAACTTTAACATAGCAAAATTACATATAACAAAACAGTTATCAAGCAAGAATTATAGTAACCTTTATCATAACAAAGGAAAAACTATAACTATAACTAACTATTCTTAACTCCATCAAAGACTCCAGAAAGATACAATACTACCTAAGCAAACAAGAAAAAAGCAACTTTTAAAACTCTAGAAATGACAGAGACATCTCGCTGCCTGGACAGTCACCCAAAGTTCCTCTGTACCGTTGGGGCATCCATCTTCCGCATTCAGGCCCATGGTATCCAGCAGACATTTCCATAAAGCAGGAAAATTCAAAGTCAGTTCAGTCACTATCTGTTGTGTCCTGCAGAATGTCTCGCAGACTCTTTCATGAATCAGGAACCCTGAAAGATCATCTCACCTTAGGCAAGTTCAGTAGTCCTCTCTGCGGGTTCTCTGTGTCCAGTTTATGCAATAGTCCAGGCAAGAGCAGTTTCTTGCTCAAATGGCTATCAAACTCCATAACGAGCCTCTTTGATGCCCATCTTCCTCTTGAAGTAGATTGGAGCTGCCAGGAGCAGACGTGTCTCATTGTCATGAAAAGTCCTAAGTTATTAAAATATTTTAAATGCCATATTCTGCAGCCTTTGAGAGATATGAAGAATGCCTATCTGAAATATATCTCTATATATCTAGAAAATCTAACTAACATGACTACAAACTTGACTATTATTTATGATTATCCATCAACAACCTATATTTCCTAATTATACATTACATTTTAAAAATGAACTACAAAATCACAATACCTTAATCAAAATCAGAAATACATATACATATAACAAAATTGACCTTAAAATCCACACCAATGCAAATTATTCATACCTATATCATTTCCCCCTTTAAATGTAAAATAACATTTATAAACAATATTTGGGGAACATGGGCGCAGTTTTTTCTCTCCAAACTGCTTCCTGCTGAATGGGGGCGTCGTTAATTAGGTCTTTCATGGTATAACCTGTGTGCCAGGGTCATCTCAGTTGGCAGTTTTGAGCGAAGTAATTTTTGAGGGTGTTCACAGGAACTTTTCGGGAGTTCGTGGTCTATCATACCAAATCAGGATAGACGAAATCCAAAGGGTATGGTCCTCTGTGAAAACAAAAGAAGACCCTCTCCAAAGCATCATATCCTTAGACTCAAATTTTGAAATCGTAATACCCTCATCATATCCGTTCTGGTTCCATTTGGCAGCCCATGTAATGGAATGTCTCTCTGTACTTAGCTCCTTCACAGTCAAAAATTTTAAAGAAAACACAATGTACATAATCCATACTCTCTGTGAATTTTCCATTTTTATATGGCTTATTTTTCTTTATTTCTTTTAATCTCTTAACTATCTGTACTCTGTCTCTTTAAAGACTTTACCTTTTTTTTAAACCATTAACTTTATTCTCTATATTCTTTTTCTTCTCTCTCCCAAGCCTACGTACATTCATCCAACAGTGTGACTCATTTAGTGGTCTGAATCTGTCCTATTGTGAATCTGCAATTTTTTACTATCCAGGAGCACTTTTGATTTGCGCCTTTAAATCACTAGGCACTTAAGAATCTAAGCTGTGACATTCCTAGGTTAACGTTTTGCTTTTTGAGCGTATATCTTTGACCTGGAATAACTCTGTAGACCAGGCTGTCTTTGAACTCTCAGAGATCCGCCTGTCTCTGCCTCCCAGGCATTGGGATTAAAGGTGTTTGCTACAACTTGAACTCACAGAGATCTGTTTGTCTCTGCCTTTTAGGCACTGGGATTAAAGGCGTGTGCTACCACACCTTGAAGTCACAGAGGTCTATCTCCCTCTGCCTCCCAAGTGTTGGGATTAAAGGTGTGTACTACCATACACAACACATCATGAGTCAAAAAGGCTCTATTGTTCTCAGACTTAATAATCTCAGAAGAGTTATAGTGCAAATTAATGACTATGTTAATTCATTGCATCATAGCAATCATGTAATACTATCTACGTAGCCAAATCATTGTATTGTAGCTTTCATAAAAACGGGATTTTGCCAATTATACCTCATTAAAGATGGAAGGAGTAAAATTTCAGAATTATTTATCCTTTTATTAACTGTAAATTATTTTTCATCAGAAACACATCAAGCACTCTTAAGACATATTGCAATAGAAAGGAAAACATTTTTGAAACATTTCAATTAAGAACTGTCATCAATAATTCGCATTCGGTTTAGAAATAGTCTTGATCCTCTAAGAGGATAAAATATAAATAAATAAAGATCATTTTGTATAAATATGGTGGAAACCACTCGGTTCCCTAATTTCAAAAAGTAATGAATAGGCTTATAAAGTGTGAATGCAATCATTAAATAGAAACATAAACATAAGTATGATAAGCAATGGCTGCTGCATTTTTAACGAAATAAAAAATGGAACTTTTTGTTGTTACCAGGAGAGGAAATTTGATTGTTGGTGTAGGTGGTAACTATTTTCCTATCAGCTTATCAGTTGGAATGAGCCTCAGAATTAATGTTCTAAATAAAGTTATGGACTTGATTAAACAGAAAGAAATATAACAGTAAAAAGTACATTAGTACGCTATGTTATCTCTGAAATATTTCACTTTGAGGTAACATAGTAAAATAACAAATTCTTTCATATGTGGGTGTCTTGAAAAGCAAGTGGGCTAGTCTGAGCCACCAGATCACGAACTGAATTTCATTCATTGTCTTCAGCCAAATATAACTACAATTGCTTCCATCTCCTTTTGTACTAATAGATGTTTAAATAATTCATAGGTCTTTCATCAAAGCACAGAGAACAGATTTTCTGCTTTGAGTTAGAAGTATGCTTTATGCACATAAACAAAATAATTTCAATGTATATGAAAGTCCTGGGAAGTTATATTTGCATTTGAAACAAAAAATAATGTCTCACATTTTTTGTAAAAGAGAAATAGGTTTTATTTTACCAAAAACATGCGAAGAATTTCAAAAGGCTCAGTAGAGTCAGTTAAAAAGAATTTTATTTATTTACCTACTTTTTCAGAAGCTGACACATATTGTGTTTCATAGAAACAGTATTCTTCAGTTTTGACGTAAATATCAACACTTCCTTGGATTTATACATGTTAGTTGTGTTTGTTAATTTTGTGATATTTGAGGGGACCTGAAGACCTTGAACATACCAAGCAAGTCCTTCTTAAATGGGCTGCATTGCCAACCCCTTTTCCCTCCTTTTTTTAGTTTAGTTTTTAAATTGTAATTTTTCACATAATCTATTTTCATCATATTCTTTTCCTTCAAGATCCTATCCACCAAGGTAGTGACTGTATTGACCCCTCCTCAAAGGAGAGGAGGTTACTTAGTGGAGACATCCCCTTAGCCAAAATCCCCGCTTCATCTCCTGCTTGTCAGTGGCCTGTAGCTGTGGGCAAGCATAAGAAAGGAGGTATCTGTTTGCCAGTTGAGGGCCTTAGATAACTGATTATTAGCAGAAGATACGTCATGTCTCTTCTAGAGGATGGAAGCCGCTGCATCTGATGTACAGGGACATTTGATGACGTGAGCGAGATCTCTTCCAGACAGAATATTCTGTCGAATGCCTAAGTCCTTAGGTCTCTTCTCATAAAGATCTTCCAACATTTTGGCCTCCTGCTTCTTCATGATAGCAGGGGCTGGAGCCACCTTCTTCCTCTTGGCATTCATTTCTTTAAGCATCACGCTCATCTGGAGGATACAGGCAACTATGTGAATTGTCAAGAAATCTCATCTCAGCCACTATTAGCATCTTTGTTACTTAATAGGTTTTAGCTTGTACTTTTCTAGTTAGAAAATGTAGAAAATAAATTTGGTTCTTGAGTCATTTTAAAGAATAATTAAGCCATAAATGTCATCTAATTAGCACATGATACATGTTGGTATATTTTCCCTGAGGCTTGTGCTTTGAGTACTTTTTCATATTTCTATACAGCTACTTCCTATATCTACTTTGGAGAAATGTATATTAGGCACTTGGCATTTTTGGCCATTGACTTGCTAATGTTCCTAAGATTTGGTTATTAAATCCTTATTAGGTCTGAGATTTGCAAACATTATTTATTCAATTTGTATATTGCCTTTTCATTTACTGTTTTTTTTTCTGTTGTTAAGAATAACATATTTCATTTAAAGGCTAAATTATGAAAATAATTACTTTTTATTTGTTCTTCTTATTCACATGAAATAATTAAATTGTGCATAAATGAAGTTTACTTAATCTTAATAATTATTACATTTGTATTTATTTTGTTTACATGTGTTTGTTTGTGTGGGGGTGCATGTGCTATGATGTACATGCCAAAGGGCACATGTCAAGGTCAGAGGACAACTTGCAAGAGTCTACTTTTTCTTTCTTTGGGCTTAATGGGATTCATCTTCAACTCTATGTTATGTGGACAGTGTCATATTGGGAGTCAAAGTGTGATGCTCTGGGAGGTGTGTGTGTGTGTGTGTGTGTGTGTGTGTGTGTGTGTGTGTTCCATGTATATTGTATAGATAGATTGATAGTGATAATATGGATACAGACTTATACACTTATTTTATATGTACACCTTTCTCTGCAACAAAAGAAACTAAAACGTATCAACAAAAATTCCCAATTTGTGAAAAACCTCTCCACAGTAGAAGATATCATCATTTGGAAAAACTCGCAGCCTACAGAATGGGAAGATTTTATCAACTACACATCCAATTATGTTTCAACTACATGTCCGATAGATGACGAATATTCAAGGTATATGAGGAACTAGATATCATGAAAATAGATAACCCAAATAGAAAATGGGGTACAGATATAAACAGAGATTTCTTTTTTTAAGGTATAATGGACTTTAATGTTAATATAAAAAGGTCTGTAATTCTTAAAGGACAAATTCAAACAAGAATCACTTAATGAAACGTTCGACACAAAA
Source organism: Microtus pennsylvanicus (assembly GCF_037038515.1). Classification (NCBI taxonomy): domain Eukaryota; kingdom Metazoa; phylum Chordata; class Mammalia; order Rodentia; family Cricetidae; genus Microtus; species Microtus pennsylvanicus. Next base: position 93,220,931 of record NC_134587.1, read on the forward strand.
ATCATTTAAAAATGCAAGTCAAAAAACTGTTGTTTTATTTCACACCAGTCAAAATGTCTAAGATCATTAGAACAAGTGACAGTTGATGCTGACAAGGATGTGGAGTAGGGAAAACATTCAGTTGCTGGTGAAAGTGCAAACTTGTACGGCAACTAGGAAAATCAGTGTAGTGTTTTTTCAGAAAATGGGAATCAATCTACCTCAGGATCCAGATATACCATTCTTGGGCATATACCTGAGAGACTCTTCATCCTACCACAGAATGCTTGCTAAACCATGTTCACTGCAGCTCTATTCATAATAGCCAGAAATAGTAAACATCTTCTCTGTGGATAGAGAAATGTGCTGTATTTACCCACTGAAATATTACTCAATGTCAAAAAAATGAAATCATTAAATTTGCAGGTAAATTGATGGAGCTAGAAAAAAAATCATTCTGTGTGAGGTAACCCAGATGAAAGGTAGAAATAGTATGTATTCGATTATATGTAGACCTTGGATATTAAGTCATTAATAAGTAAGCTACCATCCATATAACCACAGAGGTTAGGTGTAGGGTTAGGGACTGCAGTGGTGCCTCTCCCTAAGAAGGGGAAATAGAATAGAAAATTGTGGGTGGAGGACAACAGGGGATAGGTGTCTGACATGGGAGGATCAGATGGGTATGGGAAGAAGGGTATGGGAAGATGGGTATGGGGAAGAAGTGAGAGAGGTGCTACGTGAAGGGTGAGATAAACTAAGGGCCGTTTGAGGGGTCATATGGAAACCTAACACAGTAGCATCTTCATATATACATATACTATGAGATCAGTCTAAATGAAATCACAAAAGAGCAAGTACCTGGCTTATTTCACTTAAAATGTCCTTTATCTTGATCCATATTGAATAGAAAATCTTTTATTATTTCTTGTCTTTTTGATAGTGGTAACCAAAATAGGTATGAGAAAGTAGCTCATTGTGATTTGATATTTTCATGTCTGATGACTGTATGGTTTGTGTTTTGAGCAGCTTTGTATAGGACCATTTTTCATATCTTCTCTAGAGAAATACATGTAAGATCTCTTGTTTGGGATATTTACTTCTTACGTTTTATAAACTTTGAGCATTAATTTCTCTTAATAGACATGTGACAAAAATTTCTTAAAAAATTAAAAAACACGAATGAGTGTATTCCAAAAGCTCAAGCTATTTTGACCCTAAAAATAGAATAATCACAATCAAGTCCAGTGAATTAAAGTAAAAAACCAATAGAAGGATATACACAAGTAAAAATAGAAATAACAAAAAGGTTGACATATTTTTGTAAAAGGAAACACTGATGAGAATTCAACACGTGATTCAAGAAGTCAATGTTTGGCTTATCTTAGGGTAGTAAATGGTGGAGCCAGAAAGCATGAAGTGAAATAGGGGATGAAATGCTTTGAAGTTGCTGATGAATCAGGTGTAGCTTTTCTAATGAATGAAATGTTAGGAAGTTTTCTTAGAGTTTTGTTACTAACTGGTAGTTCCAACATCAGCAAAGAGAAAACCTAAATGGCATAACCAGAGTGGGAGCACATTAAACGACCCGCCTCGCAAGCATTTCCTCAAATCATTGCTAACATGCCTGAGTCTTAAAAGTTATCATGACTATAGGCTAGGGTCATTTCAGGTTCCCTATCCTCAGCTGCCCCAGGAACTAACTGGGGACCTCGCCTTGGGCACCTGGAAGCCCCTCTAGGTCCAATTCTCTTGCCAACCCTAAGATGGCTCCCTTAATTAAGATATGTGCTTCCCTGCTCCCCTATCCAGCCTTCCTTTATCCCAATCATCCCATTTCCCCAAGTTCTCCCCATCCTACCCTTCTCACTTTTCTCTCCCCATCTCCCCTTACCCCCTCCCACCCCACCCTTAAGATCCTGATTTTTGCCTGGCAATCTTGTCTACTTCCCCTACCCAGGAGGATAGCTATATGTTTTTCTTTGGGTTCACCTTCTTATCTAGCTTCTTTAGGATATCAAATTATAGACTCACTGACCTTTATTAATGGTTAAAACCCAATTATGAGTGAGTATACCCCTTGTTCATATTTTTGGGTCTGGGTTACCTCACTCAGGATACTAGTTTCTATTTCCATCCATTTGCATGCCATACTGATGAATATTTTGCATATCACCATAGAACCTTCATCTGGCGATGGATGGAGATAGAGACAGAGACCCACACTGGAGCACTAGACTGAGCTCCCAAAGTCCCGATGAGGAACAGAAGGAGGGAGAACATGAGCAAAGAAGTCAGGACCACCCACCCATGGAGACAGTGGGGCTGATCTATTGGAGCTCACCAAGGCCAGCTGGACTGTGACTGAAAAAGCAGGGGATAAAACCGGACTCTCTGAATATGGCGGACAATGAGGGCTGCTGAGAAGCCAAGGACAATGGCACTGGGTTTTGATCCTACTTTGTGTTCTGGCTTTGTGGGAGCCTAGCCAGTTTGGATGTTCTCCTTCCTAGACCAGGATGGAGGGGGGAGGACTTTGGACTTTCCACAGGGCAGGGAACCCTGACTGCTCTTCAGACTGGAGAGGGAGGGGGAGAGGAATGGGGGGAGGGGTAAAGGAGTGGGGGGAGGTGGGAGGAGTGGGAGGCTGGGAGGAGGCGGAAATTTTTTTTCTCAATAAAAAAATGTAAATGAATAAAAGTCATCATGAAAAAAAGAATAAATTAGAGAAAAACATCATTTTACTGAGAATATTTCATTTCCCAAACCTTGTCATAATTGAACTGCCTAGAAACAATACAAAGTTTCTGTTCTAATTTTTGATTCTTTCTTTAGTTTTGTTTTTAAGGTTTTGGTTTTGAGGGTTTTTTTTTTGTTTTTTGTTTTAGTGAGGGCAGTGTTTCTCTATGTAGACAAGGCTAGCCTGGAACGTGTGTATAGATAAGCTTTCCTCAGACTTACAATGAGTCTTCTGTTCGTAGCTAGTCTTACAGGTATTCTCTACCATCCCTGGGCAATATACTCAGTGTATATCTTAATAAAACACATACGTTAAACACTGTTGTGGTTGTTAGTTGTCAAATTGACGCAAACTAAAGTTAGCTGGGAATGGGGAAAGTCCACTGAGAAAATGCCTCCATAAGACTGACCTATATGTAAGTCTGTAGGAGCATTTTCTTGACTGATGACTGATGTGGTTGGACCCAGGCCATCATGGATAGTGCCATACCTGGCATGTGGTCCTGGGTTGGATAAGAAAGCAGGCTGAGCAAACCATTGTAAGAAAGCCAGTAGCAGTATTCCTCATGTTCTCTGCTTACAGTTCCTGCCTCTATTCTCCTGCGTGAGTTCATGTCTTGGCTTGCTCTGATGATGGACAATAATCTGTACTATAATCCTCCCCCTTTGCTATGGTTATGGTGTGTATCCATTAGAGTGCAAACTAAGACATACATGAACTATATGCTTCATACCTCAGATGACATAGATCCATATACCACTACATAAATAGGATTTCCTGTTTCTATGCATGAGTTGATATAGGCAATATTTCACAAATGATCATAGAGTAGAATGTTGTGCTGTTCCTGATGTATCACTTATTCTCTCTGCCCTGTTTATTTCATTTTAAACCCTATCTATTAAGATGTTGAGCAAAATTCACATAGATAACACTATACGTATTTTAAGTAAATAGAGAAGGATGGAATGATATATAAAGATATAAGAAGTATAGATGATATACTTGTAATATTAGCTTAAAACTGTATCTTTCATATTTGTATCCATAAAAATGCAAAATTATACAGAAAAATAGCTACTTTTACAATTTAACTAAAAGAATATATCAAAATGTAAGGAATAATAGGTGAAACATATGCTCTATTAGTTAAATCTGTAACTCACTATTGGTAATGTTATCATTTCAATGACATTATCTTAGTGGTAGCTCCTGCCATAAATATATGTATGGTGTCTTCTCTGATCTAAATGTTATTAAACTGCTTCTTTAAAGCTTTAGACAGCTAGGTAATGAAGAAATTTTTACAGACTTGAATAACAGGCACAAATCATTTAATTGAGATTCAGAATCTGTCAAAAATTTTCAACAATTTTAATAGTTGAATCTCAATGGTATAAATCTTTGTCTTTGAGATGTATGCCTTGGATTATAAACTTTGTACTTTACATGTGTTTCCTGCATGCATCTTAAGACACTTTGATTCACTTATATTTATTTATCTAATCAGTATTGAATAAACAAAATATTGATTAGCATTCAAAATTTACTAAGAAAGTTTTTTCTTTGCAGTCAGTGTACTTACAAAAGGTCTGTGAGTTTTAGGCAGATTTACGTCTTGAGTAGGATAAACAGTGTCTCCTCTCACAGTCCTTATAAGATGCTTATATACAGATGCTTATACAGATATGAGGATATCATTTATTACACCACTGCTGGAGCAAGAAAATTCCAAGTGCATTATGAAAGTTAAATTGTATAATTTAACTTTGGTTCTTTTAAAAGTGTCTTGTCAGTGAATGAATAAAATGTGATCAACTTAAAATTTAGAAAAAACAAACTTCACTAAGACAAAGCTTACTTTATTACAACAGGTAATGAATACTTTTAGAAATCATTCATGTGGTAAAACAGAAATGAATAGAGCCTAATTAATTTGATTTAAAACACACATTTATATGCTTAAATTTATACAAAGCAGGAGAATGTCGTTTTAGAAATAACTGAAGTAAGCCAAAGATGAGATATATTTGTAGGAATTATTAAATTGCATAGTTGTATTATTAAAAATTTCACCAAGGAGACTTAGTGATTTCCTCATTGTCTGCCAGCTGACAAAATCCAAGGACTGAGTGATTATGAATTCCCTAAATTTTTTGTGAGATTTTTATCAATGCCTTTCATTATCCATTCTCATTTTAATTTCTCTTGCATTGTCAATTTTAATAAACGTTTTGGAGAAAATGGCAAAGCTAATTCCATAATAAATTCATGACACTGTTAGATGAGAAAGATATTCTCAGACGAGAAAGAAAATATGAAGAAGGCACAAGTGAAAGTAATCAGAACTGACCATTTCTTGTAGGTGAATTGAGTTTCTGAGCACTTTTTAAACATTTAGTTTCACAGCCTTTGCATTTAAAGGTGCCTATTTTAAGTTACCATCATATGTTTAGAGCACATATTTGATATTATATTCTAAATAAGCCCTAAAATACAAAGGAAATGAAAGTTCTTTTTAATTGTTTGTCGCTTCCCATTTCATAAATTTTGCAGTTACTTTCTTACATAATATTTATTTGGTTCTGTTCATTTTGAATTTTAAAATATCCATTATATGGCAGATATTATGACAGATGGTCAGTATATGACATGCAAACAGTAGATTTCTTGACTTGTAGAAATTCATAGGCAATAGATAACTGTTTATATATATATGTGTGTGTGTGTGTAAATTTAAATTAAACTTACCTCTATAAGTTTATGTAAATGTAAATAACATGCCATTTACAACAATTACTGGAAATTGTAAGTCTTCATCAGTATTCATGGATTATGTATTATGTAAGAAGAGATTTTACTGCAAGCACTTCTGACCATCACAATCAGACTTGAATTACTGAGTTAAGGATGCTGTATAAATGGTACAATGCAAGATGAGAGATCTGTAGGTGCCCACCACTCTAATGGCAGGAACTTGTTCTGTAAATCATGAAGAATTTTATAAAGCTGAAATATTCATTCCACAGTCATTCGATGCATTAGTGCATACTCTAGGTGCTGGATGTGCACTCAATATATAAAGCCCATGAAAATTTCAGTAATAAGTTACACCTGTAAAAAAAAGAACTTTACAGAACTGGAGTTTGCATATTTACCTCTATCACATTAAGAGTAGCGTTTGAATATTATTAATACAGAGAAAGAGAGTCATGGTAGTATTCAATATTTTAGAAGTAGATAACAAGAAAAAAATTTGAAAATTTCCATAAATTAATAAAGCTATGTATATTCCTGAGGTCCATTAAATATTAAAATTTATAGAATACATGATGATCGCCTTCATCTGGGGGATACAGGGATAATTCCGCTAGTCTCTTGGAAAATCAACAGGTTAAGTTTTAGTTAACACAATCAAAAAATTCTTAGCTGATACATAAGCATCTTTATCTTTAAACTAATAGTAATACATAATAACTCTGGGTTATATTGATGAGTCCAATTAAGGGTCTTTTAACATGAGCTATCCAACCACATGTATTACCAGTATTTTCTCTTTGTAAAGGAATAAGGTTTTCTTCTGCAGTTTTTGTCACAAAGCATAGGTGATTTAGGCATTCATCTCTTAGAGTTCAGTAAATGTTTTCATACCAAGAGCAAGAAGCAAGAGTAATGAAGAATTTCAAGGAAAGCTGCATAAGCAAGAGCTAATTTAATAAGCTGTAAAAATGGATAAATACTTAAGTTGATGAATATTTAAAACTTCTGGAACTTAAAGGTCTAAAGTTTTAAAAATATAGTTATTATGCATAGCAGCTTGTAGTCTATACATTTCCTCTATACCTTCCCAGATTCACCTCCCAGTCATCATTACTTTGTTTAAATCTTTGCCAATCATCTGTTTTGACTGCTTCTGCTATTTCAAGCCATTATTGCAAAGGATTACTCAAGAGCATCATTCACAACAGATCATGGCTGCATACTATGAAGCACTATTTATTTCTTCTTCTCCAATAGCAATTATAGATTTACTTCTTGGTAACTTAATTTATCAGGAAGTCAATATCGGTTCCCACCTGAGTCTTATATCTCATGTTTGGTCTTAACTGCTTTTAGAAAATAGTGAAATCATTCTAGCAGGACAACTGAGCCAGCACATATAAGACACAAAGTTTGTTAAACCACTATGAGGATGATCACAGAGGATAGGAAGGGATGAGGTGGGCACAGAGATGTACTCCCTCCATCTAGAATGAATGCTTTCCCAAATGGCATCTTAAGAGGCCGTACTTTTATTGATATGGATAAAAATCAACAAACTGGTGAGATCAAGTCTGTTCTTCAGGTTGCATTAGTTGACAATAACAACACACAATGTGGATTAGGGCAGTCACTTAGATTTACATTCCACATATTAATAGCAGAAGGCAGAGACTTTTTCTGAGGCTATTTACTGGGTTTTTTGCACTTCAAACTACAGAAACATGCCACAGTGGGTCAGAATGACCTGGATGCCTGTTAGCTCATTCCTCTTGTTTCCCTGTAATGAAACATTTTGTGACCTTGTTCCAATTTTTTGTTTGAAATACAGTTGCAAAATCATTTCTCGGTATGTGCACAGAAAAGGCTAAAATAAAAATTGGAGGAGAAAACAATATCAAAAAAAGTCTCAAATAAAAACACGCAAGGACATGCATGCATAGAGGGAAATAAACATTTGCTAATTCACATGAGAAAGAATAAATCTAATAACTAAACATCATACCAACATATTTTTGAACCGGTCAACAAACTAATGAGTCATTTCAACAGATGGGAAGTATTTCAAATATCTATACGGAATAAAAATGAATTAATCCCAGAAAGACAGATTGGAACATAGTATGTTCTATTAATTTTTTTCCAAAGTAGCATGTATTAACTAAAATGGAGTGATGCAAGGACCACCGTAGATTTTTGCCATGAGTTTAAACTGGTACATTTATACAGAAAATGCAACATATAAAGTCCTTTGCAACAATGTTTCAGCTTCTGAAATAGGATGATTACTTATTTAATTAATTTGGCATTTAGTATACATTCATTCCCAAACTTTAGAAAAAAGTCGTTTGGTTTCCTCAAGTTAAGAACTGCTAGAATTTTATGGGAATTAGTTTCTGCCTATCAAGAACTCTCCCATATAACAGGGAAGCTAGAACTGAGTTAGAATCTTTGTTCCTTCTATTTTGGCTCTGATCTTGAGAATATTAGAAGTGGTCATAATTTGATCACTAACAATTACAGATTCAATATTATATGGGTGGATATGACTCATAAATATAATGGAAATTCTAAAATTAACCTGAATACCAATGGTCTGATAGAATTCTATTTGATTCTTATTACTCAGTTTTAAGATTGTCTATTGACTGTGTTAACTTTGATGATACAAACAGAAGCTTTTAAAACCATTCCTTTCAAACCCTGGGTAACTAGAAGTGAAGTTTTAAGTAGTGTACTAGAAGTGAATTTAAAAACATATGAATTACTATTTATAGAAAATACATAAATGTAATATAATTGTAAACACAATGCATTTACCAAAACACATAAAACTACAACATAATGCTGAATTAAAAAAATAAAAAATTACTATCTACAAAAAATTATTTAAATATATTGTTAAAACAGCAACAAATGCAGTGCATGTCCCAGTATACATAAAACTACAACATAATGCTAAGATAAAGATGAATGTCAGAAATACAGAATCCTATATTCATTACCTGCATAGTCAATATTTTTACTAGATCAATTTTTGCACAATTAATGTACACATGTTTATCTTTTTTTTCTATTACTTTTTTTTTAAATTTATTTATTTATTAAAGATTTCTGTCTCTTCCCCGCCACCGCCTCCCATTTCCCTCCCCCTCCCCCAATTAAGTCTCCCCCCAGCCCGAAAAGCAATCAGGGTTCCCTGTCCTGTGGGAAGTCCAAGGAACCCCCACCTCTATCCAGGTCTAGTAAGTTGAGCATCCAACCTGCCTAGGCTCCCACAAAGCCAGTGCGTGCAGTAGGATCAGAAACCCATTGCCATTGTTCTTGAGTTCTCAGTAGTCCTCATTGTCCGCTATGTTCAGAGTCCGGTTTTATCCCAGGCTTTTCCAGACCCAGGCCAGCTGGCCTTGGTGAGTTCCCAATAGAACATCCCCATTGTTTCAGTGTGTGGGTGCACCCCTCGCGGTCCTGAGTTCCATGCTCGTGCTCTCTCTCCTTCTGCTCCTGATTTGGACCTTGAGATTTCAGTCCTGTGCTCCAATTTGGGTCTCTGTCTCTGTCTCCTTTCATCGCTTGCTGAAGGTTAATATTCAGGAGGATGCCTATATATTTTTCTTTGGGTTCTCCTTATTTAGCTTCTCTAGGATCACTAATTATAAGCTCAATGTCCTTGGTTTATGGCTAGAAACCAAATATGAGTGAGTACATCCCATGTTCCTCTTTTTGGGTCTGGCTTACCTCACTCAGGATAGTGTTTTCTATTTCGATCCATTTGTATGCAAAATTCATGAAGTCCTTGTTTTTTATTGCTGAGTAGTACTCTAATATGTATAAATTCCATACTTTCTTCATCCATTCTTCCATTGAAGGGCCTCTAGGTTGTTTCCAGGTTCTGGCTAGAACAAACAATGCTGCTATGAACATTGTAGAGCATATACTTTTGTTGTATGATAAGGCCTCTCTTGGGTATATTCCCAAGAGTGGTATTGCTGGGTCCAAGGGTAAGTTGATCCCGAATTTCCTGAGAAACCGCCATACTGCCTTCCAAAGTGGTTGCACAAGTTTGCATTCCCACCAGCAATGGATGAGTGTACCCCTTTCTCCACAACCTCTCCAACAAAGGCTGTCATTGGTATTTTTGATTTTAGCCATTCTGACAGGTTTAAGATGGTATCTTAAAGTTGTCTTGATTTGCATTTCCCTGAACGCTAAGGAAGTTGAGCATGACCTTAAGTGTCTTTTGGCCATTTGAAGTTCTTCTGTTGAGAATTCTCTGTTCAGCTCAATGCCCCATTTTATAATTGGGTTGATTAGCCTTTTACGGTTTAGTTTCTTGAGTTCTTTATATATTTTGGAGATCAGACCTTTGTCAGTTGCGGGGTTGGTGAAGATCTTCTCCCAGTTGGTGGGTTGCCTTTGTGTCTTAGTGACAGTGTCCTTTGCTTTACAGAAGCTTCTCAGTCTCAGGAGGTCCCATTTATTCAATGAGGTCCTTAATGTCTGTGCTGCTGGGGTTATACGTAAGAAGTGGTCTCCTGTGCCCATGTGTTGTAGAGTACTTCCCATTTTCTCTTCTATCAGGTTCACTGTGTTCAAACTGATATTGAGGTCTTTAATCCATTTGGACTTGAGTTTTGTGCATGGTGATAGATATGGATCTATTTTCATTCTTCTACAGGTTGACATCCAGTTTTGCCAGCACAATTTGTTGAAGATGCTCTCTTTTTTCCATTGTATACTTTTAGCTCCTTTATCGAAAATCAGGTGTTCATAGGTTTGTGGATTAATGTCAGGGTCTTCTATTCGATTCCATTGGTCGACTTCTCTGTTTTTATGCCAATACCAAGCTGTTTTCAATACTGTAGACACATGTTTATCTTAAGAATGTTATTTTTATTTAAAACTTTTAGTGTTTTCCTTATCTTTTAAAAATTTATTTATTTATATTTTCCTAGCCCCATCACAATTTCTCCTCCCTCCCTCTTCTCTACCCAGTCCCTTCCCCCAAATTCTCATCCTCCCCATCTGCTTCTCCTTTCTGTCCAGGAAAAGGCAGACTTACCATAAATATCAGCTGGCTATAGCATATCTAGTTGCCATAAGACTAGGCCTCTCCTCTCCTATCAAGGCTGTACAACACAACCCTGTAGGAGAAAAGGGTCCCAAACCAGGTAACAGAATCAGAGACAGCTCCAGCTCCCACTGTTAGGAGTCCCACAAAGTGACAAACAATACAACAGTGACATATGTACATGTACACAGGGCCCAAGTGAATCCCAAGCAAGTTCTTTAGTTAACAATTTAGTTTCTGTGAGCTCTTATGAACCCAAGTTACTTGATTCTGTGGATTTTCTTACGGTTTCCCTGACTTGTCTGGTTCCCACAATCATTCCTCTCCCTTTTTCAGAGGATTCCTTGAAGTTTGCCACCTACCTGCTCCAAGATTTTTAAGTTGGTCAGCTGACACAGGTTTCAAAAGTGTTTTATTTGTCTGTCTGTTAGAATATTGTAGCCACAGTATGATTGTTTTATATCCATGTGATTTTGTGAGTGCATTTTCATACTATGCTTGCTTTATGTCTTTGTGTGTATGTGTGTTTAATTTTACAGTATGCTTGTTTTATTTCTCTGTGTATATGTGTGCGTTTTATAAGATCTGTAAAACTTATAACTCCAGATTACAACAGCTCTAGAAAAATACAAACACATGGGTAACCCCCATTTTTACCCTACCACCATCTTGGGTAAGAGTACCCACCTTTGCTAGTACTTTTTGACTTATTAAAATATTCCTTTTAGCCTTCTTACATTTACTAGCATTAATAAGCTGTAACTAATTGGGTAAAATACATGTCCATAATAGGTATTTGTACCCAATTTTCAAGATCCTTTATAGATCTGAGAGTATGGCATTAACAAAAGAGCTTGTAACACAGAGACATACCATCTCTTGCAGTATCCTACTGCTCCTCCAAGAAGATACATGGTTGCAAAGGATCTTCTGCCTAAGGCTTGCCTCTGGGTATGACAAAGCCACCTAAAGAGCAAAAAGTGGCTTTCAACCTCTTCAACTTCCTGGATGCCACCCAGAGAATCTATCTCATCCTGCCAAGACAGGTAGAATAAATCTTCCTCCACAGGAAAGTCTTTGGGCCACTTGTACTCAGCAGTTAATGACAAGCACTGCTTCTTTGCTTCTTTGTTGGTGTTCTCCAAGGACTAAGGAGAGACTTGGGATTGCCTGCATAGCAAAAAAAGAAAAAAAACTGTCTTTTTTCTACCCATTTATCCTCCTTAGATCAGTCTAATAGCATTTGTTGACTTAAGGTTCTGATAGCTCATTACTTCATTTTTTAAGTTTCCTGCTTAAAAAAAAACAGACAGATGTTCCTCTTTAACAGGCTTCAGGTATATCTTTAGAAGTTTAGACTTTCCAATTCCCTCTAATTGTCTTCTAAAATGTTCATCCCTTTTAACCTAAAGCAATAGCCTTTTGCTATGACATGTAAATCTGTTCCAGTTCTCTTACAGATACCTGCAGGTTCCTGAAAGAGTTCTGCTGCGTTATCAAGAAATCTGATCAGTTTCTAGAGTGGCCCTATCTATTTTTAAGCAGATTTTACAGGTCACTCCTGCTGTCTGGGCCAAGACCAAGTTACAAAGTGCTCTCTAGACAATGCCAACACCTACACCAGCTCCTGGGACTTCACCATCGATACCAACTCTCCTGGATCAAGGACACCTACCAACTAAAAGCTGGTTTGATCTGTTCTTGTGTCCCACTTATACATCCGAGCCTCACCTGTACAACCAGGGCACTTCTCTGTCCCGTTCTTTCTGACAGTTAATGACTCTTCCCATGACTAGCCCATTCATAGAGCCAATAATAACAATATATTTTTTTTCTCTTAGCCACCTGCCTTCTCATCTCCCTCAAGAAACACCTGCCTGAGTTCTCCAGTATGACAGTAAACCAAATGCTGCTAGAGCCACAACTATTGCTAAGTGTTAGCCCGCTAGACCCAAGGTCTCCTCTCTCCCATGTCACTCCACACCCGCAGAAAGCAGCCAGAATTGATCAGGTACCCCTTTATCCAAGGAGTCTAAAATGTTTGGTTGAGGGGCTTCATTTCAGCTTGCTGGCACCCCTTTATCTAAAAGCCTGGAATGTTTGGTCAAAAGCATTACCTCAGCTCCTTAACACCCCTTTATACAAAAAGTCTGGATTGTTTGGCTGGGAGCTTCACCCCAGCTCCTGGCATAAGTTCCCTTCCATTGAAAGTTGCCTTAGTCCAAACTCTACCTCTGAGAAAGCCCGCCAAATGGTGACCCTTTCCCAGGCAAGGTTGGGACCACTCCCACAGGCTATTTAAACTGACCCCCCAGAGAATCAACACATGGTCTCCGGGTTTTGGGTGGTCTCCCCTTTCTCTCTTCCCCTCTCCATGTTTTCTCCAGGGCCACCCAGTATTGCATTAAATATGGGCATCTTTAATTTATTTTGATTTGGTCTTATAGGAATTCTTTGTATCAGCAGAGAAGTTTGTCTAAGAGAAAATACCTAACACCCATTCCTTACCCCTTAGGCCCCTGGGACGCCTGTCCCCACCTGTGCTGTATGTTTTTTGAACTTTGTCTGCTGGCATTCTGTGAATACCTTGTATTTTTGCCATGAAAGAAGAAAAAAGATTGATAATTACTTTCAGCTTGGCAGTCTTCATTTACAGCTCAACACATACATTAAATGGTAAAGGTCTAATTCGTGTTTTTGGAATTGTCCTTTAAAAATTTATTGTGTTTCTAATATGTACATGTAGCTGTGGGTGTGTCACCATAGGATTGTGGGTATTCATGTTTGTGTGTGAATTTAGAGGGCAGAAATTAACATCTGGTTTCTTTCTTTAATCACTCTTCTTGAGACAGAGTGTCTCACTGAACCTACAGCATCTAGATTGGCTGGACTGAGAGGCCAATGAGCTCCAGGCATCTGCCTGTCTTGGCTTCCCCAACAGTAGAATCACAGGCATATACTACCATAGTCAGTTTTATGTGGGTTCTGGGGATTCCAACTTGGGGCTTTATGCTTGTATAGAGGGTATTTTATGGATTAAGTTATCTCCCCTGCTCCAAGTTTAGTAATTTTAAAGTTAATTGTTTACTCAAAGTATAACTCAGCAGGGCCATTTTCATTTTATTAGTTGAAAAGAATAAATGTTTGCCTTTATAAAAAATGTTCCTATGTAAATGATCACAGCACTTGTAAATGTAATAGACTAAAACTGGAAGTGACACTAATATGCAGACATCATCATTAGGTATTCCATTTGAGGTCAGGGACATGTGGCAGCTACATGAACAGTTCATATAATCCATTGCAGGAACGTTCTGTGTTCTGGAGAAATGATTTACTCAGGGTAATTGTGTCTACTCCATTACTCAGGTTGACTGATATGACACCTATGTAGGCACACAGACCCGATGATAAGAAGTCCTTAAACTTGATTTGATGCTCTGTAGTCATCAAGTTTTAAATTCTTACTGATTTTATTGTTGAATGTGTTGTATGTAAATCGTAAAATTGTGGAACATACATGTGAGCAGTAAAAACATTCAAGAAGCTTTCTACTATTAAGTAAAGTGAAAAACTATGGGATTAGGTGTACACAAGAAACACAATGGAATAATGATGGCAAATACTAGGTTACCTTGGTTTCCCTCTCCCTTCCTTTTTTGTTGTTTTGTGAATGTTAAAGAATTAGAAATTCTTCACTCTGCTGACTCCAGAAGACCAGAGTCACTTTTTTTTTTGCTTTGTTTTCTTTCAATAATCCTTTAGATTCAAGACTTTCTTTTAATTTTAGTTTTATCAGCAAACATAGTACATGTGAAGGTTCTGGTCTACTGCTGCCTAGTGTAAGAGCCCACCCTAAAAAATGGCCTCCCACAATTTTTGATTACCATCTTAAAAAGGAATTGTATCATACATTGCATAGTTTTAGTGATTTTTATTTATCCTGCTTAAGCCCTAATATTTTCATTTTAAATCATCATTTTGAATAATAAAAGACAAATGTCAACATGTATCTTAAGGTTTTATCTTTCAGTGTTTATTTACTTAGAATGACAGTGGGGAATCAAATAGCATGAGAAATCAACCAAAGAATAGAAAAAATATTTCATATGTTTGATGGCAAATTTTTCTATGTATTTTAAACAAGGACTATATGTGGTGATTTCACAGTGGGTCCTGATAATTGTGGCACTAACTCTAAATGTGGGAAACTTGTTTGTTTGTTTGTTTATTTTGATGGGGACTTGCATTGTCTACAATTGGCTCCACTGCCATATGTAACAAAGGATGGCATTGAGTTCCTGGACTGCCTGCCTCATTGTGTATGTTGGGATTCTACCATCATGCCCAGTTAATTTAAAAAAAGAAGCTTAATAAACATTTCTCTAGTCCTCCTAAATTGTGTAGCACCATAATTTCTGATAAACTTCTTTTCTCTAATACTATGGTTACATATTTTATTAATTAAGAACACTGAATAATATTAAAAGGAAATATGTTGTATTATTTTGTACTTTAAGATAGAAAAAATTTTGTACCAAAATGATGTAAAAGTTTTCATTATTAGTTTTCTAAAAGATGAAGAAAACATATTCTAGCTATTAATTGAATTAGACTTAATTTTTTCCACAATAATCATAATGCCCTTAAATCAATAGAATTTCAGTTATGAAGACACATAATTATATTTTTAATGATATAAGAGCAATACCTTCTAAATTCATTTGTCTGTGACTTTTATAATATTGCTATTTATAAATTTAGTATGTCATCTTTTCCTACATCATTTAAATTTCCTATTATGATGATACTGAAGTGCTTATATTGTTTATTTTTTTGTTTATTATTTTTAGTTGTTGAAAAAAAATTTCTGCCTTTTCCCCATTTCCCATTTCCCTCCCCCTCCTCCCCCACATTGCCCCTTCCCCCCACTCCCCTCCCACTCCCCCCCACTCCATTCCCCCTCCCTCTCAAGAATGAAGAGCAGTCCAGATTCCCTGCCCTGCGGGAAGTCCAAGGTCCACTTCTATCCAAGTCCAGGAGGGTGAGCATCCAAACAGGCTAGGCTCTCACAAAGCCAGTTTATGTATTAGGATCAAAACCTAGTGCCATTGCCCTTGGCTTCTCATCAGCCTTCATTGTCCGCCATGTTCAGAAAGTTCGGTTTCATCCCATGCTTATCCAGTCCCAGTCCCGCTGGCCTTGGTGAGCTCCCAATAGATCAGTTCCACTGTCATAGTGGATGGGTGCACCCCTCGTGGTCCTGACTTCCTTGCTCATGTTCTCCCTCCTTCTGTTCCTCATTTGGATCTCAGGAGCACCGGACTGAAGTGCTTATATTTTTTTAAACAGTTTCTTTGAAATTGCCTTTGACTTCAGAGATATTCCCAAGAAGAGTCAGTAGTGAAAATCATGGAACACTGGGTCATATTTTATTATAAAAAGTTAACAGAAGAACTTTATGAATATTAATAATCTAATGTCTGCATAGTGATAATAACAATACTTTAATCTATAAAACACAACAATAAAAGCAAAATCATTTCAAATAGTCTCATTTTTCTGCAAGTCTTTAAGAAACACTGGCTTCTGATAACATTTATTCAGATTATTTCTTAAGATTGGCTAGCAAAATGACACCCAAGTTAATTTGTAAGTTGTCCTAAGATGAATAAATATTTATGTTTGCTGTCATTAGTAGAAATTCAAAGTATCTAGAAAACATAATCTAACAAATAATAAGAGGAATAATGAATCAGTCATATATTTTCCATTGTGATTGCTTTGAAAGTTTATTTTTCTGTCTCTGTTAAAAACTTTAAAATCTATTTTATGGCGAATTGGCCTCTTTTAGACACCAACTTACTGTGAGCTGCCTTCACTTAAATTATTTATACTCAGTATAACAACATTGCTGAGGTTCTTGTATTTTAACATCTTAGAAATGCTTTAACTTGAGATATGTTCCCTAGAGGATCCAGTAGTGAAAACAGTAAGCTGGTACATAAGAATTAAGTAATTACAAAAAATTGCACATATCATGAAGGAAAATTATTGCACTTTCGGAATTTTTGTGCTTCTAAGGTCTATGAGCCTTTCTCTTATAAACTAAAATTTCATTCTCCCCAGATTTTCTAAGATTTGTCTTTTGTTTTGAGTTGTAATTTAAAAATTTAAAAGTTTAAAAAATGTATTATTGTTAAGTGTGTAAGTTTTAAACCATATAACTTATAAATACATATAACAAATTATATCTCAAAACTATGCAAATATATTTGCAATATATACAAATGTTTTTAATACTTTCATTCTTCTGTCATTAATAATTTTGAATTCTTTTTATATAAAAAATATAGTAATCACACATAAAATACCTAAGATTTCAAAACTCATATCTGAGCTGGACATGGTAGCCAAAACCTATAATCCTAGTACTCAGGGTGCAAAAGCAAAAGGATTACTATGAATTCTATGAATTCAAATCGAGTTCATGTTACATTGTAAGACGGCCTTGGGACAAACAAAATCATTAAATTGTACAGAAACCATCAAAAATACATGCCATAAAACTTTAGTCTATTCTTGAAACATATCAACACCTTAAACATGCACAATGCAAATAGAAATAATATATTTATATTACATATGCAGTGTTCTCTTTGGAAAACATATCAGTGAAATTATGAATTATATTAGAACTACTGTAAGTGGACAACAACTTCAGTCTTGTTTTTATGACCATAGGAAAGTTATTTACAGCTCTATTTCCTTTTCTTTGTTGGAATTCCTTAATTTATGGTGTGTAAGAAAATTGTGTGCATGTTTGAGAATTAACATTTCCCTGATTAGGAAAATGCATTGCTCCTGAAAAAAAAAGAGAAAGGAAATTGGAGAAAAATATGGATGAAGAGATTAAAAGGAAGAGGAGGAAGAGGAGGAAGAGAGGAAAGAATTTATTCTTCATAATGAACTTTCAAGGTTATGTAACTTTTTAGTTCTCTTCCACCTGGAGAGCTATTTTGTATTCCTCACAAGTCAGAATCCCATTCTCTTTTGATTACACAGTTCCCTGTTTAATAGCTACCAATTTAACATTACTTGGGAGGTTATTAAAGCTTGAAAGACTTTTCTATTTCCTAGCAGTCTTATATAGTTACTGAAAAGAAATAAACTGCAAAAATGTACCTAGAATTATTTCTAATCTTTAGAAATATAAAGGTACCTATGAGTTGTGGTTTGAAAATAATATGGATATGAAAGTTTGGATAAAAATAATTCAGAATACTATAATTAAATCACTTTAGCTTTAGGAGTATTTTCTTTATACAAAACAGATGATGCATAAAGTGTAATACAAGCTCTCTTAGAGTTTTGTATACAGAGTTGTTATCTAGGGGTAAGTTGTTACAGCATATCTATGTAAGCTGGACATTTTGTATAGTTGAAATTCTATAAACTTTAAGTAGCAATCATTTATTTCCTGCGCAGGTCTCTGAGCATCCTTCTTTTAATTTCTTTTGTGGATTCTACTACTTTGGATGGATTACAGAAATTATGTAATGTTTGTCCTATGTGATTGGCCTATTTAATTTAGAACAATTTCCTCAAATTTTCTCCATGCTGCATTGCAGTGTGATTTTTCTTGTTTGGTATAAATGTGTTGGTGTTTCATTAAGGAATGTTAAAAATGTTACTTCCACTTGAGTTGATTTAACTAAGACTGAGTCCAAATTTGAACTCACATCTCCTAAGTCTTCTGTCTGACTGGGATGACTGAAACTTATAGCTTTAAAGCCTATTTGGAATCTGTCTTTTGTATGTGTCTATCAGTCCCTCCCTATTGCCTGTGTGTAGAACTGTGTTTGTGTGTGTGCCTGGTGTGTGTGTGTGTGTTATTTGTCTTACAGGTTCTTTTTTATTTTTCAAGACAGGGTTTCTCTGTGAACTGCCCTAACTGTTCTGTAACTAGTTCTGTAGATCAGGCTGGCTTTCAAATTACAGAAGTCTACCTGCCTCTGCCTCTTGAGTGCTGGGATTAAAAACTGCCTTCTGGCTTGCCTCTTCTTAAGAAAGAAATTTATTTGTTGAAGAGTACAGAAACACTGTATGGGAAAGAAGTAAAGAATACTTAAGAAACCTTTGAATTTCACAAAGGAAAAAGTTACTTTAATAACACTGACTAAAAACAGTATTGAAAAGTTCAGACATTATCAACCTATATGCTGCTGCTTCCAACATTTATGCAGCATCTGTTTTTAAGGTAATTTGACCTGTTAGCTCATTTCAACAAATGATTTCAAAAACACACTCATATATAATGTATATTACCCCAGGTTAGGAGCACAGAAAAGTACATAATTGAAGATTAAAGATACGAATTTAATTTAGCTTATAAGCTGATCGCATGAAAAATCTAAGACAAGTAAGGTTTGTTACAGTGTTCTCTAAAAGGCAGGTTAAACAGGCTGAATAATGGTAGCTTGAAGTTAGCATAAGGGTTAGGATTAGAGTTTGGTCTAGCAAATTTAGATCAAGATATACTTTTAGAAAATAAATCACCACAGATAAATATGGCAAGCATATTGCAAACACCTGAAAATCCAGCATTCAGAGGCTGGAAAATATTGAGAGTTTGAGGCTATTCTACAATCCGTTTTTTATAACCCCACTTATTTTCTTCTATATATTTGAGTATCTTTTAAATGACAATTCCAATGTCATTTTAAAAGTAATTTTTCATTACTAAACAAGTTAACAGATTTTCTTAAGTAGTCATGTTTACTATTTGTGAATCACCCAGGCAGTGGTGGTGCATGACTTTAATCCCAACTCTTGGGAGGCAGAGGCAAGCAGAGCTCTGAATTTGAGGCCAGCCTGGTCTACACAGTGAGTTCCAAGACACAGAAATTGAAAAAAGAAAAAAGAATAAATACATGTATGTATCCTTCTGATATATTTACATAATCTATAAACATCTTCTTTACCTATTAGGTAAAGGTTCCCTATTAGGTATCCTAATAGTATTAAAGGTACTATGGATGCTGTTATTACCACTGACCACCTAGCCTTTTATGATGATAAAACTAAGTTTTATGATGATAAAATTTTATAATGATAAATCCAGACCCTAACATGTGGATATTCATTCCTAAAAGTAGAGGCCACTGCCCCTAGGGCCCCCCCCCATTAGGTGGGCACCTGGTAAGCTGGTATGAGTAGACCAGAGGCCATTACCTGAACTTAAACTTAAGATGCTGACGGAAATCACCAGAAATCTGCTTAAAGAAGGACAGATAAAGCCCTCAAAGAGCCCCTGAAACAGCACTATGTTTGTGATATTAAGCCTAATGGGACTATGAGAATGCTCCAGGACTTACAAGCAATCAATGTTAGTATTGATCTAAAAGGGGCCCTTTTAAGGGGTTCTCCTTGAGTTCCAGCAATCCCCTCCCAGTTTCACCTCACTGTAATTGATCTAAAGAACTGCTTCTTCTCATTTCCTCTTCATGAGGAGGATTGAGAAAAGTTTGCCTTTTCCATTCCTACAGTTAATTTTTCTCAACCTGATGAGAGATACGAAAGATACTGGGGGAAATGAACTTGGTAAAGCCCTGGTTGCCTGTAGAGACTGGGAGACTAGTTGTTTTATATGATCTCCTAAAAGAGATACAACCTTATAAGATCATTTCCTTGCCCCCTGAGGATCAACAGGCACACAGTGAATTTGTCAACGAGCTCCATCAGGCTTGTTTGGTGAGATATAATCCTAACATTCCAGTCCAAGGCTGGTAATATTAGGGAAAAAGACCATGCTGGCTGCCATTGTACAGCAGTCACAACCATTAGAATGGGTACATACCACCCTGGGAGGCACTCCCAGAGTATACTCTCTGGTTGATCAAATAGCTGATATGATGATAAAAATCAGGAACGCGTTCTTCAAACATTATGGAAAAGATCCCTCTAAGTTAATAATTCCATTCAAAATTAAGGATTTAGAATGTGCGGCCACACATTGTTCTTGATTGAGCCTCACTCTGGAGGGATTTCTGGAGACCCTGGACACCTACTTTGGGGAGTCCTGGTTAGTGAAACTATATCACAAACTACACTGGAGTCTTTTCTTGTAGGCCCTGACCCAAGCATTCCGTTCGTACAGATGGAAGGAAGAATGGGCTGCCTTTTTAGTTTTTCCTGCAGAGGGGACCAAGACAAAAATTACCAAAATTCTCCCTTGTGGAAGATCAACTCAATATAAGGAAATGATGGCCATATGTATTGCCCTACAAGAGGTCCCAGAACCCTGCAACCTCTACTCAGACAGCTCTTATGAGGTGAACCTACCCACACTTACCTTCTGCCTATACCAGATTGGATGCTAGTTCTATTTCTGCCTTGATGATACAACTCTGGTCACTCTTAGAAGACAGATAAAAATCCATAAATATTCAACACCTCAGAGGCACCAAAACCTCCCTGGCCTTATTTCCTAAGGGAATGTTGCTGTGGATGCTGCAGCTTCAGGGGTCTGTCTCATTGAGGTCTCAACTCTGCCCATACACAATGCTACTTAAATGCATGACTTAACTCATGTCTACTGGAGAGGACTCAAATGCATATACCCCCAGATTCCTTCAACAAAATTAAAGAGAATTGTTCATACACGTAAGACTTGCCACCAGTATCTCCAACACCCACTTTACAAGGGCCGGGGGAACATGTTGGGCCAAAATTATCTCAGGGCCTATACCTGGAGGCCTGTAGGACAGAGAAAAGCCTGGCTCAAGTCCAGGGGCCTGTATCTTAAGGACTGGCTTGAGTTTGAGTGAGTCTCAAAGCTATTGAGGAAGAGACAGCAAAATCTAGGTAGACCCTCCCTCCAGCTAGAGGGAGGGCTTGGCTGTTTTTCATTGCTGGAGGGACCCCCACATCATAGGATGTTACTTAACCTATAAAAGCTGATGCTCACAATAATAAACTGAGTTCCTATGCTGACTACCTATTCAGTCTGTTTTGCATTGTTGTGCATTGTGGGACTGCAGAATAGGCAGATAGCACACTCACTTTTCCCTGGGGAATAAGGAGGCTAAGGAGGTCTAGCAAGTAAAATGGTATTTCACTTTAGAATTTTTTTTTTTTTAGTTTATATGCATTGATGTTTCCCCTGTATGTATGTTTGTATGAGGTTTCAGATAATCTGGAGTCGAAGACAGTTTTAAATTGCAATATGGGTGTTGGAAATTTAACCTGGATCCTTTGGAGTGTAGTCAGTGTTCTTAACTGCTGAACCATCTCTTCGGCCCTTGGTATTTTACTTTTAATAGAGTCTTGTGCATCAATAATGATTCAATATACTATGACTATAATGATGATTTCATTATTTTGTCTGTTTGCTTTGTACTAAGAATAGAATCAAACACCATATTATTTAGAGCAATCTCAGTTATGTTTGCTCTTGAACGTGGAGTAAGCCACTGTTGACACATGGTTAATGCAAAGCCTCCCCGTTACAGAGTAGGGATAAATGTTAGAATGTGTAATTGGATTTCCAGCAGGCTAAGATCGTTAATGTGAAACACACTTGAATAAGCATTGCTGAAAGGTTCTGCACTATTGGGTGTAAATCAAAGGGAAAATGATAGCCAGCAAAGGTAGAAAGGCTGTGAAGGGAAGCAGAAAATAGTTAAAACTGCTTGAGCTGAGAAATCAACCTCGGTAATTAAAAAGAAGGTAGCATCAGCTACAGAATTTCCTAATTTGTGTTCATGTCCTTAGGTTAAGGAAGGAGAAAATTTTCATTTATTTTGTAAATAATGTTTGCCTCTGCACAAAATAAACATAAAGCAAAATCAACAACAGCATATTTTTAACTAAGTTTGTTTCAGTTTTGCTTGCTTTGTCAGTGATCAGTACTTTCTATAAAATTCAAGTATTTTAGTGATAGTATGAATAGATTTTTGTTATTGTACTTGGAGTTGTAATTTGAAGGTACAAAATATTCTAGCTATCCTAAAAATAAATGCTGTATACAATTAACTTCATGAAATACTTTAAACAGCTTTAATGTACTCTAGAACTACAGCGTTTCATATTTTATAATATGGTTTCACCAAAAATTTAATAATTAATATAATATTAAATATTTAGATTGGGGAAAACTTCTGGACAAAGTCTTCAAATATTGTGATATAGATTAAGGAAATATTGTGAAGCAGAAAAATTGGGAAAAGTTATGGAAAGCCAAGACTTCTTATTACAGGGTGACGTTAAAATGTATTCAAAAAACGAAAGGCAATCATTCATGATAATTAAGAGAAAGCCTTTAATTAAATATTGTGGTCAATTTACTGTGGCTTAATGATGGCACTGTGATAATTAACAAAAATAATACTTTGATATAATTTTATAAAATATTTCTGTATGCATATCTTCATATTTCTTCCTTTGCAAAGCATGATGACTCAGGGGATTGAGATAAACAGTAAACCATGTGCTAATGCATGTTCTTCCACATGAACATATGAACTACAGGAACGGTGATTTTCTCAACTATTTCTAACTACAGTATGCCTTTATATTATGAAGATTAAAGCTATGAATGAAAGAAATAGGTAGGAAATTAAGATAGTGTTAGAAGCAGAGCTTTGCTTCAGGAAGCTGAATATGGCAGATATATCAACATGCATATAATTAACAGAAATTGAGCAAGAAAGGACGATGTGGGAACAAGGAGTCCTCAGTCACAAAATTGACTAATTGTGCTCAAATGTGTGTCTGAGGTAACTGGTGATATTATAACAGTAGTAGCTATTACATTTTTTAAAAATGCCTGAACTTACATTCCAAAATATGTAATTTAAAACCTTAAGTAGAGGAGAGAAGAATTAGAGTCTTTCCAAGCTTTATTTAAAAATCATAAAATATAATGCAATTGTAGACATATTTGGGAAATGGGAAAGAAGAGTCCACAAGAATGGTGTAACATTTATAATGCACACAATTTTTCTTCAAAAAATAAGGACATAAAACCACAAATAGAACAAGGGGTGATTCTGTGATACCTTTATATTCTCCCTGGCAAGAATAAAGAACATCTAAAAGTAAAGGCATAAAACATAGAATAAAGTGGTAGTTGGAGATCTACCAAACCACTGCTTTTTACTCATTGGTATGTATTTTTAAATTTGTTTATTATTAGTGTGTGGATGATGTGTCTGGGAGGCATGCATGCCACACATATGTGTGGAGGTCAAACACGAACTGTATGGAGCCAATTCTCTTATTCCACCTTTGCATGGATTCTTGGGATGGTACTCATGTGTTTTCACTCACTGAGCCATTTCATCAGTTCACTTACTGATATTTTAAACCCATGCTCATTTTGTTCACTCTGGTATTCATATGCCCGTTCTTAACAATGACTTAAAACAAATATTTTGCATTTAATTATTGACAATCATCTCATAGAAATATGCAGAAACAGAGCATAAGGAAAATACTGCTGGAAAATATGTATCATGTTCCTTATTATAACAGTCAATAGTGTGGGACCCAATTCCTGTTACTTGATGAGATCTTACTTCTTGTAGGGAGTGAATAAATAGTGTACTAATGCAAAGAAGAAGGTCAGGAGATGGTCCAGGTAGGTTTACATCTTATTTTATTGTGTGCTATAAGATCAGCACCATGAATCCATGACAAACATGAGCTCAGAGACAATATTTGACTGTCACCTACATGACTACTCAGGAACTGGAGTGGAAAAAGTTCTCTGTTTACAATTTCAGTGTGTGAAACAAAAATCAAGAGAATACAACCAGTCACCCATGAACTCAACATTTCCGTGTGCCACACTGGGGATTCAGTCAGGTAGTAAAAAGCTTGCTTTCGTTTTACAAAGCACTGAGTTTGATTTCCAGCACCAAATCAACATGTCATGATGGCACAACACTTTCATTAAAGCACTTAGGAGATAGAAGAAGGAGAATCAGAAGTTCTGGATCATCCATGTAATATTCTTTTGATCTACTGAAACAAAACCAGAATCCCTTAGTAACAATGTGCCTGTATCTTTCCTTTTGAATCTCTGCTCCCAAAAGCACTTGTGTGGTGAAAATTAAAAAGGTAAGCCAATAGCTATGATGAATATGTATAATCTAACAACATTGGGAAACACAATTAGGTGTACATAAAAATGATAGTACCAAGTAGAATTTGTCTGAGGAATGCAATAAAAACATAGAACAAAACAGGCAAGAAGGAGAAAGCATGCAATATAATATTCAGTATTGTGTATGTCAAACCTCATCAGAAAAACTTCATTGTGTAGCAGAAGGCCAGTACCACAGAGATCCACAATGGTTAAAGTGCACAGAACAGGGGACTTCTCACCACTAAATGGGACATCCATATCAGATTTCTTCTTAAGAATCAGAGATTTTTGTGGAAGAAGAGGTGGTGAATGGCCATAAGGAACTAATGCTTTTCAGACAAAACAGAGCATTTACACACATACACTTACAGATAGTGTTACAGTTTGTGAAAGACCAGTAGAAACTTAAGGTGAAGTCCTGAAATCCCACCTCTAACTGAGGTGGTAACTTCTAACAGTTGGTAACAACTAACCAATGTAATTGTTGTTTATTTGTTTGTTATTTTTTAGAATGTGGTACCTGGTCAAATAACCACTCTCACAAGAGTGTTTAGGAATCACTAATAGGACTTAGTTTTTTTAAAAAAATGAAACAAACTTAAGTGAGTATGAAATTAAAGGTGGATGTAAAAGGAGATGAGGAAGGAGAATATAATCAAAATATAATGAATTACATTACCAAGGAATTAATAAAAATATTTTAAAAGACACATGAACTGGAGAGATGACTCAGAGGTTAAAAGCTTATAGAGTTCTTGCAGAGGACCCAGGTTTGATTCTAAATACACATGTCAGGCAGTTTCTAACTTTATGTAACTCTTGCTTCACAGAATCTGATGCCTTTAGTAGCATGTATTTGGAAAACAAGAACACATTACAAGAGTTTTTTTTTTTAGATTGTCCAAATGAACCTGAGTAAAATGCAGTAAAGAACTAATACCTTAATGTATCAAAAATACAATGAGTATACAATCATTATTTCAATATAACTGAGAAATTCCAAAATCAGATAGAGATGACAGATAGAGACATATAAGAGAGAAAGAGAGATAGATGGAAATGTTACACATAGAGTTAGTAACAAGAATGAAGCCAAATAGGTTGCTGAAGATACAGAAAAAACAAATAAGTAACGAAAAACAAATATGAATATTGTGGTAAAGAATCTCAGAAACTGAAAATAAATTAAGTTCCTTGAAAAACACAATTTGAAACTGTCAGCTTAAGAAAAATATTTAGGAAAAATCTGAAGAATCTATAATAATGAAATTAGGTACAGCAAGCAAAAATTAAGCCAAAGTTGGAATCTAATGAAAACATTATTATATATAGTACATCAAAATACATAACATAGCCTCTCCCATATCTTTATAATTTTATCATCAATAGTTTCTCCAAGGTGTGTGTGTGTATGTGTGTGTGTGAGATAGAGAATTTTTTTATTCTCAGTTAGCCAAACTGTTTCCAAGTTGGTAGACATGTAAACATTATTAATCATCTGGATGAAATTTAGTTCGTTTTCCACACACAACTATATTATTAATTCAGTTAGAGAAAATACAGCATGCTTATGCATTTTTCTCTGCTTCTTAAAATAATTCATTTCCCTTTGTGACAATAAATGAAGATGCCTAACTTTTCAAAGGCAAAAAAGGAGACCATATTACTGGCTATCAACAGACGTATCCCTTTCAGTAGGCTTTCTCAAAATATAACTATAAAATATAACTCAAGCTGATATTAAGTACTTTTAGAGTAGTGCTTGTGAAAACTAGTGGAAAATGGCTACACTATTAGAGTAAATAAAAGACACAGATACATCAATGTATTTAATACACTGAATTACGAATTTGAATTTTAGATATCATATGCAGACCGCTGGTAGTCTAGCATAAAAAACTGAAGCAGTGTAAAGTAGTCGCCTGAAAATTAACAGGAGACCCAGGAATAGTAAATTGATGAGTGCCTCTCCTAAAGAATGAAATAAAAAACATAAATAAATCACTAAGACAATAGTTTATTTTTGATGAAGTCAAATAGAGGAACTCAGTAAAGTACAATATTAAATGATGTTATGCTAATTGATTTGGTGATTAAGAAACAATGTAGATTATAAAATTGATGAGATATGAATGGTAGGAGACTGAATTGTTGACAGCAAAGTAGACATGAACAAGAGTCAAACTGAAAGCAAAAGGATGAAAGGTAAAAATTCACAAAACAGAGACAACAAACCTACAAGGACGAAATAGAAAGCAGGCGGAGACAGTAACAGCTAGAGGTAACAGTCCAGTCTGTCATTAGCTTACGACAATCTCTATAGCACAGTTAAATCAAATTCATTTTTTTAAAGTTTTTACTCAGAGTGAATACAGAAAAGCCAAGCCACTGATAGCAAATGCAGTAATACTAAGATCTCTTTTAATTTTCATAGTTCAAATTTAATAATAACTTTCAACATCTTAAAGATATGTCATGTTTGCTTAGCACTTGTGCATTATGTAATAGCTTGCACCTTGTATTTAGATATATTTTCAATAAATCTAGAAATCATCTAAGCTTTTTTTTTTTTTTACAACTTAATGATTTGGGATTCCTGAACTATCACAGACCTGTTTTTCTGATTTTCAAGAGAGCACCAGCTATTTACTTTTAAGAAAGTTAGCATTTAAAAATATTTTTCTGAGATTATGATTATTTCCTTTCTCTTTCTCTTACCTCTTTCTCAACTCTTTCATGTAACCCTCCTTGTTCTCTTTCATAGTCATGGCCTCATTTCTTTGCTAATTGCTGTTACATTTACTTATGTGTATAATTATCCCCTTTGGATAGAATCTCATTAAAACACAGGATGTTCTAAAGGGAGGTGAAACATTCCGTTCTGTATGAATGTGAGTCAAAACTCAGGAAGTAAACAACTCAGTAACTCTGGAAAGTCCCTGAAACTGAGCATATTCACTGGACCCTGCCTCTTTAAGCTTACATTATCAGTTAGGACTCCTGAAAGAGATTCTCCCAGAAGAGTCAAGCTGCCTGGAAGAGGTTCAGACCAACTGAATTGCTTGGGAAAAACTCTCCAACCCATTGATTTGCTTGTCCATAGAGTGACGCAGTGTGCTCAAGGTTTCCAGCTTGAGTTTGTAGTGTTGTAGTTGTCTTTGAGTGATTTCCCTCCTGTCAGTCACATCTTGCCCACATACCTGTTAAGTAACCCCATAAACACTCACTGATTAACAAGATTAGACTTTGGTGTTATTCCTGCTTTGGTTTGTTACTGGTATCCTGTCTGAGGTAAATAGACATTGGTTCTCCTTTCCGCAGGATGGTGTCACACAACAGGAAGTGATCTTATAGTTACAGGTATTGCACCATAGCTTTAATCCATTTGGAAATAGAGTTTATGTTGCAAAAGAAAGATAAGGACTTAGCTTCATTCTTCAAAACATGGACGTTTAAATTTTTAGCTCCCTAAAGAGACAGCCATTTATTCACTGTATGTTTTTATACCTTAGCTTTAAAAAAAATGTAGGCAGTACTAGCTGCATGGGTTCATGTCTGTGCTTTCTATTGTAGTCCAGTGGTATATCCACCAGGTTCTGTATAATGATCACATTTTTTATTCTATAGTTTGACATGAAATCAAACTTGGAATAGCTCCAGCATTATTATTCTTACTAAACATTGCATTGGCCCTTTAGGTTCCTTATGTTTCCATAGGAAATTTGAGGTATTTTTTTCTATTTCTTTGAAGGCTATTATTGGAACTTTGATGCGACTTGCGTTTCATATATAATTAATTTTAAGTAATATGGCCATTTTCACATTAACTCTGCCACATGTGCATATACTATGTTTTGCTCTAATCCGTCTCCCATTCACTCTCCTCCCATTTCTCCTTCCTACTTTTCTTTTCAACTTCATGTATCTTTTTTCACAGCCACGATCCCACTTAGTGACATATGCATGTGCTGGGAAGCATTGTAGGTCTAGCCAATGCACCTCTTGTTGCCTCTCTGGGTCTTCATCCCTAAGAAAATTAGCTCTCTGTCCCACAGCTATTAAGGTAGGAATGAGATACTACAAGTTCCTATTCTAACCATGCTGGAATTCTGGGGCACTTGTTCTTGTGCATACAGTTAGAGTTTTCTGTGAATTTTCTTCCAACGATACCAATATAAGCACTGCTGAATTATTCCATAACTTTATTTAAAAAATGTTGAGGGATCTTCATGCTGTTCCTCCTAGGCTAATATTTCTGATTTTTATTTCAGTAGCATCACAAAGATGCCTAATCTTTACATTTTTCATTCATTTATTCCACAGTAACCAACTGTAAAGAAATAACTCATTGTGAATTCGATTTGCATTTCCAGGACAAGTAACACTGAGAATTTTTCATATACCCATAGACATTTGTATGTCACTTTTTGAGAAGTGATGTTGTTAAAATATAATTTACATTTATATTAAAATACATTTATAGAAATATTAAATATAATTGCTACATAAGATTCCCCTTCCATTTCCTCTATCTAAACCCAGCCATATTTCCCTTCTTGCTCTTTTTCAAATTCCTCACCCATTTTTTATTAGCTGCTATTACACACACACACACACACACACACACACACACACACCCTGCTCAGTCTGTAAAATGTTACTTTTATTCATGTTTCCAGGGCTGACTTTTGGTATTCAATAAAAAATTGATATGTTATTCATGGGGAAGATCCTTACTCAGTGATATTGTGGAAGAGGTTTCAGAGTTGTTATAAGAGCAAGAAAAGAAGAGTTTGCTATGAGGTTGTGTCTCCTAGGAACGTCAGAAGTTATTTCCATAAAACCTCACCATCATGACTGTCTATACACTGAGTGAGCACAGACAACAGCAGTAGACATGCTAACATGGAGAAGCAGAGGTCATAGTACTTCATCCTACCTATAGAACTACAGGCAACTAGGGAATTCCAAGAGCTGGACTTGAAGGTTTAGCCTTTGTCTTCTTTTTTAGAGAACTGACTTATTTATAAATGGTCTGTAGATTAAGCACTTACCAGAATCAATTTTGCAAACTCTTTTCCCATTTTGTAGGTCATCTCATTCATATACTAATTTTTACTTTATTGCACAAAACAACATTGGAACAATTTTGTTCTGTCTTCTTTTAGTAGTTCACTGTTTCACATTTTATTTTAAAGTAACTTTGAATTTATATTTATATATGGTGTGAGGTAATGGTTTGATAGCATGTGTGAATCCACTTTAATAAATTTATTTATTTAAGAAATTATTCTTGTCTCAATTTCCATTTCCAGAACTATTACTGAAAATGTATTAATCACATAAAAATGCATTTGTCCCTAAATTCCCAGTTGCATTGCATTGGTTTATGTCTGTTTCTGTACAAGTAGTTATGATGATACTTTGATTTCTGTGACTTAGTATATATACATATATATGTGTATATATAATCTGTACATACATGTGTTTGTGTGTGCAAAGATACATATACATATACAGTGTGTGTGTGTGTGTATAAATCAGGTGGTATAATACCCAAATTATTTGGTTTTCTTACTGAAGGATTTTGGGAAGCCAGGAGATGGTGGTACATACCTTTAATTCCAGCACTCGAGAGGCATGGGCAGGCAGTTATCTTTGATAATGAGGCCAGCCTGGTCTACAAGAGCGAGTTCCAGGACAGGCTCCAAAGATACACAACTACCCTGTCTCAAAATAACAACAACAACAACAAAAAGAACTAAAGGATTTGATTAAACATGAACATTTTGGGCATTATTTTTCAGTTTTTGTGCAGAGTCTTATTGGAATTTTGCTGAACTTATATTGTGATTGCACCAATAAAGGTGTGCCCTATAGATGTTACTTTAGTAAAACTAGAAGACTCCACAATTTTGCCTAGCATACTCATGGCATGTGCCTGTAACCTGAGATTTGGGAAGGCAGAGACTAGAGTATATCTCAAGTTTGCTGATGAACTGATGAGTTGGTTTAATGAGAATAATTGAAGAAGTTGAGTTTCATCTACATTTGGCACACATTTAAACACACACGTATGCGTGCGTGCACACACACACTTGATGTGGATATTTAGAGTAAACATTTTGGATGATCTGACTTATTTCTTACTTTAGAATTTTTTTTTTATGAGTGTGTGTAGCAACCGTCCAGTATTACTGCAAAGAACATTGTGAGATAGGAAAGATACAAGATAACTTTGAGAATCTTTGAAGACTCCATCTTCATTAACAATAGAGAAGCAGGGAAAAAGCATTCCCATAAGAAGAACAAATAAACTCCAAGAGATATTGTGAGAATACTGAATGTTCTCTGGATATTTATTATTAGTTCTACGATGCAAAGCTAGACTTCCTTATGCTTTAAATCATATTATTCTAATCTTGACCCAAATAGGTAGGAATGTTTCTGAGAAGTAAATGTCATAGTGTAAAATTATGGGATTCCTAAGTTTGAGAACAAATGGATCTCTTTGTGTCAATATTTTTTTCCTGGGCCTTTCTTGGGCCTTTCCCCTCATTTTTAACTTTTTCTTTATTCTGATGTGTTTGTTTTTATTCTATCTTTTTAAAAATTTTATTTGACTTGTTATTATCCCTTAGAAGCCTGTTTGTGTTCTAATGAGAGACAGAAATGTAATCCTTATAGCAGAGGAAATAGAGAAGAATTGGAAAAAATATAGGAAGAAAAATCCCATATTTGGATATTTAATAGAGAAAAAATCCATTTTCAATAAAAAGGAATTTTTTTTATTTTTGAAGTCAAGTAATTTTCCTACTCATATCAGTAACTGTTTACCTTAATATTATCTTATAGTCACAGAGTGAAGTCAATCTTGCTTCTTTCTTTCTTCTGCTATCTCTCTAAAAACACAGACTACGAATCAACCTAGGTTAAAATGGATGATTTCTCCTTGTACAAGATGGAGCCAGATGAATTCCCTGTGTAGAGAGGGAGGTGGCTATAAAATGACACCCTAAACTAAGGGGTTGCTAACAACCGATAGCTTCTGGGAGAGGTAGAGTCATTTTATCTAAGGGTACAGCCTCAGTCAGTCAACTACCTTCTAGTGGAGGACATAAATTCCAGAGGATACTGGTGATACAAGTTAAATTTGATGAGGGTACAAAAAAAGATGGTGCAACTGGATAGGTTGTGAAAGACTTAAATCTGAGAAGTGGGGAAGAAGAAATGCATGACATCAAAGCATACTGTCTAAAATATTCAGAGAATTAGTAAAAGTAAGGGAGAAATGTTTAATTCTCCTCTGAGGACATTCACTGATAACAGAAATTTCATACAATAACTACTAAAAGAAACACTTGGGGAAGAAGGAAAATACTGGAATCATATATCTCAATAGCAAAGGGAATATCAATGAGTAAACTAATTAAAATAGAATTCTATATTTAAACTATATGTAAAAGTTTTATTTAACCAGAAAAAATATAAAGGAAGCTTACTGATAGATGTAAATGAATGAAATCATATAAAATAATTAAAACTAGACAAAATAGAATATGGAAGAATAGACAAAAACAGTCATAACTGTAATGCATTGCAATAAAAGTGTGTCAATAATCATTTTTAATACAAATGTTAACATAAATTTTTAAGAAGAGATTAAATTATATCAAAATATAAACTCTATGTTATTTATAAGATCTGTACTCTAACTATGAAGGTAATGATAGTGTTTAGTTGAAAGCATGTAAAACAATATCATACTTCTAAAAAGAACATTGAGAATAGATATATTTAGGTAGAGTATAATACTGAAGAAACAAAATTGTCATGGATAAAGAGGGAGACATACCGTGATAAAGGCATCAGTTCTGTTAGAAAGTAAAACTCATTAGCAAACACCATAGAAGAACATCTCAGACAACTGGAGGAAAACAATGACACAACAGAAGCATCTAGAGGACAGGACTTTTTCATGCCGTTAAGCATGGTGTACAAAAAAAATGCGCTTATTTAAAAATTTTTGCTTTTAATCATTTTAAACTCAATTCTGTGTAAACTGAATTGTGGAACTTTTAAATGTTGTGTTCAAATTGATTATTGAATACACATTAATTTATGCTAAAGCATGACCAAAGATGTACTACTATGCCAGTAAAATTTGGATGTGGGTTGACCTCTATATTTTAAGTCCTAACTCAGCAGTATTTTCTTGTCACAAATAGCTAACTTTCTGCTCTTTAAGGATCCACAGTCCCACTCTCTCTAACTTCAGTAACACCATTCCCACAATGTATTCTTTGATTGACTTGCTGTATTGTATACACATATTGCACGCACAGCTACTTCTTGAAACAATTGTCTAATATAGAAATAACTGTAGCTTCTAAATATAATTCGATTCGTTACATAACGAAACACTTTAGGCTTCATGTCCCCAACAACAGCATGCAACATTCCCAAATTAGAATCAATTCATGAGTCACCATCATTTAGAGTTTAACTCTCTAAATGATAACTCTTTCTCTCTGGTGCTAACACTAACTCCATGGTTGTAAAGTTGTCAGCTTACAAATCCAACCATGGCTGATCCAAGATGAATACCATATGTACAGTTAACTAGAAGATGCACAACATCATGTGGAACATGGGCCTCCAAACTGAGACTTGACAGTTGTAAATGTCCTCTAAAAGATCCCATATTTTAAGTATTTGCACATTGTTTCCTTATTCCAGATCTCAATTGCAGGTCTGATCAGATCTCTTTCCACTGTAGCATATGAGACACTCATGAGATGGAGAACCATGAATTTTTCCTTCTTCACAGTGGAGGCATTATTTTTCCTTTGAAGAAATGGTGTATGGTCTGCTAGCACTGGAACTTCAATAGTCTATTTGTGAGTCCACCAGCCTCCATCTCCACCTCACATCAGGGTAATATTATCCCCCACCCTAAACAGCAGTTGTCTTGCTATTTTATTCTTATCTTAACCCAGATTCCATAGATGTCAACTAATTTACATCACTGTCCATTTTATAAACCTATTGCTCAAATGTATGAGTAAACATTTTGGGCTTGATTTCATTAAAAGTGTCATTTAGTTTTAGAATTTCTTAAAATCCTCCAGAGAGTTGCTTAGAATAGACGGAAATTCTGGGTCTCCTTCCAGATAACTATGAAACTAAATCAGGAGCCATCCAGAAAGAAACAAAAACATCCTTAGGTCAAGGTGAAGCAAAGTGATCTTCACATGCGTCGGGACTCATCCACAGCAATCATGGAACTATGGGTGAGGATGAAGGAGGGGAGGGACACACTGTTGTCTGTCTCCCTCACTGATGTTTAATAGACTTTTCCATGAAAGAGTAAATCCATCAGAGGGATAAACTAAAAGTGAAAACAACAGGAAGGGTAGAGATAGAAAATTAACATGAGAAGGGCAAGGTGGACGAATAAAAAGCAAGGTGTGGGTTAAAATGTTTTAGTGTCTGGCTAACACCATGTCTCCATATGAGGCACTGGATTTATGTCACTTTTAGGTACTGCTTGACTGAGAGCATAGCATAAAATGAGGGTTACTCACAGGTTGAAGCTTACAAACCTGGACAAAGGATATGGGGACTTGTTATACTGGTGCATATATATATATATATATATATATATATATATATATATATATAAATTTGTGCAACAAATTATAAACAAAATGGTCCTATTACACAGGTAATTTGTAACTTGTTTTGATGAGTTTTGTTTAATACACGTAGGTTTGAAAAAACATTAAGGCTTTATTTTAATTTCCAGTGAAAATTTATGTAATCATATTATTCAGGAAAGACATGGAAAATACTAATATATCTCTATCTCCATCCATCACCAGATGAAGGTTCTATGATGATATGCAAGATATTCGTCAGTATTGCTATAGGATAGGGTCATTTCAGGTTCCCTATCCTCAGCTGCCCAAGGAACTAACTGGGGACCTCGGCTTGGGCACCTGGGAGCCACTCTAGGTTCAAGTCTCTTGCCAACCCTAAGGTGGCTCCCTTAACTAAGAATTGTGCTTCCGTGCTCCCCTATCCAACCTTCCTTTATCCCAATCCTCCTTTTTCCCCAAGTTTCCCCCTTCCTCTCCTTCTCCCTTTTCTCTCCCCATCTCCCCTTACCCCCATCCCACCCCACCCCCAAGATCTCAATTATCTCCCCGGCAACTTTGTCTACTTCCCATAGCCAAGAGGATAACTATATGTTTTTCCTTTGGTTCACCTTCTTACTTAGCTTCTTTAGGATCACCAATTGTAGGCTCCGTGTCCCTTATTTATAGCTAGAAACCAATTATGAGTGAGTACATCCCATATTCATCCTTTTGGGTCTGGGTTACCTCACTCAGGATAGTGTTTTCTATTTCCATCCATTTGCATGCAAAATTCGAGAAGTCATTGTTTTTTACCGCACAGGACTGAGCTCCCAAGGTCCCAATGAGGAGCAGAAGGAGGGAGAACATGAGCAAAGAAGTCGGGACCACGAGGGTTGCACCCACCCACTGAGACAGTGGAGCTGATCTATTGGGAGCTCACCAAGGCCAGCTGGACTGTGACTGAAAAAGCATGGGATAAAACCGGACTTTCTGAACATGGCGAACAATGAGGGCTGATGAGAAGCCAAGGACAATGGCACGGAGTTTTTACCCTACTTCATGTTCTGGCTTTGTGGGAGCCTAGCCAGTTTGGATGTTCACCTTCCTAGATATGGACGGAGGGGGGAGGACCTAGGACTTACCACAGGGCAGGGAACTCTGACTGCTCTTTGGACTGGAGAGGGAGGGGGAAAGGAGTGGGGGGAGGGGGAAAAGGGTGGGAGGAGGGGGAGAAGAGTGGTAGGAGGGGGAGGGAAATGGGAGGCTGGGAGGAGGTGGAAACTTGTTTTTTTTTCTCTCATTTTCTCAATAAAAAAAACTAAAAAAAAAGAAAGAAAATACTAATATATTTTTCTTTTTTTAGTATTCATTTTACTAGCATCATATCTTCATATCAGAGTAAAAAAATTTGTAACAATACTTAAAATATTATAGTATCTACTGTAGTAGATGTCTCAAAACAAGTAGTAGTTCAGCAAAGCAATCAAAAACAGTGGATTGGAGAGAGAGTTCCTTGGGATAAGAGACGACATTCAAGGTGGTTTGAAAGAAAATGGCAGCAAAGGGAGTGACACTATTAAAAAGAGAGTCACTGTGGGGGTGGGCTTTGAGGCCTCTTTGTATCAGCTTCTCTCAGCGTGACTTTTAGTCGGTTTCTCCCAGCTATGCCTCCAGTACCGCCTCTGCCTGCATGCCACCGTGCTCCCCACCATGATGACAACGGATTAAACCCCTGAAACTGTAAGTGAACCACCCCTATGATGTTTTACTTTGTAAGAGTTGCCGTGGTCATGGTGCTTCTTCACAGCAATGAAAACCCTAACTAAGACAGTCTTTCCATTTAATTTTACTCTTTGGAAAATAACATTTTTCAAAGCCTGAGACCATGGAAACAATTTAAGAGGAATCAAACTAGCTAGACAAATAATAGTTGTACATATAAGAATACTGAGTACTAAAATTAACATTCTGAGAAATACTAAGAAAACCATTCCTGAAAGGCAGGGGGGATGATTTTTTGAAGTATAATGTTACCAGTGTCTGTGACTAGCCTTCAAAAGTATCTCATAAAGAAATATGCATATTCTCTTATGAAATATTCTAAAACAGTAGCTATCTTTTGAGATTTTACCTATTGTGAAATCCATATCTTATTTCATGAGTTGTCAAAGTGAGACATTCAGTATAGTATAGTGCCTATCTGGTGATGATGATTGTTGCTTATAATAAATGTTTAAAATGCACAAAATATGAAGGCACTGCGTCACACACTTTGGACAAATAAACAGGTGATACAAACCTAACGTGTTTAACTGAAGCATACATTTACTCTGAACTTTCAGGACGAAGATATATTTTGAATCTTTTAAACTGTAAGCAATACATAAAAATAAATATCTGGAAGCAGCGAGCTTGGCCTCCATCCAATCATTCAGGTAATGATACTTTTAGCCAATGAGCCATCTCTCTGCCCCAGTGGAGAAATTAAGTTAGGAGCTCAAGGTGTAGCTACAAATGTAAAAGGAATAAAACGTTTCTGAGTGATAAAAAGTGCTCTATTAATTACCACTTCCCATAGTAGGCAGTGCAAAACAGAAGACTCCAGATTACATGCCTGTCTCATCCTGGTACTCAGGCATATTTTTCTCCTCTTCCTCCCCATTATTTTTATTGTTATCAATATTGGACCTATTCTACATTCTTGTACTCCTTCACATAATTCTCCTGTCAGTAATGAGCCCTTCTCATGTGAAGTAATGATCTATTTTTCTTCATACTTTATTAAATCTGCCCATTAGTCTCTTAAGTCTTCGGAAATATATCTCATCAATTTCCCTAGTAGATAGGGAACTTTCCTTTATAAAATCTCCATGTGCCACACAGATAAGCTATTTGATTGAAATTTGCTTGTATTACTAACACACTTTCTAAGCCGTTAGATTCACAGCCATCTCCTTTTCATACTTTCCTTATTGTACCTTCCCAAATTAATCTTGAACAATCTTCAAAGGATTAGGTGTTTGATGTACTCTTGCTACTCTGCCAAAGACAGTTTGGTGTCATGTTCTTATTATTATATATTAATTGTACATGAGTTTCATTATGACAGTTTCATACATAGAAATATATTTCAATCATATTCACCCCCTGCTACACTTGTTTGTCCATTTCCCATTGCTCTTAAGTTCCCTCACTTCATTTCCCTGTCTTTAGTTTCTACTAACTATGAATTTATTTAGTTTTAGAATTTAGTTTTCTGCTACATAATAAATTGCGTGAGTAGGGATTGGTTTATGCACAGCTTCAATGTGTTGCATGGAAAACATAACAATATCTAATTTTGTTTATTTTGTTGTAGCATGTCTTCAGTATTGTCTATTCACTGACCTATGAATATGACCACTATTATTTATTAGATGTAACTCTCCTAACAAATTTATTTAAAAAGTTTGACACAATTTTTATTTTTTAGACAAAACTTGGCCTATTATTTAATGACTAATGCAATTTTACATTCTCATTCTTTTTCCAGTTCCCAACACTGTATCTGTCATCTTTATAGTCTAACTCTTGACTACGATAGTTCAATTTCTATAGACCAAAACATTCAATCCATTCTCCAGGTTTCTCCTTGTTTTTCTCTCATTAAACATAGGACTAACACTTCTAGAAAACATATAGTGTATATCGGTGGAAAGTTAGTAGTTAGGTCACAAAATATATTAGAATAATATAACCTTAGACTTTGTCCTAATGAGTGAAGTTATAAATAGGTAGTTATATAAAATGCTTATATATTTTTAATACGCTGGGATATTTTACATAATTTTCTTTATTTTTTGGAGGGGATTATTGAGACAGTGTTTCTTTATGTAGCTCTGATTGTCTTTGAACTCTCTCTCTCTTTTACACACACACACACACACACACACACACACACACACGCACATACACAGACCAGGCTGTCCTCAAACTCACAGAGATCTTGACCTCTGCCTTCCAAGTGCTAGGGTCAAAGACATATACTAACACAATTTGGATCCACATTTTTTTTGTAATTTTTTTCTAAATCTTTTTATCAACACTTAGCACTTTCAGTAGAA
Source organism: Microtus pennsylvanicus (assembly GCF_037038515.1). NCBI lineage: Eukaryota > Metazoa > Chordata > Mammalia > Rodentia > Cricetidae > Microtus > Microtus pennsylvanicus. The sequence goes on from NC_134587.1 coordinate 93,259,377, forward strand.
AATATTATCGTCAAATTTTAGTAATAGTGATTAAATTTGTCATTTAATGTGTGTTTCAAGTAGAGTCAAATGTGTCTGTTAATTTTGTGCTTTGTGAATGGTGACTGGGAATTTGCTTTAGACTGAACATCATTTCCTTAAAGTAAAGAAGAAGAATGCTTTGAAGAGTCCCACAAAGTGATTAAGGAACTTATTAGCAGACTTACTCCACAGAGTACCCAGAGCCCAGGAAAGAAAGCAGGCATCTGAGACAAGGCCTCCCACTTGTGAGTAAAATGATATGCTGGTTTGCTCCTCATGTCTCTTGATAGGATATTTTATAATTATTATGAATTAGGGATTTTTGTTGTGATAGCAAAAGATCACTTACTAATAATGTAGCATCTTAAGACCAAACCAGTATAAAACTCCCAGGATTTTTTTTTTAATAAGAACTTGAATTTACAAGCATCAAGAGAGAATAGTTAAAAAATTTAAGCCAGATTGATTTTATACAATACATTATTTTGTACCATAAATCCTTAGGCCTCCTGAGGAAACTTCTAATATTTTCCATTATAATGTGGCATATCACTGAAATTCTACAGAGACTGAAGCAGACAGCCATTTATTTACCACTGTATCTTTGTCATTATCCTTGACAATCTTTATAGTGCAAATCAATAGGTTTTCAAAGTACAAGTAACAACAAAAGTTCAGAGCATATTACCAAATAATTAAAAGTAAAGAGAAAGAGTATAGTATTTCTTCAAAATAAACACTTAGCAAACGAAGAAATCATTTCAGCTGTATGTGTTTGTATTTATGCATGTATAAATACTGGTGATTCTGTCCTGTAGAGCTGATTGATATTCTAATGACTTACCAAAAGGTGAATTTGGAGTTTTTGTAATCATTTTAGTATGGCCTTATTTGTTGTTTCTAACACCATCCATTAGTATAGACATCCGAAATGAATTTAAACCTGTACTCTAGTTGGCTGTTACTTAAGTTCTAGAGTTAGTTGCCTAGCAGCAAGTATTTCAAACCTACAGGACATAGTAACAGGGTATCTCTTCTGTTCTAGCTTCATTGTCTCCACCAGATTTCCTTTTTAATGAACAAAGAAGTAAAACGTTTAATTCATTTACTTAAAGAAAATACATATTTTATACATATTTAATGCAATTTTACAAACATCAAAATATGTATTTTGTCTCTGCTTTTTAATTAAGTATTTATAACCTGGTTTTCTTACCCCATTAGATATGTTTGCTAATTACTATATAATAATTTTACCTTCTGTACTATTGTTCACAGTGTTCTTTAATTCTAGATATTGATTATATATTGATTGTAAAATCATTATAGTATTTAGAGTTCTATTAAAAATACAAGCTTATTTACAATATTTTCAATAAAGGCATCAATTTATTTTTTGATTAATTAATTTTGATTAATTAATTCTTTCTTATCATATATCCTGACTGCAAGCCCCCTCCTTCCACTCCCCCTAATCTCCTCCAGCTCCCCTCTCCCCCAGAACCAGTGATCCTCCAATTCCCTTCCAAACAGAGTAGACTTTCCCAGGAATGGTAACATAACCCAGCATAGTAGGCTATGATAAGACTAGTCACAAACTCTTATATCAAGGCTGGATGAGGAGGAAAATGATAACCAAAATAGGCAAAAGAATCAGAGACAGCCGCACTCCTACTGTTAAGAATCCCACAACAGACCCCTCCTCACCCCACAGCAAAATAACCATAGTGTATATGCAGAGGACCTAACCCAGATCCATGTAAGTTTTGCGATTAGAGAGCATAGATTTATAACCACTATGTCTTTCTAATTGAATGAAAAACTCAAGAGTATTTGGAAGTCACATATGAAAGCTAGTCACCTGTTACATCAAAGTAGTTTAAGAAAATAAAAAAATTATAATGCTAACATGGAGTACTAATGTGGGAAGATAGTGTAGGCAAATTGACTAGCTGTTTGTAGATGTCCATAGACATGGATATAGTGTTCTTGAGGAGTTGTCAGGTATATAGAGAAAATGTGTAGTAGAAGTCTAGCTTCTGTGGGGTGCACACTGACTGTTATTGGGGCAACACTGGTATAAGCAGCAAATAGATTCCTGGAGCTGAAAGTATTCCTTTAGCTCCTCTATTGACAGAAACATATGCAGGATGTTGAACAGAATTGATCTTGTACAGTTTCTTCCAATTACCTCTTGCTGGGTCCTAATGGCTCCTTTGGGGGAGAGGATGAGAAGACACAATGTCAACGGCATAGACTATGTGAATCAGGTGAAAGGAAAAAAGCAGATTTGTTTGTTCAGCAATGAGGAGAGCCTTATAGACCTCCTTCCAGCACCCAGGCTGCATTCCTATCTGTTAACATTACCTGGCTGCCCCTCATTAGCTAAATACGATCAGGACCTCTGACAGCACCTGTTGCTAGTCCTTCAGGCAGACTTCAGGTTGGCTCATTTCTCAGCCTTGTAGGCCTTATCTTCCTATGGTAGTCAAGAATTAAAAAAGAGCCAGGTGGTGGTAGCGCATGCCTTTTAATCCCCGCACTCGGAAGGCAGAGGCAGGCAGATCTTTGTGAGTTCGAAGCCAGCCTGGTCTACAAGAGCTAGTTCCAGGACTAGCTCTAAAACTACAACAAAATGCTGTCTCAAAACAAACAAAAAAGAAAGAAAGAAAGAAAGAAAGAAAGGTTTAGGGACTGATATACAATAAATTAGAAAGTTTACTTTGGAAGAAAGGTACAAAACTCATGTTTCTTTGAGACATGTTTTTGATCAGTGAAAATTATATCCCCAAAAAGACTGATAAAGATTGATTGTGTGAAAAAAACTACTATTTTTTCTCGGTATTTCTCCCTCTATTCTTCTCTACCTCTCTTTTGCTGGCCCCCATAGTTCCTTACCACCATCTCTCCCTCCCACACTTCCTTCCTTCCTCCCTCCCTCTGTGTGTGTGCATGCGCATGCATGCACACATGAGTGTACATTCAAGACGGCAATTCATGTAGTCAGAATGGCTTCAAACTCAATAATGAACATTGTAGAGTAGGAAATATTCTTCCATTATGATGGCTTTTCCTAATGCTGGAAGTTCAGATAAGTGTCATTGTATCTGTCTTTAAAATAATGAAAAATTAAGAACATAATAAGAATTACTTCCATTAATAACAAGTTTATGATTTTGAAGCTCAATGAATATGTAAAAATTTCTTCCAGTGATCTCTGATATAAGACTTATGTCAGTACTCTGAAATTTTCATTAATCACTGGAATTGTTTTACAAATTATCTTTCATAGATGAAGTTTGAATATCTGCAGTCTTGTGTCAATTTTTGATGTTTTGTACATCTTCCAAAGTAAAATTGCCAAAAATGAAAGAAAGTAAAGAGGAATCCAGAAATTGAGTTTGATCTTTGTTCCTTATTTCACCATTTTCATTTTTTTCTGGGGCAGTTGGTCACTAATAGTACTATCTCCATTGTCTTTTGTCAGAAAAACAGTAGCCTCTAGTAAGAGCTTCAAGGGTGAGTGAAATTCACTGTTTCAGACCCTTTCATAGTTAAACCAAGCAACTTCGAAGAGAACACTTCCTGTGTGATAAATGGTTTCTGGTAACAGTTTTAATCATGATATTGTCACAAGAAATATAACTATGCTGACTTCAAACTTAGTGTTTTGGTGTGTGTGTGTGTGTGTGTTGCTATCAGTTTTGTTTGACTCTTTTATTTGCCTTATTTGTTTTTTTCCAAAAAAAAACAACTTTTTTTTCTTTCTTTTTTTTTTTTTTTTTTTTTTTAGAGGTGAGTCTGGTAGTTTCTCCAGATATTTGTTAGGGACACTGTTACCATTTCTGATGGCTATTTTTGGTTGTCAATTTGAGTACATCTGGAATTAGTTAAAAGACCAAATAGAGGGCACACCTGTAAAGGATTTTTCTTAATTTTAATTGGGAAGATCTACTTCTAATCCAGATCTTGTAGGTAGAAAGATACACTTTACATATTTATACAATCAAAGCTGGGACATTCCTTCTGCTGGAAGGCTACCTAAGGGCATGGAAAAAGGAAGCTTTTTCCTGATTGCTCTACTTGTTTTTGCCTTACTAGCAAGTCTATTCCTTCAACTGTGTTAGAACCTGTTTCCTTACCATTCTGGTGTAAACCAGCTGAGGCATTCAGGCTTAAGGACTGAGCAACAATTGGATACTTGAACAGTCTATTCATAGCCAGCCATTGCTGGATTAGCTAGTCCACAGCTTGTAAATCATTCTAATAAGCCTCCTTTCCATAAATATGTGTGTAAACACACACACACACACACACACATACATGTATAGAGAGATGTATGCCATACATACATATATATTTACACATACATATACATACATGTATTTATTTATTTAGTGAGAAAGAGAACAAGAGACTCATTCTCTAAGTTCTTTTACTCCAGGGAAACCCAACTAATTCATCAACGATTGAGATAGGCATTGACTGTTTTCAAGTTCTTAGCAACTTAACCAAAAATAGTGAAAATAAAGGCCCACATGGATTGGTAAATGTAGCAAAATAACTTTAATTATAGTGATGTTTTCAGACAGATTAGAAAGCAGTACACAGTCCAGATAAACAGCGGAGGCTGGCGAGATGACTCATAAATTAAGAGCACTTGCTATTCTTCCAGAAGACACAGTGATTCTCGGCACCCACATCAGGAGGCTCCCAGCCATGTGAAACCGCAGCTCCAAGAATTCCAATGCCCTCTTCTTGCCTCTGTGGGCACCTACACACAAATGACACTCACTCACCTAAACACACACCTACACACACACACACACACACACACACACACACACACACACACACACTAAAAGTAAATCTTTAATCTCAGAACATTCAGCTTTGAACAGAAAGTGTACATCAGATCCTTTACTGCAGGGCTCAAAGAACCCTTAAGAAGAAGAAGTGGAAAGAATCTAAGAGCCAAAGGATATGGAGGACACCAAGTAACAATACCCTCTAAACACAGCAAGGCCAAAGCACATATGAACTTCAAAATTAAGGCAGCATGCACAAGACCTGCATGGGTTTATACCAGACACACTCCTGGAGGTGAAAGAAGTGGACACATGCTCTATCCCTAACCTAGAAGCTATCTCCAATTGATAGCCAATTGCAAATGAAAAATTAGTTTCCACCAAAGGACTCTCACTGGGGAAATAAACTATTCTTAAGGGTTTACTGTATGCTCAGCACTAGGTGGTAAACAGGTAATTAACTCAAAGGTATCTTTGGATATTCATTTTCTTGAACTGTTGTGTCTGAGCTTTATGTTTTAAATTTATTTTGCAATTTTATTTTTATTTTACATTCATTTATTTAGTTATTTATTCCAAAGGATTTATACACACACATGCACACACACACACACACTCACTCACATACTCACTCATACTTGCGTGCCTACAGTTAATGAGAAAATTATATTCCACATCTTTAAATATGAGTATTATCAATAATACTATATTTTAACAGAAAAAGGTCTTTTATCCAAGATTCATCTAGTTCTTCAGTCCTTTATCCATGTCAGTATGGCTCTATTATGTTGAAATTATACTTTGCTTCTCAAATTGCCTTAGCATTTGGACATTCACTGCAGCATCTCTTTGGCACATATCTCAATGCTTTTTTTTTTTTTAAAAAAAAAACTTCCTACTTTATGAGTTGCCCCAGGCTCTTTTTAGTATATTACTCTACACAGCCCTGAATTTAATAAATTTTCCCTGAATTCCAAGTTACTTTGGCTCTAGTATAGTATTAGGAACCTAGACAATGTGCACAAGTTTTTATATGCACACACATGAATACTCGCACATTCATTCAGACACACACACATACACGCCCATACACACTGTTTGACTTGTTCTGTTCTGTTCCAACACGGTCAGTTTTACACTTTCTCTCTTGTTATCCTGGTTTGTCAGTTGGCCTGGATCTGGCATAAACTAAGAAACAAATTTGTTTTTTTTTTGTTTTTTTTTTCCCAAGCATATTTGTGAGGGACTTTGTGATTAGGTTATGTGAAGTGGGAAGATCCACGCTAAATGTGAGTGGTGCCTAGGTTAGCAACTCCAAAATGAGAAATTCCAAATAAAATCTTTGGAGATCTTTCCTACTTGCCTTCACATTTCACTGGCAAGTTCATTCACTACTTGCTGTTGCCACCGATGCTGTTTCCATCCTTTGGTGACAACAGAATTCTGTCTCTTTGATCTGGAGCACCTGATTGGACTGCGCACGCAGATAACCATTGGCAGACTAGCCAAATCCTGCATAAATCAAGCTGAAAAATCCCTTTTAATATTCTGAGGTTGTTTTCCACTTAGAGAGGCTTGATACACACAGTCCTTCATACAGAACAGTTAAGGCATTTTTCTAATTGTTTTGTTTTGATTTTTCCTGAGCTGTTTTTATAACTAGACTATCATCTTGAAATGAGTAGCTTTATCATGCTGACTTTTTTTAGTTACCATTATAAGGTTGTTTTACCCATGCCATTGCACAGATGAATAATTTTGTCCTCTACATCAATAAAGAGTATTATCTTGTATGATGTAATTCTTTTTGTTCAGGCATGTATATATTGAAGAATTTTATTTTACTTACATGATTTGACAGCTGTGAATAAAGCTCCTATATACATTCATAAGAAATTTCCTGAGTATTTGCATATACAATTGTTGTATTGTGTGCTAACACATATTTTAAAGCACATTTAATTTTTATCTCTCAAAGAAAAAGCATGTTATCATTTATATGTTTATTTAAAATTTGTGTATCTTGTATTGTAGGGGATCTGTCAACCTCCTTGAATTTTAACTGATTTGTTCATAATTTCTGTTTCGTTTTAATTCAGCTTGAATAGTTTACATATCCCAAATTGACCGCAACAATGAACCTTTTATTCCATAATGACCTTTTCTCTCATTGTACCTTGCCATGGTTCAAGGCCTCTGGTTCCTGGTACACCATCATCACTGGATCATCACTGAAACTCTTGTGATATCCCACGGCCACCAGAATCACGGAGATAATGTGGGTCTCACTCCATAGGACCATTCCCTTCATGAGCCCCAGAAGGTCCTATATGGGGTAAATGTTAGGGTGGGACAACCCCCAGCCCAGCTGTGGGCTTAGGTGGTAGCTGAGTTGGTCTGTCTTGGCCACTAGGGCTGCTTGTCTCAGGCCAGCGGGCCCAACCAGCTCACCTGTGTCCATGTCATCAGAGTCAGCCACTTACGGGTCTAATAAGTTACATGTTTCTAGATACAATGCTTCATGTGACTCACAATAGCTTACCTTTAGTTATAGTTTATTTATTGGCAATTATCCTGGATAGCATATATATCGTATATCTAATAGAGGTCATTGGGGGGGCATTGATTTCTCTTTCAAAGAAAGTTTCCCCTTGCTTATTAAGGAGGGCTACTTGTCTAAACAAGAGAATTTTTGAATCTGTAACCAGTGGAGCCTTTGCCCCACCTATAAGTAGAGTAGTGAATGTCTGGGTTCCCATCTGTAGGACCCTACTCTCTAAGCCCGAGTCCCCTCAGGCACAGTCTGTGCCCCACTCCCACCCAACTAAGTCCAGAGACGTAGGACCAGTGTCCCCACACCCCCAGCCACCCACAACAACATCAAGGACCACTGGAGCCTTGGCCCTGCTTACCCCTGGAGAGATGAGTATCTGGTTCTTCAGCTGGAGGGCCCTAGTCTCTAGGGCCTAGCCCACTGAAGCACATCCTGTACCCCACTCCAACCCAACAAGCCCCCAAGACCTGGGACCAGGCTCCTTACATCCCAAGCCAACAGCCCATGGCATCTGCAGCCACTGGAACCTTGTCTGCATTCCTGACTGGAGGGCCCTACTCTCTAGGCTCTAGCCCAGAGAGGCACATCTCATGCCCCACCCCCACCCACCACAACCCCAGAGACCTGGGAGCAGCCTCCTCTCACTCCCAATCACCCCTTACAGAATCTTCAACCACCATAGTCTTGACTCTGCCTACACCTTGAGGAGCCCCAGAGCTGCATCAGCAACCACCAGAGGTACAGACCTGACTGTACCTCAAGGAAGAGTGATCACATAAAACACAAGCCCCAAATGAATCCACTGGAGGTAGATGACAGTGTAAGAATATATTCAACAGCATAAAGAGCAAAATGGTACCACCAGAACTAGTGGTTCTACATCAGCAAGACCTGAACATTCCAAAGCAGATGAAGCAGAAGAAAGTGACCTTAAAAACAACTTTATGAAGATAATAGACGCTCTTAAAGAGGAAATGAAAAATTCCCATAAAGAAGACAAATAATTGGAAGAAATAAACAAATCCCTTAAAGAAAGCAAGGAAAGCCAAGAAAAAAATTAAACAATAAGACAGGTTAATAAAATGATTCAAGACTTGAAAACTGAAATAAAGGCAATAAAGAAACACAACCCAAGGGAATTCTCAAAATGAAAAATCTGGGTAAATGATCAGAAACTACAGATGCATGCATAACCAACAAAATATAAGAGATAGAAGAGAATCTCCGGTGTTGAAGATATGATAGAAGAAATAGATTCACTGATCAAAGAAAAGGTTAAATTCAAAAAATACTTAACACAAAATATTCAGGAAAACCGGGAGACAATAAAAGACCAAACATAAGAATAATAGGGATAGAAGAAGGAAAAGAAGTCTAGATCAAAAGCGCAGAAAATATATTTAACAAAATCATGGAAGTAAACTTTCCCAACCTAAAGAAAGAGATGCCTATGAAAGTACAAGAACCTTACACACTACCAAATAGACTGGACAAAATAATGATAATAATAATAATAATAATAATAACTTGCCACATAATAATCAAACACTAAACATACAGAAGCTCCTTGCATCCAGTCATAGAGAGGACGGAGTAATAATATGAGCAAAGGGGTCAAGACCATGATGGGGATATCCACAGAAACAGCTGACCTGAGTAAGTGCCAGTTCACTAACTCGGTACTGACAAATGGGGAAACTGTGTATGACTGAACTAGGCCCTCAGGATGTGGATGATAGTTGTGCAGCTTGGGCAGTTTGTAGGGCCACTAACAACCCAAATAGATCAAAGACTTCAACCTAAATCCAGCCACACAGAACTTCACAGAAGAGAAAGCAGGAGGTAGCTTTGAAACATGGGCACAGAAGACCACTTCGGGAATATAACACCAGTAACACAGACATTGAGATTTAAAATTAATAAATGGGACCTCTTGAAACTGAGAAGCTTCTGTAAGGCAAAGGACACAGTCAACAAGACAAAATGGCAGCCGACAGAAAGGAAAAATATCTTCACCAACACCAAATATGACAGGTCTGTTTGCCCAACCAAAGAACTTAAGAAACTAGATATCAAAATACAAAATAATCTAATTAAAAATTGGGGTACAGATCTAAACAGAGAATTCTCAACAGAAGAATTTGCCAAAAGACACATAAGGAATGGTTTAACATCCTTAGTCATCAGGGAAATGCAAATCAAAACAACACTGAGACACCATCTTACACCAGTCAGAATGGCTAAGATTTAAAACACAAATGAAAGCTTATGCTGGAGAGGATGTGGAGTAAAGGGAGAACACTTTCATTGCTTGTGGGAATAAAAATTTTTACAGCCACTTTGGAAATCAGTATGGCAGTTTCCCAGAAAATTTGTTAACAGTCTCCCTCAAGATCCAGCAATACCACCTGGGCATATACCCAAAGGATGCACACTCATACCACAAGGACATTTGCTCAACCATCTTTATAGCAACATTATTTGTAATAGCCAGATATTGGAAACAACCTAGATGCCCTCAACTGAAGAACATATAAAGAAATGTCGCACATTTACACAATGGAGTACTACTCAGTGGTAGATAAAATGACAACTTGTAACTTGCAGACAAATGGATGAATCTAATAAAAAGAAAAAGAAATATCCTGAGTTAGGAAACCCAGACACAGAGATAAAACATGGTATATACTCACACCTAAAGGGATATTAGACATCAAGCAAAGGATAACCAGCTTACAGTCCATAGCCCAAGAAAAGCCAGGGAAAAAAAGGAGGACTCTAAGAGAAACAAACATGGAACTCACTGGGAAGGGGAAATAGACAAGATGGAAACATGTGGGAAGAATAGATGGTAGAATGGGAGTCAGGAAGGGGCAAGGGAAGGGAGGGGGAGAACATGAGGGATCAAGAGGTTTGAGTTGAGTGTTGAAATAAGGGCAGCGGGGCTGCGTCCCCAGCACCCAGCCGCCCGCACGGCTAGCTTTACCCAAAATAATTACACGGGAACTGTATTCTTTTAAACACTGCCTGACCCATTAGCTTCAGTTTCTTATTTGCTAGCTCTTACATATTGATCTAACCCATTTCTATTAATCTGTGTAGCCTACGAGCTGGCTTACCAGGAATGATCTTAACCTGTGTGTGCCTGGAGTGGGAGAATCATGGCGTGTCCCTGACTCAGCTTCTTTCTCCCAGCCTTCTCTTTTGTTTACTCCTCCCACCTATGTTTTAACCTATGAGGGCCAAGCAGTTTCTTTATTGCTTAACCAATGAAATCAACAAATTGATATATGACACTCCCCCATCAGTTGGGGGAAGGACAGAAAGGGAAATCATGGAAAGAGATATCTTAATAGTGGGAGCTTTTATGGGGTTATCAAAAAATCTAGCATTAGGAACTTTCCAGGAATCCACAAGGATGACTTCAGCTAATAATCTAAGCAATAGTGGAGAGGGCGCCTTAACTGCCATTCCCCTGTAACCAGATTCATTACTACTTTAATTACCATTATAGTACCTACATTTAGGAACTGATGGAAGACAATACAGGAGACAGAGATCTACAGCCAAGCCCTTGAAAAGCCCCTGGAGGTCAGTCATAGAGAAGGAGGAGCAACAATATGAGCAAAGGGGTCAAAACCATGGTGGGGATACCCACAGCAATAGTTGATCTCACCTCTGGACTGATAGTTGGGGAACCTGCATATGACTGTACTAAGCCTTCTCAATGTGGATGACAGTTAGGTGACTTGGGCATTTTGTGTGGCCACTAGAAGTGTAACCAGTATTTATCCCCAGTGTATAAACTAGCTCTTTGGAGCCCATTTCCTATGATAGAATACAGGGAGGAGAGACTTGGTCCTGCCTCAGGTGATGTTGCAGACATTGTTGACTCCCCATGTGAGGCCTCACCCTCTCTGAGGAGTAGACATAAGTGTGGTGGGGGTTATTGGGGAGAGCAGGAGGAGGGAAGTGAGAGAGAACTGAGATTTGTAAGATTATTTTAAAAATAAAATGTATATCAAAAAAAGAATTTTGTTCAGCAATTAAATTCACTTTGAATTGTCATCAATCACCAATTAAATTCACTGTGAATAGTCATCAATCATCCATCTCTAGATCATCTCTCAAATAGCTTTGGGTCTTTATTTACTATACTTTTAATTAACCATAATTTGTTTTGTCAATGTAGGAACTTCTATAGATCTTTCTATAAAAGAAAAATAAAAGGTCTGATTAACATTTCATTCTCTTTACCAAGTTTAAATTTCTATTTGAAAGATAAATTGAATGGTTGATGACTTAAGATGCCTATCTTATAGAGCTTCTATTGAGATTTGAAGTTGACTCTACTTGCTCAACTTAGAAAAGTCAGTGAGGGAGCTCTGATGCTCAGAACTTAAAGTAACATCAGTATGCTCACATAAATTAGCAAACTGTCAAAGTAATGTAAATCTTATAAAAGGGAAGCAATTCATGCAATTCATGTATACTCCTCACCTAAATCCAAAAGGATTGTAGATGTTTCTCCCTTAGAAGCTTTACGCTGTATCTTCAGCCTCCAACAGAAGTAGTCAACTTTACAAATGTGACATGAGGATTAGTGACGTTTGAAATCTGATGCCAAACATTTTAAATTTATCAATCTCATCTCTCCTTAGCACTCAATAGAGTATCTCTGAGTTGGCAAGTTGATTCACAATTAATATTCAAAAACATCAAGTGTTTCAGGAGAAAATAAATATTAAAAATTCAGAATTTATTTACTTCTTTGAATTTAAAGTCATTCCTAGTCATTTCATGTCACTGTGATAAATTTAAAATACTGACAGTGCTCCTGCCCTCCAAGAGTCAAAGACCACTTAACAACAACAACAACAAAAAACAACACCAGGCATGAGAAAAAACACTTTTGAGTTGTTGGTCACAGCTGCCCAGAAAGTTCCACAGCAACACAGGCTACCGATGTTGTCCTTGATAGTCCTCTAGAGATAGAAGTTTAGTCTTTAGTGACGAAGATACCATACAGTACAGAGATGCATCTCCTGGCAACTGCCAGCATGTCATAAGCTATGCTGAATGGCAGGTTCCTGCAGTCTCACAGGTGGCCACAGTACAAAGAGGTATCTCTCAGCTTCTTGCTTCATGGCAGTGTTAGGGTTTTTGCTCATGCAGATGGAAAAGCTAAAAATGCATGCAAGTACAGATTCAGACAAAAAGAGCCCTAAACAGTTTACAGTGATTTTGAAGTTATACATAGGCTTAAAGGATCGAAAAGAAAGAGCATATATAGTCATAGTTTAATAAATAAAATTTTAATAAATAAATCTTAAAAGAGGAGTAAAGTAATATAAAAGAAAAGCCACATAAAGATGGAATATACATAGAGTGTCTAGATTCTATATGTTATTGTATTATCTTCAAATATACAGACTGCAGAGGAAGGAACAATAGCTGCTAAGAAACTGTTGATGTCAAATACTGCTGAATTAAACCTACGTATATATTTTTAAAAATGCCTTGACTTCAAAATGGAAGCCAAAATATATGTTTCTTTGGGAAAGAAGTTCTGCTTTTATTTCCACAGAAAAATAAAAGATTGTGAATTTGTTCAACGTTAAAGAATATCGGATTTGATCAAGGCAAATCCCCTGAAATCCTGACTGCAGGTTTTGTAGTATGACCTACTGGTTCTCTGGCTATCCTCATTATCTCTTGTTCTGTCTCCCTTTTCATTTCTGATTTTGTTAATTTGGATGTTCTCTCTCTGCCTTTTGATTAGTTTGGATAAAGATCTGTCTATCTTGATAATTTTTTTCAAAAAAACAGCTCTTTGTTGCATTAATTCTTTGTATTGTTTTCTTTGTTTCTATTTTATTGATTTTGGCCCTCAATTTGATTATTTTCTGCTGTCTTCTCCTCCTGGGTGAGTCTGCTTCTTTTTGTTCTAGAGCTTTCAGATATGCTGTTTATTCACTAGTGTGAGATTTCTCTACTTTTTTATGTAGGCACTTTCTCTTAGCACTGCTTTCATAGTGTCTCCTAGGTTTGGGTAAATTGGGTTTTCATTTTTGTTGAATTCTATGAAGTCTTTAACTGCTTTATTTCTTCCTTGGACCAAAGTTGTTTCAATTGAGCACTCTTCAATATCCATGAGTTTATAGGCTTCCTGCAATTAGTGTTGTTAAATTCTAACTTTAAACTATGGTGATCTGATAAGATACAGGGGTTTATTCCAATCTTTTGGTATCTGTTGAGGTTAGCTTTGTTACTGAGCATGTGGTCAGTTTTAGAGAAGGTTTTTTGAGGTGCTGAGAAGATGATTTATTCCTTTTTGTTTGGGTGGAATGTTCTGGAGGTGTCTGTTAAGTCTATTTGAGTCATGACATCTATTAGTTCTATTATTTCTCGGTTAAATTTCTGTCTGGTTGACCTGTCCATTGTGGAGAGTGGGGTGTTAAAGTTTCCTACCAATAGTGTGTGGGGTTTGATGTGTGATTGAAGCTTTAGTAGTGCTTCTTTTATATATGTGGGTGCTCTTGTATTTGGGGCACAGATGTTCAGGATTAAGACTTCATCTTGATGGATTGTTCCTATTTGAGTATAAAATGTCCTTCTCTATCTGTTCTGATTGATTTTAGTTTGAAGTCTATTTTGTTAGATATTAGATAGCAGCACCTGCTAATTTCTTAGGTCCATTTGATTGGAAAATCTTTTCCCAACCCTTTACTCTGAGGTAATGTCTGTATTTCGGGTTGATGCATGTTTCTTGTTTAAAGCAGAAAAATAAATTCTGCTTTTGCATCCATTTTCTTAGACTGTATCTTCTTATAGGTGAATCGAGTCCATTGCTATTAAGAAATATTAATGATCAGTGATTGTTAATTTCTGTTATTTTTGATAGTAATGTTTGGGTGTTTCTTTTCTTTGGAGTTTGCTTGTGTGAGGTTATCTATTGCCTATGTTTTTGTGGCTATAGTTAGCTTCCTTGCATTGGAGTTTTCTTTCTAGTACTTTTTGTAGGGCTGGATTTGTGGATAGGTATTGCTTAATACCTGGGTTTGTCATGAATTATCTTGTTTATCAATGGTGACTGAAATTTTTTCTGGATATACTAGTCTGGGCTTGCATTCACAGTCTCTTAGTGTCTGCAACACATCTATCTAGGACCTTCTGGCTTTCATGATTTCCATTGAGAAGTTGGGTATAATTTTGATAGGTCTGCCTTTATATGTTACTTGACCTTTTTCCTTTGCAGTTCTTAATATTTTTCTTTATTCTGTATGTTTTTTGTTTTGTGTTTATTATATGATGAAGGAACTATTTTTTTTTTAATTTGGTTCAGTCTACTTGGTGTTCTGTAAGCTTCTTGTACCTTCATATGGATATCCATTTTTATGTTGGGAAAGTGTCTTCTATGATTTTGTTGAATATGTTTTCTATGCCTTTGAGCTGGAGTTCTTCTCCTTCTTCTATCTATATTATTCTTTTATTAGGTTTGGTCTTTCCATGGTATCCCAGATTTCCTGTGTATCTGTTAAGAATTTATTGGATGTAATGTTTTCTTTCACCATTGAATCTATTTCCTCTATCATATGTTCAACATCTGAGATTCTTTTATCTCTTGTATTCTGTTGGTATGCTTGGCTCTGTAGTTCCTGTTTATTTACCCAGATTTTCCATATCCAGAATTCACTTGATTTGTGTTTTCTTTATTGCCTCTATTTCAGTCTTCAAGTCTTGAACTGTTTGAACTGTTTGCTTCACCTGTTTGATGTTTCTTTTTTCTTTGTTTTCTTTGAGGGATTTATTAATTTATTCTAATTTTTTATCTTTTTCTGCACTTCTTTAAGGGAAATTTTCAATTCCTCTTTAAAGTTCTCCATCATCCTTATAAGGTTATGTTTAAAATTGTTTTCTTCTGCTTTTCTGGGTTAGGATGATCAAGTCTTCATGTTGTATGACAACTGGGTTCTGGTGTTACCATGTTGCTTTTTAGGTTGTTGAATGAATTCTTGCATTGGTGCCTACCCATCTCGTCCTCCAATTGGTGCTGGCAGTGTCTTTGCCTCTTGCTCCAATCTTTGAAATGGCTGTGTCTTTGGGAACTGTTCGTCTATTTTGAACTGTTGTCTGTGTCTCAGGGAGCGACTGGGGCCTCTTTTAGCCTGCTCTCTTGGCCAGCCTTCTTGTTCTACTCTCTTAGTTCATTCTCTTGGTTCACTATGTGCATTCACGGCCTGTTCTTCAAGCTTCCTACTTTGGTTCTCTCTGTGTAGTTGCAGCTGGTGTGTCAGAGTTTCTCTGAGGTTGCAGGGGGGGGAATAGGAGGGTTTTGTGGTAGAGAGGGACTTATAGCTTGTAAGGTTCTATCCATGGGGATGTTGGAGCAGCCTACCTGCAGAAAGCTTGTCTACTGGCTGACTAGAGAAGCTGAGATAGGTGGGCGAGTGGCCCAGAGTTTGGTCCTGGTATGGAGGCCAGCCGAGCATTTCCTTGGACCAGGTGGTTGAGACAAGAAAACTCTGCTCACAGGAACTTATATATTTAGGAGAGATAGAGGGAGAGGTAAAGGGAGAGGGAGAGAGAGAACAAGTAATAAAAAAGAAGCCATAAATTTGAAAGAGAATAAGGAAGTGTATAGGGTAGACTTTGGAGGGATGAAGGGAAGAAGAAAATAATGTATTTATATAATTACAAAAATATAAAAGTAGTATTTAAAAAATTCATTCAGCTTTGTATAGCCTTTACAGACTTAATTGTATTTTTACCTAAAATTACAAATATTGGCATCCTATTTTCAACCTAAGGAACTCTGAAGTTGAGCAGGCACAATAAACCCCATCAAACCTTATTTTGAGGTGAATCTGCTTAGGAATTTAGCTAATTCTTCAAAGGTAGCAAACAACAATGAAATGGAAAATGAACTTGAAACTAAAGCAAAATTTTTTATGATGTATCATCAATTTTCTTGTTTCAATCACAATAAGATTATTTTTTAAATAGGGATCAGAACTGGATATAGAATTACTGAAAAACAACACAAATTGAGAGAAATACTGTGTTCCTAATTAATTATGAATAACTAATTGCAGAAGAATAATTTCATATAAAGTCAAGGAACTAAAGAAAGAACTTGGTGTTATTTTAACTTTGAAAACTGTTTATCTCCATGATCTCAGACTCAGAACTTACGAGTATTTCTTATCGACTTGTGCAAATGCTCAAATTGCTGAGGTCAACATCCTTGGGAATAACACCCGGGCAATTTTTCTAGAATCTCTGAAACACAAAATAACACTCTTCTGCAGTGAATTTATACAAAAAAAAGAGAAGAGTTTAAGAGTTAGAGGTATATATCACTGCTGATGCAAAAATCTATTTTTAAAAACCTATAACATAAAAAAGACTACATCATCCCCATTTTTACTCATTCTCATATCACATAGCCCGATTATTGCATAGGAAGAAGCTTGCTATCGCAGAAATGGTGCTGATGTCAAAGTACATGAAATGAGATTGTAAGGCTGATAGTACAAGAACCTAAAATATACCTATGCCATTCATACATATTTTTCCTGGATCAAAATGATAGATATCAAGCTACTTAAAATAGTCAAGAATAAAGAGAGCCAGATTTGTGATTAATATTTAATGGGCACTTTTTATAGATGGAGATTTTGAAGGAGGTTTTGAAGGCGGTGCTGATGGCACTGTTGACTGAGGTAGACTCCGGGAGACCACTGAACCAGTTTTTTGTCTGTTTAGAGGTTTCTCTGTTTTTGCAGGTGTCGGCTTAATTGGCTCAGTTGGTGGCTTTGGTTTTCTTTCTTTCCTAGAATAAAGAAGCCAGCAGAGAGTACCTAATAAAATAAATAAAATAGCAAGTATTAACAGACATGGGTAACAAATTTTTTTCTTCCTCTTTATCTTGGGAGGTGGGCCGCTGTCTATACTACCTCCATAGCCCTTTATCACACAGTTAGGAGGATCCCACAAATAGTTGCAGTGGCAGTGATGTTTATTGTTGCAGATGCCCCTCCTATGACAGAATGTAGGTGAACAGTTGCTGTCTAACGCAGATATATGCACACAATGCCTACGGATGCAGATATGATCTTGACCACACTCTGTGCCATCTTTCACATCACCAATGTCATCTAGACGTGTCCCACGGTGGTAGTCAGTGCCCCAGCAAGACAAGCCTTTGACAACAGCAAAGTGCACAGTGCTGTGAGCTTTCATCTTGGGAATTTCTGACACATTATCACATTGAAGTCTTCCACAAAGGGCATCATTGTTTTCACACTTTATGTACCCAGGTCCTTGAAGACCACAGTGGCCAAAACGATCCCCTTTGGAGTGTACTTCTTTGTAGCAATTTGTATTTGCAGCCTTCGCATGCTGGCCAAAAATCTTCCTACAGTATTCGTTACGGTCGTTGCATTGCTTTTCGTAGCAATAGGCAGAGACATTACAGGGAATTCCATCTTCTACATAGACATCATCTGGACACTTATGGGATGTTCCATTGCACCACTCTGGAAGATCACAAATGTTAGCCTCTTTTCTACACAACGCCCCGGATGGTAAAAATTGGCAGTTTTTACAGCAAAGCCCAAAGGCACAGGAAGATCCCAAACTCAGAGTGCAGTTTGACATACAACAGAGATCTTTTGCACAACGCCGTAAAGATCCACAGTCACACTGCTCATCGTTTTCAACAATACCATTTCCGCAGTACGTCAGATCAAAGATATCCTTGGTGTACATGTTTTCCATCAAACAATTTGCTTTCTGTACAGAGTAATCCCAAAAAGAATTGTAACTACAGTTGCTAAATTTGGGTATCGGTGGGTTACTAATATGCATTATGCACTTGCTGTATCCACACTTACATGTATATTCGTCATGGTTCATGCCCAAATTATGGCCTAAGTGATGAGACACTCCAAGGGCACGAAGGTTTAAAGTTCTGTTTATGAAAGTAACAATTGCACAACTACGGTTTGGATCACACATCCCACTTGTTGAGCCTAGGCCACTTAATCCTCTCAAGTGCCTGTATATGAAAAGATGCGTGGTATCATGTTTTAGTCGATGAACAAGGTTTCCCGCTTTCCACTGGCAATACAGGTTAAGAGATTTTCTTACATCATCGATTACAATAAAGTTTTTCTTATTCCAAACCTCCAAACCAACCAATAATATTCTAATACCAATTACATCATAAATATTATCCACCATATTGATCACAGCATATAGATCTGACATCATGGTTGTGTCATTACTTTTATAGTGTTCATATAGAGTCTTATCCACCACCACTACTAATTCAACAATTCTAATGTGGGTCCACCAGCCTTTAAAGTTACTTTGCTTGAGAGTGGAGTTACCAGTTTTTTGTAACTCCACTTGGCATGTTATATTATCTTTCATAAGGCTGGAAGTCTTTGATTCTGTTTTATTACTATCCATTTTATAGACCAGATGTTCAAATTTGGTAGAAAATTTCTTGGGCATAATTTCATAAACATTGTGATTTATCTCTAATAGTCCTTGAAAGCCCCCAAAACAACTGCTGAGGGAAACTAAGGATTCTGGTTGCCCCTCCACATAACCATGATAGTAGCAATCATCTTGTACAAAAGGGTAATCTTCAAGCAGATAACCCTGGTCAGAGTAGGTGAACATTGGGAGGTTCCTGGCTATAAAAAATTTGTTGATCTTCATGTGGATAATATGTCTCTGGCCTCCAAGTTTCAAGCTGTAGGATATCCAATTTGGAGATTTTATGCCTCTGGCTTTCCCAGTTACCTTCAACGGAATCACTACTTCTGTGGGACTGTGGTAGTGCTGATGTCCAGCCTGGGTGAGTCCAGGAAAAGAAAGAAAAATTCCAAACAATTGTGTTAGGAACAAGATCCTCATACATAACAGTGCTTCAGGCACAGTCATCATGAACATGTATCTATAAAAATGTTGGTTGAAAGAAGATTTAAGGTCTGGGAGTCATTGCTATTATGGATTCTTCTAGGCTGGCCAGTGTGCGGTGTTAATAATTAGGCATCCGTCCTCTGGAGAGGTCAAATCATTAGGTCTTTGTCCCTGGAAGTAAAAGAAAATTAAAAAGAAACCAATAACGATGAGAGTGGTTATGAAAACATGGAAGAAAGGAAGGAACGAAGGAAGGAAGGAAGGAAGGAAGGAAGGAAGGAAGGAAGGAAGGAAGGAAGGAAAAAAGAAAAGAAGGAAAGGACAGAAAGGAATAAAACTAGTTTGTTATACAGTCAAGGAATGATTAAAGCCATTGTTTGAGTGGCACATGCGAAGAATCTCAGCACTCTGAAGACAAGTAAGGAGATGGAAAGTTCAAAGATAGATTCAGTTATGTAGAAAGACCCTGGATCAAAAAACTCAAAGGACTTGCCTAGCATTTTCAGAGTCCTGGTTTGAATTCTCAGGAAAGCAAATGAAAATAATTTAAAAGAATGGCTGCGGGCAGGCAGTAGGGAAGGAAGGGAAGAAGGGAGAAATTGAGTGGCATGTGTACTTAAATACTGAGAGTCAGGGCCTGAAGAGATGATGGCTCAGCAGTTAGGAGCACTACTTGCTCCTGCAGAGGGTCCATCTTGCCCCAATGCCCAGCACCCACTCGAGAGTTCACAACCACCTGTTACTCCTGTTCTCCAGGATTTAATGGCCTCTTTTGGTCTCTATGGCTTCTGTACACATGTGGTATACCTACACTCATGTATTCCTACACACAGACACATAAAGTAAATTAATCTTTAAAAAATAAGTGACAAGAGACAGAAGGCACAAGAAAATGAAAATTGGGTATAAATGATTGTTACATTTAAGTCTCCAGAAAAATCAATTAGTTTTGCCATTATATAAGCATACAAGAATTTTTGTTTTCAGATAATCTCAATTACATTTGTTTAATTGGAGTATTACTGGCTTTTCTTTTCAATTGTAGATGATAAATTATTTTCCAAACCTATATAAGAGATATTTTTAAAAACCACTCTCATGTCATTTTAAAATATATTTAATATTAGCAATCAAAATCTTCCATATGGTACAACATTTAATTTTCCTTTTATTCTGTAGCTTCCTCTTCTCATCAGAAATGAAGACAGTGAATCTTACCATTGGTTACACACACACACACACACACACACACACACACACACACACACAATCTTTAAAATGAACAAAAAGAATGTCTGTCTGAAACAGAGTGCTGAACAAGGCTCAGCATAAAACCTCCAAAAATAAAAGACAAAAATAAGTAAAGAAATTGAAAAAATATTGCTCATGTCACTTGACTGAGAACCCACAATTTCAACAAAGACTTAATACTTTTGTCTAGAACTGGGACACATATGCACTTATTTTTCTGAGTGGCAATTTCAGTGATTTGACCACTGTACCTAGTATAGTATAACTCCTATAGATAAATAAAAAATAGTTTCAAAATACCAGGTGCATAATGGTACAAAAATTATGTGTTGATTTATAATATAAATAAATTTTAGAGAAAACAACACCACTGGGCTTCTTTTCTCCTTATTTTTAACCAGTTGATTGTTATTTTCTAAGATACTACAGAATAGTATTAAAACCTAAGTAAGTCATGATTATTAGTGATACAACACCAAAAAATCTTTGAAGTAGTTGACGAAGGAAAGATGCTACCATTCCTCGAATCCACTGGAGAACTTAGCCTGCCAAAAAGTGAGAATGCTAGTTTTGTGCTTAAAATAAATATGACAAACATAAAATCATCTATGAATTATCCCTACTAAAACACTAAACTCTTAGCCAATCAAATTTTAAGAGTTAATTTCTATTTATATTTGAAATGAGCCAGTAAAGGAAAAATTAGTCTCTAAGAATAAAATGAATAAATCAAGATATGATACCTTTCCCTAGACAACGAACTTGTTTCTTTTCAATAGGTCAATGGTATTAACAAAGACAGCAGAAAAACAGAGGGTGGTACAGATTTAGACCACAGAAGTATAGGCAGGTCAAATTAATACAGCTGTGGACTTTTATGACTCCCTGTTAACCTAAGTAAATGGTGTGACTCTGGCATCAGAGATAAATGTATTGCAAGAAATGCTTCATACGTTTGTTTAAATAATAACTGCTTTAGTGTTCTACAAAACACCTCTGTGTTAGAGATGCAGCCGTAAATGCATATGTAGAAATTGCAAGGCCTAGCCACTTGATGGAGAGTTTTCTTCTCTGGTTTGTAGCTTTCAGAACAGGCTTGTTTATTACTGTTCTATGTCCTGTATAAGTTACAAGATCCTCAGAGAGCTAAATGTGCTGCTCCCTGGCCTTTTGAAGTCAAGATTCTTCCATTTGATCTGTCTCTTTTTCTGTCTGAGAGAGGTTGGGGAAAGACAGAGACAGACAGAAAGACAGGCGCACACACATGGGGATGACGAGAGGGGAAGGGGGAGGGGGAGAGAGAGAAGAAGGAGGGAGGGAGACTCGTGTGTGTGTGTGTGTGTGTGTGTGTGAGAGAGAGAGAGAGAGAGAGAGAGAGAGAGAGAGAGAGAGAGAGAGAGAGAGAGAGAGAGAGAGAGAGAAAAAGCAGCCCTGATGGATAATTTCTGAATTGTCTTTGAAGTCATTCTCTTCTAAGATGCACAGGCTGAGAATTTTCCAAATATTCTTGTTTACCTTAGAAATCCCTTCTTCAATAAATTTATCAGTTCTTCTATGTACTATAAGCAGTCTGTAGGAACCAGACTGTTCTTTTGAAAAATCACTTACAAATATCATCAGATACTTACCCAATCACATCACAGGACACTGGATATATCGGAACAGAAGATTAAAATGAGATTTTTGTCACTTCATAACTATTGGTTTTCAATCTTCTGCTACCAAAATGCCTTTACAAGCCCATACCTCTACCAACCCCCAGAATATGATGGTTTCTATTCATGCACCCCTTTGTCTTTCTGAGCCATCACTAAATCCTGATTACTAACAGTCACAGTCCTAACTCATGCCTCAGAACTCTTCCAGTTTCTAACCACCACTGAAGGTCAAATCCATTTCCATCCTTGATTATGAGAGGATGCTGTTTCTCAACACTGAAATCTCACAGATAACATAAGATAACATAAGCACCTCTGACAAAATATCATAGACTGAGTTGCTTAATCTACAAACCTTTATGTTCCAGGGTTATAGAAACTGAAGACTCTAAGGTAAAGATACCAGTGTGGCTGGGCTCTGGTGACAGTACTATTCCTGCCTAGGAGAAGCCACATTGACTTGTGTCTTCATATGGCGGAGAGCTGGACACGAGAAAGGAAATAAGAGAAGGAGAAAGAGAAGGGAGAGAAAAGAGAAAATATGGAAGGGAAAGAATCAAAACCCTCGTGGCTCTTCCTAAAGGGTCCCTCCAACAAGATCTCTTTTTAAACTAAAGCTCATCACATTGGGCAGCAAGGTATTAACTTATGAATTCTGAAACAATAATAACAATGGACTTATTATTGTCACTCAGTCCTTTCCTATGATTTTGGTAAGTTCAGGGGTTGGAATCTAAAGAAAAGGAAATCCCAGTTTCCTGAAATAACAGGTTAATGACACTCATCCCAGTGCATAAGGACCCTATTAAGCATCCTCAGAACCTGAGTAAATCTTAATAGCACAGTACGTATTGGTAAGTTGTTTGACTCCTCTTTTGAAATTTCTTGGACCAGAAGATGACACAGAATGCAATACATTTTAGGGCTGTTTCTGTTTTGTCTACCAACAACAGATATTTTAAGAACTAGGTTACTTTATGTTTTGTCCCCAAAATGGTAAGCTAAAGGGTCTATGAGCACCTGTCTTCATGCAGCCTTCACAATCAAGTGCACCTTGAAAAATTGAGGGTTTGGGACCTCAAGTGTATTGGTTAGCATGTGTAAGCCCCTGAGTTCAACTCTTAGAGGGAAAACGTGAGAAGGAAGGGTGTGGAAAAGAAGGGAGAAGAGTGGATGGGATGGAGAAGAGATGTCAAAAGGAGGAGGAAATATGTGTAGCTAATTCACTTAAAAGGTCAGGGTCAGAAGGAGAATGGGTAAAAGTAATAGAAGATAATGTAATAGAAGATTTTCTATACTGTTTGCTTAGAAACAGTAATGAGCATCATGCTCACTATGGTACAGGTACCCAATAGATGTTAACAACTTTTTCTCAAAATGTATTCATAACGAAGGTGAAACAAATGAAAGAGAAATAAAGTGTTATTTCAGCAAACTTACTTTTTTCAAGAAGAAAAGGTCCTTCTCTAAAACATGATATTAAATAATACTAAATCAGTTTTCATATAGGAAGCCACTGTTGTCTTTTATATATCATTAAACATGTCATTATTGGTGACATGTGATATACAACCTAAATATCCTTAGCATGTTTATGTTCATATATGGAAAGGAGAAAATCAGTTCAGCAGATATTCAAACATTAAGAACTGCCTTATTTTGGCTATACTGATTGAAATTATTGTGGTATGTGGAATAATGACATCTAAGACATGCAGAATTAATGTTTGCTTATAAAATTTAATTAATACAAAAAGCTCAATCTTTTATGGTGAATTGATAACATGGTATGACTATGATATTCCAGGTTAGTTGCCTAAGATCTCCATGAAACAGTGTTTTGTTGCTGTTGTTTTTGTTGTTATTATTTTGTTTTGCTTTTTAATGCCTTGTGAGAAATAAAAGTTAAAGCATGGGTTATCACCACCACAAAGCTTAAGACTAACTAGCAATTTTTATTTCCGTTTTAAGTGTTCTATCACTGCTACCACTATATGCACAGCATTTAGTAAGTAGAACACAAAGCCAAAACCTACACATATTTTTTATTTTGTATATACTCTAAATCATTTTTCTTGATTTCTTTCATAAATAGTTTGTTGTAAGGAATAGAACAGTAACTGATATTTGTGCATTAACTTTGTATTCTGCAACTAATTAATTCATTAATCATCTTGATCAATTTCAACCTCATAAAGTTGATTTAAAATATATTCATCATAAATGTGATTTATCACACATATAAAATGAATTATTTCTTTTATTCTGTTGGTCAGTATATCTATTTTTAAATCTTCTTCCAAAACACTCAGAACGTAAAGGAATATTAAAAGCTTTGGAAGTGAGATTTCAGGGCACTGATTTTATATGTCCTTTTTTTTTTTATTTCTGAGACAGGGTTTCTCTTTGTAGCTTTGATACCTGTCCTGGCACTCACTCTTGTAGACCAGGATGACCTCAAACTTATAAAAATATGCCTACCTCTGTCTCCTGAGTGCTAGGATTAAATGTGTGAGCCACCACTGCCTGGCCTGATTTTATTTGCCTTTAAGAATAATTTCAAGATGGGTGGTGGTGGCACACATTTTTACTCCCAGAATTCAGGAGGCAGAGATAGGTGGATCTCCATGAATTCAAGGCCAATGTGGTCTACAGAGTGAGTGTCAAGACAGGCTCCAAAACTCCACAGAGAAACCCTCTCTCAAAAAAAAACAAAAGCAAGAAAAGCGATAATTTCAAATGGTCAACCCTGAAAATATGTATATAAATAACATTTAGACTGAGAAAGTTATAGTTGAGATTATATATATGCATGCAACAACAATTAATGAAGCCATGAATTTGAAAAAAAAAAAAACAAGGTTGGGTTATAGGAGGGTTTGGAGAGAGAAAACAGAAGGGAGAAATGTTGCCAATATCTCCAAAAATAGATAAGAAACAAATAATTTCAGCTGTTATCATTTTAAATATTCTCTATTACTTCCTACTTTATATTAGTTCAGGGGAACACACATCATTTTTAACTGCTAACACAGCAAACAAACCCACGGAAAAAAGACTTTCCTGTATTGGCCCTCATTTACACTAACCTGACATTTGTCAGACACATCAAGTAACTGGATCAATGTTGCACAGTTTTATTATTCTAGAAACATTATTTTAAAACATCCACACAAACAAAAAAAAGCCACTGTGCTATCCAACAACTAAAGACAAAGAGATAGGAATTGTTGACTCTCAGAAGCACACTATTAAAATTGCAATGTTCTCCTATTTGTTCCATCTTCAACAGGTCTATGTATTTTGCACCCCTCAAAATGAATGTTTCCACATCTCCTCATTCATAATAGGATTATTGTGTGTGGAGTGTGTGTGTGTGTGTTATTTAGCAGCTCTAAATACATTTTTCTTTCTTCTTCTTTTTTTTTTTTTTTGGATTTTCGAGACAGGGTTTCTCCGTAGCTTTTGGTTCCTGTCCTGGAACTAGCTCTTGTAGACCAGGCTGGCCTCGAACTCACAGAGATTTGCCTGCCTCTGCCTCCCAAGTGCTGGGATTAAAGGCGTGTGCCACCACCGCCCGGCAGCAGCTCTAAATACTTGATTAAGATTTCTAACACTGAGAGATCATACCTCTGAGTCTTGTGCCAGCTCTTGGTCCTCTTTTTTTCCTCACTGCCTCATCCAACCTTGACATGGATTTGTGACTAGTCTCATTGTTTTATTGCATCTTTTTATGCCATGTTTGGTTGATATCACTCAATGAAGGAGCAGTGGATCTGAGTCAGGGGTGGTGGCAGACTAGCCAGAGTGGGCGGAGGGGAAGCTATGGTGGTCTGTATGTATTGTATGGGAGAATGGTGATGATATGGTGACAATAATAATATTAAAGGAATTTCCAAGCAAAAATTGATAGTTTTGGATATACTGTGGTGGTCCTGTGTGGTAAGCATAGCTCATCAAAGAGGCCTTATTTTGCAGTAGGCAGAGATCTTTACAGAAATCCAGAACTGGTCAAAATTGAGAGAGCATCTGACAATGGTGTGCTTGGTCCCAATGAATGCATCTGCAACAAAATTCTTGTACCTAAGGCTCAAGTAATATAGAAAAAAAAATCTGAAGGGATATAAAACGAGAAAACCTACACTGAGCTTGTGTTTCCTGTATAGCACAAGGAAACTGCAATTATGAAATTGCAATAGTGTGGTAGCCTAAATAAGACCTGAACACTGGCAACACTGGTTGGCATTCCAATATGGATTAGGGAAATCACAGAATACCCCACCCCTCAGTGAAGAGTTACAGGCTGGTTAATAACTTCTGAGAGCTGGAGAAACAGTATTCTCCAAGGATGAACTCCCTTAAGGTTATCCAATACTATGTAGTCACCTATAAATGTCTTCATGTATGTAACATTAAATGGACTCAGCAGGTTGTATATTAACACTTATATGTCTATATATGGAACAATAATAAAAGAAAAGATACCATGATTTTGATAAGTAGGGGGCACAGGATGAAGGAATGATGCAAATATAACTCTAATAAAGTTCTCAAAACCCAGAAAATGTTAAAATCAATTTCTAGTTTTGATTTCAGTTGCATTTCACAGAGGCAGAATGAATATCTTTCATATATATGTTTGATATTTATGTTTACTCTTTAGCAATGTTTTTCCTGAAATAGTCTTACTTTTTTTTTTAAAGATTTATTTATTTATTTTTTTTGTTTACAGTGTTCTGTCTGCATGTATGCCTGCAGGCCAGAAGAGGGCACCAGATTTCATTACAGATGGTTGTGAGCCACCATGTGGTTGCTGGGACTTGAACTCAGGACCTCTGGAAGAACAATCAGTGTTCTTAACCTCTGAGCCATCTCTCCAGCCCCTAGTCTTACGTTTTTATTGGCATTTTTCTTAACAAAAATGCTAAGAGTTCTCAATATATATCAAATACAAGTAAGAGAACGTTAGTAATAAGAAACTAAAACTATTTAATGGAAAAATTAACTTTAACTGTCAATTTGCTACAAACCTGAAACCGGAGAATCCCAAATGGATAATTGCCATGAGATTGGCCTGTTACCATGTCTATGAGGCCATTTCCTGATTAACGATTGACATATGATGCCACCCCACTGTAGGTGCTGTCATTCTTGGAAGGAGGGTGAGCTCTAGAAGAAAGGTAGCAGAGCAAACCAGGAAAAAAAAGCATTTTTCCATAATTTCTGCTTCACTTTTTGACCCTATATTCCCAATTTTTAGCTACTGGCCTGTCTTCCCTTGATGAATTGTAACCTACAAGCCAAATAAACCTTTAATTCTCCAACTAGCTATTGGTTACAATTTTCTCAAAACAACAGAAAAGCAAACTTAAAGACAATATAAATTAAAGCATTACAGAACTTCAATTGTAATTTACACCACCAAATTGGAAAACAGCATTTTTGTGGACACGATGTTATTAGCACTGTTTTGTAGTCTCAGTACAGAAGTTAAATACTAATATTCTAATTTAAGGCTTTAACAAAGCTCAATAACTATGCCACTTTTAGAGCTTGAGAGAATAATTGCAACACAACCCTATTGATATAGAAAAGTATCTTAGGGCTGTGAAGTCTTCTTTACATATGAATAAAACGCTATGTCAAAAGTGGGTCTGAGTATCAGTTTCCAGTTATGTTGCAGAGTTCCCAGCCACTAACACTGGATGTGCAGGGAGCACTGTCAAACATTTTCTGGCTTCTTTGCTAAGCTTGTGGAAATGCTTACTCCTAGTGTATGCAATATGATGACTAATTTTAATTGTCAACTTGACACGCTTTGGAAGCACCTGGGAAAAAGTCTAAAAGGGGAATTGCGTGGATCAGTTGGGCTTGTAGGTTTGTCTTTGGGTGTTGTCTCAAGTATATTTATTTCAGTGGGAAGACCCTAGATAGGGGACCCTGAACTGTGTATGAATGAGGAAATCAAGCTGAGTTTGGGAGTTTCAATGTAACCCTGCCCCATAGGCTCACAAAGAGTGGCAATCTGAGAAGGTGTGGCCTTGGTGCCATAGGGATGGCCTTGTTGCAGGAAGTGTGTCACTGTAGGGGTGGTCTTTAAGGTTTCCTATGTGCTCAAACTATGCCCAGTGTTCCAGTTCACTTCCTGTTGCCTGCTGATGGAGATGTAGGACTCTCAACTCCTTCTTCATCACTGTGTCTGCCTATATGCTGCCATGTGTTGCCATCGTGATGGTAAAGGACCAAAACCTCCAAAACTGTAAGCTGATACTCCATTAAATATGTTCTTTATAAGAGCTGCTATGGTCATTGTGTCTCTTCACAGCAATAGAAACCCTCGCTAAGATGGCAAGTATGCATGCAATAATTCATTCGTCTTTGCTTTGCTCATTGATGATGATACATTGTGAACAATTCTCAAAAGCTCCTGAAATCATGACTTTTCTGCAACAATGTGACGTAACCTGATGCTACCAGTTAAAATCCTCTTCACCTTTCAGTTGCTTTGGTTGGAATATTTTACAGCAGCAACAGAATTGAGGCAGATGGTTTGGTAATGAAACAAGAAAACCTATATTAAATATTTAGTACAATGAATGTTATATCAATGTATGTGAAAAAAACTTTTATTGAGAGAACAAACATGCTTTCAAATTCACAGCTCTTTTTGACTATTCATGAATTATTCTCTCATGCCCTGCCAAACTTGAGTCAAAGTACCTTGGCATATTTGCAAGAAAGAGTAAATCATTTTCTCAACAAGTGGATCTGAAAGTTGATTTTCATTAAAAAGTGTGTGAAGCTTTCCTATTGTCATTTTATATTCCTCATACATGATACTGTGACTCGATTTCTCTTTCAGTAATCTGGAAGGACAGTATTCTGCCCTCTGCTTCTGTGATAAAACAGATTAAAAGCAACTTTTGGCCGGGCGGTGGTATCGCACGCCTTTAATCCCAGCACTCGGGAGGCAGAGGCAGGCGGATCTCTGGGAGTTTGAGGCCAGCTTGGTCTATAATAGCTGGTTCCGGGACAGGCACCAAAGCTACAGAGAAACCCTGTCTCAAAAAAAAGGAAAAAAGGAAAAAAGCAAGTTTTGGAGGGAAGGGTTTAATTTAGTTTATATGTTGTCGCCCATCATTGAGAAAATCAAAACTGGAAATTAAAAAAAAAAAAAAAGACCTGAAGCCCAGAATCATGCAATACAGCTGCTTACTGGCTTGCTCCTTTTCTCGTGGACATGGAAAGAAAAAGTATTGGCTCAGGAACCCCAAGACCATGTCCTCAGAACAAAGCAGATTTATTTGCCCTAGAGGGACAGAGAACAGGGAATAGAGACAAAGACTGGAGATAGAGGATGAGGGAGATGGGAATAAGAGAGAGGGGAAAGGGGTATCTTTCTGAGCCAGGAGGGGAGACAAATGACTGCCTCTGGATAGAAAGGAGACAGATGTTACCTATAGGCAAATGGTTTATAAAAGTAAAGGGGAATCCCCATGTTAGGTCATGGTGTTTAATTTTAATTCGGAGTGTTAATAAGGTGAAACAAATGTTTTTGTTTTGTTTTGTTTTTGATAGACTTCAATACTTTGATAACTGGACCTTGGTAGTCAGCCTCAGGAAGACAGATTGGCCAAATATAGGAATAGACCTTGGAGTTTAGCTTTAGGAATGTAACAACAGTTATTAGCAAAGCAGGGGAGTCCTAAGGAAGGACAAGGCCCGCCAGAGCCATGCTCTCCACACTGGAGCTGACTAGAGTCCTTTCAGCCAGGTAATTTTCTTATACGGGCTAGATTCACCTATCCAGTAGTGGGTCTGCCTGCAGTGGGCTGTGCCTTCCTACGTTAAATAACAACCAAGAAAAATGCCCCACAGACGCGCCCACAGGCCAATTCTATCAAAGCAATCTCCCAATTGGGTGCCCCTAAGATAGTTCTCAGATGTGCCTAGATGACAGCCCAAGATAAACAGGAGAGACTGTGTATACCCTCTGAGCATCTAGATATTCCTTAAGCCTTTTAAAGCAATATTGCTCCTAGTTTTCATCTAATATTTTGTTTTCTATTTCATTTGCTCTTTGTTTCTCAGAAGCGGGGGTCTTTATGTAACCATCTGCGTAGCCACTTCCCTTTTCCTTTGAAATGGATACTTTTTCCTGGCATCTTGATTTTGGCTCAAGAAAAAGAGGTATGAAAATTCGTGCAGATTTAATCATGTAAAATGAATTCTGTTAGTGATCATTCTAAAAGAGAACACTGCATAAGTTACTATCTCTGTCTCTGTCTCTCTCTCACACACACACACACTATATTATTGTGAGACACTTCCTGCCTTCTCTCTTAGAAAACACACTTTAACCCAGCTTTCTTAAAGAATTGCTGTGACTATTCAATAATTATGTTTAACTATGTTCATCAACAGTTTAGATTTATTGAAAATACTCATTCAGAACAGCTCTTCTACCTCATGGTTATCATTTTGAAAAAATTAAAGGAGCAATACTCTTATAAACTAAATAAAACACTATCAGATTTCCTTAAGTTTTACACAATGCCTGGTTTGTGGTCCGAAGGCACAGCACACTACGTTCCAATGAGTTATTTACTCTTTCCAGACTCCTTTGGCTCCTTTCTCCCTTGTTTTTGATAATACTGAGAATTTTGACGATCACAGCACGAACGGTTAGTAAGAAGGTCTTTCAATTGCTGCTTTTCTGATTTTAATTTATTTCATAATTTCACTGAGATATGAGTTTTTGGAAGAAAGGCCACAAGCCTGAATAGTAACTGTATCTAAACTTTCAATATGGCTAGCACTACTTGAGGTTGAGCCTCTAAACTTGATAATGTTTCTTCAAATTCTCCCCTGTAAAATTATAGTTTTTCCATGCTGTGCTCTCTGTATGGGTGTGACTATACATGGCTCACTCTGAGGAGATTGGAGAATTTTACTCCCCCCCCCCCCGACAAACTTTGAACATGCACTTTTTTTTCCTCTTTTTTTTACTGCCTTTCCTAGAATCTCCTATAAAATTATACAGCATGCAATGTGTTCAGACTGGGTTCTTTCACTTAGCAATATACATTTATCTTTATGCATGGAGTCAAACTGTGTTTACTTTGGTTCTGACTGCACAGACTCTTTAATTATTCTACCGTTCCTATTTTCTCCCTCTTCTCTTTTCTTAGGCTTTTCTAGGAAAATCATCCTCACCTGAAATCTGATTTCTTATAGTGATTCTATTTATTCTATTGTTGTACAGAAATACTATCAACATAGTGGTAACAAGAAAAAGAAAACTACAAGTTTAAAATAAAATTTTAACTCTTTAGAGAAACTTTGATTATTATCAGTGACTTTTACATGTGCTCCTTATTTCATGCTCTTAGGTGAACTAAAAGATGTAGAGACCATCATGGGGGATATTTAATCACACTGTGAACCTTTAGTTTAAATTTGCACTGATTAAATAAAATTAACCTCTTGTCAGGAGGCCTGAGTTAGCAACTAGTTGACAGAAAGGAATCATAGAGCATCAGAAGGCATTCAGGAAAGCTAGAGAGACACAGGAAGCAGAAGAGAGGGATTTGGAGTGAGCAGCTTTTTCTAGTTTGGTGGAGATAAAGCAAGGGTCTTTTCAGAGAAGCCAGCAAAGGAGATAGAGTTAGCTAGTTACTACCCCACCTCCCTGAGCATGCAGATTTTCACTCCAGCCTTTGAATCTCCAGTTTTATTTATAAATAGAGCAATAGAGATTTAGTTAAAGCTACTTTTACTGGCAGCAACAGGGCCTGTACCTGTGGAAACAGAATTCCAGCCAGACTGCAGCCTGAGCAGCCAGGCTGGTGCCATAGAATCAGGTTGGTAACTGCTGAGTTGCAATTACTGACTGAAATAGCATTAAGTTAAGGTGCGGCCACTGTGCCCAAGTGAAAACGACAAGCTTCTAGAAACACAATGAATTCTGCCACATTAAAATTGGTTGTTTTCTTTTTTTTTTAACCTCTTAAAAGGTGTCATATGTTAGTGGCAACTTAAATCATATTAATAGGACATGATTTCTTGAAATTGGTTAATAGATACCACCCAACAATCTGGTTTGTGTAAAAGTGCCCTGATAGATTGTCAAATGTTGTTAATACTTTGTTTGGCATTTGTTTGTGGATTTTTTTAGAATATATGATCTATAAGCATAACAGATAAAATACATTTTTCTGTGCATGTTCTAATATATGGATTGGTGTATTTTCATTAATACACTTAAAGAATAGCAGTTAGGATGATGTGAACTTCCCTATCCCAATGAATGAAGAGTAGCAATATGAAAATAATGCAATGATGAGTGGAAGATAGGGAAAAGGATCCAGCAAAAGTTGACATTTTGCTTTGGAAGCACTGAAGTGAATGTTAGCACCAGTTGGAGCAGATTATCATGCCAGTCATATTAATTGATGCTTCTTTTGCCTGTCTCTACTGTCTTTAACACAGAAGGATTTTGACTTACGCTGAAAGAAATCATTTTCATGATATTGTTCTGTGGTGGTTTTATAAAGGAGTTACAATACCTATTTGGCTTGTTTTGATTTCTTCCATGTGAATGGGTAACAGGATTTAGAAAGAAGGAACACATCACAGTTGTTGAGCTAAGTTTGAAGAGCATAATGCTAAGTTGGAGAGTTAAGAACATACATTGTTCTTGTAGAGGATAGGAGGTCATGGTTCAGATCATCCCCAACCAATTCCAATCTAATTCCAATCACTCTAATATCCAAACCTACACATAAAAACAATTTAAAAAGAGAAACATTTAAATTGAAAAGAAAAAAGCCTTAAATTCACAGGCAAGAGAGTTTTTTTACCAAAGACTTTCTAAGCGACATGTATCAGTTTCTGAAAATGATGCTAACTAAACTAGACCGCTAGAATTCCATGGTGTGAATGCTTTTTCTAATTCCTCCTTTCCCTTGTAGGCAAAGTTTTTTACTTGAAATGGTCAGATCATGTTACATGTTGGTGGTTTAATTATGTAAAACTTGATTAAAATTGGTAGACTTCAAATTATTTACAAGACACGTTATTTTGAGTGAGACTTACTTAATCATGTGAAAGTCATAAATGCAAGAGAATATCAAGGTGATGTCAAAGAGACACAAGAGACCCTATTGAAAATAAGAGTATGGAGGTGTTGCTGAGAAATTCCTGTGCTGTAACCACAAAGAGCTAAATTCTCTCAACATTAGCAAGACTGTAATCAACAGAAAGTTCTAGTAGGAACTGTTGTAAAGTGGTTACACCTTGATTTTGACTTGTGAGATCAAAGAGAGAACCCAGCTATGTCTTGACTTGCCTCCTCAGCTTACAAAGACACTGTAATATTTATTCTCACCTGCTCTCATGTTCATGCTAATTTTCTATGCAACATTAGAAAATCGATGCATTTGGGAACCTATCATCTGGTACAGCCAGTGTCACTCAAGAAATTGTATCTAAGAGCTATTTGGTTACGACTACTCCTGGTTATAATCTTCTAAATTGCGAGGAATTTATCTCCTCATAATAACAGGTTATCAGGGTAGAAAAATTTACCTTCATGTGATAAACTATTACCAATAATGCCCTTTAATTTTACAATTTTCCTTCTTTTCAGAAAATTTACAGAAATTGGATATAAGGTAGATAAAACATGTCAGTCTTAGAGTTGGCTATAAATTAACAAATTCAAAATAACAGTCCATTCATTGTGTAATAGAATATATAAAAGTTTAAGGTGCATGCGGTTCTGGTTGAAGTTTCCTTTAAAAATCATAGTGTTTCAATAAAACTTAGGATCACAATTATGAGTACCATCTATTTTTCCATGAGAAGGAAGACAACTCTTTTAGCTAAAAGACACACGAAAAGAAGCAAGACAAATTTATAGCTCAAAAATAAGCATCTTCACTATATGCTAAAGATAAAAGTGTATTTAAATTTAGTACTACAGAGAAGTAGTTGAGCTAGATCTAGATGCCAGAAATTTAAACAAATTATTTGGCCATCTTCTGGATGTTTTTAAAGGCAGAGATTGAGATTAATAACTTAATCCCAGGGAATATTGCAGGACATATCCCCAGAAAAAAATGCTTCTTTCTTTTACCTTTTGTATGTGCTAACAATACAGTCGTGTGCGTGTTATGTTAGGCCTGCTTATGATGAAAGGTGTCCTCTGAGATGTACAGGAACAGACCAGAAGGTGAGTTTCTATGGTACACTGGATCCTTAGAGAGTTCCATGCCCTTAGTAGATGTGATGTCATAAAAGAAAAAAACAATATTCCGCAAGTAAAGGTCTGAGGCAGGCAGTTATGAGTCACCAGAAATGATAAATAGTTTACCATCACAGTTATCCTGGAGCAGTAAAAGCTCTGGCTATCATGATAAAATTGGCTAAAAGTTTCAGAGTCTAGGAAAAATAACACCAAAATTATGGAAACATTTTTTTTCTGTGTAGACAAATCTACCCTTACAATTTAATGAAATATTAGGCACTTAATTTTTCATTACAGAAACTTGATTACAGAACCTATCTGTAATGTTCTGAATCTTTTACATTCAAATTTATTTATTAATTACAACAGTATAATTAGTTTTCCAGCTCCTATTCATGTCCTTGTGGAAAATGTGTACTTTTGAAGGGATTGCACTGTTTAGTGACTTAGATGAGACTATAAGGTCACATTATCTTTGAGGCATCAATATACAATGAAACATATTCTTTGTCAAAAGACTTTTTCAGCTATTGAGCAGAGAGTTGATCTGCTAATTGGAAGGTTTATTTGAAACATTCTTGTAGGGAAAGGAATTAAAAAACACCCTTAGACTGGCTCAAGTAATATATATAATATATATTTATATTTATTATATATATTTAGTTGCATCTAAAACAAATTATATTAATATATAATATATATTACTTGAGCCAGTGTATTGCCTGTGTTTTTACTTCCCATTGAAATTTGTTCTTTAATATTTGTGAGAGACACAGGACAAAAACAATGGAACAGAAAGAGAGTAGTGTCTTAGTAATGAGAGAGACTTCCATGAAGGACGGAAGATTTTCAAATATTAACATATGTTTACAAGAGACCAAGATGAAAGCAAATAAACAAATAATATTCGGTATATGGCAATTAAACCGAAAAGCAGTTGGACCTCGATCTGTCTAAGGGACACTTACGCTTGATGAAAAATGGGGCTCTAAAAAGTATCTTGTCTCTTCAAAGGTCTAATTTCAAAGGATATGGAAGAGAAGAAGTATTCATCAGATCATGGGGGGAGGAGGTGAAGGAAAAGTTGTTGATTTCTATAGAAAGATTGACAAACCAAAATGCTTAAAAAAAGAAACGCAAGCCACTTCCTTGCCAATGTTACTAATATCCTGGAAAAGGAAAAACGAAAGCTTGGATGTTTCACATCATCTCAGTTAAATCATGAAAAAGCGTCGAAGAAAAATAAGTAGAAGATTGATTTGGTTTTTGGATCTTTCTGAGGTAACATTCCACCATTATAAGAAATACCTGATATAGCTGTCTGAAGAGAAAGGGTATTTATTTTGACTCCTACTTCTAAAATTTCAGGTATTAATCAGTTGGTTTTGTTGCTTCGAGGCTGGAGACAGGACTGCACAGCAAGCTGGAAGTAGAGGGTCTAACAAATCCGCTCACCTCAAGAACAGAAACAGAAATGACAAAGAGGTACCACAATCATCTCGAAGAGACTTCCTCTAACAAATTAAACCTCATTAGACCCTATCTTGCACAGCTTCTGTCACCTCCAGAAATAAATATGAATTTATTCTCTCTTATTTCTAGGAGCTCAAACTCTGGATACATTGGTTGACAGGATCTTATGCATCATCAGGGCTCCATGAAAGAGTTGTGTCTTCCCTTGCCCATTTTCTGTAGATTGTCCTCCTCCTACAGCTGCACCCTCTTTTCCTGTTCAATACGCAGTGCAAACTCCATATCTCAACACCTTTAACTAAATCTTCAGACGGGAGTTTACATGGAGGGCAACATTCATGATTCCAGGAATTAGAATAGAAATATATTTTTGAAGAATTATCATTTAATCTTCTAGGATGGGAGAAATAAATCAATCAAAACTGTATTAATCATATTTTAGCAATGAAGAATTCATTGCAGTCTTATTGCTTCCAGAATAATAAGATAATAAATGTGTATTTCAAAATAATTAAGTTGCAATATATTACATCATAAATAGCGAAGTAGTATAATAAAGTACTTCATTTTGAAACTCTAATTAGTTTCATATAAAACTCATTTTATATGAAAATTCTTTTTCTAAAGTTTTATGCCAACCTT
The DNA here is from genome assembly GCF_037038515.1 of Microtus pennsylvanicus. Classification (NCBI taxonomy): domain Eukaryota; kingdom Metazoa; phylum Chordata; class Mammalia; order Rodentia; family Cricetidae; genus Microtus; species Microtus pennsylvanicus. The sequence continues at coordinate 93,295,971 of NC_134587.1, forward strand.
TTTCTATTCATATACATAAGTATAAGTAAAGAAAATTAAATTGGAAAAATAGTCTTAACCCAGGAAAAGTCCCAAATTAGTTATCCCATGCCAAGTGGTCAGCCAGTTCTCAAACAATATATATACAAGTAACTTTAAATGGACTGAGTAGGTATCTATAGGTATACAAAACAAAGAAAAATCATGAATTTGGAGATAGGAAAGAGAAGAAGGAAATGATGTAATTATATTAATTAAAAGTATTAATTAATAGTATTAAATTAATTAAAAGTATTAAAAAGCAATGTTAAATAATAAATAATGCCATTCCCTAGACAGAAACTTCAATGTGTGTTTATATCATATGCCATCAAATTTCATGCAAGATGAGATTTATATTCTTTTAAAGACATTTCAAATAAAAAATATGAGGAATTTTATGTTTATATTAGTAGTTATTTAGGTGGTTATGATTTTAATAGGTCTGACAGAATTTTATATTCTTATGCTTTAGAGCCTATTGTTATTTATGAACTATTCAATATTTAGTATACCTGGAAGTTGAAAAATCTTAAGACAGGATGAATGAGATTTCATAATCAGAGTATGTTTTTATATGTTCCAAAAGGCACCTTTTAAAGATGTTATACTGGTCTATCCTGCTCTGTATCATATTTAACATTCATTTCTTGGTTTTTACTACCCAATGGCATTCAAAATAGGGTCTTGATTAAAATAGTAAACATACACATTATTTAATCAGATGAAAGTAGAAAAATGTTAATATTATAAAGACTAATCAAATACACACATTTTACATCATAAAATCATTCGCTTCCAGCAAGGTGTGTGAACACAGATGCCTGATGAGGTTAGCCTCATATGCAAAATAACACAAAACTAACACAAAAATGAACAAGGACCTCTCAGCTAGAGTATGTGAGGGGGAAAAATGTGGGACAGATGCACTGATCTGTGTGGAACATCCAATAAAAAGGGCAATAAACTCATCAATTCTGTCACATTATATTTCTAGCCAGGAGCAGCTTTGAAACAACAGGAACATTTTTTTTAATTTCTTTATTATCAATAGCATCATGGATACCTATGGCACTCACAGGGACAGATCTCAGGGTGAAGCCAAGGAGTGAACACTACTACATTACTTCAGAGAAATATTCAGCACACATTGTGCCTCCTCCACTCAGGTTGCTCCCAAATAACATTTCTTTGAGACAGCTGTGGCCACATACATGCTGACATTCACAAGTTAGCCCGAGAAAGTGTTATATAATGTACTTTCTGTTATAAGAAAAAAAAATACACTAGAAATCCCTAAAACTAAGGGCATTATATTTTCTAAGCACAATATGCCATGACTACTAACTAAATGACACTAGTAATACACTACAATAATGATAATAATTCAGTTTATGCTTACAGAATATACTTGAATGCATTTAAATTAGCATTTAAAAATGATTACATGGAAATTGGCTTCCCTTGTTTCAGAATGTACTATTGCCTTAGCAACTCCTCGTTAGTGTAATGCTAATTAAGATACTAGTTTTGAGCTGTAATTAAATATTTTGCACTGAGTTTAGCTTAATGTTGAGGTCACATTATTATTACATAATAGAAACACCTGCCAGAAACTATTAGCTTTAAAATACCCATAAGCTTTCAGGGCATCGTCTACTTTGTCAATAATGTGAAAAAATTTTTAAACTTAGTTGTGTATAGGATATGATCAAATAAGCATACAAGTACCCTCTTTTATGAGCTTTTATTTTTATCAGTTATATAGAGTTATTCTATATTTTTCAACCAATATGAATCATATATTGTCTTTATCACTGACTAAATTGGTAGATTTTCAAGAGAAAACAAAATTGTGGTAAATCTGACTATTACTACCAGGCTATACTGTTAACAGTTTACTTTATTTTTTATAGTATCTACTTGAATTAAAATTTCCCAATGTCTATGGTGATTACAACATAGTTTCTAAATTTGTAAGATATCATTCTGAGGTATTGCAAATGCTATGAGCTCTGAAAGCAGAGAGACATATCTTTCCCTTTCTGGAAAGTTGATAAATCATTACTATTCCATGAAACATGTGAAATATAAAATGAACAAATCTATATGATATGTTCTCATTTAATACAAACTTGAATTGATCTTAATATGTACAGCATACTATTTACCTGCCTTGAAAGCATGATCTTATTTGATGTTGCATCATAAAACACCTTTAGGTAGAATCTATGACCCACATTTCACAGCTTCTCAGATCAGAAATGAATGGGTTTTTGCATGAAAGCTGGAAAATATGGTAATTAACACTAGAGACCATGATCATAAACACTGATTTGCTGCATTCAGAACCTGGTATGAAGCCACAGCCACACACAGCCCCCACAATCCACTCTCATCATCCACACAGTATTAACCTCAGTTTGGTTTGCGACATCCAGTAAAAGGAGAGAGCTAGGATAAGGATAAAAAATGAATAACAAGAGAAAATATTTTTTTTACTGAATGATTTTAGCTAATTTAAAAATATTTTTATTTTCTACCAAACAACTTCTTGTTCAAGAATTAGAATGATAATCTCCACTTTGTTAATTTGGGGGATTATTTTAAATGGAAACATTTTCCATCTTTATGCACATATTTTTGATTTAAGAACTTGATCTGTCTTAGCTTCAATCCTTGCTCTTTCTTACACCATTGACTAGCTTTTTCTATACTGATCTGTTAATCCCTCTATAACACTCAAGAATGAACTCTATCCCATTGTGAATATTTTCCCTCTCATTTTGTTCACTTCTGTCTCTTGGCATCTTGACATAAGTATAATCTCACCCAGGAACTCTTTTAGGAGGCTCATATCCAAGGTGCCAAGGGATAAAGCTATCAATAGCCCTACCCAACTGTGAAGCCTACAGACTACAATGACCAGCCTGCCACAAGAGTCCCAGAGACTCAAGAGTTGCACTTACAACTTGGGGATAACTAGCAGCCTTCTACTTAGATTTAAGGCTCACTCAGTAGAAGGGAATTCATTCATGACACAATCAATAGTCTACTACCCAGGACTGCTGAGAGCACAGAACAGAGGAGAGCCCACTACAGCCATTTTCTTAAACCAGTATAACATGTAACTGCATTCTAATACCCACAGACAAGTGTTGCTCTCATCTCTCGTCAAAGAAGCCTCTTTTTGAAGTAGACAGAGACCATTACAGAAACCTGCAACTGTTCACAATTCAGAGAACAACTTGCTGTGCGTTGGCTCCTCCCAATTAATACATCTACAACACAACATGTATGCCTAAAGGCTCAGGAACATCTTGGAGAGAGAGGGAGGATAGATTTTAAGAGCCAGAGGACTAGCATGACTCCTGTTGAGACTGTCCTCTTTAGAGGACAGGAAGTTCCACCCAGAAGATCTCAAAAGGAAGGCTACCTAAACTAGACCTAATCAGTGATTACCAGTTGACTTGCCAACATAGACGAGGGCAGTTTCACAAGGCCCCACCCCTAGATGAAGTGCTATCCACAATTAGTGGGAGCTGAGAGAGGGAGAGTCAGTCTTTCCAAAATTAGCCTACAGTGGCTATGCAATACAAAAGACTAAGCAGTAAAAGTAGACACACAGGAACAACATTAAAGTAAACAAGACCTAATTTATATGTAAATTTCTTTCTTTTGTTTGGATTTCTCTTTGGTCCTATTTTGCAGAATTAAGAACACTAACTCTACTATGGATAAAGAACTATGGGCATGTAATTGGTGAGCAGACTGACGAAACAGAGACTATAAAGGTTAATGCATAAAATAAATATTTAATGTTTTTAGAATACCTCAATTTTTTTTTTATAATCTGAATGATTGACTTCACCTCAACACTCAAAATTCTCCATTTGTCTTTTTTTGTTTGCTATTTCTGTGGATATTTCTCTGTTTAGCATGCCAGTTTTCAGGGAAAATAACTTGTTTTTTTTTCACTGTCATCGGTTTTATTTTTATAAACACCTTTACATTTTAAAAATAAGGGAAATAGAAGTCATCAATACAGTATAAAAGTCATGTATTGTGCTGAAAGAATTTATTCCCTGCTTACTTAATATGTTATAGTGATAGGTTATCTGTCTTAGTAATTAATGAAATTGTAGCTAGAAGGAAAATTTAAGATATGAAGTCAATAAATACAATGGGCGCGTCTAATGTTTCTTTCATAGTAGTGGCTAAAAAATATAGAAAGACAAAAATAAACAGCTTTTAAGATACATAAAAGCATCAATTTATGTAAAATTAAGCAAATTAAAGTGACAACAGCTACACACAGACAACATGTAATGTAAAACTGTATGTTAAGATCGATATAATCAGAATGCTGTATATCTGCTGAGAACAGGACAAAGAATACAATTGTTCATTTTTGTCTCAATAATACCTATAATAATTAAGAAGAGAAAATATTTGGCTTGAAACAAGAAATAGGCGTCATTTTTAGTCTTAGGCTTCTACCAAAACATTATGCTAATCATGAAGGAAAAATATATCATAAAACACTACTTCAGATAAATATGATTTGTAATGAAATGTACAAAATGGAAAACAAACATCTCATATGCTCTTAAATGCCATCACAAAGAGTTGCTGTATTTGTATTCATAAGGGCCAACATAATCAAATAAATTTCCTGTGAATCAAAAGAAGTTAAAAAACCACGCACTTATCAACACTGAAATGCTTACTGTGATATAACACCAAACACATAGCGGCTTTTATTTAATGAAATGATTGGTCTATTTGAAGTCATACAGAGTACAAGAGTCATTTTGTTTATTTGGAGCAGTGGTTCTTTTTTCAATAATGAGAAATACGTCAATCACAAATTTATTTTTATAAGTCATCAAAATAAAGTCATTGTTTTTATGCCTCAAAATTCAGATATACAGCCGAGCAGTAGTGGCACACGCCTTTAATCCCAGCACTTGGGAGGCAGAGGCAGGTGGATCTCTGTGGGTTCGAGACCAGCCTAGTCTACAAGAGCTGGTTCCAGGACAGGCTCCAAAGCTGCAGAGAAATCCTGTCTCAAAAACAAACAAACAAAAAACCCAAAAAACAAACAACCCCCCCCAAAACAAACAAACAAAAAGCAAAAAAAAAAATACAGAAATACATAAGTTAATACTTTCTCTACTTTACTGCTCACTATTAGGTTCTGGTATTTTCTGGGAAGCAGTGCTATAAGCCACTTCTTGTACATATGTGGTAGAAATTTCATTGTTTTTTAAATGAACATGAGTGTTTTTTCCATACAACATATTCTTATTATGGTTTCCCTTCCCCTATTCCTCCTCACCTCCCCAACCACCCAAATCCATACTCTTTCTTACTTTCCCTCTCATTACAAAACAAGTATCACAAAATAACTAACTAAAAAAACATATAAACAAATAAATAAATATGAAATTAAAGCAAACAAAGGGAAATAGCATAATAGGGTATAACAGAAAAAATAAAGAAATAAAGAAAAAGCTCAAGAAACACACATTCTTACATGTAGGAATACCATAAAAATACAAAACTGGAAAATATTATGTATACTCAAAGGACATGTAAGAAAAAAAAAACAAAACAAGTTACAGTCAAAATTTTCACCAATCAGGATTTAGAGATTAGAGGCTTCCCTGAATGTTCTATTATGGTCCATTAATAGACAATGCAGGCTTTCAGTCTCACCAATCAGGTTCACTTGTTCCTTCTGTTGTTAGGAGCAGTCATGAAGCTTCTACAGAACTAAAGATGCATAACGACTATTTCTATGGCTTAGCGAGAAGGTTTATCGTCATGGAAAGTCCTCAGCTCTCTTAGGGCTTGGGAAACTGAACTTTATTTCACCCTGCAGGTAAAACGGAGTCTGAAGTCAAAATGGCAATACTCAGGCCAATGTGCTTTCGCCTGCTCCCTAGTTAAAACACTAAAAATTCTTATAAATCCTTGATAATAATATTTTTTGTGTTTGTATTTTTGTCTCACTAATTACTAAAACCTTTGTATTTTAAAACAACACAAGTCCCACATTTTCTTTCTGCAGGATGAAAGTTTTATACAAGTTATTTGGGGCTTGTGCCAAGAGTCTTATGCGATTGAAAGTAAAGTGTTCCCCAGGACTGATTTAGCAATTGATTATACAGCCCTTCTTCCAGACTCACTCCAGTGTTAGCAGAATTTTATTCTTTAAAGTAATAGAGCTGAGTGTTCTGTCTCCTCTCTCTCTCTCTCTCTCTCTCTCTCTCTCTCTCTCTCTGTATGTGTGGTTTAAGTCAAGAGCTGCTCTTAGAACACAGCCTAAAATGAAGTCCTTGCCAACCTTCCCCTATGTTGGACAACTTTTTGAACTTCCAACTTCTCAGATCTCAGGAAGGCCCAAACACATTTTAGAGAATGGTTTGAATGAAACACCCCACCAAGACAACGTGCCTTTTGATTAGCTCTAAGTCAAGTGACTGATAAACTAATTACAAGTGTGAAATCATATTTATAAATACTTTCCCTATTCAAGAGAAGGGATTAAGAATGAGGACATTACCAGGGGAAGGTACCTTAAAGTCAAATCAGAATTATGCCAACTATACCGTGCATAGTTATTGGTATCCATGTATCCATGTGGGGAAACATCTCCCTTGACAGATATAACTTTTTTTTTTACACTAGCAGGTAAAAACAGTTACCAGGCCAGTGAGTCTTTGCAATGAATACTTGCAAATATATACAAAAGGCTTTATTGTGTGACTCACTGTGTCACACTACAGCCTACAGCTTCTATGATGAGATTTTTTTCCTTTATTTTTTTTTCTTAAATTTTATTCAGGAGGGTTCAGGATGCAAAGGCAGAGGGCAGATACGAAGGGATAGGAAATGAATGGGATCAAGATGCATGCAATGAAAGACTTAAAGAATAAATAAAAAAGAAAGTTAAAAGTTAAACCAGGCTTTTGTTTGAAGGATTATAATGGTACCACAAATATATACAGGAAAATTACTCAAAGTAATTGTTTATTTTGAAAAGAGGGAATTGCAATCTGTCTTGAGCTGTGGGAAGTACAGTCTGAATTAGACTTAGCATAGAACAAGAAACACCATAACAAACTAACCTCTGGATTTAGGATGTAGATGCTGTGTGCAAGATTCATATACCATCTATCTTTACAAATCCCATATATTTAATGCAGCTTCTTTATTATTTTTAAAGTCCCCAATTGTGTGCACAGTAATTTACCCAGCTGCTGGCAGAAGCAAGGAATTACCTCTCTATTGTGGAATGAGAACACTATTGTAGGAAAGAATAAACAGACGTCTCCAATGCGGACTTTTCTCCATAGCCAGAATAGAATTTCACAATGCTATATTCTGTGTCAGTTGGTTCAAATTGAAACCAAACTGAAAGAATTAAAATTTCATTTTCCTTCCAAATCATGATTTTAATTAATTCACCAATAGTTGCATCTAAAGCAAATTTCAGCAAACTGTGACATATGACAGTATACATTATAGTCTTAACTAGGTAGCATATCTGCTTAAACTTGACCACAATATATTTTCCTGAAAGAAAGCAACACAATTATCTTTGGTGGCCACAATAATGACCTCATGAAGAAGTCCATTCCCTGAGTAACTAATCCAGTGCATTCATAAAATTAGAGAAAAGACAAAGTCACCAATTAGGAATCTTATTAATACAGGGTAACTGCTATGGTTTATCCTGAACTGTTGAATTTTACCACGGAAGTATGAACCTGAAGGACACACAGAAGGACATTATGAGAAGAAGATAGACCACCATTGCTAGCCAAGTAAAGTGGGTGGTCAAAAAAGCTGGAAACGAAGAACTAAACCACTCTCCCCAAGAACCTACAGAAAAGAATATACCCTGTTAATTTCTTATCTTATTATTGTGAGATGTACATTAGACTGTAGGATGACAAATTTATGTTAAATTACTAACTTTGTAGTAATTAGCCACACCAACAGGGCAAAAATTAATATAGTAGCTATTAACCTAATATGTGAATTTCATTTCATGGACCATCAGGAATGAAAATCAAAAGGATTCATTGAAGTGGAAATACACAGCACATGATCTTGCCCCAGGTACAAATCTAGTCTGCCCAATTCTGTCACGGTATGTTAGAAAGGATTCAGATTGTTTTGCTATTTTGTGGACCATCTTTTCTGATGTTCTGTGGAAACCTTGATAAGCAAAAATTAGCTAATACTCTGTATATATTGTTGAAATATTTCCTAATGCAAAGGCACTACAACACATGATATTTTTCTGTTTGGATTTTGTTTGTTTACTTTATTTCTGCTTTTTGAGAGGCAGTCTTGCAATTTCCTGCTTCAGTCTTAAAACTATTGGTATACAGTTATGCATTACCATAAACCTTTGATGGAATTTTTAATGAGCTAAACATCTAGTATTTTCTGGGACATGAGAACTCCTTGCCACTAAAATGAGGTCAGTGCTTAAAGGATACATTATATTGCTGAAAAAAATATATGTACCAAATCTAGGGATTCATATATGGAGTGGCATAAATCAGGCCATTTACATCAAGTCCCACACAAGGTAGCCAGCCCAGTGGTTTCTATCTGCTGTGTTATTTAAATCACTTTAGCAGTAGATCAAAAGATGCTATTGATCTACAGATACTGTTGAGCTGAAATCAGCAAGTCTCTTTTGGAAATGATTGACAAGTGAGTATTTTAGATTTTGAGAGCCTTGGGGTCTCTGTTGTTATTATCAAATGCTTTTGGCATACCATAACTATAAAATTCTACCACCATAACATGGGAATGTAAATGTAGCCCTGTTTTTATGCTTTTTGCCAGTTGATCGTTATGTCAAATTGACGTCTCAATATTTATTTTTGTAGCCTTAGATCTGAGCTGCTGTCAGCTTTATTCGGAGAAGCTTCTCTTTTGCAGTGGGCCATGGTTAATGTACAGACTCATAACTGGTAAAAGTGCTGAGCGGAAGTAAGTGGCTGAGAGTGCTCAGCCATAAATAGTACACCCACATCAACCCCCTGTGTGCAGATAAGATCATAGAAGAGGAGGCAGGAAGACTAAGAAATGGAAAGCAGGGAAGATTGCTGTAAAGTGTCATCTTTAGAGCATGTCAAACTTGTTGTATTCATGAAGTTTCAGAACTGTGGTACATATAAAAGACCTATTCAGGCTGGACAAATTCCCACAAGGATGGGGAAAAACTCATGAGGTTCATTTGTAGCTGAGGAGCTATTGGTAGCTGATGAAAAATTGAGGGCAGATAGTCATCTTTCTTTGCAGTTGTGACTAATGTTAGGTTGGTCATGTTCCAATTGATAATTTCCCATCCATCTGGGAAGCAGTAATTAAGTTTACTGGGATATATTATTTTTAAAAGAAGAAAAAGTTAGGAAAGAGATGTGCTAGAGGTATCCAGGAAGAGCTATATGAGGAAAATACAAGGTGATATGATAATAACACATTAAGCTTATAGGTGGAATTCTTGAAGGATAAATAAAAATGCAATAAATAAAAATTATCATCAAGGTAGGATGATTGTATCCCCATAGAACTTGACAAAATGGCCTAGAGTCGTATATTGCTATGGGCCACATTATACTCACCCCCGATATAGAAAAATAATATTGTATGTCACATCTTTGAAAATAATCATATAAATGAGTTAAGCTATAGGTCAATTGGGTTTTGGGATGACATATTTCTATCTTGTAATACAATCTAAATTTGGAGACATGGTAAAAACTGCTCCTGTGGAATGAAATGACTAGTCATTAGCAGACACATCAAGTCATAACAATAAATAATAAACCAGCAGAAATAGAAGGTGGCATATGTGAGAACAAACCCAAGCAAATCTAGATAGAATACTGGCACTTGCCTGTAGTCAGACTGATGATTATCTTAAATATCACCATAGGACTTAAATATCCACCAACTGATGAAACAGAGGCAGAGACCCACAGCGGAGCACTGGACTGAACTCCCGAAGTCCAGTTGAAGAGTGGGAGGAATAAAATATGAGCAAAGAGGTCAAAACCATAATGGGTACTCTCACTGATACAGTCTACCTGAGCTAATGGGAGCTCAATAACAACAGCTGAACTGGGAAGGAACAAGCATAGGACCAAACTAGACCCTCTGAATGTAGTTGACCGTTGTATGGCTGGGGCAGACTAAGGGGCCACTGGCAGTGGCTCCAAAATTTATGCCTAATGGTTGTACTGGCATTTTGGGAACCTATTCTCTTTAGATGGATACTTTGCTCGACCTAGATATAGTAGGGAGGGCCTTGGACCTTCCCCAAAGCAATGTGCCTTACTCTCTCTGAGGAGCGGCTGGAACGGTAGGGTTGCAGGGATAAGTGGAGAAAATAGGAGGGAAGAGAGTGGGAACTTGGATTGATATGTAAAATGAAACAAAAAAGGATAGTTTGGTTTTCTTTTTTTAAAAAAATAATAAACAAAAACAAACAAAGGAAAAACAACAAAAAAGAATATATCTTGCCTTGTATGAGGTTCTTGTGGCCACTTTATAGAAGAAGAAAATGGAGGAAACTGGGGGAGAATGATGAGGAGTGGGAGTGAAGGACAGAAGAGAACTCCAGTTTCAAAGAAAGATTTTCGGATACACTTCAAGAATGATCAATATGCAAGACAACGGTGAAGGAAAATGTTCCCTTTAGAAACTGGTAAGCAATATACTGTCTCACTAGCTTCTCTAGCAAATTTCAACGTAAGCACCATTGTGGCCTCTTGAAAATATTAACCTGCCAATTACTTGAAGAGCTCAAGAGTAGAGGCTTAAGAAATTAAAAATCTAATATATGGAATCTAATGGAAAAAACTATGCAGGGCCCAGCATGGTTTGGCCATGGAAACCTGATTAGTGGCAGCATGACAAGAACAAAGAGGGGACAGACTCAGAGACACATCCCCACAGAAAAGTAGAGCTCAGGTGGGTTTTATGTACTCTGATATAGTTATAGTTGGGTGACACCAACTATAACAACTTCGGTGTGTTCGTTTGGTACGGCACAGAGTAAAGGGGTTAGCTAGTCTTAGTAGGCCGAGTCTATAGGTGAGCAGACCCATGCTATAAACATGCAGGAGGAAGAAGCTACAATTGCTACTTTTTCCACACATTGACCAACCAATCATACGTACTCTGTCAATATACCCACTTGGGCCTAATGAAGACTTTTGCCAATTCCACGCCTGACCTATGTGGAAAACTTAGGCAGTTTCTTTGGATGGGTTGGGGGAGGGTGGTCTCATGCTTTGCTACTTGTCCATAATACACATTCACTATTAGTTTCCTTGCCTTTCCAAGGTACAAAGCACAACTTTGTATCCTTAATCTTTTGTTACTGGAGAATCTCTAATGTTTTCTCTGAAATTTAACAAAATCTCATATGAACTTAGAGAGAAAGAGCAAACCTAAACACATTGCTCTTGACTCAGTATTGGGTTGAGTAACTAAAGGTGGGGACTGAGGAAAACTTTAAAACAGGAAGTATTTCCTGAGCACACAGCAAGAAGAAATGAATTCCTACTCAAAAATGCAACAAATCCTAGGTGTTTCCAAAAAGCCTGAAGCTATAGTACCTGGTTTCAAAGTAGCCTTTAATATAAACACACAGTTTGTTCTCTGAGCATGCCCTGAAATAAGGCTGCCTACCTAACTACCTCTGTAAGAAGCAAGCCTGCTGTATATTATGAACTGTTGTGTATTTATTATGTGTGCAATGTTCTCTGCCTTTACAGAAACATAACAGTTTAAATGCAGAAAAAAATGTCTTTTAGTATGTTCAGTCTCCAGGATATAAATATCAAATTAATATATCTTCAGGTTGTGCTGTACCAGAACATTTTGTCTTAAAATCCCTGTTTTAGTTTCTCACTTGAGCTTTATTTAAAAAAAAAAGTAATTTTGGAAATAGCCTGGAACATACTTTTGTCATTTTGACATTTTAGATTGTGTGCTGATGTGACTGGGCATTCTCAATATTGAAAATTATAAAATCAAAGCATATGTGGACTCTGAAAAATGTTTAAAACATTTGATGTTCTGCAGTATTAAATATTCAGCCAAGATTTAGATTTAATTATCTATGTAAAAATAAACAAGTATATCCATCTCATTAGCAAGAAAATTTGCTTTCATCTTTTAGGAGAGGTAAAATACAATCAAAATTCTCATAAAGTATTGGCTTAAAACAATTTTCAAAGGTTTGTTATCAGTAAATATTTGACTTTGCGTATGTGTATATTCATGTTTTATATATTTATACACTTATATGGAGAGTCCTATAAGATATCTCAGATGAAAAGATCTCATAAGTAGAAAAGAAAATTTAGAAGCCCTGCTCTAGAAGGTGGAAGAGGAATTGTTATCATCTGGATATTAAATGCTTACCCCCACAAGATCACATGCGTCAGAGGCTTTTTCACAATAGAGTTTTAGCACACAGCAGTAGCACGGGAGCAGCAGCATCTCTCAATGCAGATGGTATCATAGGGAAGTGACTGGACTCTGGTATCTCTGATCTTATAGGTGCATTACCCTATCAACTAAATCGCAGATGAATGATCTTCAGGGATGCTGTTCTAAGAGAAAGCTCTCTTTCTCTTTGCTTCCTGGCACTGGGAGATGAGCGGCATTCTACCACACACTGTGATAGAGTGCTTTTTGTCCAAATGTAATTTGGCCAAGCTCCCATGAAGAAAACTCTGTATCAGAGAGTCATAATAAGCCTTTTCTCTTCATTACAATGTTTATTGTGTCACAATAATGCAAAACTGGCTAACTCAAGGCATAAAGAGAAAAGGCAGCTTACTAATATATTATTTACCTGTTACTGATTCCTGCCTTTCTTGTTTGTATTTTTAAATCCCTTCTTGAATATTAATTCGGTATAATTTGAATATTTGGAGTATCCTATAATAAATGAAGCAGATATTGAGCAAATGCAAATTAAATGAAATGTATTTTCAGTTGCCATAAGTATTTCAAAAGGAAACATAAAGAGAGAATTACAGAAGTTGAATTATGTAAAACTCAGGTTTCTTAGGTTTCTCTCCATCTTTATCTGATCCAGAAAGAACATCCTTACCAATGTCCTGCTAACACCTTTGTCTCAGACAGTCAGCTTTCAGAATGATGAGAAATAAGGATTTTTGTTTGTTTACCTATCATGTTTTTGTTACAGCAACAGATACTAGCCTATTTTATGTTACTAATTCTACACTAACAACACAGATTATGATGAAAACAAGTTTATTTGGGAACACAATTTTAGTCAATGTCTATGGGAACATGCCTAGTTTTGGGTGACTTTCTGGACAGCAGAATCCCAAGTCATGATGAGAGTCAGTGAATTTACACACTTCAAAAAATCTGTTTCTATATGGTCTCTCCTTACAGAGCCCCTCATCGGTCAAGGGTATTCCAACTCAGTGACTGTACACAATCCTGATCAGTTCCTGGCATCTACACATCCAAATAACATAGGCACTTTAAGTTTTCTTCAGGTTGATAGAGATTAAAATCCAATATATGATGTCATGTGGGACGGACTTCACTGTCTCCCTAAGCACATCAAACACCGTAAAGCTTGTGTTGAGATAAGGCTCATCTGTTTTCAAGTAGTATAGTCACAGTAGTGAACAAAGTGAAGGATTGTTTGTCTGAAGGAATTCGCAGTCCCGGATCAAAGGGGAGTGTTACTTCTTGCTGCCTACCTATAGACTCCATGCATAGCCATCATTATATGCTTACACATGTGATGGTCACATGACTATTTGGAGGAATTAACTGCTTCCTAATGTTCAGCATAGAAAGAAATACATGCCTGGTACTGCAAATCTGCATGTCGTTAGGCAGGTCATGAACTCTATGGGAATCTAATATCTGCATTTTGATAAGTGTAGTTTACTAAAAATAGTTAAACTGCTTGTAAATACTTACGTTTATACCTATAGACAGGTAAATAAAAAAATCTCAGCTTGAGGACATTGTGGAAGCAGATATAGGAAGACTGTTAAGGACTGGAAGACTTGGGAAGTGTATCAACCGTTACTGTGAATATATCATGGCTGTTGCAGTCATAAACACACAGTAATTTGAACACCTGCAAATCTTGTCCCACAAAACAGATACGTTAAATTTGGAGTTGGAAGAAGACATACATCATCTGGAGTGGGAAAAGGACAAGAGAAGGAAACAGGAAACGGCAGAGGGGAATATGATCACAATATATTGTATATAAGAAACTGTTAAAAGATTCATCTAATCTTCATGTAAAGATATTAGCTGTATTTGTAGCCTCAGAATCAGAAGATTCTTCGATGGTAAATTAAATTTAAGCCTTAATGAGAATTTTACCTGTACATTTTCTTTATCATTTACTATAAATCTGATAAGCAAAAGGGATCAGAAGGTACATAAGGCAAATTCTGGTGTCAGTGAACTCCTTATCTACTGGAAAAAACAGCCAGGAAGCTTGCAAGAGTAGTAAACATTAAGGGTTAGCAGATAGAAATCATATAGAGATTGGAAAGCATACAGTTCAGCTCACATGAGGAGCTCACTGAATGTCAAAGAGAATGTGGCACCTGCATTAAGATTGGAAATATGAAGAATCCTTTCTTTTCTTTCAAGTCTTTACACAGTAGAGACAGGAAATACAAGAAAACCAACTTCTCACAAGACCACTCAATGCCTTGATAAAGTTTTAAGTTTGTTACAGGACCCACAGGAATCAGTGACGCAATTTAAAGTAAAACTCAGTAACGTAACTAATCTCAGGTGTATGTTCTAGTTCAAGACCCGGGGAAGATGGAATAGAACTGTATGAAAAGGAGGAAGAACAGAGACGGGGCAGAGAAAGGGCAGCTACAACTTCACCACCAACAAAACAATCCGTGTTCCTCAAGCAAAGAAAAAAACATTTAAGAACATATTAACTATCACAAAATTTCTGAGTCTGTGAGAAGTAGAAACACTGACACTAGGCATTCCTGAGGAAACAAAAGAGTTCAGGTTAGGAAACAAGGCTAACATGAGGGATGGAGGGACAGGTGAGAGCTCGGTTTCAAAGGAAGTGAGCATAAGGTATGTATCATGTTTGCATTGGATCAATATCATTTCTATGAGAAAGCTTAAGTGGATAATCAAAGAGAACCCTGGCATTCCTCCCTTCCCCCATAATCTTAGACTGCAGTGTTCTCTTTTTCTGTTATTGAGGCTGTCTACCTTCTAGCACTTGGTGTAGTATTTCTCTCTTGTATAACAGATTACTAACCATTTTCATCTTTAAAATAATTTTTATATTTTTATATACGAATACACAACAGGGGTCAGAATGGCTTGACCATTTTTCTGCTTGGGGATAGATAAACAAGGCTACAGTTCAGGCATTAGATATTGTGGTGATCTCATCGGAAGATTCCATGGAAGAAAAGAAAATATGCTACCACTGTCCCTGAAGTTATAATTATAATTATTATTATGATGATGATGATGTTCTTTTTGAGAGAGAGATGTATAGCCCTGGCTGTCCTGAAACTCGCTCTATAGACCAGGCTGCCCTCAAACTAAGAGATCCACCTGCATCCCAATCATTGGGACCATCCATAGTTCCTGAGGCCACCCTTCTTCATCATGTAGTATCTTGCTTCAAGCGTGTCATCCCAGAGAAAGGCCCTGCACTGAGTGTGCTAGAATGCTAAGGATTACAACACAATTGGCATCTCATCACTTTTGCTGAATTATGTTATTACAAGCAAACTATGAGTCCTATTCACAATCATTGAAAACAGATGATAAAAGGGCATATACTAAGAAGGACTCAGGCAGACCCTCCTTTTATCCACAGTCTGCCTTTTTGCATTCAGACTCATATCCTTTATAAGAACAATGCACTCACAATCTCTCAAAGCTGTCAAGGGTCTCATTTATTACAATATCAATCCCAAAGCTCCAAATCTCTGATTCTAAACTAGATTCAGTTCCAGTTGTGACTTCTATTCCTAATCTGTCAATGGTAGTTTGTAGAACATAATTCTCCATCTGTAGACAGAGAAACTAAAAAGGCATGTTATCAATCCCCAGGCCAGCAATATGAAACAGTGAGATGAGCATAGACTAATAGATAGAAGCAGGACTGGCTGAAAACCAAGTAGAATGAGAGATCCAGAGGAGTTGCTGGGTAGACAGATTGCACACACACATGATCAAATGTTTGGCATTGCTTGATTACTTTTCGCACACTGGGAATAACTTCCAGGGACAGCCAGCTTCATTCTCAACAGTTTTCCTTTGTGCAGAAGGCTGACACATTTCTTTGCCTGCCTCTTCTAGTAGAGTTTTAGACATCTGACAACTTCCTTCTACTTTGCACAGTTGCTGTCACTTTCAGTCCAATTATCAGTATTTTCTTTCTTATTTTTAGCAGTTTATCCAAACTTGTATAGATCTTTCACGGCTTTCAGTGAAGCTTTTTCCATTTGGCAAAATCCACTTTAGCAGATTCTTTCACACTAACCTCTTCTCTCTGTCTTCCGCTGAGAGAGATGAGGGTCAACGGCCTGAAGAACTCCAGAATTCCTATAGTTTAATTAAGATCAGGAAGGCCAATTTTAGATGATTCAAAGGGCCTTTGTGTTCTTGAACACTCCAGCTTTCGGGGCTTTTTGTGCTGTCTAACAAAAATTAACACAGTCACATATTGGTCTTTTTTTTCCAGTGCCAGAATTTCAGATATGATATGTGAATTTCATCATCTTTTGTACTTGTATGTTGAATACTCAGAATTGGAACCCAGGGCCTGGCACATACTAGGGTAGTTGTCTACCACTGATCTATAGAGTTTGATCAGTCTGTTGTCAAACTGATAGTGCAAGAATTTGCAAATTGATTGTGTTAGTTAAATCATGTCACTGAGATATATTACGGACATAAACACATTTAAGTTTCTTATTTGTTTGGGTTGTTGTTGTTGTTCATGGTCCCAGAACTTTCAACCCATAGTTGGCTGGCTCCAGGACTATGTGCCTGTGACAGTATAGAATATGACGGTGATGGAAGTATGAGACAGAGAAAGAAGTGGCTGAGAAGCAAATAGATAAACAAAACATGCAGGACACAAAGTACACCCTCTGTAACGGGTGCCCCATTGACATGATCTCTCCAGTTAGGCCTGCAACCTAGCTTTCGCCTACTCCAATGAATTTTAAAAAATGTTGATTCTATCAATGTATTTAGTGAATTGGTGAACTGAACAAGTCAGAGCCCCAATTATTCATCATTTATAATATTCCATGAGCTATAAACCAAGTCTTCAACACTTAAGTCTTTTGAGGGGCCAAATACAACTAAAGTCCTCTGTTTATATGAAATATTTCAGAGCTAAATTGATCTCAATGTCCATGGTAATGACAGACTTTTATAAGCAAGGGACCATGAGGAAGGGGCTCTTGCTTCCATTCACTATTCATTTTAATTCAAGGGTTGGATAGATGCCCTGAAAATTCAGAAGTTAAATATTCTTATAATCTTATTAAACTATAATTTCATCCAGCTTCTTACTCCCAGGGTCAAGTGCTAATGACTGTATCTTCCAGTTTGTATTATGTAGATCTCTCTGGCCCATCTTTTTTTATTGGCTGAAGAGAGAGGTGTAACATTTTATTTACATTGTTAAGGAGTGGTTGTACTTGTGGTTGATGATATAACATAGTCTCCATGTCTAACAATTCCAAAATGTTACATGAAATTACATTTAAATTTATATAGTGATGTTGTATTATTATTAAATAAATGGTAATACATATAAATATTAATTCACACGTTTTACTTGATACATATATGATATTGTTCTTACAATACTGTTACTACACTTGTCCTAATTTTTATGAAACTTTATATATTAATTTCCTATACCATAGACTTTGTGAAAAAAACAAAGAAGATTAAAAATTTATATTTTAATATGAATGTAATTGAAAGCAATAATCAATTATTTACAAAATCTTATAAATGATAAATAGTATCCTATGTATCATTCTTTATAGTTTTATAGATATTGTCATTTTCTAGTTAAGTAAAATGTATATCTAGATACAGTTTTATGAAATATTAAATTTATAATATCATAGGTAGAAGAGAATGCAATAACTATGGTGTAGTTAAACAGACACAAAGACACAGACACAGATGTGTACACACTCTTAGAACAGTTAAAATAAAATGACTAAAACCACCAACCATCAAATTTGATATTTAATTTCACAAATGCTCTTGAAATTTTTATGAATTGAATTTCTTTTCAAAGGTCACTGTTTAATGTCAAATCTGATTTTAAATATAAAATTGTAATTTTATTTAAAGCTACTTTAAGGTTTTTTCAGCTGCTAAGTATTCTGAGGATAAATATCTATTTAAATACAATGTAGATCCATGGTATGTGAGCAGTTGAAAAATTAAAACTATGCCTGGGATTCTAGGTCTCAAAAGTGAATGTACATATTGACCACTGTACCAGCAGTTGTCTGTAGACTGAAGTGGTAGGTCATACTAACTACCTTAAAGAGATTGTGAAGTAAAGTGTCTTCGCTACTGTGATAAGACCATTAGTTAGTTCCTGTCCCCTCAGCCATGAAATAACCACACAGAAACTGTATTAATTAAATCACTGCTTGGCTAATTAGCTCTAGCTTCTTATTGGCTAACTCTTACATATTAATTTAACCCATCTCCATTTATTTGTGTATTGCAATGTGGCTGCGGCTTACCGGCAAAGTTTCAGAGCATCTGTCTCTGGCAAAGGCTCCATGGCGTCTCCTGACTCCATCTCTCTTTCTCCCAGCATTCAGTTTAGTTTTTTCTGCCTATCTAAGTTCTGTCCTATCAACAGGCCAAGGCAGTTTCTTTATGTTTTAATGGTAATCACAGCATACAGATAGGAATCCCACATCACTTCCCTATGCTCTAAATCAGGAAAAGGCATATAAGAATCCTTCCCATTGCCATTCACCAAGGCATCTACACAACATCAAGAAAAAAATAAAACAAAGCAATGCCCAAGACTGACTTTCTCAGGACTTGTAAAAGTCTGTTTTTAAGATGGAACCTTTCTCTTGATAAAATAGAGCAGGGAACATGAATAAACACTGGCAGCCCTGGTGAGACATTGCCAACATTCAGTTAGCCATAAATGAATTATAATTGCTTTACATTTTACATTATATTATAAAATGTCTAAGATGCCAAATAGGTATGTGAATATGCATTATATAGAGGGGAAATTATGTAGCCCATGAGAGTATTTAAAAATATGGAGGTTAATATTTCTTTTTTTTTTTTTTTTTGGTTTTTCGAAACAGGGTTTCTCTGTGGTTTTGGAGCCTGTCCTGGAACTAGCTCTTGTAGACCAGGCTGGTCTCGAACTCACAGAGATCCACCTGCCTCTGCCTCCCGAGTGCTGGGATTAAAGGCGTGTGCCACCACCGCCCGGCCGAGGTTAATATTTCTTATAGGCTTTTTATTTTTTATTTTTTTATTAAACCACAGATAACTTGACTTTCAATTCAGGGAACTTGGAGAAGAAACTTAGCTACCTTAGCTTTCTCTTGTAATCAAGTTGATAAAACCTTAATTGTCATCATAGAACCTCCATCCAGTAACTGATGGAATCAGATGCAGAGATCCATAGGTAAGCACTGAGCCAAGCTCCCAGAGTACAGTAGAAGAGAAGGAGGAGCAATATATGAGCAAAGCGGTCAAACTGTGATGATGATACCCAGAAGCAGCTGACCTGAGCTAGTGAGAGCCCACTGACTCCACATTGACAGCTGGGAAACCTGCATAGGACTGAACTAGACCCTCTGAATAAGAACAACAATTGTGTGGCTTGGGCAGTTTGTGGGGACACTGGAAGTGGGATCAGTATTCCTAGTGCTGGAACTGGCTTTCTGGAGCCCATTCCCTATGGAGGGATACCTTGTTGTGCCTAGATGAAGTGGGGAGGGGGGGGTTGGTCCTGGCTCAAGTGATTTTTTTGTTGACTTTCCATAGGAGATCTTACCCTCTCTGAGGAATATATGGGGGGGGGAGAATGTGGGGAATACCAAAGGGAGAGGAGGGAAGGGAAACTGGTATTAGTATACAAAATAAAAAATTGTCTTAAAAAATAAATACGGGGAGAAAGAACTTAGGTGCCCTAGACAAAGATGTTTTTCTGTATTCTCAACCTGGGAAATACTTGATTTAGATATTTGTATTTTCATGGGCACAGAAAATCTTTTGGGGTCATTTTGGTTTTGATCTTATTTCACAGTTTCTCTTCTTTTTAAAATAATTTACTTTTAAGTATGTGTGTGTATACATGCCTGAGTGCTGAGTGTGCATGTGTTTTTGTGTTGGTCCTCTTGGAGGCTGGAGGCTACAGACGCCCTTGAACTGAGATGCAGAAGTTATGAGCTGTCTGATATGGGTGCTGGGAACAGAGCTTGGGTCCTATTGAAAATTCAGGACATATTACTATGCTATCTACAGCCCTTCTTAAGTTATTCCTTAAATGACATATAAATAAGACTAATTTGTAAGAATATGTTTATTTCTAATAACTCAACATATAACTATTCATTTTTCAGGAAATCAAGCCACCTTCCATTTCTTAATAGAAGATACTGAGAGGATTGTGAAAGTATCTTGCCTGATGGACCCCAGAGTTAGCTGTTTCCATGGTTACAGCATGATTTTTTAGGACATTTCTGTCTTCTTTTGTTTACTGAATATCTCAGTATATTGCCTCTCAGAAATGTCAACTAGGCTACCAACACCCACTGGAAACATAACTGCAGCTGCCACTGCCACAGATTCAATGTCTGTCCCTAAGGCTGACCTTGGTGATAATGTCTGCATCAATTATTATTTATTACCAATGTTGAGGACCCCACTGACTATGCCAGGACTGCTGCCAAATCACTGGGCTTATCTCCATCAATCAGCACAACGTTACCTCTGCTCTATGTTCTCAAATGTATATCATAGAAAATGCTCTCACCTCTTTCTCTCTGCCTCTGTCTCTCTCATATTCAGGAATTGCAAGTAAAAGGAAATTAATATCAACCATAAATTATTTCCAATATCCATATATATATTATAGATATAAATAGATAAATGATAAGCAATAGATAGATAGATAGATAGATAGATAGATAGATAGATAGATAGATAGATAGATAGACATAGATATATTCAAGGAAGACACTCTACCAACTAGCTATATCACCAGTCTTAAATATTATTACTTTTACTATTTGAAGCATTTGAAATTAGCCCCAAGACTAAATCTAAATTAAGCAAACAAACATTTTGCCACTGAGCTGTATCCATATACCCATGGACCTACCTAGAAATACTGATGACTTTATTTTAAGTTAGTTGAAAATCTTTCTATTTGAATTCAGGTATTATTTTAATACATTTGTATTAAATGTATTAATTGGTAATACATATGCTCTGATATTATAAGCAACAGAAAATGCAAAGGGGTACTTAGCTTACAAAGAGGGGGAGGAACCTAGCTCATGGAGCTTAGAAGTGGGACAGAAAATAAGTCAACATAGGTCATTACTCAGGAGCTAAGTGAATGAATGATCTGATAGAAAGTAGAAGAAAGTGTGCACTTTGTAGATGAAGCCCAAGAATAGCTGCTATCAGGATGGTTTAAGCCCAATGAGTAGAAAGGGGAGGAATTATCCTTGCAGATTGTTAAATATCATGGATAGAGAAAAGCACAATTGCAAATGTCTAAAGAAAGTTAGCTAAGTAATTTTGAAGAACTTTGAAGAAGAAGCTGATTTATCATTAATGTACACAAATTAACTCTAGAATAATTTTTAATTTTCACTGATCCATAAGCATGGACCATTTTTTCTTCTATAAATGCCTTAAAACATGCTTAAAGTTTAAAATTAATATAGTTTAAACAGAAATTTTACAACAAAAATCCCCAAAGATAGCCAAAATGTCTATTATCACCTTACTGTTTTAAAATACTTTAAATAATAAATGAGTTCCCAATAAATAGAATAATTAGTAGCTTCCAGGTTGCATAAAGCAATATATGGTTTGGAAACCACCATTTTGTTCCAGCAGCAACGGGAACACTGAACACACTGAAAAACAACAAAGCAGGTCAGAGCACAGTGCACCCCAAATCTGACAAGCAGATCAGTCAAACATCAAGATTGGAGAGAGAGCTTGGAGATGAAAGACAAAGGGACTCGTCAATGGACTCTGCAATGGGATGCATCACCTGGTTGGAAAGATTTAGGAGAAATTGCCAGAGAATTGACAGACGTGGATAAGTCTGAGAGCTTAACCAGCACAGGGAAATTTGGTCATTTGAGTCCTTCCCATGTGTTTAGCTCCTGGAGCACTAACAAGTCGCCACAGTGATGAGTGGAGCAAAGTCTCCCATATTTATAAGAGGCAAGGGGAAAAGAGACTATTTTCTACAATCCATAACATGCTCCCTGTCCTCAGTACTGATACCTAGCCAAGTCTAAACATGATGGGATTTTACCAGAGTCTAACTGCTATCCTTTTGGTATGAATTGTTCATACAAAGCTCATGTATTAGAAGATTACTCTCCACGTTTGGATCTTAAGAGCTCAGTCCGGTGCTCCTATTTGGGTCTCTATCTCTATCTCAATCCATCACCAGATGAAGGTTCTAAGATGATATGCAAGCTATTCATCAGTATGGCTATAGGATAGGGTCATTTCAGGTTCCCTCTCCTCAGTTGCCCAAGGTACTAGCTGGGGACATCTCCCTGGACACCTGCGAGCCCCTCTAGAGTCAAGTCTCTTGCCAACCCTAAGGTGGCTCCCTTAATTAAGGATATATATTTCTCTGCTCCTGTGTCCACCCTTCCTTTATTCCAACTATCCCATTCCCCCAAGCTCCCCCAATCCTCCCTTTCTCACTTTTCTTACCCCAATTCCCCTTAGCCCCATGCCAACTCACCCCCAAGTTCCCAGTTTTTGCCCAGCAATCTTATCTACTTCCCATATCCAGGCAGATGACTATATGTTTTTCTTTGGGTTCACCTTCTTATTTAGCTTCTCTAGGATCACAAATTATATGCTCAATGTCCTTTATTTATGGTTAGAAACCAATTATGAGTGAGTACATCCCATGTTCATCGTTTTGGGCCTGGGATACCTCACTCAGGATAGTGTTTTCTATTTCCATCCATTTGCATGCAAAATTCGCGTAGTCATTGTTTTTTACCGCTGAGTAGTACTGTAATATGTATATATTCCACACTTTCTTTATCCATTCTTCTATTGAAGGGCATCTAGGTTGTTTCCAGGTTCTGGTTATTACAAATAATGCTGCTATGAACATAGTTGAACAAATGCTTTTGTCATATGATAGGGCATCTCTTGGGTATATGAGGAGCAGAAGGAGGGAGAACAGGAGCAAGGAAGTCAGGACCACGAAGGGTGCACCCACCCACTGTGACAGTGGAACTGATCTATTGGGAGCTCACCAAGGCCAGCGGAACTGGGACTGAATAAGCATGGGATGAAAACAAACTTTCTGAACATGGCAGACGATGAAGGCTCATGAGAAGCCAAGTACAATGGCACTAGGTTTCGATCCTAATACATGAACTAGCTTTGTGGGAGCCTAACCTGTTCGGATGCTCACCCTCCTGGACATGGATAGAAATGGACCTTGGACTTCCGGCAGGGCAGGGAATCTGGACTGCTCTTCATTCTTGAGAGGGAGGGAGAATGGAGTAGGGGGGAGGGGGAGAGTGGGAGGGGAGTGGGGAGAGGGGGCAATGTGTGGGAGGAGGGGGAGGGAAATGGGAAATGGGGAGGAGGCGGAAATTTTTTTTTCAACAACTAAAAAAAAATAAAAAAATAAAGAAAAAAAAGAAGATTACTCTCCAGTACAGCACCGATCAAAAGTATTTATGAAGTTCATGGTTCAGGACACAAACTTACAAAATACTAAAGCCTAATCATGAGACTATAACCTTTCCCTAGTCCCACATTGTATCGCATTAACACTGAAACCTGTTTATAGAAATTTCATTTAATCTTCGTGTCAAGTCTAACAATTAATAGAAGTAATAACAATGAACATAATATGATAAAACAGTTTCAAGAACAAGAGAAATCAGACTCATATATGACAGAAATTATCAAAGTGGCTATGTAAAATGATTAATATGGTGAGGGTTATAATAGGTTAATTAGAATATATGGAAAATATGTAATATAAGTATAACAGAAAGGAAAATTGGTCATTTTTATTTTTTGTTATTATTATTTTTATTTTGAGACAAAGTCTAACTATGTTTTACTGACTGATCTAGATCTCACTACATTTACCATCATCTGCCTCTTTCTGACTTTTGAGCAATGGGATTAAGGGAGTTAAAACATGGTAGAAATATTTGAAAGAATAATGACCTGGATTTTCCAAAATCAATATCAGACACTAAACAACAGATCCAGGAAGCTCAGAGAACACCAAACAGTACAAATGCCAAAACAATTATACCCAGGCACATATTATTCAAATGCAGAAAATCAAAAACAAAGAAAAACATCCTGAAAGGAGTCATAGTTAAAGCATAGTACACAGGAGCAAAACAGAAAATACATCTGAC
Source organism: Microtus pennsylvanicus (assembly GCF_037038515.1). Classification (NCBI taxonomy): domain Eukaryota; kingdom Metazoa; phylum Chordata; class Mammalia; order Rodentia; family Cricetidae; genus Microtus; species Microtus pennsylvanicus. The sequence goes on from NC_134587.1 coordinate 93,320,741, forward strand.
TGCTGAGAATCCATGTGTGATAGAGTGCAATGAAACGTTAAGGTGTTGAGAGAAAGAAGTTAAACATCCAAATTCTTCACTTCTCAAGAAACTTCACTTCAAATGTAGCTGAAAACAGATTTCTCAAGTGACAGAAAGAAAGATTGTCTGTGGGGAGCTACCTTGAAAGAAGAGTTTTCAAAAGAAACGCGACAAAGGGCACTTTGTTTCATATTTTATGATATTAATATTGGAAGAGCATCAGAGTAAATTAGGGAAAAATATAAAGTTTAGTATTACTATTCTTAATTCATCCTAATTAAGTAAATAATATAAATATAGGCTTAAACATGATTATATAAAAGTAAATTTAAAACAAATTATATAAGTGATAGGAGAAAGAAATTGGAATACATTATCATTCTGAGACAATAAAATGGTCCCTAAATAGGAATATTATCATTTGAAGCAGAATTTGATTCACTGTAAATATCAGTGTCAACTCTCAAGCAGACATGGAAAAGTATAAACAAAAATAAATAAATATAGCCAATTTTCTTCAAATTTGAAAAGGATTGAGTCAAATAAAATTTTTATGAAAATCTCTGAAAGTTAAAATACAAAAGAAGACAAAGACAGGAACAAAGAACAAATGAAACAAACTAACTTGTAGTATTAGGTGGAAATTTAACTGTATGACTCTAATGACCATTTCAAACCTCAATTATGTGTGCGTTTATGCTTATATGTGTACACATGTATGTAGGTGCACTTACACATATTTGTGTGGTGTATGGAGGCTTAAAGTTAATGTGCCTTTCTCTATTATTCTCAACCTTGCTCTCTTTCTGAATCTGACATGTAGACCGACTGGACAGAAAGCCCCAAGTGTGGTGTGTGTGTGTGTGTGTGTGTGTGTGTGTGTGTGTGTGTCTGAGACATAGATAGACAGAAAATGAAATAGATAAAGACTTGAGTTAAATCCCCAGCACTCATAAATATAAAGTGTCTAAAGTTGTGTACCCTTGCAATTCCAGTGCTGGGTAGGTAAAGACAAGATCCAAGTGGTGATGACTGGTCAGCCAGCCAAGCCTAATTCATGAACCCATGATCCAGTCCCAAAAAGCAATGTAAATCTGAAATGCAAAAGTATCTGCACAAGCATACATACTTACCTTGGCACAAGCATACATACTTGCCTTGGCACACACGTACACACACACACACACACACACACACACACACACGACCCATAAATGTTTTATTGCATACCATTTGAAAAATAATCAAAGTATTTCCAGACAATTGGAAAAAATATTAAGATATATGAAAGAAACTGACCACATTTTCATTGTTCTATTTATAGGAAATATGCAGAATAGGCCAATTTATGGAAGCAAAAATAGCTTAGGTCTTGTCAGAGGCCAGAGCTAGAAGGGAAATAAAATGAGTGTCAGAGAGTGTGAGGCTCATTGTTAAAGAGTTTAAATGCTCCATCTTCACTAGCAAAATTATATGGAAATACTTGAGAGCTGCTGAATTGAATACCAAAGAGTAACTAATGGTACAAAATATATCTTATTTCTTAGTAAAACTGTTATTTTAAAAATTGCATCAATGACAAAAACATTTTCATTGTTGTTCCTTTTCATAGATAAATTGAAAGATAAAAGTTGATAGTAATGAAAATTTAAGTATTTCTACAGAGACAAAATTTTAATGGAAATGAGAAGTATAGGAAATACATGAAAATGAATATAAAATAAGTGAATAATTTTACAGATATGACATTGAAGCTCAGCAAAAACACAATTTTGAACAAGCTAACAGGAAAGCAAGCACCAGTATTGGAAGTTGAACTCAAGCAAGAGCAGGCAGTCCTACAAATCTGCTGATGGTTCTTAAAGTACTACTAAAAGCCCAGATATCTCAGAAAATAAATATCATTTTCATAGTGTTACTGCTAGGCACAAATAAATAATGTAAAATATCCTCCTAAAATATTGACGCTTCTAACATTTTTTTTCTTCATTAGCCCCCACAATAAGCAGAAAATGGAATTATATATTCTAGGTTATTATTTGCTTCCATAAGTTAGCCTATTCTGCATATTTCCTATGAATAGAACCATGAAAATGTGGTTAGTTTCTTTCATATTTCTTAATATTTTTCAGATTGTCTAAAAATACTTTGATTATTTCTCAAAAGCATTCAGAATACTGCTTATAATACTACTCTGGGAACAATTAAACTTTAACTGTTATTTATTTATCTATCTATCTATCATTTATTTATTTATTAAAGATTTCTGCCTCCTCCCCACCACCGCCTCCCATTTCCCTCCCCCTCCTCCAAACAACTCCCCCCCCATCATCCCAAAGAGCAATCAGGGTTCCCTGACCTGTGGAAAGTCCAAGGAACACCCACCTCCATCCATGTCTAGTAAGGTGAGCATCCAAACTGCCTAGGCTCCCACAAAGCCAGTACATGCAGCAGGATCAAAAACCCATTGCCATTGTTCTTGAGTTCTCAGTAGTCCTCATTGTCCGCTATGTTCAGCGAGTCCATTTTAACCCATGATTTTTCAGACCTGGGCCAGCTGGCCCTGGTGAGTTCCCGATAGAACATCCCCATTGTCTCAGTGTGTGGGTGCACCCTTCGCGGTCCTGAATTCCTTGTTCGTGCTCTCTCTCCATCTGCTCCTGATTTGGGCCTTGAGATTTCAGTCAGGTGCTCCAATGTGGGTCTCTGTCTCTGTCTCCTTTCATCGCCTAATGAAGGTTAATATTCAGGAGGTAGCCTATATGTTTTTCTTTAGGTTCACCTTCTTATTTAACTTCTCTAGGATCACGAATTATAGGCTCAATGTCCTTTATTTATGGCTAGAGACCAAATATGAGTGAGTACATCCCATGTTCCTCTTTTTGGGTCTGGCTTACCTCACTCAGGATAGTGTTTTCTATTTCCATCCATTTGTATGCAAAATTCAAGAAGTCATTGTTTTTTACTGCTGAGTATTACTCTAATATGTATATATTCCATACTTTCTTCATCCATTCTTCCATTGAAGGGCATGTGATCATAAATTTCTAGCTGCCATTGTGATTTACCTGTTTCTGCGATGAGGAATCAGGATCCTGAGAGATGTGCTTTGCAGCCCATTCAAGAACATCTGGACCAGTGGTTTATGTTGAATATGAAAAATACCCTTTGTTATCAAAACAGGCTGAATTAATACACAGGCCATTTATCACCTTTATCATTACTGTGTGCAGGCAAATCAATCATCCCAGGTAGAACTTGCAACTGATGGCAAAAGGTAAGCCAGTAAATGTTACTGAACCTTCACAATTATTTATTCTCACCTGGCGTTTATTTATCCTATATCCTCTGGTAAGTCCTCCAATAAGTTTGAAGCCTATAATATACACTTAGAAAGTGTTGGAACCTCACTCTGGCAGGAATGAGCAGGGGCTATCTGGGAGAAGATGCAAGGTTAAAGAAAATAGAAGATTAAGAGAAACAGAGACAGAAAACACAGGAAAGACCGGAAAACTGAAGGTAAATACCACCAGTCCTGAAATTATTTCATAACTTGCTTTTATGCAGATTAAAGGGAGAAGGCAGAACAAAGACCAATACAGTCAGCTAACTGCCTCCCTGCACTCTCCTTGGGAAGAAGCACAAGCAGGTGCATTGTCTCTCACAAGAAGTCAGATAGCAGCAAGCAGCTACTAGCTCTAACTGGATATGCCATACACCAGCCCAAATCTTAGTAGATAATATGCTCTTCCATCTGGGCAAAAATGCTCTTTCTTATGGGCTTAATCAGAATTTTCTCACAGTTCTCAAGGATGCAGACTGAGCAAGCAAGCTTGAATTCAAATGATTTATAAGTGAGAATTGACTCCAGAGGAAAACTCAGTCACGTGTGTGCTACCACAAGTAAGTATACTGTTTTTAAAAAGTGAATCTCTGGCCTAAGCAGAAGAATAAAATATAAATTAAAATCTCTAATATCTTCGATAAATTCTGTGATACACAGTCTAGAGAATGGTATTCTAAACCATTGAATAAGTAGATACATGTACTGTACCACAATGATTTAGAATTCACCTTCTTTATTTACAATAACAAATTGTTATTGTTTACACTGCAACATGTTCATACTTTAGATAAAAGCAATTGCTGTTCAGAACTACATGCCTATTGAACATGCCAAAATGAAATTGGTATCATTTTATAAAATATGATCACATACAATAGCATGCATTGAAGTTGTTTAAGTAGTTATATTATCCTTGAGATAAAACAGTTTGAGAATCATTTGAGGGTTTGATACCATAGCAGTTTCTAATTAACATATTAACAAGTATCTTCTAAATGATAAATAATAGGACCCATGGAGATGGTCGAGCAAGTAAAAACACCACATAAGCCTAATAGCTTGAGTTCCATCCCCAGACACAAATGAAAAGTCAGATGTGATCAAGACCATCATTGTATAAATCTGATATAAAGAAATAACCTATTGCTATGATATATTTAGTTAATAAATTAAGCATCAAAATAATGTATTTAATGGATTAAACATCTACATAATGTAGTGGCATTTCATTTGTATTTTAATAAATAAAGCTCGCCTGAAGATCAGAAAAGTAAAACAGTCACACTGGCCAGTCTTACAGACCAGGCAGCAATGATACACACTTTTAATCCCAGTAGCAATACTAGCTTGTCATAGAAACCAGGTGTTAGTGGTGCATGCCCTTAAACCCAGAACTAGAGAGGATTATAAAACAGGAGGAGACAGCTCTCAGTCACAGTTTCATTCTGAGATTCCTGGAGACAGGATCACCATTTTCAGACTGAGGTCAAGGTAAGAGTCAGTGGCTGGCTGTTTTGCTTTTCTGGTCTTCAGGTTGAACCTTAATAACTGTTTTTAAGTTTTTATTAATCCTGCTTCAAAATAACATAACATGTAAAGTTGAGTAAAGTTCTTGTCTTTGTCAGAGATTTTTTTTAAGATGAAGAAATTAAACTGTAGATGGCATGATTTTTTAAATTTCAAATAAAGGGAAGGATGAGCATTAAAATTCAGATGGGTTAGTTCTGAAATCTGTATCTTCAAAATTTCTAAAATGATTTTTCTATAGGCCCCTGTAGAGCAATTATGAGTGGATATAAACATCTGGGAGGTAGAAAAATAATCAAAGCTTAAAATAATCATTAGTTTACCTTTTAGCTTTTACTGTATAATAAAATGTCCGAAAACACAATGGCTGAATGTTTCATGAGAAGGACAAATTAAGTGTAGGTGAAGTTAGGTTTTTACATTTGTTTGTTGTTTTTTGCTTTTGGTTTGTTCTCTAATTCAGCTGTGATGTTCATCTACATTCCCAACCCTCCTACAGAAAGATGGGAAGTGGAAACAGAAGTATTGCCCAGACGTTCATGGTCCAGCTGGCCAAATATTCAAGAGAATGGCAAAAACAAGAAAGACCCTGTCTCCAGCAAGGTAGATGAAAAGAATTCTAGAAATTGCTCTTGAATCTCCACAGGCATGTTATAGCATATGCTCATACACACATACACACACACACACAAACACACATACACAAACACACACATGCAGTGGGGGAGAATAAGAAATAGAACACTAAAAAAGAAATGCATAGAAAAATTCTATTGCGAAACATAAAAAAAATTAAAAGTTACTATAATATCTGACTAAAAAATACTTTTCAGGAAAGGCATTGTATATTTTATCTAAAAGAAAATATATTAAAACATACAAGGATAAATGATGCATAATGTAATAAGAGGGAAAATTTAGCTAAACAAACACAGCAGATTGTATTTATATAGATATGTTACAATATCAATGAAAGAAAAGCATCATAAAATTGAGAATGAATGGGTGACACAGGAAGAGTCATAATCAGGAGGGGGTTAAATGGTTTAATACCATACACCTGCATAAAATTCACAAAATATATTTTAAATATTAAAAAGGTATTTCATGGGAAGTTGTGAAACATACTTAAATGGTATTTTCATCGCATCTTTAAGTAAGAGTATCTGTTTTAAATTGGTGTTACAAAGGCTAATTATAAAATATTTTAATATAATTTAAATGTAGGAAAAGTATATTATGTAACTCCATGTTTTACCTACAAGAATAAAAATGCTCTACCTGAATAATTAGAATCTTTAAACTATTGCCAATTTTCCATTGTCTTATGTATTTACACAGAATGAGATTTAGTCACATTGTGTGATTTTCCCTGGAGAAATATGAAGCAATGCCTAGTTACCCATATAGAACACTGACAGAACACGGAAATAATTCCACCAAGTCTAGTTGAGTGAACCAATGAGTTGATTGGAGTTTCCTTCAGGAGCATGGATATCTAGAAAGTATGAATATCTCTGATCCAGTTTTTCATGAGTGAGAATTCAGAAAAACTGAATCCTTGGAGCTCCCTGTATGAGTAGGATACTTGCAGGTTGGAGGTAGCAGTTGTTGTTTTTGTAGACATTGCAGTAGTTGCCTTCATTGTCTTAATTGTCTTTGTCATGGTTGCCATCATCATTTTCTTCTTCTCATCCTCCTCTTCTTCTTCCTCTTGTTTTTCCTCCTCTACTCCTCTTTCTTCCTTCCTTTTGTCATTTTTCCTCCTCCTCCTCCTCCTCCTGCTCCTCCTCCTCCTCTTCCTTCTCCTTCTTTTCTATGTACACAAATCTTTATGGTCACAACGAATTATATACTTATATCAAAAAAAAGAGAGCATTATTTTAAATTCTCCACTTCCCTAAAAGTGAGCAGCTTGTCATCAAGCATTCTATCCTTTCTGGGAAGTGCACAGTGGCCAGAGCCAGCACACACTACTGAAACCACATGGGTTGTAATGAGTAAAGATTTGGGGATTTTATAAACTATCTTTCAACAAAGCAATTAAATAGCTATTTTTGGAAATTTTTATTAAAGTGAATATTTTGTGCACTTTATTGAAAGTTGGAATCTTTTCATGCCAATATCTATTATTACCTCTCTATATATATTCCTTGCAAAGGAATATCATGAACCTTGTAAGCTTTAGGAGCTCCTGTATTTTTGAAGCTTTCTCTTTACTTTTTGAGTCTTAATGAACCTCCCACCTAGAAGAAATGTTTCAATTTTGAGGAAACAAGTCAAAACTTACAAATGTTGAAACTTTCTAATAGCAGCAGGGCGGTGGTGGTTCATGTTTTTAATCCCAGCACTTGGGAAGCAGAGGCAGGCAGATCTCTGTGAGTTCGAATCCAGCTGGTCTACAAGAGCTAAGTTCCAGGACAGGCATTAAAGCTACGGACAAAGAAATCTTGTCTCGAAAAAATCAAAACAAAACAAATAAACAAACAAAAAACTAAAGAAAAGAAAATTTCTAGTAGCAACATAAAAAAATAAAATAGATTTCCAGCCTCGAGAATTATATCATAATTATTTTCTGTTTTCCATTGCACAGAGTGTGTTAAGCTTTTCAGACACCAATAAACATGAGGGTCAAAACCTCTGACAAAATTCTGTATTGCACAACCCTTCCTTGAATGGTTGATTTCTACTTTTCTTCCATAACTGGAAGAAAATAATCATGAATCTCTCTTAATACCTGAGAAGAAAATTTGCCCAAAGGCAATAAAATTAAGTTGCAATTATAAGTGGCCATTTGGAAAACATAGGTGATAAAAATTCCAAACACTGAAAATTGTTGTCAACACATAAATTTTTAAGTTACATTTATACCAATATATAATCTTATTTTACAAGTACACAAATGTGATCTTAATATTGAACATATTAATAAGGTATTAAGGCATATTGTCCATTTCACTTGTGTGTATTCTTTACTCCCATCTCTCCAGTGTAAAATTGTTCTACTTTATATTTACTATAAAACCATCTTTCTTTGAAATTAGTCAAAACACTGAGAATATGCTCATTCTTTGATGATATTTTATTTTACTTTATTTTAAAATGGACAAAGGATATTTTCATTATTTCCTATGCCTTACATCTTTCCTACAATCTATAAGACACAGAAATATTAATAATAAATTAACACATTTGATTGAAATGCTTAGAATTTTAATTTAGGCATAATATTCTATTCTGTAATTAGTATTTATTGCATGCAAAATTGCATTTGTCTAGTTCATCTGGAATTTTAAATTTTTATGTGCTTACCAAAGTGAATAAATAATCCTGTGTTTAATATCTTACATTTTGATAACTTATACTGTAGATTTATTTTTTAAATTTTTGCTTCTTTTTTATTTAATACAGTATGTCAGTATTCAGATCCGGTGGACTAGGTCTCCATAGACAAAGTTTGTTTCTCTTTCTTTTTCCTCTGTCTTTCAATTTCTTGGAGTCCAGGCATACACCATGTCAGAGTTTGCTCGTTCTTTCTTTCTTTCTTTCTTTCTTTCTTTCTTTCTTTCTTTCTTTCTTTCTTTCTTCTTTCCTTCCTTCCCTTCCTTTTCTTTCTTTTTTCCTTTTCTTTATAATACAGGGTTTCCTGGCTGTCCTGGAACTCACTTTGTAGATCTGGCTGCCCTCAAACTCACAGAGATCCACCTGTCTCTGCCTCCCAAGTACTGGGATTTAAGGCGTACACACCACCACCTGGCTGCAGCTTTCATTATATTGAATACCTGTCTCTTTAATAAAATATCTACTTGGCAATAAACTACCTTTCTCCTATGATGAGTTGCTAAATTATTTTGCCTAATGTTTATTTTCCAGATTATTGAATTAAAATATCTGGAAGAAAGTTTAACATTATTATTTGTAAACTTGTTAATTATAGGAGGATTTGATTATATATATTTTTACTTCAACACTTCCTATGACCTAGTAAGAAACATCACTTTAGTAATTTTAATTCTGCAACTCACTCAGTTATTTTTATCATATATTATATACTTCCTGCTTCTCAAACTTCTGTCATTTCTTTCTTATCCCAGTCTAATTTCATTGTTTTATTTCATCTACTCTTAAGTTTCTGGTTGCTCGTTTATCTTTTAGAAGTTGAATTGCTGTGCTATGAAAGGTTTCTTCTATTGTGTCTTCTCTATCACTAAATTGACTTGAGTTTATTATTAAACTGGCCTCTAATTTGCCTTCTAAAGTAATTATTTGACAATTCAGCACTTATAAATTGAGAAGGCATGTAGAATTGCAATGCACTCAGCTTTTTTTGAGTTTGTATTATTTTTCAAATACTGTTTAAAAAAACAAATGTATTTTGCTAGCATGGGGTCTGTTTGCACAGACTGATCTCTTTGGATGTTTGTTATTTCTTTATTAACCTTCATTTTGACTGTAGGAGTAAACAAGCAAAGCAAATCTAGTTTCTGCAAAATAGTGTTGATGGGGCAGGAGCAGGTGAGCTGCCAAGCCCCTGCAGGGTGTCAGGATAAAGCCCCTTTTTCTCTTAAGTCATATTCTTGACTTTAGGATTTAGAACCTAGTCCAGTTCCTTTGTAGTCAAATGTCTCTCGGGGTTTAAGAATTTATATGAACTCGTTTATATTAAATTCTTGTTACATATGTACAAAGTAAATATGTAAATGCAATCTGCTATATATGTATAATGTTAACTGTATGTATGTTTTCAGGGCTGACCATTTGGTATTCGATAACCAATTTGTGTTTTTTTCCCAGGGGAGATAATTTCTCCCACTCTCAGCATTCCTGGATTGACTACAGAGCAAGGGAGGGTTTGGAATGAGGAAAAGGAAAAGGGAAACCATGCAATTATATTATAAACTAAAAAGAAGAATACACACAAGAAAACTAAATGTGTGCAGTAGGTTTTATCTACATATTCATATGTGTGCATATATATACATGAATTTAATAATAAAATATACTAATACTTATAATGAAGTCATGAATTTGAGGTGTAATGAGAAGGGAACCACTGTCATTTGACAAACAAAACAACCATTCTAAAAATAATTATACCAAACTGCTAGGATAGTCATCTTGAACATCTTTCAGGATGCAAAAAGTTCATCTCACTTGTTTAATTAACAGTTGAAATCATTCTCTTCTTCATTCTTTATGTTTGGAAATATATGCTTCATGAGTCTAGAATGTTTGGCTCTTCCAAGTAATAGATCTTCTTTTCAAGGAAATTTTCAGAAATGCAGCAGGGCACTGTAGAGCTCAGACCCAGAAGCCAGGCAGATCACTCTACTATTGCACTCCATGGCTTGAGTTTTAACCCCTAATTACAAATAAAATCGACTATCATTAATTCTATAAATATCGCACTGATTGCCTTTTGTCTACTTGACACAAACCTAAACATATTGGTTATCTCAATTTAGGAGTTGCCTCCAGGAGAATGATCTGGTGCAAATTTGGGAGACATTTTCTTTATTAATGATTGATGTGTGAGAGCTGAGACCTCTGTGGCTGGCAATACCACCTCTGGGCATGTGGTCTTCCATGGTTCATGAGTTTACATCAATCTCAGTGATGAACTACATTAGGGCTTGAATAATTGTTTTCTTTTATAATAGCTAAATTAAGAAAAATTATAATGCAGATATCTCTTATTATGTGTGTTTTCAAAGCTGTGATTGTTAACAAAAGAATAACTAACTGAATAGCTTTTGTGTCACGTAAGCTTTCAACACATTCATTAAAGCATTATTGAGGTCATTGAAAATGGTATCTTCTCAGAGACAGTGAGATGCCTCAGCAGGTAAAGGCATTTGCTGCCAGGCTACCTGGCCAAGTGTGATCTTGAACTCATGAGGTGACGTGACAGGATTGTGTCTCTACAGGTCATCTTATAACCTGCAAACATAGCATAAGCATGCCCATGCAATACATATACGTGCACACGTACACACATGTGCAAATGATTACATTTGTATACATAGGTATAAAAGAGGGTGGTATGAACATGTGAATCTTCTGCTTGCTTATGATTTAAATACTAAAAACAGTCCCATGAAAATCTATTCTGAAATACAGAAAAATAGATTCAGAAAACTATTATTTGTGAGAATAATGTGATCTACTAAATAAGAGCAAAAAGTAGGAGAATATGGAGTCCAACTTCTCTTAGCAGCTTTTCACGTGGTGCTTTGCACTGGCCCAATTAAATGGAATATTGCAAAGGTACCTAAATTGTGAATTACACTTTGAATTCAACTATAAAAAATATTGTGAGGCAGGTTATGAATACATTCTTAATATGCAGCTTCATTGTTGAAAAAGTAAAGAGTTCAAAGTAGAGCTTTCAGAATAAATTCCCAATAGATTATTGAAAAAAAGAAACAGAAGAAATAAACATTTTGATACTGGCCAACCGCAAATAAATATTTTTCTATTAGACACACACCCACACATGCACACACCCACACACTAGCACTAGTTGAAAGGGAAGAAGAAAGAAGGAGCAAGAATGGAACACAGAGGAAACAGAGGGACTGAGCTCTGGAATGATGAAAGAGAAGATAAACCAATTAGTACTATATGCAAGTTCCTCCCTTAAAATCACAGTGAACCTTGGAAATCTGGGGTTGGCGGGAGCGGTCTAAATGATGCCTCTAGCAGGAGACTTCATCCCCTAGTCTTTTCAGAGGTCTTATTAGCATTGAAGTCAATTAACTGACTGCAAGCTGGCCATGCTCATGAGATGCTTCTAGAAGAAACTGATTCTGCTCTGTATGTGCGACGCATACCCAGCTTCCCAAGCCCTTTTCAAGAATGTGGGTTCACTCCGGCATTTGGGCATAGCTTTCTTTACTAAACTGTGCATTCCCCGTGAAAGAGGGAGCATCCCCACCTAGTTCTTCCCTCTAATCCTGGAAACCGCTGAATATCCCCTTTTCAGCTGGGAGGATTTCTGCTCCCCTCCCTCCAGGATCTTAGTAGGCTCTGCACCAATTCTACACTGTCCCTTCCTGTTTTAAGTGGCGAAAGGCTGAACACTTCCATGCGTGAAAGTGGCCTGTCACTCTGTCCCGCTGTGCAGCTGTGATTGGCGGGAAGGACAAGTCCTCTGGCCCCGCCCCCCGCCTGTCTTTGCCGCGCTCCGTGGGTTTTTTGCAAAGGTGGAGAGCCAAGATTCCGTCGCTTGGACTCGATGGAGCAGCATTTCCAATTTTGACTGCTGTTCTTCCTCGACCAGTGAGTCAGAGCCAAGAAAAGCCGAGTCTTTTCCTGCTGAACAAGCTTGGGGGAACTGTTGCTCAGGACCTAGGCACTCCTGACGCATCGTATCGATCTCACTTCCTTCTATGGCTTCACTGTGAAATCACTTGCATGTTTGCAGCTCTGTGAATCCGTCTTCCCAGGGCTCAGAGGAGGGGTCCAGGAAAACATCAAGTGTTCCAAAGAGAGAACGCTGCAGGAGCTGTCTGAGGTGCTGAAACCTTCCAAGCGTTTGTCTCCGCCAGCCCTAAGGGTTAGATGACACATTTTCATTTCTGCTTTTCTGGTCCCTCATGCCTCGGATAAGACTCTTTCCAGGTTCGTGAATATCGCTCCGTACCATGGCCCACGTGAGACACTTTCGGACATTAGTTTCTGGATTTTACTTCTGGGAAGCCGCACTGTTACTGAGGTAAGTCCTCATGCATTAACAATTTCATTTAAAGCTCAATACACCAGTGCATTAATCTGCAACCACTTGTTAATGAGGAAGCTGAGAAATGTGTGATTGTGCACTGATTTACCGAAGCTATCCTTTAAATCATACTTTTCTGTTTAAAGGAGCCTAGTAATCTCTCTATTGAGACCCCTAGAAACATGTAATTTCCTGTTATTTTCACTGAACTCTCCCCACGGTACTGTTTAAAAACTAAAGATTTCAAAAACATAGGTATTTTTCCTTCTCACATATTTCTATTATATTATTCTTTGCAATGGTTAATCGTGTGTTCTGAATATTAATTTCTTTTAAAAAGTTATGAAACATTAAGAATTTGTAATTGGGACATTATTAAATTAGAAAGAAAAATATAGAACATAGGCACTTACTGATCAGAAAAATGTCATTTTTAATAGGTGCAGAGACTGAGTTAAAAGGGGGACTTAAACGTACTACTTTGCAATGACCTAATTCAATACATGAAGGCAAAATCATTAATAAACCATCAGATATGTCCTGTGCCTAAAGTTGTCTTTTGGAAGCAAGCAGCATAAAGGGCCTATCAACTTGCAAAATTATTGTGATATGACAGTTTTTGCTATGCTCCAATCATTTTAGCAAGGCTTTCTACTTTACAATTACTTAGACGAGACTAAGGGATGCTAGCTGGGAGTTCAGATAACTGAGACCCCATTTTTAGTCAAATACTGTATAAAAACACAATTGTTCACATAGATTTTTAAACTAGCAACATTAATTTTAAGTTACTATTGTCATATAATTACTGTGGGAATTTTCACTTTTCAATAATGCCAAATTTAAATATTTGGAACAAGTGAACTGGTTAAGAATATACTGGTTTCTATCTGGAGTAAGAATTCTTCCTTGTGATAGTAAATCAAGTTTTAATCTTATGGAGACCTTAAAATGTATAACTCACATGAGTTGCCTTACAAAAGTCATACAGTTCTGGAATGCCTGTATGTAATACGTGAATGATTAAGAAGAAAACTGCATTTTGTCCAAATGTTGACAGCCTTCTATATTGAGGGAATTAAAACATTCCAGATGACAGTATATTCAATGAAAAGCACTTTAATATGATTTTATAAATTTCTGTAACACTTAGTTGGTAGACATTATATATAGTGAGCAAATCAAAAGTACGTAGGGCTTTCACGTATATGAAAATACTATGGAAAGTGGCATAAGGTTCAGATTATAATAAACTGATCATGTTTTCATGATATTTTCCACTATAGTCCTTCATAATGTTTATAACAAAGGTGATACTATTAATTTTTTAAAAAGCAACAGTGCTTATTAGATGTAAATTGATAGTTGGTAATTAAGACATATTAGTCAATGAAGTAAAATCTGTGTAATGACAATTCATCATAATCTTATTATTGTAACTAGATATGATGTCTTCATCATTGGGTGTTCAGATTTATGATATTATCACTGAAATTTGCAAAAATCAATTAAATAATTACAATTTATCTTCAATAACATTAAAAAATTAAAAATTTAAAGAACAATCCAATCATAAATCTTTAGCAAAAGACTCCTCCAGTGAAGAGCTTATTTCATACTTAAATTCTTCTCCAATTTTCTTTCTTTCAAAAGAGAAGAAAAACTTTATCCAAAACTGGAATCAGATGAAAGTAGGTCATTGTTCTTTGCAAACTTTAATACCATATGAAAAATATTTTCACTCCCAGTGGTGGTTCTTAAAAGAGGATTTCTATAGGTATGAAAACTCACCTTACTGAACATGATGTAGTCATGGAAGTTATTCTTTGTGAGCTATATCTACTTGAGATGTATTAGTAAAAGAAGAAATATGTACTTCGTTACTGTTAGCTATAGTCAGGCTACAGTCCCATTGAGCAGCGGAAATCATTACCTTCACATATTTTAATGATGTCTTAGCAACCTCTTTGCAGGCAATATAGAAGCAAGTGTAACAATCAAATACCAAATCATTTATAATGATCTGATTCAAATCACTTACACAGGACTTTTTTAAGATTATAAAAGTTTTCTTTAAATAGTATATACATTTCTAAAATAGGCATATCCATAAAATTTAGATAAGGTTTTCAGAAAGGAAACATACCCTTGTGAAGAGATCCAGACCCAGAATTATCAATAACACAGAGGTGCCCATCTGAACCACCATTTCCATCATCACCTTGCCCAAAGGTAATTGCTATACTATTTTATGCCACAAATATATTTTTCTTTTGTACATTATAAATAAATAATAACTTGTATCTGATTCATTTTTCAGAACACTATGCTTGTATGATTATCCAGAAGCCTGAAAGTAGCAGGAACTTATTAAAGTATGGTGTACTTGTATGATCACATGACAATCAACTTATCCATTGCTCTCTTAATGAATTCATGAATTATATTTAAGGGCTGGTATGGGCTAATGTAATTCTACGGTGATTATCCTTGAAGATCTTGTGTTTGCGTGTGAGTGTGTGTGTGCACACATGCGCATGTGTGTGTGCATGTATGTGAGTACTGTGTATGCCCTGATATTTTCTCTAGAAGAATTGCTGGGTCACAAGGCAGGCATGAGTGTAGTTAGATGAGCATAGTAAAGTTTGGTAGATGCTGTCATCTTCCCAAAGCACTTGTACCTAATTCTATTCTTATATGTAATGTCTGAGTTCCTCTTGTTTACTAATACATAACTAGATTAAGGCTAAGACATTATACAAATGTTTAGTGTTTTCCTATATGACTATTGCAAGACTACAGATTTTTTATGCTTAGTAATTAAGTTTAATAAAATCAGTCAAAGTTATGAGAATAAAATATTTATTACCACAATATAATCACAATTATCTATGAGGAAGGCAAGTCAGGTTTGGGATATTTTTTAAAAGATGGTTCTTTAAATAAGTTTATGTTTCAAACTTATATAGACATAGAATATTAATTTCTAAGTGTTGAAGGTGTTAAAGTTTTCTAGTTTTGCTAAAATATTGTTATTTTATTAAATACTTCTCTGGGGATTTTAGTTTTCATCTTAATAAAAATCAGGAGCAAAATGTCACTGTTCAGTTCTCTTTGAAATGCAGATCGGTGATGATTAAGAAGGGCTTGCAGAATAAAAGCCCAAAGCAGAAAACCTCAAACAAAATTTTCTTTAACGTGGTGAACCACTGATTACACCATTTAGTTTCTTTTCTTTATAGAGGACCAACAGAGTCTTGCTACTTGAATAAATTATTACATTTTCTGGCTAAACCTGCCTGTGTAAACTTCAGAGATCAATGCCAATGAGAAGAAAATATGTCTTAATGCATTACTTCAAAATATTTCCTCATTTAAAAATTTTGGTTTTTCTTTTTATTATGCTCCAGAAGATGAGAACAATCCTTTGAAGTGGCCTTTCTGGGGAGACCTGTTTTCTTATATAACATACTGAAAAACAACATATTTTTAGAGAATAAACTTATGTTTTATTACATGGGCTACATAGACTCAATAATTTTTATAGTTTTAATGAATTAAACTTCAATAATAATTATTCTGCTTATATATAAATTATATAGAGATGAATCATAGCCCAGCACTCTGTCCTATCTGTGTTGCATGTAACAGAGCAGATACTCTTTTCTTTTATACATTTTATTCTATTTATTCACACGATTCCATACCAAGGTATGCCAATCAACAATTGTGTTCTCATGTATAATGTTAAGAATTTCAGTATGATTCATTCACTAAATTCTGTACATGTGGTTGTGTGCCAAACATGGCTAGTTATGCTCAATTGGGGAGCTGTTGCCTTGAAGCATAAGACTTGGAGCACAGAAGAGAGTGTGAGGTGGAGAGCATCATGGGTCAAGAAATGGACAAACTCTGTTTTCTGGAACAGGAGGTGGCAAGCTATTGATAGGCTTGATGGTTGATTTAGATTGTGTCAAATATACACTCAGTGAACCGAAAAGAATATTTTTGAACAATAGGTAAATTGTAATTATACAATGTATGTTTAAGGAATGGTGATTGACAAAGTTACTAGAAGAAAATTTATGATCAAATTCTTCTTGTTATAATTATTAACATGGCTGATATAATAAAATGTCACGGATGGAGAAATGGCTCGGATGAAGGTGCTTGTTGCTAGACCATATGGTCCAGGTCATAATCCTAGAATCAACAGGGTAAAAAGGGAGAACAAACTCCTAAAACTCCTCTGACCTCCACACATGTGTTCCAATATACAAATACTTAAAGGAACATAGACACACACAAGTAAATAAATTGAAATATAATAAATTCTATCTGACAGGGAGGTAATACGGTAGAATTAAATATGAATAAAATTAGAATCAATTGACTTAATTATAACTCAGTTGCTATTGTAGGCATAGTGTTAGATTAGAACTTGGATCAAAATAGGTATGTATCTCTCTCCTCCAGAGACAGAGTTTCCTTCAAATTTATAGGCAATGATTGGATGTAGTGTCATCTTTGTGGCCTGAGCCACTCAAGAGTCTGAGATAGATAGGAGAGTTACTTGAACCGAAAGAATTCCCTGGTCAGCCAAATTAACATAACAAAATTCAGTGTAAAAACAAGCAGGCAATCCTAAAGTTGATAATATAAACTATCTTGGTGATAAAATCCAGTAATTGAGTTACTTGGGAGGTCTAAGAAAGAAAAACTGGAAAGTCAAAATTTTTCTGGGCTACAGAAGTTGACTCTGTATTAAAACTAAAATAAATAAATAAATAAATAAATTTAAAATAAGTAAGTAAAATAAAGCTGTGATATAGTTTAATAGTAGAACACTTGCATAGTAAGCACAGGTACTTTAATATGCAGTACAGAAATTTAAAAAGTCAAAAAGATGCCAATACGGACATAACAATATTGCAAGAAAAAAATATTTAAATGGACATTTGCTTTATATTTTAGAAACTACATTTTTTTTCTTCAAAAATTTGCCTAAAATATTAGAATCCCACCGAATGCTTGGGTCGTTTCCAGACAGGGGCCACTGAAGTGGTTTAGAATGTTTCAGGCTGAGATGATGCTACCTTTGTGTCCTGCAATTCCTTTGGTCTGTAGAGATTTGTGGTAATTTAACTGCAAATGTAGATTTTAGCAAATGCATATAAAAAGAATACAAATAAACATGCATAAAAAAGATATACATAATACAAATTTAGAGCAGAGAGATGGATCAGCACAAGAGTGCTAGACTCGGGTCCATGCACCTGAACTTGGGTGCGTGCAAGCACGAGCACACACGCACAAATACACACACACACACACACACACGCACAAATACACACATACGCCTTTTCCTCATGCTAGAGTTGATATGGGGTTTGTGCCTAGTCTTATTGTAACTTGTTATGCAGTGTTCACTTGATATCCCTGCGAGGACTGCCCTTTTCTGAATGGAAACGGAGAAGCAGCTCTGGGTTAGAGGGAAGATGTCAGGGAGAACTGGGGGCATGAAGGGAGGGGAAACTGCAGTCAAGATTTAATGTATGAGAGAAAATAAATTAAAAAATAGAAATGAGAAAGAAAATACATAAATGTTCAATGAGGTCGAAACACAGAGACCAGTGAAGTTAAGAAGTGTTTTGCAGCCAGGCGGTGGTGGCACACGCCTTTAATCATAGCACTCGGGAGGCAGAGACAGGAGGATCTCTGTGAGTTCGCGGCCATTGTGGTCTACAAGAGCTAGTTTCAGGACAGGCTCCAAAGCTACAGAGAAACCCTGTCTCAAGAAAAAAAAAAAAGCACAATGGATCCTCACTGCTTCTCCTACCAAGCTCCTCTCTAACTCTTTCCCGTATATTTTTCTTTATATTTGGGGTGAAGTTAAAAAGGACATGAAGGTTAAATTTATTAGGACTCTAGAGTACAAATGGATGGAAGAATTTCAAAGGCAATTGGTCATGGCATGCAACCACACGCATTTTCTACATCAAATACAGCAAACCTGGAGATAGTTCTGACCATTTTAAAAACTTACTAATGTGTTATGATTTAGCACGGCTTACGGATAGCTAGGCCATCTAACTCTTACCTAACTATGAGAACATCTTACAAGCATTTACAATGAAGAGACGGTCCTGAAGATTTAAAAATTCTCCACATTGAGGCTTTTTTTTAATTGGGAAATAATATGTATTTGTTTCATAATTTTAATAATAAAAATGCTTTAATAATATAAATTAAAATGTTATTCTTTCTCCTATCCAAACTAAGCTCGTTTTCCCTACATATTCATATGTAAATATTAGAACCTGAGTTTAGGTTTTATTTACTTTTTTACTATTTTTTACATTTTAGATGAAATTCCTGCTATATCTGAACCATGATTTAAATCACGAACAGTTTCCAGTCTGTTATTCCATACATGAAGCTCAAACATCCCAGGCTAATATTGCTTTGAAAATTATACCTGGATACTTGTTTGGTTTTTGTTAAAGTATGTAGAATAATGGTTACATTAGCTTTCTAAGGTGCTAAGAATGCAGATGTCTAGTACCACACCTGGCCTTTTTACAAGAATTCTAGGGTTTCAGATTCAGATCTTCTTGTTTGGGTATCACATGCTTTATTGACTATGCTATTGCCCAAACCCCACATTTACTCCTGATAATGCATCTGAATGAGAAAGAAGAAACATAACCAGGAGACCACTCTGAACCCAAGGAAGATATTAATCAATTGTTAATTAACATATTGAAGGTCACACTTAAATTTCTCTCAAGTCTGTTACAGCTCTCATCAGAGTCACTGGCATGCTTCCTGGTCCCTGGATAAAGGGAGAAATGATGACAGCATAGGATAGTTGTTTCTCCTTTTAATCTCTCTCTCTCTCTCTCTCTCTCTCTCTCTCTCTCTCTCTCTCTATATATATATATATATATATATATATATATATATATATATATATATATTTCCAAGATACTATATATTTATTGCCAATAATCACTGGAAATGTAACCATAGAAAACTGCCAAAAGTAGTAACAGTTATAAACAGTGAAAAAAGCAAGACACGTTCAGGTCTGGAAACAAACAAAAACATCTTCCTAAGGAAGAAGAAAATTTAAATGTACACAGAGCTCTAGATGGGACCTGAGAAGGAAGAAAAGAGGGAGTACTATTTCAAGTGGAAGCTGTTTCATTAGCATGGACAACACTTCAAAAACAAAACAAAACAAAAATTAGAGGGTATAGTTAGCTTCATAGCGTCATTTCTACCACAGAGGCCCACATTTTTTTTTAAAATAAATGCATACATTATGCTATTTTTGGACTACTCTCTCCTAGAAAATCTGTAGGATATCAACGAGTGCTTTTTAAAATCATGTTTTCTCTATTACAAAATGCTTTGTTTGCTTTCCCTTGAGCATAAGGGAAGATCATATTCTGAAAAGCTAATGCACCTGCATGCGTTTAGTAC
The DNA here is from genome assembly GCF_037038515.1 of Microtus pennsylvanicus. Taxonomy (NCBI): domain Eukaryota; kingdom Metazoa; phylum Chordata; class Mammalia; order Rodentia; family Cricetidae; genus Microtus; species Microtus pennsylvanicus. The sequence goes on from NC_134587.1 coordinate 93,340,843, forward strand.
ATGCATTTATTAATTTCTATCACTTAAATTCTGTTTACTCTATGCATATGAAGTTTAAGGAGCAAACTTTAATTATTGGTAAAGGGAACTGGGGTTATGGCTAAGTCAGTATAGAGCTTCCTGAGCAATGAAGAGTACCCTAGTTCTCTCTCTAGAACTTTTGAAAACCATGTGCTGTTGCACGATTGCAATCCCAGCACTAGAGAGGAAGAGACACATGATCCCAAGGATTAATCGGCCAAAAAGTCTAGCTAGATGGATGAGATCAACATCCCAGTGATAAGCCTGTCTCAAAAATACATATGGCATCTGAGGGCAATGTGCAACATTTTCCTCTGGCATTGGCAGGCAAGCATACACATGTACACACATCCACACCCATAGCAACCTGCATACAAACAGATTTATGACACATACCACACAGATACACTTGTCCACACACATGAGCACACACACAATTACACAGGGGTTTATGAATTCTCATAATGCTAAAAAAAGTGATTTTTTTTTCTTGACCAGAGTTTTTACAAATGAAGATATGTCAGGTAACCCCAATTCTGAGGACTTTTAAACAGCATTTCTTTATAAACTACTTACTTGCTAATAACTCTCAGATGCATTGAATGCTATATCTATAACTTATTCAATGATCCTCTAATGAAGAATTTTTATTTAGTCCACTGACATACTAAAAATACCTTTCCATGTACAGCACATCCTGCAATCTAATACAAGTAAAACTTCTTTGTGTTCTTTTTGCCTCTTATTTTATGTACTGGGAAAAATAGAACCATCAAGGATTATCTAGATTAGACTATTGTGCATCTTACTCTTCTTCAAGTTGTTGCTTTGTAAGGATCTTAAAATACTTGAAAAGACTTTTGAATCTCTTTTTACTGCCTTAAACCCTTGGGATTTAGAATATCTCTTTCTTCCTGAAAATCTTAAACAGTGAGTTAAATCAAAGACAGTGATTCTACAACAACTCTCTGCTGATGTCTTCAAGACTGTAGTAGAGTTGAATCTTATTTTTATCCTGAGTATTTCTCTTTAACTAACATCATAGAAAACTCAAATTTTGCTTTACTTCAAAAATTCAAAGTTCTCTGCACCGTGAGTGTTTTCATATATATTAACACAGAGTTGAATCTGTATTGGAAAAGTTTCATGGATATAAAATATATCAAAAAGCTAGAGAAAACTAAGATCTAAGCTCTGAGTGCAATGTAAAAGTATAAGCCTTCATAAGAAACAGTTAGAATTTTAGATTCTTTTTTTTTAAATAGCAAGTCTTACATTTTGTCTGCTCCTGAATTTGTTTGTGAATACACATCTAAATAAGAAACTTGGAGACAATACTCCAGGTCAAACTTCATTTCTCGTTTTGATAGGCTCAATGACCTTTCTAAGGATGAAGTGATTGTTTTAGCTATGCTACTTTTAAAGTATAATGTACACAGCTCTATGCGTCTACAGAATACAATTTTTTGACTGACATGATCAAAATGTGATCGTCTTTCTTTAACAGAAATATATACTGAGTGTTGCAGAGATAACTCCTTATTTATTTGATATATATGGCCTGTATTTTAAAATATATTTTATAACAAATATCCACTATAGTCATACATATAAGAGCTATTTAATTATAGCAAAAATTATCATTAAGTTCAGATGGCATTCATTTGTGAGGAATTCAAGGTGCTTAATAATATCAATTTATGGAAGTTGTATTTCTGTCACTTTTTAAGACAGAATACATTTAGGAACCCATGGTCTAGAACTCTGAATGCAGAGCAGGACACCTTAATGCATATAGAGACCCACCTGTCTCAGCCTCCCAAGTGCTGGAATTAAAAGTATACACCACCACACCCAACTTTCTTTCAAAATTTTTAATGAGAAAAACCTAAGAGTATGAGGAGGGCAAGGAATATTATCAAAATATACTTGTGAAATAGTTAAAAATAAATAAAAAAGCAGAAATAGAAGAAGCATGAACACCAAGTTTTGCTTGATAGTTTACAAACATTTTATCCTTAATAAATAAATAAATTAAAAAAAAATAAATGAAAAAAAAACAAAAAAAAAACAAACCTTTTATCCTTTCCTTTTGCTGTTCTTGACATGGAATTGCTTCCTTGAGGTGTAGGATAAAGCAAAACAGAAGAGGAAGCTCAATTTTATAACAATCCCAAAGCTGTAAAGTTTCCCATTTCCCAGTCAAGTGTCAAGTTCTAGCCTGTACACTCAATACAGAAATTGCAGAGTTACATTATATTTGGAAGTACCTTATTATCAGGGCTAGAGATTTTACCTTGTGGAACTCAGACTTTAGCTAGATAAAGAATGATTTATGGATCAATAAGAAGAAAGATTATCAGATTGAGATTCATGTATGTCTCTCAGAAAAAAAAAACATAACTAAAGCAAATTGGGAAGAAAATAATTTCATCATTGAGAGAGGTAATCTGTATTATACAGAAATTATAGCATAAATATTCTAAAATTAAAGACAGGACTACACACACACACACACACACACACACAAGGAGGAAAAGATTTACAACTAATTGCATGTGGAAAACAGAGAGTAACATAACATAATGATCATAAACACACACACATGCACACACTTAACAAGAATAAACGATAGCACCTGGGCTAAAATAACATATAAAGAAAAGTAAGAGTTGTGTAGAGAAGACTTGTGAATTAAGTTACTAAGCACACTACACACACATATGCACATACATAAGGAAACTGGGAAAGAGATGTAATATCCATTACTCTCCCAGTTAGTGAAGAACTTCAGAAGTGATTTATAAGAAATGGAAATTTGCATGATTGGATATCTATTATTCTGTGCAGAGCTTCTCATACTTAACAGCAAGCATTCAATTGTTATAATGAAAAGCCTGGTGGTCCATGTAGACCGCTGGCTCATAGACTCTTTCTAGTTCCATAGAGCATGACATACCCTGGGGACTGAACTATAGGGATTGGCAGAAAATACCTGCAATACATTATGACAAGCTGATGAGGAGAAAAAATTAAAGAGCCAAGACAGAGCTCTTGTTAGCTTTGTTTTACTTTTAATTTCTATTTATTTGACTATTTTTTAATAGAGAGGACTTGTTAGGGGCAGGAAATTTATGCAACCACTTAGAACCTTTCTTCAGTTTTGTCATGTACCTACCTAAAACTGGATAGAACCTATAAGAACTACTTACTATATAAAAAATTGGCAGTTTGAGTTTGTTGTCTGTAGAAAACATGTCCATGAATTAGGAAATGCTTTGCATTTAGAAAGTCAGCAGAAAAGGTGAACAAAGACTCAGACAAAGGTGAAGAAGGGTTTTAAGACAATAGCTGAAAGGTAAATTTTGAAACACATGAGGTCAAAGTCTTTGCCACTAAAAATAAATGGTAGCCTAGGTGCATCATAGGCTATAGAGATAGGAGAGGTTCTAGTTTTATAATTAAGGCAATTGAATGACAAATTATTCTTTTGAAATAAGAGGTCATGTTGTCTACTGTAGCATGATTAATAAAAACCCAGAGACAGAAATTGGGGTTCAACAAGTAGGTCAGAAAAGTGAAACAGCCAGTCACTTTCTTTTACTTCTACTTCAGACCGAAATGGTGATCCTGCCTCCAAGAATTATCAGAATGAGACGGTGTGAGAGCTGTCTCCTCCTGTTTTATATTCCTCTCTATTGCTGGGATTAAAGGTGTGGCTATTGGAATTGAAGGTGTGTGTTACTGTCTGTGGCGGTTTTACTCTCTGAACTTCAGGTAAGCTTTATTTGTTAAAAAAAAAAGAAATATTACTACAATCAACAAAGATGAAGATGAACAGTAAAGCAGACTGGGTATGGCCACTCAACTAATTATAAAAGCAGCTCTGTTCACTCTGTATCACTGCAATTAGGAACTGCTATGGACATCAGCAAAGACCCAGACTAGCATTGCTGCAGCAGATGGCAATGATGAAGGAGGAAGCTGAGGATCAGAGGGTAAGGTCTTTATTAGGCCATATTAATTTGGGTGACAAAGTCATGAGTGGAACTCATGCAACCTCATTAACACCAACTGCTTGTTTTTCCTAAAGAATGTCATATAAGGCTGCTCTATTGAAGTACAACAACAACGAAAGACAAATCTTCACTCTTTCAAAGGTGATAGGCAGACCGGCTGTGTAGCACACCTCTAATAATAGAATTTGGGAGACTGGCAGAAGGTTAGCTGCAATTAAAGGTCATCCTGGAGTGTAAAAGAAGATTAATTCACAAATAAAAAACAAAATCAACACCAAAACAAGTTTAAAAGGGGGGGCTTAAAATATGACAGAGTTAATTAGAAACAAGATTTTTGACTAATCTTTCTACTGATAAAAATAATAACCAACTTCAACTTCAACCTCTTTACTTCTGTTCCACTATTTCATGACTGCATGAAAGCATGAAATCTGCAGCTGTATTTAGTTTTTTATTTAGTTTTGTCTGTTTGTTTGTTTGTGCGTTGACATGATCAGCCCATTGTCATAAAACAGTGTTATGACATGCTGTACTAAATAAAAACAAAGTCTTTTATTGCTAAGTTAGATAACTTCTGTAATAAAGGGCTAAATACTTTTATATCACAACACAAAAGATATGCATATAGGTCAAAGGATAAAAAGAGGATAAGGGTGAAGGCAGAGGTGTAGGTGAGGGCCTGTGAAAAAAGGAGGTGGGGGGATGTGGAAGTTTGTTATTCATATTGTATGCCAGCTTAAGTATTAGCTTGTAGTATAATGTGAGCATCCTTGATTGTGACTTTTTTATTTCACTTTTAATTCTAAAAATGAATGCCATGCAATGAAAGTCTTGCAGTCTAGTTTATAATTTAACTGTTGAAAACACTCATAATAAGTAGAGCTAATACATATAGTCCTCAAGTGTTCCACATAATAAAAACAGAAGAAAAATTGCCAAACTCTTTTTATGAGGCTACAGATACCCCGATACCAAAACCAAATAAAGAATCAAGAATCAAGTAATAAAGAGTATTACAGACCAATTTTACTCATAAACAAGAATGCAAAAATACTCAATAAAATACCGCAAACCGAATCTAAGAACACATCAAAAAAATCATCCACCATAATCAAGTCAGCTTCATCCCAGAGATGCAGGGCTGGTTCAACACATGGAACTCTATCAATGTAATCCATCATTTAAATAAACTTAAAGACAAAAACCATATGACCATTTCATTAGATGATGAAAAAGCATTCGACAAATCCAACACCCCTTCATAATAAAGGTCTTGGAGAGCTCAGGGATACAAGGAACATTTCTAAACATAATAAATGCAATATACAGCAAGCCAACATCAAATTAAATGGAGAGAAAAGCAAAACAATGCCACTAAAATCAAGAACAAGACAAGGATGTCTACTCTCTCCATATCTCTTCAACGTAGTTCTTGAAGTTCTGGCTATAGAAATAAGACAGCAAAAGGAGATCAAGGGAATCAAATCGGAAAGGAAGAAGTCAAAGTTTCATTATTTGCAGAATAATACCAGAGAAATCCTATAGCTGATAAATACCTTCAGTAAAGTGGCAGGACCCAAGAACAGCTAAAAAAAAAAATCAGTAGCCCTCCTATATACAAATGATAAAGAAGCTGAGATGGGAATCAGAGAAACATCACGTTTCACAATAGCCACAAATAACATATAATATCTTGGAATAACATTAACCAAAGAAGTGAAAGACCTATTTGACAAGAACTTTAAGTCTTTGAAGAAAGAAATAAAGTAGAGACCAAAAAGTGGAAAGATTTCCCATGCTCTTGGATAGGTAGGATCAACATAGTAAAAATGGCAATTCTACCAAAAGCAATCTACAGATTCAATGAAATCCCCATCAAAATCTCAACACAATTCTTCACAGACTTTGAAAAATCAATACTTACATTCACATAAAAAAATCAAAAAAAAAAAAGCAGAATAGCCAAAACAATCCTGTACAATAAGGGAACTTCCAGAGGAATCACCATCCCTGACCTTAAGCTCTGTTACAGAGATACAGTAATTAAAACAACTTAGTTTTAATTACAACAGGGAGGTTGACCTATGAAATCAAATCAAAGACCTGGATATTAATTCACACACCTATGAGCTCCTGATTGTTGACAAAGAAGCTAAAATTATACAATGAAATAAAATATCATCAACAAATGGTAGTAGCACAACTGGATGTCAACCTGTAGAAGAATGAAAAAGATCCATATCTACCCCCATGTACAAAACTCAAGTCCAGATGGATTAAAGACCTCGATATAAATCCGACCACACTGAACTGACAGAAGAGAAAGTAGGAAATAGCTTTCAATGCATGGGCACAGGAGACCACTTCCTAAATATAACCCCAAACAGCACAGTGACTGAGATCAACAATAAATAAATGGAGCCTCTCGAAACTGAGAAGCTTCTGTAAAGTAAAGGACACAGTCAATAAGACAAAAAGGCAGCCTACTGAATGGGAAAAATCTTTTCCAACCCCACATCAGACAAAGGACTGATCTCCAGAATATATAAAGAACTCAAGAAATTAGACATCAATATTCCAAATAATCCAATTAAAAATGGGGTACAGAACTAAACAAAGAATTCTCAACAGCAGAATCTCAAATGGCTAAAATATACTTAAAAAAATGTTCAACACGCTTAGCCATCATGGAAATACAAATCAAAACAACTCTGAGATGGTACCTTACACCTGTCAGAATGACTAAGATCAAAAACCAATAATAGTTATGCTAACTCTTCCATTGCTGATGGGAATGCAAACTTGTACAACCACTTTGAAAATCAGTATGGCAATTTCTCAGAAAATTGGGAATCAACCTTACCTCAGAATCTAGCAATACTACCCTTGGGCACATACCTTAAAGATGCTCAATCATACTACAAAGGCATTTGCTCAACTATATTCATAGCAGCATTATTTGTAATAGCATTGACCTGGAAATTACCTTGATGCCCCTCAACAAAAGAATGGATAAAGAAAATTTGGCACACTTACACATTGGAGTACTACTCAGCTGTAAAAAGCAATGACATTTTTAATTTTGCATGCAGATGGATGGAATTAGAAAATACTATCCTGAGTAAGGTAACCCAGACCGAAAAATATGAATATAGTATGCACACATTCATAAGTGGATACTAGCTATAAACAAAGGATATTCGGCCTATAGTTCATGATCTTAGAGAAGCTAAGTAATAAGGTGAACCCCAAGGAAAACATATATAGATCCTCCTGGACATTGGAAGCAGACAAGATATCCTGACGTAATTGGGAGCATGGGAGTGGTAGAAAAAGGAGGGTGGAATGGGGAAGAGGAGGAGAGAAAGGAAAGTGTGGGGAGAACTTGAGGGAATGGGAAAATTGAGATGGAGAAATGACAGAGATGAGAGCAAGGAAAGAGATATCTTGATTGAGGGAGCCACTATAGGGTTAGCAAGAAACCTGAATCTAGAGAAATTCCCAGTAATCCACAAGATGACCCTAGCTAAGACCCAAAGAAATAGAAGAGAGGGGGCCCATTCTTGACTTGCCCTATAGTCAGACTGATGAATATTTTAAATATCACCATAGAAACTGCATCCGGCAACTGATGGAAACGGGCAGATACCCACATCAGAACAATGGACTGAGCTCCCAAGGTCCAGTTGAAGAGTGGAAGGAATGAAAATATGAGCAAAGAGGTCCAGACTATGAAGGGTTCACCATCTGAAAGAGTTTACCTAAGCTAATGGGAGCTCATCAACTACAGCTGGACTGGGAAAGAACAAGCATAGGACCAAACTAGTCCCTCTGATTGTGGTTGACAGTTGCATGGCTGGAGCAGACTGAAAGGCCTCTGGCAGTGGTACCAGGTTTTATCCCTATAGCATGTCCTGGCTTTGGGGGAAATAATTCTCTTTGGATGGATACCTTGCTCAGCCTAGATATTGCAGGGAGGGCCTTGGACCTTCCCCAAAGCAATGTGCCTTACCTTCTCTGAGTATTGGATGGGGGTGGGGAGAAGGTATGTGGAGGGAATGGGAGGAGGGGAGGGAGTGAGAACTTGGTTTGGTATTTATAATGAAAAAAAGATAGTTTTTTTTCTTTTTAAAAAATAAATAGAAAAGGAAAAGAAAGAAAAAAGAAAATACAATACCATATCCATTGATACACATATGTGTTTAGCATTTTTAACCATAAATTTTTTGTTGTGTTCCTTGATTAACAGTTTGTTTTGTGTCATTTTTCCTCCTTCAAAGAACGTGTTAGTGAGGTAGATGTAAGACTTTCTGAACCACAGGAAGAAATATCTCCAGTCTGTCTTAAATACACTAGATATACACCTTCCACTGCACTGTGCCCTTCACATAAACATTCATAGTCACACAAATGGGAAGATACCTGAAAATCTGAGTACCAGTGTTCTATTGACTCAGTGCCTTTTATGAAACACGTTTTTAGTATGATTTTATTTTAAATTCTCTTCACATCTTTTTCCTACATTATATATTTGGGGGATTTGCTTTAAAATATCTTGCTTTTATATGTTGAATTTTACCTCACCAAGAATTTATTTTTAAGTGTAAGTTAAGAATATGCCTTGGTATAAGTTTAGTTGAAATAGCAATCAGTAAGTTTAAAATGAATTAATATTAGTTCTGCTGTGTATACTTCTTTGGGGCATTTCATTAACTGTTAAAATATAAGTGAAGGGCTGGGCAGTGGTAACACATGCCTTTAGTCCCAGAACTTGGGAGGCAGAGGCAGGCAGATCTCTGTGAGTTTGAGGCCAACTTGGTCTATGGAGCAAGTTCCAGGACTGGCTCCATAGCAACAGAGAAACCCTGTCTTGAGAAACAATGTGTGTGTGTGTGTGTGTGTGTGTGTGTGTGTGTGTGTGTGTGTGTGTGTGTGTGTGTGAAAGGTCATTTCAGATAGTCTCAGTCACTACAGACTAGTAAGGTTAAGAACAGTTTCCTTTCCTTTTGCTATAGTTTTTGTGCATTTTATATGTGATTTTTTGAGTCATATTAAAAAGAAATTTACATTTCTTTTTAAACAAACTGTGTGTTTTTTAAAGTACAGGAGGTACTTTTTTAGATAAAATTCAGAACAAAGACATCGTTCTTAGACAACTGCTCACTGTTGATTTTATATAGCATTTTTGACGTTAATCATCCAAAATATTATTGAAACCATCCTTAAAGATTTTGTTTTGTAAAAAAAAAACTATTTGATGTGTGTTAAAGAACAGTGTTCTCTTGAACTGCCTCTTGAACAGTTTGCCCTTTATCAAACCAAACACTAGAATTTTTAGACTCTAAAGCAAATAGTATATTGGTGCTCTTTGTTCAACTCATTCCCCTGAAGAAAGATGCAGGTCCTGCCCTCAGCACTGAAGTTTCCAGTCTTGCAGAGAGTATAGTGATGTACTGTATTACATCTCAATAATGAACACCAGTGAAAGGTAGAGTTCCACACACTGCACAAGCTGTGTTCTGTAAGTGGTGGGTCAAGGAGGGGTCCTTCTGGCTCAACTAAGCAAAGAAAATGTGAAGTAGTATGACATTTAAGCAAAATAATTGATAAGATTCTAGCAAGGAAATTTCATAACCTAGTTCCCAGTGATCAGGACATAAAGAAGGACACTTACAGGAAATCCCACACTAGCTCAGAATTGAGAATAATCGAGGGTTATTCATTTAGGGGGAGATTCACTAATCAATATTCTCTACTGGAAGGGAGAACAGCAACTGAATCTTTCAGCCAGAAAAGAGAACAGAGGCCATGCCCCAGTGGGTGAGTAACTTAAGGGCTGTAGGAATTCCTACAGCAAGGACACACTCTGGATTGTGAGGAGTTGCTGTTTTGACGTCAGTGGGCCTTGTCCATAGTCTATCTTCCAGATGCATAGCACATCCTTGGCTCCTTTTAAAGATGTAATATTCATGGAGATGCTGAAAACTTTGGTATAGTGTGGAATTCTGTATGTGTGTACACGTGCTTTTGTGTGATAAATGAATGCAAACAAAATAAGGAGATTTCAAAACCAACCTGAAGAGATGAGAGACTCAAGGCTAAAGGAAGAAGATTTTGTGTGTGTATGTCAAAAAGAAAAGAAAACTAAATACTCTCTCCTAAAAGGAAAAGAGAGCCATAGTGATTATGAACAACGTTCCACAATATGCAATTCATCCTAAGAAGCCAGCAGAATTTCCTTTATAAAGGAAAAGTTAATTTTGATACACATTTCTCTTACCTGCTGGGAAGATACAGAACTTTGTAGGTTTGCAGTTGTAGCTGCTAACACAATAATTGTCATGTCACTATCTTGAATATGTATTCATAATTTTTCATGCAATCACCATACTCATTTACTTCAAAACCGTCCCAGGGTGTTTATATGAATTGAATTTTGATTTTTCAGTAATCAATTAGGAAATGCATGGCTCAGTTGTCAGTACAAAAATCCAAATGCTTCAGATAAATCTAAACTATTCCCCAGTGTTGCCTGGGTCTCTCCTTAGAGAGCGTGACTGAAGCAAATGAAGCTTCTTTTCAGGACACATTCCACAATGATAAACATGCATCTCAACATAAATAAGTCAGGAATTTTTATATTTTTCAAGTCAAGGAAATTATTTATTATGGACGTGGCACTTTCTTACTTGTCTATTGTGTGATTTGGCGGGGGTGGGGGTGGGGGAAAGGAGAGGGAGAGAGGAAGAGAGGGATCTGGTCACACTCCCTCTCCCAACCTGTTCTACCACAGTAAAGATAAAGACTTCTGTATGAGCAGTTTAGGAGGAGAATCCAAGCACACAGAGCTCAGCTTTTTTCCTCCCTTTTTATCCCCACAAACTTTGTAGCAAACTAGGGTGTGGGTGCCTCAGATGAACCACGAACTATCCCCTTGAAACAACCATAACAATTATATCCATCCTGTGCTTTAGTGTATACATTTCAATAAGAATATCTGTCACCCACTCACTTGTCAATCTAAATGTTAATTTTTTTTTACCAATTTTTAATGACATCTGCTCTCGGTTGAAATGAACACTGTCTGATTGCTAGTAAATGTGTCTATTTTGTATACACTGCTTACTCCCACACTATTTTCCATGGAAATTGTTTCTAAATGATTTTAATTCTTTTGTACCGCTCAAACATTAATGTGTTGTTAGATACCTACCTTATAAATGACCTACTAAATTTGTTTTTGATGAACCTAATGCTTTATTAAAAACATACACTTTTTTAATATTATAAACAATGGTAAAGATGTTAAAGTTCAGCTATGCCCATTGTGTTGTTTGCTCTCCAATATTTTCTCAAGCGCATTCACTTTGACTTCCATTAAATTCCAAACAGTGTACCATTCAGGCAACACTGACCTCTAGATTGAAAAATAAAATGGCCAATTTTCAGTCTTTATCTACTTGGACTGTTAACAGCTTTTACTGGCAGGCTCATTGCTTCCTCCTCTTTGATGCCTTTGTTTTAACTGGCTTCCATGACACCTTGCTACACTGCTTCTCCTTCTGCCTCATGTACTCTTCTTGGCCTGCTAGGCTGTTTCACGTCTCGCCTTCCACTTCTTCTCTCTTCTGTGTTGTTTAATCTTTTAGTCTCAAGGCTTTAAATACATTTATAAACTAACGTAATATGATATAATAAATAAACATGTGGTAAACATCTTGAGCCCAGCAAGTGTCTTGATAAATTAAATCCCCCAGCATGCTATTTGTTTCTGGTTTAGCATCCTCTGCTTGACTACAATGTGAATTCTATGACATAGATGTGTGGACCCATTTTGTTTACTGTAGCATCCAGAGAGACCCCCAAAGAAAATTGAATATTTTCTATGATTATTTTCTTTTTTTAAAAAAAAAATCAACACTGCTTCACGTTTTATTTTGTTGTACATTCTTGTAGAACCAGGTTCATTTTTCCAGTTTTGTAGAAAAATAGATGTTCCAGCCACCATTTACTTAACTGTCTAGTATCTAAGACCAATCAATATGTTCCCTGGAAAGATGAAAAAGTCTCATGACTAACTCGTCTTTTAAAAATTCTTTTTAAGACAAAAGTGTGTGTGTGTGTTAAAGATGTGTGTAGGGTGAGTATGTATGTGTGTGTTTATTCCCGAAGCACAGCATTTCCACAGCAGCAGCCAACATGGGGCTTAGTAGCTTCACTTGTTCCCTAACTAAAGCTTTGTATAAACCAGTGATTTTACTACAAAAAAAAAAAAAAAAAAGAACACTGTCCTTGAAAGAAAGGAGTGGCAGTCAGACTTCAACGCAAAACCTGGAATGATTACGTCATAAACATGGCACTTAGAAAAAGTAGCTTATCAGAATATTCCACATTTAAGTGGTTACTCTTCTTCATTCCTTTAGTTTCCCCTCAAAGGAAAAAAAAAGAAAAAAAAATACTTCCTTCAAAAATCCCCATTAAATGTAAGTTTATAAAATTTCAGAAATGCCTTGTACCCCCCAAAAAAAACAAAAACAACAACAACAAAAAAAAACCTGCACTAACAACTCTTACAGTTCAGATCTGCCGCTATCCCAGCTAAGACTGTAAGAAAAATGGATGTAGAAAATGAGCAGATCCTGAATATAAACCCTGCTGATCCTGATAATTTAAGTGACTCTCTCTTTTCTGGTGATGAAGAAAATGCTGGCACTGAGGAAATAAAGAATGAAATAAATGGAAATTGGATTTACGCATCTTCTATGATTATTTTAAAGGAAAACTGAATAAGTGTAGGTATTAAACAACCCTTTTTTCCTAAGAATTTTCTTTTTTTTTCTTGTTTGTAAAAGTCTCTTCTGCAAATGCTGCTCTATTTCTAATCCTTTATTTTGAAATTCTTCCAAAGAACAATTGGCACACGGATTAAAACATCAAAACAATTTAAAGAGCAGCTTCATAACACTCCTCGGTCCTGCATCCCATATGCTTGTGTTCCTGGAGAGCAGTATTTTCAAATGTTTGCTTCAATTTGATGATTACTTTCATACACTTAAATAACTTCACATTGTTTGTGATTTGCTTCACATTATCTTTGCCTTTAATTTTATAATTATTTTTCTGTCTCTATTGACTCTCACTGAATGATTATGCCCGGCAGCTTTTTATGGCGATTTGACACAGTATACCCAGAATTCTTCTTTTAGAAGGAACCTCATTTATGAAAAGGCCCCCACGACACTGGCCAGTGGGCAAACCTGTGGTACATTTTCTTGATTGATGATTGGTATGTTGGGCTTATTTCACAGGAGTGATGTTGCCCCTGTGTGGAAAAATCCTAAAAGGTCTAGGAAAGCAGGCTGCACAAGCCACCAGGAGCAAATCAGGAGAAGCACACTTCCATGGCCTCTGCCGTGGCCCTGCCTCCAGGTTTCTATCTTGAGTTTATGCCCTGACTTCCCTGGTTGCTGGGCACATTACCAGCCATAAGATGAAATGAATCTCCTCCTTCCCTATTTGCTTTGTTTGTCACAGTGTTCACAACAGCTATAGAAATTCTAACAGAGACACTTTCAGTGCATATTGTACTCCTCTTGCGCGCCAACCTGTCATTTTCTCTTTGAAATATATATTATGTCAGCCCACTCCTTAGCAAATGATTTCTTAATCTTCTGTAAGGTTTTTTGAGTCGATACTGTCTGTGGAAATTATAATTTCTTTTTCTGAGTTAGATAAGCTTCTTCTTTTCCTTGGTTTGTTTTCTCAGTTTGTTCTAATGCAACCCCAAGGCTTTTCCAAGTGAAGCTTTTGTGCAGGTAACAGGCAAACAGATTCTGTTCTGGCTGTTTAATTTGTTTTCCACCTGATTTAAAGACTGTCTAGAATTCTTATATAAAAGTACTGGTCAAAAAATAATTTTCATTAATTTGACTTATTATCTTGTAGCATCCACTAATGATAGTTCAGTCTTTTGAATTTTTGTTTCAGAATTTATTTTTGCTTGAATAATTATTCAATACATGGATTTTTAATTCATTTATATATAAATTTTCTATTTATTTTCTCTTACTGAAAATATTTTTTCATAAAATATATTCTAATTGCAGCTTCCCCTCCCCCAATCTCTCCCAGATCCCTCCTCCCTTCCCATCCAATCCACACCATGTCTCTTCTTAGAAAACAATCAGTTATCAAAAGAATAATAATAAAATGAAATGAAATAAAGGAAGATAAACAAACCAAAACACAAAATAAATAAGACAAAACATACAAACCAACAAAAGGAAAACAAAGTAAAAATTTGTTTTTGATCTTGGCCATTCTTACAGGTGAGAGATGGAATCTCAGAGTTGTTTTGATTTGCATTTGTCTGATGACTAAGAATGTTGAACATTTCCTTAAGTGTCTTTCAGCCATTTAGATTCCTCTGTTGAGAGTTCTCTGATTAGGTCTGTACTCCATTTTTTTTATTGGATTATTTGTTCTTTTGATGACCAATTTCTTGAGTTCTTTGTACATTTTGGAGATCAGACCTCTGTCTGATGTGGGGTTGATGAAGATATTTTCCCATTCTGTAGGCCGTCGTTTTGTCTTATTGACCGTGTCCTTTGCTTTACAGAAGGTTTTCAGTTTCAGGAAGTCCCATTTATTAATTGTTTCTCTCAGTGCCTGTACTGCTGGGGTTATATTTAGTAAGTGATTTCCTGAGCCAATGTGTTCAAATGTACTTCCCACTTTCTATTCTATAAGGTTCAGTGTGGCTGGCTTTATGTTGCAGTCTTTGATCCATTTGGACTTGAGTTTTATGCATGGTGATAGATATGGGTCTATTTTCATTCTTCTACATGTTGATATCTAGTTATGCCAGAACCATCTGTTAGATATTTGTCTTACACCTATAAGAATGACCAAAGATCAAAAACGCTGATGACAACTTATGCTGGAGATGTTGTGGGGAAAGGGGAACAGTTTTGCATTGCTGGTGGTAATGCAAGCTGGTACAGCCCCCTTGGATGTCAGTCTGGTGATTTCTCAGAAAATTAGGAAACAACCTTCCTCGAGACTGAGTAATAACACTATTTGGCATATCCAAAGGATAGTCAATCATGCCACAAGGACATGTGCTCAACTGTATTCATAGTAGCATTGTTTGTCATAGCCAGAAACTGGAAACAACCTAAATGCCCCTTGACTGAAGAATGGATAAGGAAAATGTGGTACATTTACAAAATGGAGTACTACACATCAGAAAAAGATAAGAACATCTTGAATTTTCCAGAAAAATTATGGAGATATAAAATATTATTTTGAGTGAGGTAACTCAGACACAGAAAGACAATTATCACATGTACTCACTCATAGGTGGTTTTTAAGCATAAAGCAAAGAAAAACAGCCTACAAACCACAATCCCAGAGAACCTAGACAACAATGAGGACACTAAGAGAGACTACTTGTTCTATTGCATCTAGCTCTGTCTTAGATTCTGGCGATTCAAACTCACATCTTAACATTTCGTGCTTAAAACTATTATCAACTGAGTTCTTTTCTGAGGTCACTACCATTTTGGAGATAGGGTCGTTCATTAAACAAGAAGCTCAATGAAGCCAGCTGGTCGGTAAGCAAAAGGGGTCCACTTAGTTCTGTCTCCTCCATTGATATTATAGGCTTCTGTGATGGCAGGACTCAAACTCAAGTCTTAGCGCTGTACAGTAAATACAGATTTAGTCATTTCCCAAGTCCTCACATTCAATGCATCTATTCTTCATAATAATTTGTTTATGCTTAGTTTAGTCTAAAAGTTTTGAAAATTTATTTTTGCCTGTATGGAGGAATTAAATATAATTTTCTGATAGATTCACACATGAAACATTTAGTTTAATCATATATTTTATAGAGCTACAGACTTAAGTTTTTAATTTGATTTTGGCTTATGTTTTTCATTGTGAGGACTGAAACAAAGTAATTTAAGGTTTTATAAATGTGCTCTACCACTGATATCTTCAGCCTGTATTTATAAATTTTAATCTAATTATGGTAAAATCTAATTAAAGACAATAAACTTTCTAGACAAAGAAAATTATGGCTTCAAAATTGTTTAAATGAAATAAGAACAAGACAGTAAACTTGAGCAGAAGTCTCAAGAGGAAAGATAACATAACATTCAGATTTTCTGTCCTATTTTTCAAAATGTTTGGTGATATTCTAACTCAAATAGCAGATATTTTTATTGGCCTCTGAGACAGTATGAATTTTAGCAGTTCCGTGATCACATTTTCAGAAGCATAGTTGTTAGAAATTTATCTTTATTTCAGCTATTCTCCTAAAGACTGTTTGATAAAAAAAAACAATATACAACAGGAAATCATATGATATATTAAAGATTTATTTTCAATATTTGTCAACATATGGTGCTAACAAAGAAATGTCTTGGTAATTGTCCCTTACCCTTAATATAAGTGGCTTAAAATAGCAATGCATCTCATTAGCCTCATAGCTTCTGTGGGTCAAGATGGTTAAGCAGTTTAATCAGGGGTCTTAGCTTAATTTCTCTTGAAATTACATCAAATCATTAATCACAGCTGGAGTCCCATGGTATCTTGGTTCTGGACAAAAACTCAGCTTGGGAGTTACTAATGTCTACTGGCAGAAGCTCTCATCTTCTTCCTTCTTAGTGTCTTTATAGCATGATCGCCTGCTTTCCCAGAGAGAGTGATCTAGGACCCTCTGTAAGGTGAAAGGAACAATACGCTTTATTACTTAACAAGATATATATTATAGGTCAATCTTCAGCCACTAGTCTAATCAACATTAGAATGGATGGAGCAAATTAGAATAGCAAGTAAAAAGAATGACATGTTAAAAGTTACATATTTTTGAAATTATTGTAATTACCAATGCAAAATTTTTCTTCGTCACATAAGGCAGAAATAAGTTTTAATTTCTGTAACTCTTTGTGAATCTCATAGATTCTTCCCTTCTCTATCTCTGAGTAATGTGGTACCCAAAATGTTCTCCAGCCTCTCTTGGCATTGTGCTGATATCCTTTGTCTCTACTCCAACTTCACTAACCTTCTTGACGCTCTGGTATTTCCTATGTATCTTTGTACCTAGACTGCGTGGTACATTTTTTTTTCTTGTCATCTGTCCTTTAAAGCATTTTTCTGTCTGAAATTCTGAACTACAGTCACCCTTCTTAATTATTTTCAAAGTTTTATACAGATAAATTCACTTTGAATTATTTAAGATATACTACAGGTGCAAAACCCATTTAAATCCATCTATTGAAAAAAATTCAGTCTCAACTCAAAGGTGTTTTTATGTATAGATTCAATGATTAAGTTTTATCAGATTCAACATCATGAACAAGAGTTTTAAAAAGGTGAGTAGACAAGAATGTCAGTTAATATCCACAGAGGCAGTGCTCATTTTAATGTGACTTAAATCTCTCTTGTTGAAACACTTTCAACCAGGAATTGTATTCATGACCAGGGATGAGATAACTTGATGATTTTTCTGCTTATGTTGGTCATTCATTATTGAGGTTTCTCTGCATTTTCTCTACTCGGGTTCTAAGATGCCACTATAGGCACCCAAGACATTTTACAAGAATTATTTTTAGTTAATTTCTTTTGAGTTCAGTCAAAGAGCTATGGGGTAAAAAGCAAAAGGAAAACTTTGTCAAAATTCTGGATGTATTAATAAACATATTTATACGTTTTGCCATTTGTTTTACTAAACTTTTCTGTGAAAAAAAATGTGTATTGCTTTTAAGTCACAGTTTTCATACTGATAAAAGAGTGTCTGGCTTGCCCAAAGCCAAACAACTAGTTAGTGACAGGAAAGGAACAAAAAGAAGGCTCCTGGCTGTGCATCTGGAGCCTTTAATCACTGTACCACAAGGCCTTCTGTTCAATTACCCTGTGCACTCAATACATAATAAGAACTGTTAAGCCGATTCTAAGCAATTTCTATGTACTCTGAAACATTTAATTAGTTTTCTTTAAAATAAATAAGTCATTAGGAAACTACAAATTAGTGAGTTAATTAGCTGTGTTATGGCCTTTTGGTTCTTGCAGCTGAAATAAGCCCATGCCAAAACTGCCAAGTATTCTATTTATTACCCATGAGATAATCAGTCTTCATGAAGTTACAGGAGTCATCAAGAATTTGAGGCTTAGAACTATTAAAGGCTTTAGTAGAAATGAGTGATTCTGTGATAAGGATATAATTTTATAGAATGAATATTGTTCATTTCTGTATACTGTTATACTGTAGCTCTCTGGTACAATACTTTCCTAGCATGCTTGAGAACTTGGACTTTATCTTTACCATAATAAATAATAACAATGGTAATAAATTATAGTTATCTTTCTCATGCCAATTTTATGGCACATTGCATATACATCACAATTATTTTTAAGAAGTCCTTAGAAATTTTAGTACATAGTGTTTCTGCAGCTAAATATATTTAGTTTAAGGGTATCTTCAGCAATTATTCCTTCAGTTACTGCTTCTGTCTGAGTTTCTCAGTCATCCTTATTTTTCTATTTTATGGTTGTTCAATTTTTGCAGTAATTTTTACTCTGTCATTTCGTCGTCATTTTATTTTTCCATGTTATCTTTTAAGCATTTTTTAATTCTGTCTTACAAATTATTGGTTCTCTTATTAGTTTTGCCTAATCTGTTGTTAAGACAACTAAACTCTTAGACTTAATTTATTTTAAAATTGTACCATTTTAATTTGGTTGGTAAGTAAAAGTAGACCCCTTGATGAAATTTTATACCTTGTGTTTTAATTAATTAAATGTTCAATAGAAAATCTTTGAAAACCTGTATGGTAATGTTATTATCTGACTCTTTATTATATTCTTATCCTGATTTTTATTATCAGTCCTTTCTCTTCATCATGCATATGCAGATAGATAGATAGACAGACAGACAGACAGACAGACAGACAGACAGATAGATAGAGACAGATAGGTGATAGATATATGTAAATAGATGGTAGGTAGATAAATGATAAGTAGATAGGCAGACAGACAGACATGCACATATGAAACGCGCACACGCACACAGAAATTAGAGACCATGGATATTGGTTCATTCTTTCTCCCTACATTGTTAAAGTAAAAGTATTTAATAATGTGCCAACAATGTAGGGAGAAAGAATGAACCAACATCCTAGGTCTCCAATTCCTCTGTGTGTGTCTGTCTGTCTATCTATCTCTCATCTTCTATCTATCTATCTATCTATCTATCTATCTATCTATCTATCTATCTATCTATCTACCTCCTACCTTTTTATTATAAAAATGGGATAGAAATGTAATGGTCTGTCTTGTCTCTTTAAAAGGCAAGCCACACCCACTCACTCCCTGAGCCCTGTCGACTGAGTCAGGTAGATATTTTGATGTAGGAGGTCCTTCTGTATTTGTGTTGCCTTCGTTGGTTATTAAAGAAACTGCCTTGGCCTAGTTGATAGGGTGGAACTCAGGTAGGCGGGTAAGACAGAAATGAATTCTGGGAGGAAGAAGGCAGTGTGGCAGACACCATGAATGTCTGGCCTGAGATGGACGTAGGTTAGAATCTTGCTGGTAAGCCACAGTCACGTGTTAACACACAGATTTAATAGAAATGCGTTAATCAAGATGTGAGAGTTAGCCAATAAGAGGCTAGAGCTAATAGGCCAGGCAGTAATTTAATTAATACAATTTCTTTGTGGTTATTTCAGGTGTTAAGCTAGCCAGTCCACGAGATGCGGCCCAGGACCTCATACTACAGATTTTCCCTCCTGCTTGTAGCCTGAATTTCTTCATTTTCCATCTCCCTCTAGAAGAGTCAGTTTCCATCTCTCCTCTCTCTTTCCTCTTTTTCTTCTACCCCTTTTCTTCCATAAATTACTAAATAAATATCCAACTTTACTCTGCATGGAACGCCTATCCATGTCTCTGTCTCTTGCACATTGCTTGGCTCCCTACCTGAGACCAGCTGCCTTTGGAGACTTGCAAAGTGGTCTTGTGCCGTATCCATCTATCTGTCTCTCTTCATGGCCTGTTGCAGCCACTCACAGAACTGTGCTGTCCCTCTCTGGGCTGGCTGCTCTCAGGACCCACTGCCTGCTGCCTGCTACCATATGGCCTGCTGCCACCACTCAGAGACATGCAGTGTTTGTGCCTCTGTAACTGCCAGGGATCCTGCAACATTTTTAGTTAATCCACTACAGATAGATAGATAGATAGATAGATAGATAGATAGATAGATAGATAGATAGATGATAGATAGATAGATGATAGATAGATAGATGATAGATAGATAGATAGATAGATAGATAGATAGATAGATAGATGATAGATAGATAGATGATAGATAGATAGATGATAGATAGATGATAGATAGATAGATAGATAGATAGATAGATGATAGATAGATGATAGATAGATAGATAGATAGATAGATAGATAGATAGATAGATAGATAGATAGATAGATAGATAGAAGATAGATAGCCAGACACACAGATACATACACACATGCGGGGGGGGGGAATTGGAGACCTAGGGTGTTGCTTCATTCTTTCTCCCTACATTGTTGTTACATTGTTAAATGCTTTTACTTACAATGGTAAGTTTCCAGTGTCTAGAATTGTTGTGTTCCAATCTAATCTCAGAAATAGATGATTCCAAGGAAACCTTAGATACTTCTAAACTTTCTGTATATTTGTTTATTTTATCAAAAGTTATAACTCTCAGAGAACTTTAGTTCTTATTATCTACACCTTTGATGACTAGGATGTAATTGTCACATTAAGCTCATAAAAAATTCAAAACTTGTATTGTTATCAGTTGTTGCTTCTAAGATTTACTGATTTACATATGGAAATACAAACTTAGATGCCATTTTCATGTCTGTGAATTTCTTTACCTTTCAGGTGTACATTCCAGGGTAGACACATGCGGATTAGAAATGTTAGGCAGAATAAACAGAGACACAAAAGAAATAAAGAGACAGGATAGAGTCAGGGTGGTGACCCAATGAATACTGAATCTGCTCGTGTGTGTTAATTTCTTATCATCTTTAAATACCCCATTCTAAAAGAGGGGAATAAAGCAAAAGACTTTTTGTGTGTGGTTTTTTCGAGACAGGGTTTCTCTGTGGTTTTGGAGCCTGTCCTGCAACTAGCTCTTGTAGACCAGGCTGGTCTCGAACTCACAGAGATCCTCCTGCCTCTGCCTCCAAGTGCTGGGATTAAAGGCGTGCGCTACCACCGCCCGGCAGCAAAAGACTTTTTTACATTCTACAAGAACAAAGTGGTCACCATCTTAATACCCAGAACACCAAGTAACCACACCCTAGGATAAGGCATCCAGTTAGTAGCCACACCTTAAATTAAGTCTCCTGTCAATCACCATAAAGGAGCAAGACTAGGACTGAACTCTCTGACCTTTAGTCAAGGTGGAACAAATCCACTTCCGTGTGCTCCAACATGTTTCACTGTGTATTTTTGTTCCTCAAGAAAATGTTTCTGCTCTCTTTTTGCTAAGAAGAGAAATAACCGCATGGTCTCAACACTGAAAGAAATGATGCTATGAAGATGTGTAGTTGGTAAAAGAAAAAAGGAACAAGGTATTTTTTATGAGCTAAGAACAAAAGACATACATTTTTACCCAGTACTTTGGAAAAGAGAGTTTTCTTTTATTTAAAATACAGGCTGCTGGTTTTAGTGTGTGAATAGTCTAGAAAACATTGCAAACCATTTTGTAGATGTGATCTTCTTTTTCTGTAATATACAGGTAATACCCATTACAAAATTTCTCTGCCTAAGAAACCTGGAGGCAGTTGTCATTCCTGTTGGCAGTGTAAAACTCCCCATACATAATAAGATTGCAGAGAGAAATGAGATCATTAAAAACAATGCTTATATTTTATTGACACATTGCCCAGAAGCAAGAACCAAGATCCCTGTAGTCCAACAATTTTTATTTATTTACAGTCCTGCAGAGGTGTTAAAAAATGATCCTATTTATATTCTTCCACTTTGGACATTAATGATTTTGCACTTTGATTGTTAATGACTAATATAAAAATAAAAATGAAATATTTACTAATAATGCCTTCATTATTCAAAATGGTCCTGTTTGTATTCTTCCACTTTGGACCTTAATGATTTTATACTTTGATTGTTAATGACTAACATAAAAATAAAAATGAAATATTTACTAATAATGTCTTCACTACAGTAAGGTATTATTTTCGGTTCAAAATTATCAAAATGTCACTTACTGTAAGATGGACAAGGTTCTCTTTAGTTCTTCCTACACTGGGACATAAAGAAATGGGTAGTATGCTGAGCTCTTCAATCTGGATCTTATCTTTCAAAGTGGGGTGTGATTTACTGTCATTCAGACAATGCCAAGCAGTAACAACTGAACTTTCCATTCAAAAAAAGTGAAAGTCTTACAAGACTTGCTAATGAAGGCATGGAAGGGTCAGTGAACTATCTTCCTTTCGCTCTCCACGCTTCTGCTCAGAATCTAAACACTCATTTGTTCTTCACAGGTCAACTTTGGCAAATCGGCTCATAAAAATATATGCGTTGAAGCGTGTATTCACACATGTGAGGAATTTTCTTACATCTACAATACCTTTCCCCACTATAAATTTCAGATTTCCTCTTATGAAATGAACATTCACTTAGCAGGGATAGATAATGTAACTGAGAGTTGAATGAAAAGTCATTTAAAAGCATTTATATTGTGACAATGTTCACCAAAAATCTCTGGTTATATTGTTCAAAGTTCTGGATAATTTTGGTGTTCAGTTAAATTAATTAAGTGAATGGTTTCTTCTAACCTTCAAAAGATTCCTTTGGGGAAACCACTAATATCATTCTTCCAAATAGACATACTACCAGTCAGTCTTGTAAATTAATATCTCTATATCCATAGGTTAGTACAGTTCTCAGACCTTATCCAAAAAGTTTCTTTGTACATTAGGTGATAGTTAAAACAGAAACACACAAATAATAAAAGAATAGAGGATGCATCAGTGGAATACTCATTCTCAAATGGAGCATCTATATCATTTATATTACAAAGTTCTGGGGCTATCTCAGAAGAGAAGATAGAAAGGTCATATGAGCTAAGGGGCACGGCAGTCCAGAATGAAGAGGTGACTCAGACATAGGAGAATAAACTACATCCATAAAGTCACAGCAGCTATGGTTGCCTGCATAAGACACACACAAATTCAAGCCAGTCAATATTCTATCATGAAAGGACAGGAACTCATGAACCCCCTAACTAACTGAGGAGCTTTAGATAGGAGACGGGTTTCTGGGAGGGAAGAGTCAGTTTTTTCTAAGGGTCCCTGCATACTGACTAGATTTAGATAATGGCTCCACACCCATGAGTGTGTGGGCAGAACTGACTGGACTTGATAGAGTATTTACATAAAAAGAGGAAGACACAAAGTTGAGGTGGGACTCAAAGTTTTATGGCAAATATGAAAAGTGGTGGGGGGTAACTGGGGGTGAATATGAAAAAATATATTATATTAAAATTATCAAAGAATTATATTGAAAGACTTTCTGAACTACTGTATCTTTGTACAATTAATTTGTACAATTAATATGTAAAGTACTTAAGTTCTTTTTGAAATAAAAACTTTGAAGGGAATGTGTTTGAGGCCACACTAATAGTAAGTGAGATTCTTGGTATATCATAGAAACGAGCAGCAGCCAAAAGTGGGAGGGAAGCAAATTAGCACAGATTTTTGAGAAGATTCATAAATAAAAGAGTCAAGTTTGCTTCTTTTAAAAGTACTGATCATGATAATTTGCCCACAGTCATAGTAACTTGCTGTAAATATCTTAGCGTTGTATACTGAGAGGTTTGAACAAAAAAACTGGCCTTGATGACAAAGTCTATTTTCAGAAGATCTATCTTAAATTAATTCTGCAAACTTTCTCATTGCCTATTTCTATCTTGAGGTTTAAAAACTAAATAAGTATATTTTAATTTAAATTCACAGATGATGTTGACACTTTAAAAAAGAGAACATTTTGGATTAGTTATATAGAGCCATATGTATGTTTTATTATGAGATCTTTTAGAGGACTCTAACTCTCTGATAACTAATGTTAATATGGTACCAAGCTCACATACTACTGTGTAAGCAGAAAAAATTAAGAACTTAAGACCAGGAATTAGAGTTGAAACAGTCTCAACTGTATGCAAAGTCACTATTTTATTAGAGAAGGAAAAAGAGATATTTCATAGATAACAATTTAATGTTTTCTTTTTTCAGAAAAAAATCCTTTTCTTTCAAAATTAGGTTTGTCAAAATAAAACCAAGCACGTCTGTTCAATTGTGTGGTTCTACATTAGCCCATTTAGAAAATGGTAATAAAATTTGGGTAAATGAGATCATATAAACAACAGAAACTTATTTCTCACAGTGCTGCAATCTGAAAAGTCCAAGATTAAGCTACAAAAATATGGGTCTGGTGAAGGTCTGCTGGTTCAGATGTCACGGTCTTCTCACTGTGACCTGATATTTGGAAGCGCTAAACCAGCCTCTAGAACTTATCTTGCAATGCCTTTCCTGCCATGATTTAGTTAGCTGTCCAAAGTTTCATATTCTATAACCATCAGCTTGGAATGAGAATTCCAACAGAGAAATTGAAGGAAGATACAAACACTCAAGTCACATTAACTGGAAATAAAAATATAGGGTATATCCTTGCCTAGGATTTTTGCATATTTTATAGTCATCAATCTTCAAAGCTTGCTTTGCAATTTTTGTTTTCCCTTCCCTTCTCTCCTCCCAGGCCCTCCCTCTACTCCCACCCCTCTATTGCTAGCCCCTTGATACACTCCTCCTCTGTTTCTGTTCAGGAAAGGACAGGTCTCCCAAAGATATTAACAAAACATGGAAAGTTGCAATAAGACTAAGCATGTATTAAGTCTAGGTAAGACTAATCCAACATGAGTAAGGTCCTACAAGCCAGTAAAAGTGTCACAGACAACTGCTCCACTGTTAGGAGTCCCAAGAGAGGACTAAGCTACACAACTGGAACATATATACTCAGTGCCCAGGTCAGTCCAATGCAGATTCCCTGCTTACAAATTCAGTCTCTTGTGAACCCCTGTGAGCCCAGGTTAGTTGATTATATGGGTTTTCTTGTGGTGACCTTGATCTCTCCAGGCCCATACAATTATTTCATCCCCCTCTTCTGCAGGATTCCCTAAGCTCTTCCTACAGTTTGGCTATGGGTCGGCATCCATTTCCTTCAGCTCCTGGATGAAACCTCTCTGCTGACAACCGGGGAGTCTCTAATCTATGAATGTCATTAGGCATCAATATATTGACTGACATTTTTTTTCCTTTAGGCAAGTTTGTTTCTATCCTAATGCTCTGGGTCATCTAGCCTGCGGGCTCTGGTAATTCAGGCAGTGTCAGGGGTGGACTTACTCTTCTGCAATGGGCTTTAGGCTAGACCAGCCATTGGTTGGTCACTTCCTCAATCTCTAGGCCAACCTCAACCCAGAACATCCCATTAGCAGAGCACAGTGTAGGTCAAAGGTTGGATTGGTTTCCCACTTGAAGTCTTTCTTGGTCACAGGAGATGGCCAGTTCAGGCTATGTATCTGCATTCTGTATTAGAAGCAGTCATTAAAAGTCTCTCAATCAAAAATAGTTCAAGGCTAGATAGCTTAAACACAGAATTATTCTAGACTTTCAAAGAAGAGCTAATATGAATATTCCTCAAGTTATTTCACAAAATAAAAAGAGAAGGAACATTGACAAATTGTTTCTATGAGGTTACAGTTACCCTAATACCCAAACCACACAAAGACCCAACAAAGAAAGAATTATAGGACAAGTTCACTCCCAAACCTTAATGCAAAAACACCTAATAAAATACTGGCAAACAGAATCCAAGAACATATTTTTTAAAAAAAAAGATCACCTACCATCAAGTAGGCTTTATCCCAGAGATGCAGATATGGTTCTCAGCACATGAAGAAAAAAAAAAAGAGTACATTCAACAACATAAAGTGCAAATGAGAGCACCAGAAACAACAGGAAATGCTGTTTCTACAACAGGAAGACGCGAACATCCCAACACAGATAAAGCAGAAGAAAAATACCTTAAAAATAACTTTATGAAGATGGTAGAGACCCTTAAATATGAAACAAAAAATTCCATTAAAGAAACGAATAAAAAGACAAACAGAAGAATTGGAAGAAATTAATAAATCTCTTAAAGAAAATCTGTCAATGTAATTCACCATATAAACAAAGTGAAAAAAAAAACACAATCATCTCATTAGATGCTGAAAAAAAAACTTTGATAAATTGAATGTCTCTTCATGTTAAAATGTCTTGGAGAGATCAGGAATCCAAGGAACATCTCTAAACATAACAAAAAGCACTAGGCAGTGAACCAATTCAAGTTAGATGGGGAGAAACTGAAAGCAAAGCAAAACAAAAGACCTATATGACCAGAGGTCTCAGAGATATGTTGTGGGGATGGGTGGGGAAAATATGGCCATATGGACCTCTATCAACTCTCTTCTCTACAAATACTGGGGAAAACTGGAAGCCAACATTTTCAAAACTCTGGCAGTTAATCAGAGGCTTGCAGCAACCTAGGAAGCAACTTAATTATTAAAAATATCTAACTCTGTAAGAAGAATGAAACTTGTGACATTGTAGCTTTCTGGCTTCCTAGTCCACCTTCTTGAGCTCTGTGGGAACACTACAAATTGAGAGCAGTCAATCACAAGGGGCAGAATGGAATTTCAACCTTCAATGCCTCATTCTCAGAGAGCTGCTGTTATTTTTCACATTTGAAGGTTCTCTGGGAAAATATATTGGCAGAGTTTCTTTTATTTACTGTAACTTGTAACTCGCCCACTGAAAATGAAAATGCTTTTTTCCTGGAGACATTTATCAAAATTATTTATAGATATCTTTTTTAGTTTGACAAGTACCTGAGGCAATACATAACAGTGAGAACAAATAATGGAAACGTATTAATTCTTAAAAGGAAAATCAATGGATGCACATGTTCATAGGGACTTGGAAAGCTTCTGTATGCTCCTAGACACCTATGGTCACATGTATGTGTGGGGTTGTGAGTATACCATGTGTTGTATACTAAATTGTGTTATTCCCAAATTCATATTGATGTAATAAACCCTAGTATCTCAAAACATAACTTTAATCACAAATGGAAGAATTAGGGTACATTAAGGTCATATTGAAAGTCACTTTAAAATGGCTGGTTATTTTTAAGAGAGAAAGAAGACAAACACACATAGGTCCTATGAAGAGACTGCGAGAAGTTGCCATTTTTAAGAAGAGGGGTTAGACCATTTAGAAAGCCAACACTGGTGGCCCCTTGTTTATTGTTGTGATAAACACCATGAACAAAACCAGCTTGGGGAGAAAGATTATTTCTACTTATAACTTATAGTCATCATCCAGAAAAGTCAGTCCAGGATCTCAAGGCAGGAACATAGAGGCAGGAACAGAGAGGCAGGGACATAGAGGCAGGAACATAAAGGCAGGAACATAGAGTCAGGGACATAGAAGCATTAACTGATGGAAAGACTATGAAAGAGTGTTGTTTACTGCCTTGTGTTCCATTGCTTGCTTATTAAACAAGAAAATACCCCCAGATTCACCAATAGGAAAGTCTTGTGGAAACATCACTTTCTCATGATTCTTCCTTTCCAGATATGTCTAGCTTTATGTCAAGTTAACAAAAAAAAAGTATCCAGAAAAAAGGAACCAACACAGAGTTCAAGTCTTTAGAAAAATAGGAAAATTAATTGCAGGCATTGAAGTCCCCTGTCAGTCCCATTCTATGGCAGGCCTAGCAGCAAAGAATCTCAAGCATACAAGTTCTTAAGAAAGGCCTAAGAAGGCCTCCTCCACTCTATCTGGCTCACAAACATAGCTCCCAGCAATAATACTTAGAGATTTAATCTAAGAACTTATAAACACCACTTCCATTCTGAATAAGGAGACACTCTATGGTGTCAAATGCTGATTAATATAGGTTTTGTGGGTTTAGTTAAGCCTACTTTGCCTTACAAAATACACTTAAAAAGTCTGGGGGTAGAGAGAAACTATTCCCAGCACTGTCACACTGTCTACTTTTCATTACAAAATCATGCAATACATAAAGAAACAGAAAAAAAGCATAACTTAGACAAAGACAAAAACTAACAAATTGAAACTTGGCGTGGAATCGGTCACAGGGATTTCTTAGTAAAACCTTTAAATTAGTTATTTAAAACACATTTTTTTTAAAAAAGAGGAAACTCTGTTCAAGAACAAAAATAAAAAATATAACCAAACCAAAAATGTTATCAGAGAAATAGTAATTGTAAAAGAAAAGAACTAAGTAAGAGAAATTCTAGGATAGAGAAAGTAGAACAACTGAAGAACTTAGTTGAGAACTGGCATCCACTTTCTCTGGATGTCATGGCAAATGACAATAAAACACACCTAAGAGCCACCTCACCTTCCGAGAAACAGTTGTGACGGTACTGCTATAGACTCCAAAACAAGATGCTGTTTGGTCCTCATTATTGGTTTCCTTCCTTGGCTTGGGTTGCTTCCGGTGGCTTCTGGCTGTGGTCCATAAGCCTTGGCAATAGTACTTTACTTCAATACCTTCCGCGCTCTCACAGGACCTTGGTTTCTCTGCCTCAGATGAGGTCTATCTCACCTTCCCTTCTAGGAAGAAACTTATTGCACCCAGATATGATCTATCTTATCTCCTCGACCCATAGATGATATGAGGGATTTCAGCTCAGTCATCTAGTTTTTTAAAGTTTTTATCTCTTTTTTAAAAAATAAATCTTTTTCTTTAATTTTTTCCATTTAATGCAAAACAACATTATTGATTTATCCAGTTAAACTAGTTGGTAGGTGAATTTGGAAGTTTATATTTTGTTATGACATTCTTATACCTAAATGGAGGGAATTTGTTAAAGGTAAGTGATTAGCCGTGTGTAATTATGAGAGTTCCAACACTGTATTTCTACATTTATGTTCATATGCTTACAGGATGAACAAATGTTGCATCTATAACATAAGAACAGTCAGAACTAGAGAGCAAAATTCTAGAAACATTGAAGAATTAGCAGCTTTCCTCTTTTTATTTATTATTTTGGCTCTTTTTTATATTAGGAAAAATTCTACATGGTCACAGAAACAGGCAGTGAGGTTGAGAAATGGTAATTAGAGTTAGGATCATAACATAATCTAGAGTGGATAGAAAAGGGAAGGAAAAGCTTCATTTGCAGAAAACAAAAAGCAAGGATGGCAGAATGAATCTCACTGAGTAGGAAAAAGACCAGTGACCACAGAACAAGGTGGAAACACTGTACAGGTGACCATAGACAATGTTCGAGTGAGATGGTGTTTCCGTGGACACCATCCTCATTGTCCCTGCAATTACATTTTAGAGCTAAACAGAGAATCATCACTTACATCTACAGGTACACACTTGATGGCGGTGCCCCAAGGCTCTTTGTTACTATGCACTGAAGTTCTCACAGGAGAAATATAAGACATTTAAGAATTTCATTGTGTGGCCAGGTGATGACTAAAAATGGTTCAAAGTTCGGCAATATTCTGAACTGTTTGGCAGAGCTGAGAGACTATAATATCTATATTATATCTCTATATATATCTACATATATATGTATGTATGTATGTATGTATGTATATGAGAGATGAGCGACTATAAGGCAAAATAATATCATCTTGAATACTTGATGTCCAAACACCATGTGTGTTCTAGGTCAGCTTTAACTTTCTTGAAGTTTTGAGGATTAAGAAATCATTTATGCTCCATTAGCCAACCCAATCTAGGTAAAAGAGAAGGCAGCATCTCAGTCACAGTATGGGTTTCTAGAAAAGAACAATTAAATGAAAAAGAAAAAGTTTGAGTAAGACGTGGTGCCCGTGTCCATAGTCCCAGTACTCAGTATACTGAAGTTGGAGAATTCTAAATACTTTGTCACACAGGGTAGGATAATAAAGCCCTGTTTCAAAATGGATCTAAAAACACAAATACAGTCCTACCTTTACTCAACAAAGATTCTACCCATTTAACTGCTAAGTTCCCAGACCAAATTTATGGTTGGTGTTTCTACATTGACAGACATATTCTAGAACTTTTTTTTCTACTTATATTTACTCGGTGTGTTTTTCACATCATGCATCCTGATCCCATTCATTTTCCTGTCTATTCATATCCACCCTCTGCCCCTGCAACCCCCACCCCCAGTGAAACAAAATTTAAGAGAAAAACAAAAATAAAAAAAGGAAAAAAATTCATCATGGAAGCTGCCATGTGACACAGTGAGTCACACAGGAAACTCCTTTGTCCATATATCTTTTCTTGCAAGTGTTTGAGTGTTCATTGTAAAGAGTCATTGGCCGGCATAAATGGTTCATCCACTGACACAGTCTATCTGAGCTAATGGGAGCTCACCAAATCCGCCTGGACTGGGAAGGAACAAGCATAGGACCAAACTAGTTCCTCTGAATATAGTGGACAATTGCATGGCTGGGGCAGACTGAGGGGCCACTGGCGGGGTGGCACCAGGATTTATTGATACTGCATGCACTAGCTTTTTGAGAACCTATTCTCTTTGGATGTATACTTTGCTCAGCCTAGATATAGTAGGGAGCGCCTTGGACCTTCCCCAAAGCAATGTGCTTTACCCTCTCTGGGGAATGGATGGGGGGGGTAGCAGGGTATGTGAAGGGAATGGGAGGAAGGGAGTGAGAACTTGGATTGGTATGTATGATAAAAAAAAATATAGTTCTTTTCTTTTAAAAAAATAAAATAAAATAATCATTGGTCTGATTCACTGACTCTAATTACTACAACACCTACGATGCTGGGCCCTCACTAGGACTTTTCTTGGATATCCTGCTGTTGTGGCTCTGTGTTGTGGAGATCCTGCAGCTTTGGTTCTTCGTGCCAGGCCCCTTCACATGGTCCAGCATATCACACAGATGGGGTGAACGTGGCCATAGGCCAAGTCGCAACCCTGGCTTGAATCTAGGCAGCCACAGGGTTGGTCAGCTCACCAGTTCTCCCCTGCCCTCACCACTTGAGTGAGCTCTCCAGCATTACCCTGGCTAAGTCACCCTCGCAGCAATGAGGGAGCGGTGGGTCCAATTCTCCTGCTCACATGTCCTCAGGATGGGCTCTACCCAACCTGCACCATCAAGCCAGCGCTACTGTGTTGTCCAAGTGAGGTGCATGGGCAGCTCTTCCGAGTGCTGTGCCAGGTGAGGGGCTGGAGCAATGCTACATTTCTGAGCCCAGGACCAGGTCCTCCATCTGTCTCATGCACTAATGATTGGGTGAGTGGGGCATCTGTCCTCTACCTGTGCCAATATGTGTGAGAGGAGTAACGGACACAGCGCTCCCTTGTTTGAAACTTTGGAGCTGGGTCACCTACACTCTGATAACAAGACCAGGGAGGATCAGGTCTGCTTTCCTGAGCGCTGCAACTGGTAAGGGAAAGAAGGGAGAAAAGGGGGGTTTCTTTTCTCCACCCACACCATCGCTGACAGAGAAGTAGTGGGGGCAGTTTCCCATGCCTACCACTTCAGGGCTGGCTCACCCAGACATCCACCAACAGGGTTTGCACAATTGTGTTGCCCAGGTGAGGTTTAAGGGCCTGTTCTTCCAAATGCTACAGCTGGTAAGGGCTAGGGTCAACTTTGCCAACTGCTTCAATCTCTGATGGGGAGGATATGTTAACAAAATTTATACAACAGAGAAACAGCATACAACTATAAGTAAATGAATTGAACAAATTGCTATTAATACAGGAGGCATTTTAACTGAATGAAGAACAATATTATCTACATATTTATAATAGTTGCATTACTGCTGAGCAAAATGTACAAAATCTAAAAGGCGGGAGTTTTGTTTCAATAGAAGCAATGAAAATTACACATCACAGCTGCACTTTCATATTTTTATACCTCAAGTACTAAGGATACCTTTAGCCAAAATGGCAGTCTGACATCACGTATGCGTAAACAGATTCTGAAAGCTTGAAAATTTTGAATAGATTGTCTCCAGGTTTAATACAACATGAAGCCACCACTAACAAATGAAAGAATATATGTAACATTTTATTAATAAGCATTTGTCATAAATTCATAAATATTTGTCTCATAATGTTCACTGTGTGGCATTTAAGTTTCCTTTGGTGTTCTTGCCAAAGATATTCTTACTTCACATTTGACTCTTCTAGGAAGCAGTATCTGACTTCTGTTTGTAAAGTCTCTCATTTTCTTTTCATCTGCAGTTTGGTCGCCACAAAGGAAACGAACAGTGCAAGACCTCGCAGCGCTCCAATGTCCCCTTCGGATTTTCTGGACAAACTAATGGGGCGGACATCAGGGTACGATGCAAGAATCAGGCCTAACTTCAAAGGTAGCTATTCTGTGTACTTCCTCGGGTGTGGTGTGCTTAAAGAAGTGAAGTTTTCAAATTGATTCTGCCAGAAACTCTAGCACTTATTTCCAATAGTCTTTGAAATACTGTATTAATAAGAGCTGTGCCTGCAAGAGAAAAGCCGTGTTCATGTTTAAAGAAAGCATAATGTGCCTGGTGTGGACAAACAGTACTGTTCTTTCCTTAATAGTTATTTATTATTTGGTTGGTTTTGGTTTTTCTGAGACGAGGCCTTGCTGTGTATTCCATATAGCCAAAGCCACTGTCATGCTCATGGCTATTGTCCTGCCTCAGTGTCAATAAGGTAGTATTATAGGTGTTTTCCACCATGCCTGGTTTCTAAATACCTGTATGTCTTACATCAGCTTTTTGCTAGAGGAGTGTGTGTGTGTGTGTGTGTGTGTGTGTGTGTGTGTGTATTAATGCCTATCTGTTATCTCACTGCCTGGAGCAAAAGTTTAGCATCAGTAGTCCAGATTTTATTTCTATTTCTATAAACCAGAAGCAACCAGAAGAAATAATAAATTCCTTTTTAATTTTCAGGATGGGAATTAAATGAACATATTTTTTGAGCTCTGGTTTGCCTAGAAACTTTTGTTGTAAAATTTAGGCACTTGTTAGAACAATCTATGTTTTAGAGAATATGGGTTATTTGATGCATAGTCATCCATCCTGATAGTTTGTTTGCTATTGGCATCTTATATTAAAATAGTTAATTTATCATAATTGATGGACTAGAGCCCCTACTTTGCCCTACAGCTCTAGCTTTGTGTTGTGCAGTTTTCACAGGCTATACAAATTTATAAATAGCATATTATCTTTATATCATTTATACATCCTCATCATAAGTATAGATTTGCTACACTAAAATTCCAAATTTTAAAATTGCATAGGAAAAATCAGATTTATTAATATTATTCATTCATATCAAACCACCAAATTTCTTGTGAGTGGTAAAATGCCACTTAGTTCAGAGCAATCAAGTTGATTGTCGTAGACATTGTTGCAGCTTTTGTATTTCTCCCTCAACTCTTTTCCTTTTCACTCTTTCATTTTTTAAGAATATTTTTTCTCTAGAAAATGAAATTGGAAAGGAAAGGATGAGCCAGGCCTTTGCTTGGTGTTCGCTGTTGAGTTTTGCCCCTTACAATGGCCTGGCTGTGGAATACCCCTTAAAGACACAAGTGTTTGCGCACTTGGTCTCCAGCTTGTGGGATGTGCTATAACTTCCAGCTGGTAATGTCTAACTGGAGGCAGGGTGGCTGGAATTAAACAATTTAGCCTGACCTGAGCTCTCTGCTTTTCTGAAGACTTGTGAGGAAGCCATGCATTAAATTCCTGCCACCTGGACCAAGCTGGTCCCAGCCAAACTTTCCTTGCCGTCATGGATTGTGTACCCTGAAACTGTGAGCCAAACAAAGCCTCCTTCCCTTACTCACATCGTTTCAGTACAGTAATGTGGGATGTTCCTGATGCACAAGGCTTGCCAATGATGGGAAGAAGGCTTTAGTCTGGAGGCACCAGAAAGTATCTTGTTTGTACTAATTGTCAACAAAGTTATTTATAATGTTTCAAACTGTCCTGATGCCAACTAAGAACAAGCTTGTTTCACAGGAAATGAGGAAGGAGAATGATTCTGAGGTCCTTTTACTCATTCCTGCTCCGCTCAGTCTTCATTTGTATTGATATAATACTTTATTTCATCTGTCAGTTTAATTTAAAAGTCTTTTACTTTTTATGCCATTAAGCAAATTATGAACTTCCTCCCATCTTCTTTGATACATTAATTAATTCTCACTTTTATTTGGCAATACAATTATCCCTAGACAATAAAAACTGTTTCCAGATCTTCTTTAGTGAAGCAAAATTTTTTCTGGTATCATTTGAAACTTGAAGCAATCTTAATAGAACAATTGAACAGCAAATAACAGATTAATCATATTATAGTAACATTGCATTTAACTAAAATATTCTAGCAGACACTCTTGAAACTTACTTCTTTTCGTTGTTACTAATCTTGACTTGTTCCATTGGCCTTTCATGATCTTTATTATGATTTGGACTTCAGCAGAGAGTATTGTCAATAAACATTCAATTCTCAAGTCCTCACAAATATTTATTTTATACCTGTTGATATCTTATTTTATCTCTAATGTTGACTCTTTTGAAAGATAGAAATGACATTACTTGTTTTCATAGTGTCCTTGTGATTTCTCTTTACTTGTGGTATTTATAAATTAATACCTTTCTGAATGTATTACAAATCAATGAACACTGCTAGTGTTCGTCTGACTCTGTTTACTTATATGTAAATATGCATAGATAATATTATATATATATGCTATCTATAGAATAACACTTAATGTATTATACCTACATATTTTGTTATATTAGCTGAATATTTTAAGAATATTAGGGGAGAAGAGTGGGAGGAGGGGGAGAAGAGTGGGAGGAGGGGGAGGGAAAGGGGAGGCTGGGAGGAGGTGGAAATTTGTTTTTTTTTCTTTATTCTTCTTTTATCAATAAAAAAAACAAACAAAAAAAAGAATATTATTTTCTTATTTTGAGCTATTCCTGTGTACCAAAACACAATTTTTCTTGCTCTTTTGGGGAAACAGCTTTCTCTTTGTATGTCTACATATTGTAAGATCATTGTGACACTGTCTATTGAGGAAGATACTTTTCTAAAATTATATATGTCTACATAGTCAAAGTATATTATAGTTTTGTTCTACTTTTATTTTTTAAAATGTTTTAATTAAAATAGAATCACTTTTGTATTACCTTTTATCCTTCCAGCCCCTCACAGTTACCCCTGCTCTAATCACTCCTAAGCCCCGAAAGTCTCACCTAGATAGCCTCTTTTAATTACTGTGTTGCAGATAGATATGTGTAAACACACAAATATTTAAATTACTCTTGTTTCATGTAGATATGCACACATGTATAAATACATTCTGTGGAGTCTGTTACTGTTGATCGTGCATATATGTTCCAGGGCCTAACACTCTCCACTTGACAACCAACAAGCATGCTCACTTCAGGGAATGTCGATTCTCTTCCCAGCAGTTGTTAGTTTCCTCTAGTTCTTTGCATAGAAGTGGGGCAGCAAGACATGCCCCTTCAATGTTATCATATCCATTGACATTCTAGGAAAGACTGTGCCTACAGATGATGTGTTGATCCTCTGGATCTTAAAATATTTTCATCCTTTCTTCTATGATAGTCCCTAATTCTTAAATGGAGGAGCTGTGATACAGATATATTGATTGGGGTCCTTGCAGTCCATTGACTTACCTTTAAATTACTATTTATATAGTAATTATCTAGCTTTTAAGTTCAAAACATTCTCAAATAATCAAAATAACAAATACAATAAAAAACCCACCTTTTAAAATTAATCTACTTCACTGCAAGTTAGTGATCTGAAATCATGACACTCAATCCGTTACTAGAAGCAAGACCATTAGCTTTGATAACCACTACAACTAGCAACATAGCATGAAGATATCACTTCCATCTAACTTCCAAATTCCCAATTATACTTCATCAGCTATTTAAATAATAATGATTCCTTAATAGTGCTATCCAGTTTACAATCACTGTCTGAAACATCTCTTCATTTTTTTAAAATTGAAAGTATGCTTTTCATACACTATATTCTCATAAGTTTCCACTCTCTTGAATGATCCCATGTCCTCCCAATCTCCCCACCTGCTCAAATCCATACCCCGTTCTTTCTCTCTAATTAGAAAACAATCAGACATCTAAAAATACTTTGGCATTAAAGTATTTTTTTCAGTTACTTAGAAGAATATAACTTACCTCTCATTTGTCAAGTATTTCCTCAACTGTATTTTCTTTATAGTTTATCTTGGCTGTATAAGTTTATCTTGG
Source organism: Microtus pennsylvanicus (assembly GCF_037038515.1). Classification (NCBI taxonomy): domain Eukaryota; kingdom Metazoa; phylum Chordata; class Mammalia; order Rodentia; family Cricetidae; genus Microtus; species Microtus pennsylvanicus. Next base: position 93,377,293 of record NC_134587.1, read on the forward strand.
CTATATTATTATAGGTTGCATATTACCAAACATAGTTTATATTGATATTTATCATTACTGATAACTTTCACATTGTTACCCATTAAGATATATATACATATAAGAGATATATCTAACTAAATATACACAAACATTACATACACATGTTTGCAGATATTTTTGTATTTACTTTTTTAAGTGATCACTGAAGACCTTGGTTTTACATTGATATTTACAGGTCTATAAAGTTTATATCAGTTTCTCAGTTTTCATATTTTCTCATCTAAGAGCAGGAACTTGACTCCCATTACCCTCCATACAATTATTTATTTGATCAAAGTGTAACGAATCTCTGGTGCTACTTTGTTTTGTTTGTTCCCCACATTGGTTGCAATCTGAAATCCTTCTTTGTGTATCCTCCTGAGAAGAGTGTTCCTCAAATTCCATGTCTATGGGTTAGGAACAGAAAAGCACACACTCCCTGTTCTTTCCTGGATCTTAAACCTCATCATATTTCTCACTGTATAATGCACTTCCCACTTGATCTCTACCTAACATGCCATGTCTTGTAGCCGTTCCCTACAGAAATACAGGAGAGAATCCTGCAAAACTCTAGGGATCGCCGACACATACACCTATCTTACAACAGCCATCTGAAAAAAATTGGAACTGCATTTCTGTGAATAGAATAAATGAATTTCTATTTTTATTCCTAAAGTACAAATTATAAATCTGTATTTATAGTCATGAAGAATATTTTGCTCATTTAAGAAAAAAGAGAGTTCTCCCAAATGACATGTATATTCATTTAGCTAAAATAAAAACAAATCTCTAGGTTGGGTTATTTTTCATCTTTAATTATACTGTCTTTAAGAAGGGTAAAGCTTTGGTACAGAATTCTGTTACAAAATCCTTAGAGTCATTCTTATGAAAATTTGCGTTGTTTGTTCTACACTGGCCCAATGAACACTTTCTCCACTGTGATTAAAAATAACATCTCCACCAAGTGTCTGAATTGCACTTTGATATTCTGCTTTTCCTTCATTTCTAAACTTAAAAGCCATGTTCTATGTCTTTAAGGGACATTTAAAAGAGAGATTGCCACTGAAAACATCTGCAACTACTGTCATTTGCTTTTCAGGCCAAGGATGTGGACGGTAATGAACAATTTAAAAGCACAGTTGGCCATATGGATGCTGTAGCAGTTATTTGCTCTGTTGCTAAACATAGGGGTGTATTGGATGGATATAACAGCTTTCACATTGGCACAGAGAAGTAACAGATTGGCCAAGGGCTGTTAAACAGGTGCCGCCAGTGATAGCAAGTAGATTTACCATCTTCTCAGAGTTTCATACTCCATAAAAGTTTTCTAAAGATACTTAAGATAAAAAGGAAACTCCAAAATTGCTGGCTCCTCTGACCTGTTCAAGTTTTATGGGTAGAACATAGTTTATTTAAAGCATGACCATGCTGTATTTATCTCGTTCTTTGATTCTCTCTCCATGCTCACTGTCCTCAGCTGGGCCCATTCTTTATTACTCTCATGCCATTACAAAAATCTCCTAAATCCCACCCTCCCAAACTTTCATTACTCAGTAAAATTAGGGATTCCACAACAGTGTAAGGATACATCCTTGTTCTAGTTATTTTAGTTTGCTTTGATGAAATATCAATAATTAAAGCAATGTGGCAATGAGAGAAGTCACGGCATAGAGGCGACAGTCCAAAACAAAGGGAAGCCAAGGCAGAAACTTGGCGACAGAAACCAGAGCAAAGAGCATGCAGGAATGATGCTTACTTACTGGCTTGTTCAGCTTGCTTTTTTATATAACATAGGACACCCGTCCAGGGTTGACATCATCTACAATTGATCTTCCCATATCAATCATTAGTTTAAAAAAATGTACCAAAGACTTACCCCTGTAGGAGCCAGCCATGATAAGCTAAATATGAACAGATCATCCAAAGGAAGTTCTTTACTTCCAACCATTATCACCTGATAGAGTAAGACTCAGCCATTGATAAGTTTAATGGAAGCCTAAGTCTCAGTAGTTTACCCTGAAGCAATACCTGGTTGCAGGAAGGACAATAAACTAAGATTACCTGAGCACCACCCAAGAACAGACCATACAAAAGAAATGCCTAACATTCCAACTGCTGTAGATAGAACCACCTACCAGCACACACTTACCAAGACACCCCTAAACAGCCAATCAGATGTTCTAAACCTCAGAAACCTCTCACCCCCACCTTTACTACTATAAAAACCCAACTCTAACTGAGTTTGGGACTCTCCATTTATTCCACTCTGTTAGACATGCGGAGAGACCAAGGTTGCAAACTTGCATAAAATAAAGACTCTTTGTTTTTACTCCGTCTCCTTGTTGGCTTTTGGGGGACTTCGCAGATTTGGGCATAATAATCATAGGCCCATCTGATAGAGGCAATTTTTCAGTTGAGGTTTCCCCTTTCAGGGTGTCTCTAGCTTGTGTCAAGATGATATTTTTTTCTTTTTTCTTTCTTTCTTTCTTTTTTTTAAAGATTCACCACATTGCTGCTTTTATTAAGCTCTACACCACCTCTTCCATCAAGGAAAGAGAAGCAACCACTTCACTTGGTCTCAATATCGTTCGTAAGATGAAAGAGGCAATGGATGGCTTCAAGTATCTATAATTCATGCTCATGAATGTTACTGGGAGAACCTAAAGGCACCTTTGGAAATGAAAATGACAAAATTTGATCAACACACTCTTACAGTCACATTATCAAGCATCTATAAAGGCCCCAAGAGGATCATGAAGTATATAACAAAAACTTTGACATAACAAGAGTCCTGGATCTAAAACATTGACCTTCATAACCAAATTCATGTTTATTTTAATATTTCAAAATGATATAAATATATTAATATTATTTACATATGCACATGTCTTTTGAATGAGTATGTATTGTACTTTTTAAAAACTTATTTAGAATTTGATGCCTGAATTCATTGTCCTTTTTTGCATAGGGAAGAATGCATAAACTCTTAACTAATTGATTGAATATCAAATAGCATTTGTGTGGATTACACACAGGCAAAAAACATATCTGACAAGACAAAGTATGAAGTTTAGAGCCGAGACCACCAGAAGTTTCTTTATTTTCACATTAAATTTGAAAATGACTATTTACTTTGTTAATGGCCTACTGCATTTTGTTGGTGACATCATAGAGTGGCATGGACTGTATTTGTGGAGCTTTAACTGGCAATCTTTCTTTTTGTCCTTGCTCTTTTGTAGAAGCATGTTAGTTTGCTCAGGACATTCTTTGACCTTTATATTCAAATCTCTGTTCAACAGAGAGTGGCATTACCATATTTTAGGGAAAAAAAATCAACGATTTCAGTGGTTTCTCCTCGTAATATGATATTTACTCTTTAAACCTTTGTGGGATAATGAAGATGTGCCCTGAGACATTTGTTCATTAAAAAAATGCTTTAGAGTTGAAAATTTTAAATTATTTTGTCCTAATTTTATTTCCTCTGCTATTATTCATACTTTTTTTGAATTAAAATCACACGTAAAAGATGCTACGAAAATTAATTAGAGAAACAATTAAATTACCATTTACTCTATGCCTAGTGCAAATCAAAGTTTTACAGCAAAGGCCCTTCTCGATAAAAACAAGGATAGCAAGTTACCTCCTTCTGTTTTCTTTATCTCAATTTCAACAAATGATTGGGGCCCTGAGTCCTTTGGCAGCTCCCCAGGCTGTGGTCCCCAGAGTACTGGTATCTGCATCTTATTTTGCATCTCCATCTGCATTTTATTTTAAAGTGAATGAAATCAACACTAGCAAATTCGTGTTTTTCTGTTTAAGGGAAAATCAAAAGGTATGACATAATTAGTCTGAAAGTGAAGACTGACCCTGAGACCTGTATTCCTGCTGTAATTAGCCAGAGAAAATAGCAGTGTTTTGCTGTTAGGTGGAATCACACCTTAGGAGCCTGGAAATGCCAAATGCTCCCTCCAAATTTTAAGGATACCATCCACCTGTGTGTATGTTCAGAGGCCCTCACTTTAGACTTACATAGAGTGAAGGAAAAATTTACCTCTAACACTTAACTGTGATGTCACACTTTCCTTTTGATGAAATATAAAGAAATGGTGGAGTAAAATCCCTATTCTCTTCCTTTATTTAAAAGTTTTTATTTTCATTTACGTACCAAACAGTTTCCCCTCTGTCCCCTCCTCACTCCTCCCAACACTGTTTTCCTCCCACCCTTTACCCCCATCCACTCCTCAGAAAGGGTAAGGCCTCCTCCAATGAGGAGCCCACAAAGTCAAGCATATCAAATTGAGGCAGGACCAAGCCCCTCCCTTCTGTATCATAGCTGAGCAAGGTGTCCCTCCCTAGGGAATGATCTCCAAAAAGCCAGTTCATGAACTAAGGATAAATCCTGGTTCCACTGCTAGTGGCCCCACAAACTGGACAAGCCACAGAAATGACCCACAGTCAGAGGGCCTAGTTGGGTCCTATGCAGGTACCCCAGCTGTCAGTCCAGCCAGAGAGCTCCCACCAGCTCTGGTCAGCTGTCTCTGTGGGTTTCCTAACCACAGGTTCTATGGATATTTACCTCAATTTATCTCAATAAGATATTTTTTGCTCATTTGTTTGATTTTTCTATTTTCAACTTTATGTTTGAGATTATAATATTATTGAAGTATTTCTCGTTTTCCTTTCCTCCTCTGAACCCTTCCTACCATACACCATTCATGCTCTTCAAATTTATGTTTTTATTGAGTAATTGAATTGCATCCATATATGTATATAAACATAAATATACATATATTCCTAAATAGAAACTGTTCGATCATATTATTAATTGGGTGTATATTTTCCGGGCTGACCGCTTAACACTAGAGAGCCATTTACTGTTCTTTTCCCTGGAAATGACTCTCCCACTAACAGCTTTACACATTGCTTATTATTTTTTGTGTAGGGTCGAGAATTTATGGAACTTTTCCTATCTGCCTTGGGATTCCATTAATGCCTGTTTAGTCAGTTCACATTTGGAGAGTCATGGTGGTGAGACTTTTGTATGCTGCTTCTGATATTGCTAGCAATCATGACCCCACAGCAAATGCACTGAGTGTTTGACTCTTGCAGTCTCTCAAACTTCTCTTTGGTTTGTTTCCTGAGCCAAAGGTATGAGAGTGTTTGGTAGATGGACTCAATATGACTGGGCTCCAAAGCTTAGCCTTCAATTGGTGTGGGTTTCAGAAACAAAAAATTTAATGTTGTAGGCATGTGTTTTTATACTCACACAGAGGATAAAGATTGAATCATTTTTATGCAACCACCCATACCCCAAACACAAAATTATTTTTAAATCATATTACCTTCACATAGTTAGAATTTTGGATTTATGCCACATTTGCTATCTAAAATTATTGTAACAGTGTGAACATGCACAAGTCATGAATATGGCATTGGTCCCCTTGCTGACACTATTTTAGAAAGAACGTTAGGTCATTCGCAAAGGTCACGAATCATCATCTTGTAATTTTCTACAGCAGTGTTGGGAAGTGAGGAGGAACTTCAAAATTTACAAACAAAACAGTATTCCCACTTTCAATTTTTATAAGAAAACCTAACTACATATTAAGAATGAGAGAAATACAAAAAAAATGCATCTGTAGGGAAGGGAGCTTTAAGGCATAAGAGTCTTATGTACTCCATCAAAAGTTAACAGAAGACATCTTCAATTAAAATGAAGAAATGAACCTCCAAAGAAGAAATGGGCACCATGGAAAAGCATCCCATGAAACAAGGCAGTGGGAACATTTCCCAGTGCACTGTTGGCAGCACACATTTTAACCAGGTTGTCTGCTATGTTATAAAGAAAAATATATTGGGTTATAGGACCAAGGAAAATGAAACTGCTATAGTATCTAAAGAGTTGCATACATAGACAGATGGATAATCTAGATATTTCAGACCCTGTGGTTATGACACACATGGAGGAAGCTATGTGGAAAACAATACAATTATCAATTTCGAAAAAAGGATCTATAAAAAATGAAATTAAATTAGGTATTTTTCTGGCTTCCTTTGTTTTCCCAACTCTTTGTAAATTGACCTAATTCTGACCTACTTTTCCTCTGAACATTGCTCTTCTGTGAATACAAATTTGTTCCCTTATGACATACATAAACCTTTATATTCAAACCCCTGATCAACTAGGGGTGGTAATACCACACTCAGAACATGTGTATAAGTTAACAAGACACTTGGAGAATATTTTCATTGCTACAATAATTTTAGAAAATGAATATAACATAAAATGATAATTTAAATCTGTGCAGGTAATAAGATATCAAAAATATTTTTGTGTTTGGGGTATGAAGAGAAGATTCAGTCTTTAGCTTCTGTGTGAGCATCAGAACATATACCTACACCATTAATTACCTCATTTAGATTACTTTAGGTAAATACACAAAGAATCTCTCTCCTTTCTGTTCTTATTGTTGGTGTGTGTGTGTGTGTGTGTGTGTGTGTGTGTGTGTGTGTGTGTTGTATGCAGATGTACATACCATATACTCAAATGTAGGAATCAGAAGTGGGTATTAAGTGTCTCTCTATATGATTTTGTCCTATATTGCCTTGAGAGAAAGTCTCTCACTGAACTGAGAGTTAGCTGTTTAGGCTATAATGACCAGAGAGTTCCTGAAACCCACTAGTCTCCACCCATCAACGTTGGGGCTGCAGGTACATACATGTATGTCTAGATGATTTTATTTGGGTACTTAGGATTGGAACTCAGGTCCTTATCTTTGCATAGCACATACTTTTACCCACACAGTCATCCCCCAAGTTTCCAACAAATCTGTTTAAAGAGTTAATGATTATTTTTCTATAAAAAGAAAGATAAAGATAGGCTTAGAGGCTATTTTTCTATACTAAACTTGAAAATAAATTTACTCTTATGTATTAACTAAGGAAATAAAATAAATTATTCTCATATGTTAGCTTGTATATTTTTATAAAATTAATTTAAATAAATTTTAAAGCAGAGAAATTTAACATATACAACAAAATGTTTCATTTACATAATTATCAGCTAATTACAAAACTTGGGGCCAGATAATTGAATGTTTGTAGAACATTATGTAAAGAATATTAGGGGAAAGAACATAGAGTAAGAAAATATGATTTTTAAAATTTGACCTGACGGTGCTACTTATAGCACCTAAAATGGCCTCTTTGGCATTTGATAACTTGGATATCTTGATGAATAAGTGGTATAATATTGCCCACTCCTGGATTATCTTGGAGTAAATAATATCTTGTACTTGGTAAGAAGTTAAGAGTTAACTGATCCCAGATCTAGCTCTGGTACATCAGTGTCTCTCTGTGAATCTTCCATTTGCTCTACACAGGCTTTAGAAATTTAGTGAGGAAGTGAGTAACTGAACCTAATAATAATAAAATTCCTTGACTTTATGGTGACTGCAATCAGACATTGAAAAGGGATTGGATAATTGTTAAGCAAGGAATCTTCTCTTTCAATAAAACATTGGCAGAATCATCAAAATTAGCTTTTAGAATCCTAAAAATAAAGCACATGCTCGTAACAGTCTGAGAAGTGTTTATTCAAGAAAATTGATGGAATTCTTTAACACCAGAATGTATTTAAACTTGGTTTCATGCCCAGGTTTATAGTAGTCTGAAATGCACCATTGCAGCAGCTTCTACGAGAACAAGCAGCGCTGGTCGCTCTTTAGATAGGATATCTAGAGAGGGTTGTCATTGTGTGGCCTGTCCATACTGTCATGACAGAAGATTATAATTCCTTGCCTTAGACCATATTTGGGGAATGTCATGATTCTCTGGACATTTGTTGAAAACAATCAGAAGCTGGATTTGCTCTCTATTGTTCCCAACTGCAAGTAAGAGTCTGTTCAGTATACTAAACAAACCTGAGGTATGAGAAGCTTATGAAACTTGGAAAAGCTCTCCTATGTTCTGACAACTGTGGAAGTTATACAGGGCTGAGGGCTATGTGTACACCCAGAGGACACTGAAGAGAAGACCATTCTGACGGAGTCTGGGCCCTGTGCTAGGAACAGAAAGATAAGATAGAGAGTAATATCTTCCTGAGCGTAGAAGCTGTTCCTCAAAGAAAATGACACTCCCTGACTGAGTACATAATTACAGGCTCAAGAAACTCAAGAAACCACTCTCCAACCATTCTGACCTTAAAGCTCACAGAAAAAAGAAAAATCAGTGACTAGAAATCACTGTAAATTGCTGACCAACAAAGAATACAATCTAAAAGCAATAAAAACTGTGAATTGGAGGTAAAAGCGTGTTTGGGACTGAAGGTGTACCATGACACATTGTCTAGATATATATCACCATAGCTTATGTAATGCTTCCTATTTTCAACAAAGTTTTAGAAGACATGCAGAGACAGAAAAATATTCTGAGGAAAAGAACAGAAGAATTTCTCTAAAGTGATTCATATGTGACTATCTTCATCATGTGACTATCTATCTTCCTCATGTGACTGTCTTCATCATGTGACTAACTTCATCATGTGACTATCCTCATCAGACAGTCAGTAATCAGCTACTAATTCTAGGTTAAAATATTGACTCTGCCTTCTCATTTCCTTCTTGCTTGTACAAAGTCCGAGATCAGCCAGGATTGGTTGCATTTGGTCTTTCTAGGGCATGAAAATAGACCTCCACAATATGCAGTCTTTATATTCACTAGAATACATTTTTATATATGACACAGTATTTATGTTCAAAGGACATCATACCAACCTTGAGAGTTTTCACTAAGTGCAGGAATGTGCATCTGTGCACATACAAAAAAAAAACTCTTTTTTTTTTTTTACAATAATGAAAAGCACAGAATGACTTGGACATATTTTAGGTAGGCATCCATCAGCCTCTATAATATTCTTCTCTTTTTCCAGGGCCTCCGGTTAATGTAACATGCAACATATTCATAAACAGCTTTGGCTCCATTGCAGAAACAACTATGGTAAGTCTCTCTACTTTGTAACAAGTTTCACACCTGATTAATTTGTAATTACATTAGTGGGAATTGACAGCTTAATTTGATATAATGAGATTTTAATAAATGAACTTAGTGGAATGACTAAATTACTATCAACTATAGATAATAATGTCTATCTAGAAACTATTAAAGAACAAAAAAAGCATTAAAAACAAGATTGGATTTTCCTAATTCAACACTATAGCGTTAGAGTTCCATTTAAAATTAAAACTCTACCAGATTATTTATTTCCAGTACTCAACAGGCCACCATATGCATAATAGTATATACCTTGATATTTCATTATTCTCCATGCTTATGGTCTACATGTACCGTACTCTTGTGTATCCTACTAAATTCCCTTCTCAAGTGAATAAAGCACTTTCCCAAACATAAGAAAGATTTATAATAAGTGATAGTCCTACAGGTACAGGTTTTTCATCCCAACTACTCAGGAGTCTGAGGCAGGAAGATTACGGGTTCAGCTGCAGTGTGGGCTGCAGAGTAGGTGGCAGGCTAGCCTAGGAAATTTAGATGTTATCAAACTGAAAAAGTGGAGGGAAAACGGTGAATTGGGGAGCTGTGGCTTCATACCAGGTGCTTCCCCAGAAGTGGAGCCTTAGGTTTAGACCTCAGTATTATAATCAAAAGAAACTCAAAGCTAAAATAATCTACACAAACTATAATTATTGTGCATTTTCATCTAACAATTCTGTCTTACTGAGGGAACTACATACAATTAGGTTAATAAGGCACGAGAAAATAAAGCTGAGCATTATAGATATACCAACTTTGTTTTTAATAATAATTAAATATTATGTTGTACATTCTTGTATGATCTGTCATACTAATCGTTAAATTTAGCTGACATAAAAAAGGCAAAAATATGCTATTGAACCACTAAATATCTGTAAAATGATCTAGCAGCCAACATTTAAAACAAAGTGTGATCGTTCTTATTATACTGTATTTCTAAACTTAACTAGGATAATTTGCATTACTATCCCGGGTAGACTTAACTAAACTATCATATAAAATACTTGAAAAATTAATATTCCCAAATCTGTCATAAGAAAATGACAATCATTTGCATATTTCAAACTTAGATAATAATGAAATTTCTTATGAAATAAAACAAAAATTTGCTAATTTAATGGGGAAATTATTTTCGCTGTCAATTGTTTTGGATTTAAAAAGAAAGGAAATGAATTCATCTCAACACAAAGAATCTTTCAGGCACCATTTCCGTCAAATTGCTGCACTATTTATCATCAAGTCGCATCTCCATGGTCCCCTCCAAATGCAGTAGTTAGAGGAAAAAGCATTGACTAAGAATAATAGGGCTCAAACTTCAATGGATGATGAAGATTTGTAGAATTATCTTTAACACAGCATATAAATACATATGAATGTGTTTTAAAGCAAGCATAGGAAATGATACAATTTCTTATATAAGCAAAGTGTGATGCTGTCAAGAATCTACCTTTAAAGTAGCTGTAATTGGTTCAGACTAGCATCTTCTAGAGTCATAATGGGTAGCTAGTTCATCTCCTGTATATGTGTATGCTCCATCTAAATCATCAAAAGAAAATAACAACAGGCTTTTTTCTGTGTAATTCTGTTTATATTTGTGTCCCCTGGCAACTCTCCCGTTTTAATTTATTCTATACACGAACTACAATCCTAAAATCTTGGAAATACATTTCCTTTTATTTCTCCTGTGCAAGATTGCTTCCAGAAAATACCTTCCATAACAACAGTTGGAAAAAATTGCTGTCTTAGTGAAGGAAGGCAACAGGGCTTGACTGGAATAGAGGAACTCTGATTTTCAGGTTCCTGAAGGATTCTGTTCTTTATGAAGCAGTTCTCTAGCCTGCCACTAAACTGTCCGTCATAGCTACAATATGACTCTGCTGACTACATTGGTTAACATTTTGCATTGTGAAATACAGTAAACATACAGATATAACAAACATTATGTCCTTCTTGCAGTATAGCAAAAATTTGAAGTCTTATATATTGTTTAGTAAATGTTAGTTCTAAAGGCAGTTTTAGCAAATGTCTCTCTCTTTTGACAGTCATGAGTAAGTATAAGTAAAGATTAATAAAGACCTCAGAGATAATTGCTCATTAAAACTTTACATTGGTGTCTTTCTTTTTTATTCTTCCATCTTACTAAATATATGATACTATTATTCTCATCCAAATGCTTTGATTAGATATTTTAAACGTTTCATATTATCTGCTACTATAGTTGAAATATGGTTCCCATCTCTCAAAGTAATAGAGGGGAGTAAAACTTGCTACCATGTTTTGATCAGAAGTATCAGAAATTATTTTGCTTCTAGTTGATTAAATTGCTATATTTTATTCATACTGTCCACCATTATTACTCTCCAAATAAATTGCACGCTACTGTTTAGTAACTGAGTTTGTTTAAAATTTCTTTAACAAATTTTATGCTAATATATGTTAACATGTTTTACATTAATTTTATGCTAAAAGCATGTTAATATTTTGTGTGAAGTTTTACTCTTTTGGCTTTTGCGCCCCCCCCCCAGCTCCCAAAAAAATCACAGGTGGAGACTTATTCTTAATTATTAATACCTGCCTTAGCTTTGCTTGTTTCTTTCCAGCTTTTCTAACCTAAATTATTCTAACTACTTTTTGCCTCTGGGCTTTTTCCTTTTCTGACTTCTGTATATTTCACTTTCAATCTTCCTCCATAGCTGGCTGGGTGGCTGGGTAGCTGGCCCATGACATCTTCCTCCAAATGTTCTCTTGTTGCTTGCTACTTCTCTTCTTCTAGATTTCTCCTTTTCTTTATACTCTCTGCCTGCCAGCCCTACCTATTCTTGCTCAGGCCTCACTATTGGCCATTCAGCTCTTCATTAGGACCATCAGGTGTTTTAGATCAGCAAAGAAGCACAGCTTTACAGAGTTAAACAAGTGCAGCATAAACGAAAGTCACACACCTCAAAATAATATCCCCCAACGTGATATTTTTATTACATTTTATTTATTTGTTTTTATTGTGTGTGTGCATGTGTGTATATGCCCACACTTGGACATGCACACCACAGTGCACATGTAGAAGTGAGAGGACAATTTATGGATTTTGGATTTTTTTCCTTCCAACCTGTGACTTGTGAGGACTGAGCTTTGGTTGTTAGAGTTAGAGGTAGCTGCCTTTATGCATCAAGCCATCTTTCCAGCCTCAAATTTTTAAATATATTCACATTATTCCAGTTCTGTATGTATGTATATATATATATATATATATATATATTCTAATTAAACTATGATTGCCCACTAGATTAAAAGAATACAACAAAGATATTAAAAATATTTTAAGGCAATCTTTCAATAGCTACCTTTCCAGTACCATGTCTGCCCACATGTCCCCACCATGTTGATAATGGACTAAACCTTTGAAACTGTAAGCAAGCCATCCCAATGAAACGTTTTCTTTACATGAGTTGCCTTGGTCACGGTGTCTCTTCACAGTAATAAAAACCCTAAGACACCATGTATTTTAAGTTTATTCCTAAATATTTATATATATTTACTAAAGATTAAAATCTTTAATAAAAGCCGGGCAGTGGTGGCGCACGCCTTTAATCCTAGCACTCGGGAGGCAGAGGCAGGCGGATCTCTGTGAGTTCGAGACCAGCCTGGTCTACAGAGCTAGTTCCAGGACAGGCTCCAAAGCCACAGAGAAACCCTGTCTCGAAAAAAAACTAAAAAAAAAAAAAAAAAAAAAAAAAAATCTTTAATAAACTGTAGCACAAATCTAATAGCTCTTAAAAATAAAAACTCAGAGTTGATATTGGAGAAAATACAGAGATCAGAGAGACAAAGGAGCAAAACCACAGCCACCTTACCTACTCAACTTCCCAGCTGTAAAGAGAGTGAGTTCCTCTCTCCTCCCACCTTACCACTTCTTCTCTCTCACTCCCTATCTGTCTGTACAGACTCCAGACCTCTATGATTAGCTAGTGGCTAGCTCCACCCTCTGATCTTCAGGCACGCTTTATTTGTGCAAACAAGATAACACCACAGTAAAACTTTTTTATTTTAGGGTAGTTAATAACTAATGAACATTTGTAAAGGTACTCGTGTGTGTGCACGTGTGTGTGTGTGTGTGTGTGTGTGTGTGTGTATACTAAAGCTACATTAAGAGCTCATCTCATTCTATTGAAAATTGTTATCATTAAAAAATTATATAAAGTAAAAAACTCCTAGTGAGGATAAAAAAGAAAATGAGAACTCTTATACATAGCTGTGTGATGGAGGAAGGTCATTGGTTAAATTAAAAGAAACTGCTTTGGCCCATCTCATTGGTTAGGAGATAGGTGGGAGGAGTAAACAGAACAGAACGCTGTGAGGAAGAGGAAGTGAGGTCAGACTCCACAGCTCTCCTCTCGGGAGCAGAGGCCTTCAGCAGAGACGCCATGCTACCTGCTCCAGGGAAGACGCACGCTATGAAGCTCCGACCCAGGATGGACTTAGGCTAGAATCTTCCCGGTAAGCGCACCTAGGGGCGCTACACAGATGATTAGAAATGGGCCAGAGCAGTGTTTAAAAGAATACAGTGTCTGTGTAATTATTTGGGGCATAAGCTAGCCGAGCCAGGTGGCTGGGGATTTGGGGACGCAGCCCCGCCGCTCATATTACTACAAATGTGGGGAATGCAAATTAGTACAGGCAAAATCAGTAGGTAGTTACTCACAAAACTAAAACAGGAACTCCCCTGTGACTAAGCTATACCACTTCTGCATCTATTACAGAACTCAAGGTCACCATATCACAGGTGTGTGTACATATCAGTGTTCACTACAGTGCTGTACACAAATAATAAGTTAGTGAATGACCTTAGAGATTCATTTACAGATATATAGTGGCCATGTGGTATATATCTGTAAGCAGATTCATTCACCTGCAAAAAAACCTGAAATTATGTTCTTTCTGAAAAATGGACACAACTTAATATTATTAAATTAAGTGTAATAAATCATACTCAGTAAAAAATAATGTATATATTCTGTTATTTGAGGATTCTTTATCTTATATAAGTATCCCATATTTACATGTATACAAACATATATATGAGAAATTATCCAAGGGAATTGCATGGGTCAACAGAAGAAGGAAGATGAAGAAAATAGAAAGGTATTAGTTTGGTTGAAGTCTATGATAACTTTGTACGAAGATATCTATATAAACCATGGCTAGGTAATGTACATCTATGTAATGCAATATTGTATACAAGTGTCTGAAAGTTACCCTTAAAAGAACATTTCCTGTAAGTGACATTTGTCAGACCAAGAATGTTTTTATTACTTTTTAAGTCTCCTTTTAAAAATTTATTGTGTGTGTTTGTGTTTGCACGTGTGTGTGTGTGTGTGTGTGTGTGTGTGTGTGTGTGTGTGTAAATACATGGCATGGCACTTATGTGTAGGTCAGAGAACCACTAACAAGCAGTTTCCCTCTTTCCACCCAACTGGGGATCAAAGCCAGTTTTTCATGTCTGGCAACAAGTATCTTAACCTGCTGAACCACTTTGTGGTGCTGTAATTGACACTGTGTTTTCTCCAGTGATATCCTAGGATTGAATAAAATAAGGTGTGAATTCTCCTTTATTTTGTTAATAGCATAGAATTTATGGGTTGAGTTCCAAAGAGCAAAACATAATTGAATTGTGTGCATAACCTTCACTTTAATAATTTATTATATTTTTGTAATCGCTATATTTAATTTTCTAAAATTAGTTTTAGGATTTTTTTTATCAGTTTTAACTTTGAATTCTGAACTGTAATTTTAGTATCTCACGTACTTAGAAAAAGATTTTAATGTCAGTATGATGTTTGTTTCCAAACTAGTTAGAAGTGTTTGTTCTTCCTCTATTGGTTAAGACACTTAATGTAAAGATTATTTCCTTCATAAGTACGTGGTCTGTTCCAGCAATTTAATCTGTCTGGAAGCATTTAGTAAGTTCTATTTCTTGACCCAATGTTGGCCCATTTAGACTTTCCCTTATTTTTTTTGCATTGTGATCCTAGCCTTTAATGGCTGAACCATCTCTCCAGCCCTGTTTAGAATTTTCCATTGCACCAGCTTAACCATATCTTTCTTTGTCAAGGAATACCTTCAATTCCAAGATCTTTGGATTCATTTCTCTATATTTTTCTTATGGGTTGTTTGGTGTTTTAGGTCTTTCTCTTAGTTTAAATAAGAGTATTTTTGTAATTGTTATGCTGGAAGTTTTTGCTGCTGTCTCAACTTAGGAATAATATTTATTTTTTAAAATTTTATATCTTTATTTTTATTGTATGGATGTTTTGCCTGCATATATGTCTGTTCACCACATGTGTGACAAGTCCCTGTGGAGGCCAAAGCAGGCATCAGATACCCTGGAAAAGAAGTCATATATGGCTGTAAGCCACTGTGTTGGTTCTGGGCATTGAACCCATATCCTCTGACATAGCAGTCAATGTTATTAACAATTGAGCCATCTCTCCAGCCCCCAATAATTCTTTCTGAAGAATAATCATGCTAATTTTTGCATATTTGTTATTTCAAAAAGCTTACTATATTCTCTATACTTAAAATTTTTAAGGGTTTTTACCTCTTTGTACTTTTTTTTCATCCCTTTATGTTATACATTTAAGAATTAGCATTGGCAAATAAATTGCTGAAAATTTCCTGCTAAAGCATTTTATATCCCTTCTCTGAAATTTGTTCAGTGACTTTATAAAGGCCATTAATGAAACTGCAGTCATTGAGGATTGTTTGTGTGCTGCTTTATTAGTTTTATTGATGGTGCATGCTACTTGTCCCAAGTTATCACATAAACTTCAGTGAAATAATATTGTTTTACTCGATTGAGAATTCAGTGATTTTATTTTTCTTTATAATATTTTGCCCAATTTTTTTCTTAAAATGTTATGACTGCAGGATCTGCAAGGATCTGTTTTCTTTGAGACATTCTTTGCTAATCATTATATTCTTTGCTAATCATTATAAGCTGATATAATGCTTATTATGAAGGATCTCCTAATTGCGTAGTGTTGCATATAGATAGGTAATTTTCATATTTAGGCTAAAAGTTTTATTTTTCTCAAAACATAGTTTGCTTTAATATACTTGACATGGGTAAATAAAGGACAATTTTCCTTTTGTCATTTCTGTATTTCAACAGTTCTGTGTCTCAATGGTAGTGTTAAATCGATTCTGTTGTCCCTGAAATGTGAGTTAAATGTTTCATTTCATAATAAATCGAAAGTGGGCTAATAATGTTTAAATGCACTTGTCTTTTTTCATCTCTCTTCCTGTATAATTCAGTATTTCCTTAAAAAGAATTTGTTTTTTAACTATCTTGATGCAAAGATAATTTCATAATTTTCAATGAAGAAATAAATATGTTCAGAAAATAGACTCTGGGGGTTAATGGTGATACAAGAATGCTTTTTTAAATGTGAGACATTAAAGGGAAATTACTTACTAAATTCACTATAACATATTTTTCATGGAAAGGGTAAGGAAATGTACTCAATTTAAAAGAAGCCTTTTTCTGTTCTTTTGTAACTTTTGCCAGAAATGACTTCTCGGTCCTTCAAATCCATTGCCGATGAGTTAGGTTCACTTAAAGGCATTCTCTCTTTTGATGAGTGCTCTTATAGCATTCACAGAGCAATCCTATGTTACATTAACAGATTAAATGACTCATTTCACTTCTTTTGGGAGTTGCTTAGAAGCAAATGGATAACCTTTTAATATTAACAACGGATCTGTTAACATCTTGACCTCACAGTATTACTTTTATAGTACTGAAGCCATTACAAATATAGTAATAGCTTTAGTCTGGAGTACTTTTAATTCCATGTATGAGTAACCAGTGACAGGCATCACGAATGTGTTCTGAACTGTGGTTTCTAAGCATCAACAAGAAATAGGTTCATTTATGGGAATAGTTGAAGAAAATAGATGTATAAGATTGTTGCCCACCTTACTGACCCTTATCAAGTTTAAGAATAAGTCTCAGCTCAATATATTCATTCGCAAAACATTCCATAAACCATCATTTCTCAAAAGGAAACTCTCTGAAGATCTTTCTCTTATGTTAGATATCCTGTAAGGAATATTATGATCCACAATTGTTTAGAGAGAGTATAGTGTTGTTAAACAAAAAAATTGTTTAAAAGCATTTTTTTAATAATAGGAGAAAAAATGTGACAAAGATAAAAGGTGCTGATGACTCAGACAATAAAAGTATAAAGAGTAGGTTGCCCTCAGATCCTCATCTCTGTGACGTCAATCTTTTAGACCTTTGTCTTTCTGGAGTTTCCTTATGATCTGTAGACTAAAAAGTTAATTACATAGTATTTATAGATTTGAAAGTTTTGTGATGAATTTTTTAGTGTAAATGTAAAGATACATGTCACTTATATTCATTTGTCTCTAATCTGAATTTGCAATGATGGTATTGTATCTGTGTAGATCTCTTTAGAGGGGGGCTTGGCAAATAACTATTAGCTACCAGATCAGTTAAATACTTTCTCATGATGGACAAATGCCACAAAAATGACAGGATCTCACGATCTCATGGAACAGTTCCTGGAATTCATCTTTGTGTTCTTAGAGATGGTGATAAGCTGAAATAATACCCTACAAATATGATTTTAACTGCCCACGATAAAGTAAGATCGGAGACCACGTACTCTAAAGTGATTGGGAGCAGTCAAAACTTGTCACTTTGCCCTGCAGTTAATGTTAAGTATGTGACAAGCAAGATCACTTGTTCCTCTGCTACTAACTGAATCTGGCAGATGCAGAAGGGAAAGTTAATACTGAAGCCTTCAAGTGCTCACTATCGCACTGATTGGTGGCAACTTTTTCAGTTGTAACCCAACTGTATCTGTCTAGATTGGCTACAAAACAAAAGTCCAGCTAACTTGGTATTGGAAGGGCTCAAAACGAGCCAGGGTGTCAAAAACCTGGGTCTGCACCACTATGCATTGCCAAGTACACCAATAAAAAACGGGAGATTCCCACTAGATAGGATCTCCCTCCTCATCCCTACTTTATCTCTTTAAAAGGAACTTAGTACATGGAAATTAGTTCTACAATGAAAGAAAATGAAACATTTTGCTTCAAAATTCTTTGAGGAGATTTAAAAGACTAAACCCTTTGCCCTGTGGAGAACATGAAAAATAATAGTTTCAGTAACGCAGTAAAGTAGTACTATAATCTGGGCAATCCTTTCTAAATTATTCTTTAGTTGTTGTGGAACATTGCCAACACTCCAGAGAGTAGTTTAATCATAAGACAAATAATCCTGTCACAAAGTAGTATTAAAGGGCTCAATCCAACAAAAAAATGAACTTATTAACATATGTCTAGAAATATTAAATAGATACATCAATTATTCACAAATAAATCCCGAACAACCTTCATTTTTGACCTTGTTTACTTCATCTGTTGAGTTGAATGGAACATTATTTTTATCCCTGAGGCAAGAAATGCACCTAGAAATTCTCTCCAGACCTTTGAGCAATAAAATCTCTCTCTCTCTCTCTCTCTCTCTCTCTCTCTCTCTCTCTCTCTTTCTCTCTCTCTCTCCCTCCCTTCTTCTCTCTCGCCTTTGATCACCTTTGTTCTTCCAAAGAAGCTTTGCTTCTGGACTTTCTAACACAGCTGTTTGCAAAAACAACCAGACCCCATCGGAGGCAATAAAATAGGTTTAAGCCATTTCTCCTGTGGACCTCTTCTTTTAGCCCTAGGTTGTGTTTTCATTTTTCCACCTGACTTTTACAGTTATTTATTGTACACACCAGCTCCTTTCATG
Source organism: Microtus pennsylvanicus (assembly GCF_037038515.1). Classification (NCBI taxonomy): domain Eukaryota; kingdom Metazoa; phylum Chordata; class Mammalia; order Rodentia; family Cricetidae; genus Microtus; species Microtus pennsylvanicus. The sequence goes on from NC_134587.1 coordinate 93,396,173, forward strand.
CTTTTTACTCACTGAAGTTTTTTTTTTAATAATCATTTGCTAAATTACAGTCTATCAGTTTTAAATAAGCATTTCAAGAAATAGCTTCAGTAGACTAAAAACTCCAACACTAAATATATTTTACTCTTCATTTCATTTTAACTAGATATAAAGATAGTTGCTATGCTTCATCCGATGGTGCTTAGATTAAAATTATTAATCAAGACTTAACAGCAGACAAGAACAAATAAATTAATAAACATATTTTTTGCATCTCTGCTTTGCTTTAGTTTCCCTAAGATGATGATTCTAGCACTGTTTTTTCATTATGCCTCCCTCCAGAGGCCCTTACATAGGTTTTTCTATTAGTTTACTTCCCCGTGAGATTTTAACACCTTGTTTACAACACATATTTATGTATCTACTATGAGTATTTCTTAAAAGAAAGATTTTTCTAAACCACTAAAAGTTTTATTTGTGCTCCCTGGAGAATAAATTGTATTTCTTGAGATTGAATATTCAACAGTAATGATTTGATGATGGTAGTTGTGATCATGGCCTCACAAATGTTAGGAAAATATTCTATCACCTTGCTAGATTTCCAGCCTCCAGAATATATATTTGTGTGGTATTCATAAGTATAGTTAGCACCAACTAATCTATCTGTGTTCCATGGTAAATTGGATGAGCAACGACAATTAATATTTTGAGAAGGAAGTAATATAATGTTATTTCTCCATATATTTTCAAAATTATTAGTAGATATATGGTGAAAGCCAAGTTAAATTTTCTGTTTTGTTATTATAATGATGTATCTTTTTCAGATGTTATTTTTCAAGCTTTGCATGTAAGCAAATTGACATCTGCATTAACTGTAGATACATTCAAACTACTTTCAGACTTTTTCCCATACTGGTGCAAGAAAAAAGTTTTATTTCATTTATAGTGGGTGATATCTTATTCTTTTATTTCACTCGTGTAAGCATTATCATATTTTTAAATATTTGATAAAAATTATTTTCAAAATATTCCCTGCAAAGATTATTCTTTGTTTTCCCAATGACAATAAAATCGGTATGAGTAATTTTCTAATTTTTTTTAATTTTTGATAATTTTTTTTATGTATGCAATGAAATAAAATCCCATCTCCTCGTTCTTTCCCTCTCCAGCCACATCAGACCTCCCCTCAAATTCATGGCTTTTTTCCCTTTTTCTTGATAATTCACTAAATCTCGTTTGTGTTGCCAGTTTGTGAATCCGTGTGCAGCCATGCACTAGAGCATGTAAATTTATCCATTGCCTTATCTTCTATAAAGAATTGCTCTCCTACTCCTAGCAACTACCCATTGCCAATAATTCTTCAGTATGGAGTAGATCCTGGATATGACTTATACCATCTGTGCCAGGATTTTGTCTGTCTTGCGTAGGTAACCACAGTTGCTGTGATGGTCATGCCATGCTCAGAAGACAGCATTTCACAGCAATCCCCTGCCCATCATGTAGCTCTGACCATTTTTTTTTCTATCTCCTTTTCTGGGATACCCCCTGAGCTTTGTTGTTAGTGGAGGTGGTAGGTGAGATTCATAAAGATGCTGTGTTCACAGCTGAGCACATCGTTTCTTATTCAATGTACTTTTATGAGTTACACATCTCTCCACTGACGGCTGTCCACAGTGGAAGAAGTTGGATTAAAATCTTCCTCAGAGTATCTCCAGAAATGAGAAGACTAAGAGTACTAAAGGAGAGATGATAATCTAAAGAGATAAACAAAAGAACTTCACAGAGAGTCATAAAAAAGGCAACAAGAGATCCTCTCCTGCCCTAGAGAGGGGAAACTGATCCCCAAACACAGAGAAATCCAGGCAGTTCTAGTTACAACTGTCTAGCAGTCAGGTACACGATGACTCTCCAGTTCTCAAAAACCTTGAATGCAGTCAAATGGTTTAATGTGATGTTGACGACTGCTACATATCAGATGAGACATGGAGAAAACGTATCTCTTACGTCTCAGAGAACTACAACTTAGGGCTGTCTTGAGAGGGGCACCTATTGGTTGAGACTGAGCTACTCTGAGCAGCTGAAAACTAGTCATGACATAGGGGCGTGTATATACTAAGTGGAAGATCAGAAGAGAGCAGTGGAAAGGGAGAAGGTTGGATGCATGCCCACTGGTGGAATTAGGCAGCAGGGAGCTGATGAAGGCAGGCCATTTGGTTAGTGAATCTACACTATTTCATAAGGACTGAAACGCAAAGGTTAGAGTCACTGCAGATATGGAACTCGCCAGGGCCAGTGGGTCACTTGGCTTATGTTGCTGCCTCCTTGTCATGGGTAATGAGCAGCAGGTGGGACTTCCAACCTTGGGACCACTGTAACATTTTATTTACTACTCTCCTTTTTATAGTTTTGTTTATTCTAAGAACACTAGATTTTGGGTTTTTTTTTAAGTTGTAAATTTTGCAAAGAAACAACCATAGATGGATCTGGGAAATGCATGTCTTGCCTGAGATGTTTTAAAGTGTTATTTAAAGAATTAGAAGATAAACCTACCTACCAGTAAAATTTACAATTTAATAATGATCTGTCTCTACTGTTTGTAGATCCTCATATTAACTGAGTTATTCAAAACAAGTAGAATTTTTTTTATAATGAACTATTCATATATTTCAAGTCTACTGACCCTATTACCAAACATCTGCCATCAGACACTATAAGCTTATAGGCAGTTCCCCTAAGGTAACCATGTTTGTTTGACCTGGCATCACAGACAACAGAATGTTATCCATGGCACTAGCATGCACAACCATCACTAGCTGGTTAACGAGTTTGCTTGCCTTTGTGATACCCGGGATTGAACTTTATGCAAAGTGGGGAAGTGCACTACTTCTATCTCTCCAGTATTGGTGCTACTATCTTTAAGATTTTGGAGCTCATTTTGATGGCATCACGTTCTGTCTTCCTGAGGAAGGTGAGGGGATGTTGTAAGACAGGCGTTACAAGGTATCATCTATGCGCTATAAAAATGAAACTTCACAATAAACCAACAGGAAGACAGCAATACTCTTAGGAAGCTGAGAAACTAAGGTTGAATTGGTGGGCTCAGGGTTCATTGCATTGACAAGGGGCTCACTTAATTAATTTGTTGTTCGAAGAATGCGTTGTTCAGTGTTTTAATAAGCTATTTTGAGAAATAAGATTTGAATTATTTAATTCGTATTATAAGTCTGAATTTCTGCCTACGTCCCTTTCAACTCAAAGCAAGAAAGCAAAAGAAAACATATGAAAGAAAGGAACATTCTTTTCCTCTTAAATTTGGCCATGGGTTTTGAAGTATTATCCACTACAAAAGCCTAGTAACGGTTTGCGTCTGAATGCAGGCAATCTGCTTTTTCAATCTTCTTTCCTTTATGGGCCTTCTATTTCTCATTACTTATCAGGGCTAAATTATTTGCCCTTGACAATTTTTAGTGCCTTGGTCGTGGAGGAATATGTTCTAAATCTTAATTCATTATGAAGAATTCAGCCCTTGAAGCGAGTTTTATTGCCTTTACTCTTCAAATCTTATTTCTCAAAATAGCTTATTAAAGCAAAGAACAATGCATTCTTTTAACACCAAATGAATTAAGCAAGCCCCTTGTCAGTATGCACATAAACATTGAACCCACTTATTCACTCTTAGCTTATAAGCTTCCTAACAAAGAATATTGTTTTATTTTGTTTTTATTTTCAAGACAGGGTTTCTCCGTAGTTTTTGGTTCCTGTCCTGGAACTAGCTCTTCTAGACCAGGCTGGCCTCGAACTCAATGAGATCCACCTGCCTCTGCCTCCCGAGTGCTGGGATTAAAGGCATGCACCACTACCACCCGGCACAAAGAATATTGTTGTCTTCTCATTTTGATATTTAAATAAAAAGGTCACTATATTTTGTATTTTGAGACACTTGGATTTCCACCACTGCTTTGTTATTATTTTTTAAATCACTGTTTTCACAAAGAATGCTAAGACTATATACATATCATCAATCTTTCTGGGTATCTGGGAAAAATAAATGATTTTGTTGAAAGTTGAAGGTAGGAGTTTATTTAATATAATTTAAAATCTGTTCTTAGAAGTTGCAAAAAACACCGTGAGGAGATACAATTCTAGACTCGTCATTAAAGAGCGCTGGAACACCAAGACATCACTACTACAGAATAGCATTTCTCAACAGAATATTGCTCCCAAATCACCAAGAACAAAAAAAATGATCCTCTGTAGGCAAGAAAGACATGCTGCAGGGCCTTTTCCACATGGTGTCAGAAAAGATCACACAGTGGTGTGAGCGGGATGGACATGGTACCTAACAGCAAATAATCTGCTTCCACACAAGACACCTTGCTTTTGAGACAACATCACCTGCACAAGGCACTCCAGGCTGAGTTAGTCTTTAGCCTGAAGGGACATGACAAGATCTCAGGTTTAATGCATGCCTGTCATGTGGCATTAGTAAAGCAACTTAACGCTCCCAATCTGTGGGAATTTAATCAGTTAAAATAACTTTCATCTTATGAAAACAGCCAGGTGCAAACACCAAGCTAATTTTAGAGAGAAAAGAATGTAGCCACCAATTTGGAAATAGGTCAGGGCAAAAGCAGGGTATGAAAATAGAAGAGTGGTACTTACATGTCTCTCAAAACTTTAGCATCAGTGTCAGGCCAAACCCATCCTAGAATTTACATTCACTTGTACTAACATTTGCACACTGTATCCAACTAAAAGATGACACAGATTAGCAGAGACAAATATGAAAGATGAAAACATACCACAGTTTGGCAATATATCTTTACATCACATTCAATTGACACCTTACATTCAAATCTAAAATATGTCATATAAATAAATAAATAAAAATATCCACGAATTTGAAAGTTATCAAGGTGGGGTACATGGAAGGAGGTTGGGGGAGCATTGGAAAAGGAGAAATATAGAACTATTTTGAATTCAAAAAATATTAAAAAATTGTCTCCATAGTCTCAAATAAAGAAAATATAGAACTATTAATGCCAATGGTGCCATGTACTCAGGAAATATAATATCTAGTGATTCCTTTCATTTCCCTTTTAGTTTTGAATTTTTGTAGATTGTTTATATACTGTTTAGGCAACAGTAAATTGTAAAAACGTTTTAAACATTCACATCATTTGACTCAAAAGCAGCGAAATATTTTATCTGCTATTCTCCAGAACTATGTAAGAAGGCTGCCGCATACAATAATAGTTTCTAAAAAGAAGTTAATTCGTCGGCATCTGTATGGTACAATGAGCAGCCGCCACACAGCTTCTTGGCCAATATCCAAATCAATACACGGCTTCTAAAGAATTATCCAAATTGCTCAGAAGAAAACAAGTGCAAAACAGTTTAATTTGGTCTCAAACAACGTTTAATTCTCTAAAATTTTGGCTAAATGGAACATTTGTTTATTATTCTTCAGCTCATAATAGCGCATAGTAAATGTTGTCTACCATTTAAGTTCTCCTTAATTATAAAATTCTCCTGAACCAAAAAACTGACTACAAATTTAGAAGTGTAAATTATAGTTTGTATTTTTGTAAGTAAAAAAGGCATAGAGGGTAAAACTACTTGAAAATATTCAAAATAGTCACTAGAATATTTTACTTATGTGTCTAAAATTTTATTTATAGCAAAAACTGTGTGTCAATAATATCTATGCCTTTGTTCATGCTTACTAAACCGTGTGTTCCTCCCAAACACAAAGCTGCTGTCTTAAGAGAACATTGAAGGAAAGTGTAATAATCAATTACATTTTGAAAATATGCACATATACCAAAACCCGGTTAGTGTTTGTGTGTTTGTGCGTGTACATGTTCAGATGAAGCCAGAGATTAATTTGAAAATCATTTCTCAGGTGCTGTCTATGTTGCTTTTAGAGTCAAATTCTCTAATGAACCTGCCGAGTAGAGTAGGCTTCTGGCCAGTAAACCCCAGTGATCTGCCTGTCTGCTCTAGAACACTGGATTTACGAGTGTGTGACACAAAACCCGCCTTTAAAACAATGTGTGTTTGGGGGACAAAACTCGAGTTCTCATGCTTGTGCCTGCAAGTACTCTAATCTAGCTCGCTATATCTAGATAAATACCTTTAAAGTAGAATATCTTGAAGTAAAGAAGCTTGGTTTGCATAATTATCTTTGCTAAATTTTTACTTTTCATAGTTACTGGTGAAATACTATCCTCAATTGCACATGATATTAATTAAACCTAATTTTTCAAAATAAATAGTAACACTGTGACTGTTACACATTGCTACCATCAACTATGTGGATGATACAAGTTAGATCGAGCTGGTAGTTCTTACATACTTAAATAGAATCCCAATCTTCTATGCAAGATTATGTTATGAAGCTGGTAGATTCAGGTTTGAAAAAAGTTTACTTCATCAGTTAATAATACTAATACTGCTTTAATCCCTTATGATGATTGCTTGGTTTATAATGGAATATACGCACAAATCTATGCACACATATACATACATATACATGTTTGTGTATATTGTGATAGCATGTAGTGTACATATGCATATAATTCAATTATAAAAACGTGCATATCTTTGGAAGGTATGTCAACTTCAGGTAGAATTCTGTCAATAAGATACTTTAGTTTTTAATAAAATAAACATGATCTCTATATTCCTAAATACACATTACAGATTCTATAAACACTATACTAAGTGAAAGAACCTAGACATCAAGGGTCACAGATGCATCATGCCCATGACCTGAAGTGCCCAGTACAGAGTCTACAGAGTTTGAGAGCAGAGTTCTGGTTATCCGTAGTTGGGAGCAGGGATATGAGACTGCATAGTGGGTACAGATTTTCCTTTTTGGGTGACAAAATAATAATATAACTGATTAGTTGTTATGGCTATACAATATTATTAAAGTATGGAATGCCACCAATGGCTAATCCTATTTGCATCTGACAATATATTTTAACACATATTTTATATATCACAGTTTACAAAGATAATCCAGAAAACTCACTGGTTGGAAGGTGATCAAAATGATGTCCAATGATGATCTTATCCATCTATAAAGTACCGAGTGCCTTTTGGCCTCTTCAAAAGTTGCTCAGTATTAGTTAGAAGGAATTTTCCGAATTCTAAGAATGGTGAAGGACATTTCTAGTGCTGAAAGAAAGCAAGTTATGCTCTGAAGGCTTCATTGCCCCCCCCATCTTTAAAGACTTCTATGACTTGAGTTACGTATTCTGGTTAGGGAAGATATTTTTATAAACAGAAGTCCAAAAACGACAAGCAGATGATGCTCACATAACGTAAAATACATATTGCAAATGAACATCATGAATGGATGCTTCCATTCATTTTTGACATGTATTTGTGATTCCCATCAAGTAACAGTAAGTTAAGTAAAACAACTTGCTCTAATTTGGAGAGAGTAAAATTTCAGATGCAGATTTGCAGTTTTGAATGGAAGTAGTAATAGTGGGAGGGTTTTCACTTCTACGATGACTAAACCAGGAGAACTCTTGCTTGTTTTCCTGTTTAGTGCAACATAAAGTATAATGGGGGAGGGGTAGAAGCAAAGTATGGGAAGTTGAAATGTTTTTAGTCCCTACCCACCCATCTATTAGTATAACTGGCTGCGAGACTATAGTCTGCCTGTTTATCCAGGTCATCATAAAGAAGGAAAGTGTGCAAGTAAAAAGGAACTGAATAAGAGTGTAAGTTGGCAAGTGTGGTAGAAGATAGTAAAATAGTGAGAACATGTGGATTGCTGCTAGGCACACATTAAAAGAGGTTCTTTCATCTTGAAACCAAAGAGCAACAGTAATCATTATTTTTCATTGATATCCAGCAGCTACAAATACTGTGTTTCTCTGCAAAAGTAAGACTGGCCAAATTAAAGGAACTCAACTTATTGAAAGAAACATCTAAAATTTGAAAGTGTTTTCATGAAAATATGCTTGCCTTTTCAGCAATTCTGGTGTGAGAGTGTAAGGATTGAGACGTGTTCTTTGTCTGCGGTTTTCAATCTCCAATACGCTACGAGGTTACTGATTGGTATAACGAACACATTTCTGTCAGTTTAACACATCTTATGTTCTAATCAATTTTTTTCTTTTCCAAATTGGTACAAAATTATATTCCTTTATAGGTTTTTTTGGTAATTTAAAAACTATTCTGACCTTTTCAAATAGAATAAACATATGGATAATGAAGAGGAACTCAGGAGGAGTTTTGAAATAACCTTTCAAAGACTCCAAATAGTTGGTATAAAAAGGCTTTTCTTCCTGTTGGTTTAGTAACTGAGGAATGAACAAGGCTTTTCCAATAAGCCATTATTTCAGAATCAGTGGTCCCAGACGACTAATCTCCCTATGGATGCTTCTGGAGCAGATGGTGCAGACAACATGGGGGACATTACAGAGAATGTCAGAAGCAATTATGCCACCATTAAGTATTAGTGTTCTACTCATAAACAGATTTTATTCTGTAAGGTGCTTCAGAATTGCAAAGGTCTAGAAAAGTAGTTGAGTATTTGAGTGAGGTAGTATTTATTCTTATTTCTTTGACAAATTCATTTTCTGGTTACATTTTTAACTTAGCTAGCAACTTTGGATAAGACACCTTAGGACAAGAAGAATTCTGGATTTTTTTTCAATTTGTCTATGAATTTTGAATTTCTATTCAAATCCCATAACCTTTTTTATTAAAATCATCTATCTATTGATATTAATACCAGAAATATTTTGAAAATAAGACAAATATATATATATATATATATATACATATGCATATTGAAAATTACCTTGTCACTAAGCACAAAATCTGCAAATACCAAGGCAGACCAATAACAGAATGGAAGGAGATTATGGACACAAAGTCCCATCATTCCTAGCTCAGAAGCTACTGGGAGAGGGATGTTTCCTTTGGACTGTAAGTAGCTCATGGTCAATGGAAACACTCCCATGGAAGGCCAAACACCTAAGAACATACGGGCAGCATGAATGGAACTCATGGATTTAAAAATAAAAAGAGGACACAAAGTCTGATGTGTATCGAGGGAGGATAAATCTGGGGGAGATGGAAAAAGGGGGTTAACATGTTCCAAAGAAATTTTGTAAAATTTCAAAAAATTTATGTACTCCTATTGCTAAATGTCAAACATTTAGTGGTCCTTATATTCTTTTTTGAGATGATCAAATACAGTCACAAGAAGAGGCAGACGAGGTGCAGGGAACATCTGTCAGGCAGAGGGGAGAAAGTCTAGTATGTAAGCTTAGTTGCAGTTGGAGGGAAGTAGTATTGGTGCCCAAATGCCGATCAGATTGTGAACTTGACTTGCCTAAATGACAAAGTCCAAAAGTTCAGGAGAAGTCTCTTTTGGTGGCTTTCTTACTATACTAGACATTAAAGAAATAAGAAAATTGTTGGGTTTTAGTTCCGCTGTATATCTCCAGTATTTTCCACATAACTGAAACATTTCTCAAACACATGTATAAATCACATATAATAAAGTCTATAGATTTACCCACTTCAAAAATGTAAGGAGAAAATGAATAATAAAACTCCACATCATGGGGCATGGTCAGGAACTCCTGGAGCTTTATTTATTTTTTTCCTCACAAGATCAGTGGAGGCATGAGAATTATCAGTCCAAGATCACCCTTGGCTGCATAGTAAGGGGGAAGTCAACTTGGCTCAAATGCCAAAACAAAAGGATGTGCTATACAATATTTTGTATATTATGCGCATGCACACGCATATTCACGCATGCACCAAGCTAAATTTTGATTGAGAACGTTGACTTTACTTTTGAAATTATCTTTAAAAAGTGGAATTGGAAAATGTCCCTAGAAATACCCACTTAAAATATTGCTGGAATTAGCCAGTATTACTCTTTTAATTCTCACATATAATCTTTAGTTTTCCTAAATTACTTATTTTATAGGACTTGTCATATTTAACAAAATTATTAAATATTAAACAATTGTTTTATGCCAGGTATAGTGGCATACACATTTAATCCTAGAACTCTGGAGATAGAGACAGACACATCTCTGTGAGTTCTGGGACAGCCTGGTTTACATGGTAAATTCCAAGCATATCTACAAAGGCTGCACACTTTTGCCTCAAAAGCAAAAGTAAAATTGTGTTTTATAACTCTAAAAAGTATACATTGTTATTTTTGTATAATAGAAAGCTTTCAGAAAATAATATAACTGAATCTTGTTAGATATCTAGAAGAAATGTTTCTAAAAATATGAGTAAAGGAGAAAATGTTTGGCGACAAATGTCTAACTACTATTTAATATTTTAATATGACAAACCAGAAAATAAAATTTTAAAGGGATAAACAAAATGTGATGATCAGTCTCTGCGTTTTATTTCTTGGGTGACTTGAGGGTCTCCAAAAACACAGTCAAACAGTAAAACATCACTGCAATTTCACACTCTTGTCCCTCATCTAGAGATTCCGTGTAGATCGCCATGCACAACTGGTGAAGCTACAGTGACAGACACTGGTTCACTATACTTCCTAAAGCCTCTTTTCATTTCTCTTCTCATCTCCCCTCTCTCTCCCTCAGGATTACAGAGTAAACATTTTTCTTCGTCAGAAATGGAATGACCCTCGTCTGGCATACAGCGAATATCCTGACGATTCCTTAGACCTGGACCCCTCCATGTTGGACTCCATTTGGAAACCTGACTTGTTCTTTGCTAATGAGAAGGGGGCGAACTTTCATGAAGTCACCACAGATAACAAGCTGCTGAGAATTTTCAAAAACGGAAACGTCCTTTACTCAATAAGGTAAGCACAAACTTAAATGGCCAGTTTTAGAAAAATTAGGCTTGGTTTTTGTTTTCTTTGTTTATCCATACTAACATAGTTTTGAAATTTGGGGAAAACTTATCAGTTTCACTTGAGTTCTAATACGTGATATTCCAAATATATCTAATTAATAACAATTATAAGTCTCTAACTCCAGAACAGTACGGATTCCAAAAATCTATCTTAACAAGGCTGTGATGCAATATTAATTTAAGACATGTTACATTTGTTTATGTTGTGAAACATTTGTTTAATGATGCAAAGATGTGTTGTATTCTTTTATATTGTATTTCTTTAATACTGTTATGCTGGGTTACTTTACCTCTCTAAAACACCTGATTGGTCTAATAAACAGCTAAATGACCAAGAGAAAGACAAGAGAAAAGAGAGGTGGGGTTGGCAGACCAAGAGAATAAATAGGAGAAATCTGAAAGAGGAGAGAGATCAAGGAAAGAGAAAAGGCAAGGAGTGGAGCCCAATCCTGATTAGTCTTAATAATAAAAACCTGGAGTCAGATATCGGGATAACAGCTGAAAGATCAGAGTCATAAAGGACCAACCACAGTTGCCTCTTACCTCTCTGACTCCTCAGACTAAAAAGGGCCAAGCTCCTCTCTCCGCCCTGCCTATCACTTCCTTCTGTCTGTACAGACCTTCAGACCTCTGTGGCTAACTAGTGGCTAGCTCCACCCTCTGATCTCTAGTCAAGCTTTATTTATCAGAAGACAAAGAAAATATAATAACAAAGGAGGACCGGAGGGGCCAGCCACACAGTCGCACAGCCAAGCACAGTGTAAGGTGAAAGTAAGATGTACAGAAGTAGGAAAAGGAAAAACCCCAGAGACACATGGTAGATGGGTTAATTTAAGGAAAGCTGGCTAGAAACAAGCCAAACTACGGCTGGACATCCATAAGTAATAATAAGTCTCCATGTGTATTTGGAAGCTGGGTGGTGTGCCTCCCTAAGACAAGAATAATTAAAAAAAAAAAAACTGCACAAGTCAGTGATGTCTATTAAGCAAGTTGGCTGGATTCACAGAGGCAATTGAAAGGCCTGTGCTCTAGAAATCACTCGACTTTACTAAGGCAATAAATATCAAACAGGAGCAAGGTCCGTAAACAAGGAAAATAGCTATTTACAAAGATATACTTAATCAGCTTCACATTTTAAGTCTTTCAAAATATGTGAATTACTGTTGAAAACAGTATTCTACAGTTATTTTCTTAGCTGTGGTTAATAAAAAGGTCAAGGACAGAATTAATGTTGTCTTTCTCACAAGAGAAACATGCCATACTTAACCTGACATGCTGTGTTAAAACAGTTGTATCAACAGTAACGTGTTCTTAAATGTTAATAAAGTTAGATTTTGTATTTAGGCTTTAAGCATAAAATTAACTCCCTTTCTGTATTAGTTTTGTTGTTCTTATTAATTTTCTTTTGCATACAAATGTACTTCTTGTGGTACCAACCACAAAGTAGCTTATATGTTCATTAATAAGGACATGATTGAGGAGCTGGAAAGATAGTTCAGCAGTTAAAAGCTCTGACTGCTCTTCCAGAGGTCCCAGGTTCAATTCCCAGAAGAAACACAGTGGCTCACAATACCCTTATCTACAGTTCCATCCGACCCAGCAACCTAGTCTAGCCTCCGTGGGCAGCAGACACACACGTGATTCACAAAAGTGCGTGAAGACAAATATTCAGAGCCACAAAATAATAAATAAAATAAATTTTAAGAAAGAATTTGGCTGAACACAACGATAGGTTCATATTATTAAATATTTTACATATATTTCCTAGTGCTAGGTCTGGGGTCTTGTTGTTGGTTAGCAAAGCCTTCATGGTGATTTGTAGGCCCAAAGAAAAGAAGGAAGAGAATGAAAGAAAAAGTGAGGGGGGGATGGTAGCTGAAGCTTAAAAGGAGCAACCAACAGGGATTGTCCTTTGGCCGCCACACAGCTATCCTCACAAGTGCACACGCACTCACAAACATGCCCGCACACATGTATCAGTGCACAAATTAAATTAAATGATTAAAAAAATTACAGTAATGAGTCCAAAATTTTCTTCCATCAAGTGGCATTATAACCATTGCAAGATTACCACAAAATACACTGTTCTTTTGTTTGTGCTAATGGTGGCGTTAACAGTCTAAAGCACGGCCCGCTGTGTAAAAGTCCAGCACATGTATTGTGTACACTGGATGTGCATTGCGCTAGACCATCTATTAATAAGCTTATTCAAGTATATTCTGGGATGTTTATACAATAATAAAATCAGTCCATGATACCTTTCTTCAAATTTACCTCCATTTTAATCAACACATGACTATGTACATAGAGCTATGCAAGAACTTTGGAGAGAGCTCATAAATTTATTAAAAATGATCAATGATAAAAATGAGAGGTAGGATTTATGCAGCAATGAAGAACTGTCAACTTTACCTTAATTAAGTTTTATGTTCTTTAAATTTTAAAAAATTAGTTATGTATTACTCAGAAAATAAATCTATATAGTATGTGATAGATTGCACTAATTCATTATCAACATCGCTGACCCTTCTGGGTTGTGGACTCATGGTGATGATATGACCAGGGATACACTGAAAAAGTTTATTTCTTCCCTACTAATTTAAAGCTTGCATTTGTGCTTCTGTTTATGTGGTTCCGTGGCAGAGTGTTAGCTTGGTATGTGAGACCTCCTGAGTACAATCTCCAACATGTCAAAAAATGTACATAACTTTGTCAACTATAACATTTTATTTTCTGCTAAATGTGCTAACGTATCTACAGGTAATTAAAAAATATCATATTACCAGAGTTGGTGAGACGGTTCATCAGGGGAGGATGTTGGCTGTCCACACTAGCAGCCTGAGTTCAGTCCCCAAGGTGGTAGGAGATAATTGACTCCTGTGAGTTTCCCTTCATTTGTGTACTATGGGATGCTCATTTACACGGGCATCCATGTACATGCACAAATTATTAAATTATAATATAATTTTAAGTAATGTTTCTTTATTATATATAACACCAGAAACCATGTACCATGGAACAATCATTTTTGTAAAATTAGGATGTGTTGACTATTTCATTTGACAGAATTGAAATATTCTGTGTGTGTCAGCACATCTCTGAGTGTGTGTGTGTGTGTGTGTGTGTGTGTGTGTGTGTGTGTGTGCGTGTAATGTATCCAATATGATTATGGACATTTATATATAATTATATTGGAGCTGGAAAATGTCAATATATAGAAACGAACTATGGTGCTAGCAGATGGCTCAATGGGTTAAGGAACATTCCGGAACATCTGATGACGTGTGTTTGATTCCTAGAACCCATATGCTGAAAGAAAAAGGCCAACTCCTAAAACTTGTTGTCTGACTTCCACATGTGTTTCATGGCATGACTGGAACGCTCCCCCAGTAAATACACTAAAAGTTAAAAATGTTAATTAAAAATAGGAGCTATGCTCTCACATATTCCCACATTATTAAAAATAAACTGGAGTTCTTCTTGGGAGGAGGAACTTTTGATACCAATATGATATCTTGAAGGCTTATATCAATTAAGTCTGCCCTTTCTGAATATTCATCCAATAAAACAGAGCTGTTAGATAATTTTAAAAGCAAAACAATTCCTTCAGTGAAAATGCGTTATGCTAAAGGTATCAGCATTTATTTAAAAGAGCATTTCTACATAATTTTCAAGACCTTGTCATTGTGTCACTTGTAAATGCCTGAGGACTTTGCTGAAGACAGAGGAATGATGATGGATGTATTTCTTTTGTAAATGGGACCATCCCTTATAGGTAGCTTGTATTTCTTTTAACATTTGGAAAAAGGCTATGGAATGATTAGAAATTTTTCTTTTATCTTTCAGTATGAATTTAGATGAAACAGATGGTCCTTTGGTTCATAGTCATTCCTGTATCCTGAATCAAATGATCAAACAAAAAACAATTTCGTGAGTTGATTTTGGATATTTCACAGAACTTTGAAATCCTCAAATGCTCCAAATTTTCAGTTTCTTTGATAGAAAAAAAAACTGTATTAGAAAACAGATCTTGTCCAGTTTGCAAACAGCATCCAGGCTGTTTCATGGGAAAGTGGACTTCGCTGCCTGTTTAAAGAAGGCATGAGGTCCTGGCAAGTGCAACTGAGGGAACTTGAGCAGGCATCTGCATTTCCTCTTTAAGTCTCACTAAAACCATGAACTGAACTGAATAATGAGGAAAGATGGCATTAGTACACAGGAAGTTGAAACGAATAGACAACAAATTAACAACAGACGTGTGGGAAGAACATTGTCTAGGAAGCTTGGAAATGAATGTGAGAACTGACTTAGGCAGAGATGGTAGAACACAAGGCAAGTGGAAAACAGCAGAAGGCAGAAAATAATTAAGATCTTTAAATTTGGTGGGATTTCAGGTGAGTAGAACTTTAAAAAAAATGCAGGATAGCGAAGAGCTAAAATGAGAAACTGAGAATGGATTTAAACTTTTAGTAAAAACAGGGAACCTCCTACCCTGAGTTCCTCACCCTATACTCTTCAATCAAGGATTTCTTATTTTGTCTTTAGACCTGGGCAGAAGCAGGATAGAAAAGAACAAGAGGTGTTTTCAGGAATTTCAAGAGCAAAGATATATCATCCTCTTGTAATTCTCAAGAGACATCAAACCAAGGCCATGAGAATGTATGAGATTGTAAAGGAAATAGTTACAGAGCTTGATGAGCACTAACGTTCAAAAAGTCACTATGAAACACTTCTATTGATAATTATATTTCTGGTGGAACTTAGCTTCCCTAGGGAAAAGGGTTTTCATTGAGCTATTGATGCTGACAGATGTGTTGCTGGATCATCCTATAGCTACGGATGCTGGCATTTGCTTTGCCATATCATCCTATAGCTACGGATGCTGGCAGATGTACTACTGTATCATCATAGAGCTATGAACATTACTCCATGAGCATCTCTCTTTAGTTGTACTCCAAATCACTTTTAGTTTCTCAGTCTCAAAAACAGCCATTTGAAAATATCTTGTCATTTTTTTAAATGGCAAGAGACCAGAGAAACAAATACAGAGAAAGAGAAAACAAAAATACAAAAATAAAAGAAAAATTAACAAAAACATGACTGAAGAGAGGTAAAAAAAATAGAGTAAATTAAAATTCTCTGGACAAATACATATGCATGTATAAGGTAATACTTCCAGGAATGAAAAATTAAAGACATTAACACATTATAAGAGCAAGCAGTGAGGGGCTGGAGAGAGGGTTCAGCGATTAACAGCAGTGGCTGCTCTTCCAGAGGTTCTGAGTTCAATTCCCAGCAATCACATGGTGGTTCACAACCATCTGTAATGAGATCTGGCGCCCTCTTCTGGAGTGCAGGCATACATGGAGGCAGAATATTGTATACATAATAAATAAATAAATCTTTTTAAAAAAAGAGGAAGCAGTGGGGGAAATTAGGTAAAACAGAGGAAATATCCAAGAAAGTAGAATCAAAGCACACGCGTGCATACATACATACATACACACACACACACACACACAGAAAGAGGAGAAAGAGGGAGAGAGAGAACCAATTAGATGGCATAAGAATGTAAAAATCAGTAATGACACTTAAATATGAGTTTTAAGGAAGAACAAACTAAAAGGCAGACTTTCCATTGAAGCAGCATAAGCAGATACCCTGCTGTGTTCAGCCACTAAGAAGGACCAAGGAACAACGAAACCTAATAGAATTTGAAGGAGCCCTACGAATACAAAAGTGTAAAGACAGTCAACATGAGACAGTAATTAATACCAAGGAAAAACACCATACAATTATGCAAATTACCAACCATAACACAAACATTAATCACAGACTCCTAACATGTAATTGTGTGATATTTGCTTAACTACAAGGACCTTTTGGGCTTGGTGGGAAGCTAAATATGCAGAGAATATGTTATAAGGTTTTTAAAAAATGTTACATTTCCCCTATAGAATGTTAAACAGACAATTTCAAGTATTAAATAGCACACAGAATCATTTTATAATAGCATAGATAAGTTAATAGAAATAAGAGACAAATAGCTGAAGAAAGACTAACACTGAAGAAGTAGAACTGAGGTATGAATGGATGAAGAAATGGTGCTAATTTAAAGAAATATATTTTTAGATTTATTTAAGTGTATAAGTATTTGCCTGTATGTATGTATATGCATAGCACGTCTGACTAGGACCTGCAAAGTCATAAGCATGTGTCAGATCCCCTGGAGTTATGGATAGCTACAAGGTACCATGTAGGTTCTGGAAAACAAACCCAAGTCCTTTGAAAGAGCATCAAATTCTCCTAATCACTGAGCCAACTCTTCATCCTTGGTGTGACTGGTTTTTATGACTTACAGAACTATTTAAAATTTCACATCATATCCATGGATTATACTAAAAACCTTTACATAGCTTGCATTTTGGATGAGGGGTTTGGAGTCAGACATGTTCTTCAAGATTAAGTTTCAAATTGCATTTTATACTGCTTATAAAGTTAACCTGTCTCCATTTAATGATTCCTGAAAACACAAAATTTCTGAGTCAGAAATAATGGAATTTATTATTAGGGGAAAGCAAGCAGCAAGAATACTTCTGCCACCACCACAAGTCTCACAAAACCAATGTAATGGGTTTGGATGAATGTAAGTGTACAGCCAGTTATGAGACCACTCTGCAAGACAGGGTTGGAGAATACACGATTTTTAGAGCAAATGACAAACAAGCCTTCTCTTTTTCTAAGTGAACAATGAAATCCCATTGTCAGAATGTTAGCAGATTCTGCAATCCTTAGACATTTTACAGGTAAAATTCTGGTGTGGTTCTCACTCTTGGTATGCAAAACAAGAGATGTGGGAAGGACTAGGGGCCCAATGGATACTGACTAATTCTGACAGCCCTGATTTAGACTCTGCTAGTTACTAGCTGTATTTGAGGCAAGGCTCTTTACTTTTAAAACAACTGATTTTCCTTCTATATATAAAAACAATATTACCAGCTAAATCAAGCCAAAAACAATACATGTAAAACACTTAGCATGGTGTCAGGCATACAGTAGGCCCCAAAGCTTTTAATTTTATCTTTTCAAAAGAGAAAACAAAACAAAGGCAGCCAAAGGGTGATGCTCTTCAGAAAAGATGGAAGCACATGAGAGCCTGTTAAATATTAAACACTGGCTGTTCTAATAACACACAAGCAGCATTGCTGCTGATACCACAGAAGCTTCATCCTTTTAAAATGAAATGACAAGAACATTTTATTCAGAGGTATTGCGTACAATGCAGTGACCACAATCTCAAATTTTATTTGAGCCAGATAAGGTTTCTATTTCTATAAAATTTAGTTGTGTAAACAAAAAGTTTCCCTGCATAATATTTATTTTTGAACACAGACAGATACTAATGGATACAAACAAAAAAAAAGTGACGTGTATCAACCTCTTAGGATGTTGTTCATTCATTAGAAAATCTATTTAAAATGCTGATATTTTGGGATATAACATGAGTATAAACAAATGGGACTATTTTGAGATTCATGATTTATTCACGTCAACTTCTCACAGGGCTCATCATAGATGCTGTTGTAATAGGTTGGTTAGATTTATTCTTTTTTAATGATCAGTTTACAAAGAATCCTCCCAGATTTAATTCAGTCTCTAATCTCTGTCCTGGTGTTTCTATTCTTGGATCATTTCTTTGTTCTTTATTCCCTATGAAATCATTCATAATCACATACCAAACCACTCAATTATGTAAAATCCCTAGAGAAATTTCCTATGATTTTGGCTGTCTAATCACATCTTTCTAATTACTGTTAAAAGATTATTTATATGTCTTACTTCACATTTAAGAACTAATAGCATATGCATTGTATCAATTCTTGTGTTATGGAAATATATAAAAGTGAAATGACCCAATTCTTTTTGAGTGACATTCTTAAAGGTTAAGACCTTGGAATCTAGGCTAGACACTCCCTTGCCAAGTTGCAAGTTCTGCCTTGTCCATTTTTGTTACATAATATGAGGCTAGTTGTTTTAACTCTTAAGTTTTCTCACTTAAAGAAGGTGAATATTATTTACCTATCTTATGAGTTTGTACTACAGAGCAGTGATTATTATCTGCAAAATATCTGGACTCCTTTCTAGTGCAAAGTAAGTACCATGAATGTGTTAATATGGTATTACAGAAACTTGTTCAAAGTTTCTTACAATACTGACCAAGAGATATTGTCTCTTTATGTTATCAAATTATAAAATATTGGGAAATATTGTACTATGTATTTGAGCACAAAAAATGTTCACATGCACAAAATTATATACCAATAAAACATAAAAATACTTATTTTGAGTTAAAAAGTTAATACGGAGTCAGAAAACATGTCTAATTTCAAACAGGCATTGGGACAGATACCTCTCTATAAGCAATGCCGCTTTAAAAATGGATAATAATTAAATTTTAAAGAAGCCAATGATTTTCAAAGATGAGTCAGCCTTTTGAAAATGACTATTTCTGTAATCCAAGACTTCTTAGGGGGGCAGTAGGAAGTGCATATCCTGTTTACGTATCTTGTCTCAGAAAGAGGACTTAGTGTCCTCCTTAAACAAGTAGTCATTCATGTCCAAAACAGAACATGAGTCGTTGCCTCTGTACTTAGCTTAACTTTGATGTGGTCAGAACACATCTTTAATTTGCATGTCGTATTTTGATAAACAAATTAAATATTGCAACCAGCTGGCACTTGTTTGACAACCTGGGTTTTGTTTAATCAATAATATTTTACATTAAATAAAAGAAAGCAAAGTCAAAAAAGTAGGTTTTTATAGGATATGTTTTTGCAACAGGTTTTATGGAAACCTTTTTGCTTTGCCAAATAATTCCTTTGAACTTTTTTTCCCCCCTGTATTGGCATTATGTAACGGCTCCTGTCTTAAGCCAGAGAAAGAGCCAGGATATAAATTTGACAACACATGCATGGTGAGAGTGTGGAGAAGCATCTGAGAACACTTTTTACTTCCTCACAAAAGGTCAGAGCAGTCTGCAAGTCAGAGCCAGAAATTGGCTGGCGAGAGCCTTGGATATTTGGAAAATGAGTGTGCGTGAATTTCAGAATGTGCATGTGTATTCTCTCCGGAGAAACCCTTTCACAAGGCAGGGAACATCTTGTCCACTGAGCTCTAAAACTGCCTTTTGAAGAGAGTATGTGTAAATACACTCTATTACTTAGCATCACTTAACTAGAAAAGACTAGAAAAGGCACAGATTTTGAATATCAAGCTTTCTGATTATTTTAGCTTGCTAAGGACCCTAACTTAAATGAATTACCCAATAATCCTTCTGGAACTTTTAAAAATCCAGCAGCCCTATTTGTCTTACCATTTATGTCTTCCAGACTCTGCTAATTGGACCTATGTCAGCAAGATAGTCCCTGGAAACTATATGTCATTATAACTTCATGTCTACAGGCTATATAAAGATGCTGTTTTTGAGATTATAGCTATATTTGTTAGATTGGTAGTTATTTTTGTTAAACTATAAATAATTCTCATGTATGATTTAATTAATTCATCTTTTACCCACGCATTAGAATTTTGAGGAAGGGAAAATGAGGGAGACAACAGTCAATCATTAAAATTTAATAAATATTCAGAATTTCCTATGTGTCAAACACTTATCTAAGAGAAGTCCACACAACAACTCATGATACTACACTTCAATTTTCCAGTAGGTATAGTTGTCATGATTTTAGAGATGAGAAAGCTATTGTTTAGGGAGGTTAGAGTAATATGCCTTAGGTCACAAAGCTCACATAAACTGTCCCCTCGGCATGCTCACTAGTACAATGGACTTTGTTGAATAAATTAATCAAAGTAGCTGAGTAAAATTTCTCACAAAGAACTTTGAAGAATATTGACTATGCATCAGGACCTCTCTTTTTTTCTCCCTCCCAGTTTCACATGATACAAATTTTGGAAAAAAAAATGGAAAATACCTCAGTAATGTAGTTTCAATATATACATACATGTTTCAACATGTATACAACGTGGAATGTATGTTTATATACATATAGCGTTCGTACACACACACAAATACATATATTTGTAAGGCTCATATGGAACATACTTGTTAAGTCTCTGGGAGTGCAGGAGGTCTCTTTGCAAGGGCAGGATGCTAGTATAGACCTTTTACATTTCCTTCCTGTGAATAAAAACCAGAATATGGTTTGGTGAGCATAATACTATGCCATGATACCATAGAACTATTTCCTGACTCCTATGGGACCGGAGGGGATGTCTAAGCCAGAGGCAGGAGACACTACTTACTCTGTTAACAAACATTCAAGCTCTTCAGATTTGCTGTGCTCAATGACACTCTATTCACCAACAAGTCAAGTTGTTCAGATTTTCTATACTCACTGCCCCTCCAGGCACTGCCACCTTCCCAGAGAGAGCTGTGAAAGTGACCAGAACTGTCATATCGGATTATTTCTCCATACCCCATTTTTCCACATTTAGAACTTTACTTTCCTATATACACTGACCTCTTAACTTTCAGTAATATGATTTTAAATGAAATGCACCTTTTGACATTTGGTAATCTGCAGAATCCACATTTAGTTTTATCTCCTGGGCACCACTTTTGGGAAGAAAGGCCTGTCTTCTAGGCATTTCTACTCAACTCTAAGGGGGAAATTAATAAACAAATAAATAAGTAAACATGCAGAATGTTATACTTGCAATGATACTTCAGTATCTTTCCTGCCTCCAAAAAAAACCTGATTAATTTATAAATACATAGCCATGCCAGAATGAATAACATTCTGAAACTGAAGAAAATTTCATCTGCACAGCTTTCGTCACTATCAACATAAAAATTGTCGTCTCTGGGCAATAGAATATTCATGTGTCAGTGGGAAAGAGTAGACCTTTAACAGGATTCCTTTTATCCTTTCAGACTGACATTAACCCTGTCCTGTCCAATGGATCTCAAGAATTTCCCAATGGATGTACAAACCTGCATAATGCAGCTGGAAAGCTGTGAGTATGAGCGACTGGCATTTGCCTGAGCATTTGTATAAATGCAGGAGATGGACGGGTTAGTGGTAAGACAGGCCATTGATTTTGTGCTTTGCCGGGGACATGTTTATTGAATAAACAAAAGTAAAATGGGCACATCATTGAAAGCAGGTGTCATCTATATTTGCTGAAAGCCTTCCAAGGCCCAGACATTTCCTCCGTGTCCCCTCATAGTATCCCCGTGTTTTCAGTAGTGAAAATAATACCTTCAAGTGTTGTAATGTGCATACCGTCGGAGTTGACGGAAACTGGCAGCCTGGATCCACACTTTATGTTTTCCATTAATCAGTGTTTGGTAATTTAGCTGAGTGTGCTGTGTGCGTCACATCAGAAGAAAGGGCTTTTGAATGTATCATACTCGCCAGAGCTTTTAGATTTCCTCCAAATGTCTCCCAAATGGGCACATGCATGTCAGCTAACATAAAGCAACATGCCAGTTGCATGTTTTAGGAAATATTTCTATGATAATATGTGATGTATAATAGTATATGAATAAAATATGTATATAGTGATTATTATATACATAGTAAAACAGTTTACGGTATTTAATCAAAGGGAACTAGTAGAAAACATATAATTTATTTATATGTATATGTAATATATTTTCAAGAAAACTCTAATTTGACATCTTTCCTTAAGAAAATTGGAAAATTTATCTGCAGACTTCAGGGTCTGACGGGCATAATTGTAGTGAGGTAGAGTTGTCACTAGATGGCGTAGAAAACTCATGGGGGAAAACGGCACAACCCTCGTATCCCCTGCCAGCACTGTTTTTCTTCAGGACGTATAAACATCTATTTCTCTGATAATAACTCTGATCTTTACATTTTAAGTGGTTTATTCTGTAAGTGTCTCTTAAATATTAACCACAGGTATGGATAAAATGTCATAGTAGTTGAAAGGAAAACAAAGCAATCTGAAATATTGAGACATTCACTAATACAAGTGGGGCAACGCATAATGAAAAATGCCTAGCAGTACATTCTTTGGACTCTGTACAACCAGGAAGATCAACCTGAGGGCACTTGGCTGTGTATCTTGCTCAATGTTAGGACATAGAGAAACAATATGCACGCAGATGCGCGCGCGCGCGCGCGGGCGCACACACACACACACACACACACACACACAAACACACACATAAATTGGCAAAGCAGGCCACAGGACAAAACAGCTCATTGGTGCCATGTTTACTGTTTGCTATTCAGAGGACAGAGACAAACTGTCCAAACTTTAAGGAAGAAAGAAATTATTTGGTATTTATTGATTGATTTGCTTATTTGTTTATTGCACACATGTGTTACGCCCAAATCCGTGAAGTCCCCCAAAAGCCAACAAGGAGACAAAGTTCCATATATAAAAACAAAGAGCCTTTATTTTATGCAAGTTTGCAAACTTGATCTCTCCATATTGGAATAAATGGAGAACCCTGAGCTCAGTTACAGTTGGGTTTTTATAGTAGTAAAGGTGAGGGTGAGGGGTTTCTGAGGTTCATGACCCCTAATTGGCTGACATTTGTCAAAGGTGTCCTGGTGAGTGTGTGCTGGCAGGTGATCCTATCTACAATGGTTGGAACCATAAGGCATTTCCTTTAGATGGTCTGTTCTTGGGTGGTGTTTGGGTAATCTCAGTTTGTGGTTCTTCCTGCAACCAGGTATTGCTTCAGGGTAAACTACTGAGACTCGGGCCTCCATTAAAGTTACTGATGGCTGAGTCCTACTCTAGCAGGTGATAATGGTTGGAAGTAAAGAACTTCCTTTAGGTGGTCCGTTTCTATTTAGCTTGTCACGGATAGCTCCTACAGCTTGTGCACTCCTGTTCCTGCGCAAACACACATGTCAAGGTGCACATGTACATGTGAGTATGTACATGTGGAGACCAGAGACATCAGGTGTCTTCTCCAATTGTTTCTCTACTTTATTTCTTACTTATTTCTAGATAGGAGCTCACTGTCTTGGCTGCTGGGAATCCAAAATACTTTAGAGATCCCTGTCTCTGCCTCTCAGCACTGTGCTTGAAGGCACACTCAGATTTTTATGAGGGTTTGAGTAATAAAATCAGGTCCTTGCTTTTGCATACCAAGTACTTTAACAATGGAGCCATGTACTGACATCAAATGCTTTACCTCAAAGATTGTTTTACCAGGGATCCAAGATTATGCAATAAGTTTCATAACATTAAGAACAGGAATAGAAAATAGGGACGAAGCAGGACATTGTGGTTCAGGAATGTGATTTTAAGTATTTTGAAGGCTGAGGACTGAGTATCATGAGTTCTAGGCCATCCTGAGCTACTTAGTGAACTCTTTAGGCCTTATGACATCACTTAGTGGTAGACAGAGCATTTGCTTAGCATGTTCAAATACATCCTAGGTATAAGCCCCCATAATCTCCCCCACAAATAAAAGAAGAAAAATTAAAAGGGGAGACAAAGGAAAGTGGATGGGAAAGGATGTGGATGTAAAGGTTCTAGGTATGTGAGTCAAAGCTAAAACAATCATAGAAGTAGGATTATATCACACACATTAAAATACAACTGGAATATATGAAAAGGAAATATTTATAAGACTTCTAATAAATGCAATATTAGCATATTTGTGGTTTGGGTTATTTCTATCTATAGTCAAAGGGAATTACTACTAAAGCTCCTTTAACAAATGCTGTGAGAATCTTGCACAAAAATGGCGGCTGTCAGAGAATGGACATGAGAGGAAAAGATATCCAGGAAGTATATTTTCAGAAAACTAGAAATGAAACACATGTCTAAAAGTCTGTATTCATGGTACTAAAATTATAGGCTATACACAGCACAGGTCTACACAGTATTAGTTTATGGGCCTCCAGGTTATACACAGCACAGGTCTATACCGTATTAGTATTAGTTTATGAGCCTTCAGATTTCACTATATGATCTCTTTTAAAATAATTTGTCAAACATTAAGCTGTCCTTTCAAAAGACATTTTTATTGATATAGTTTTATTTAAAGATTATTTTCTATGAAATGTATTTGTAAATTACTTTGTATTGACATGGGGTAACTGACCCGCAAACAAAGATCTATGATGATTTAAGTTCTATTCCTAAATAATTTATATTACAAAGAGATATGCAGCAGTAGCGCTAAGAAAAGGTCCTGTATTTGATTTCTAGCTTTTTATTCATATCATGAAAACATTTGTAAATTTGCCTCTCCTATTAGCCAGTTGTCCGACAATGATGACAGCATCCTTAATTATCATTGTAGCAGCAAAACTTTAATTCTGTGCTCCATTTCTAAAGAATAGCACAGACAACATAAGGAAAAGAGATTTATAAATAATATTTACATAAATCTCAACTGGTGACAGAAAAGTAAAATTGAAGAAAGCCAGTGCCCCAATCAGTCCTAAAAACATACATATATGATAAAAGTAACATTATGTTGATTCAACAGGTTGTATCTAGTAATACACACACACACACACACACACACACAAATACACAAATGCATGCGACAACAATTAATGAAAAAAGAGACCAGGAATTTGAGATGCAAATGGGGGGCTTGGAAGGGAAGAGAGAAATATTGCACCTGAATTACAGCCTCAAAAATAAACAATGACACAGGCAAAAGAATAAGGAAATGCAGTTTTTCTCAAGCATTGCCCTTAATCACTAAAAAATATTTGTGAAAAGGTGGACAGGGCTTGAGGAACAATTTAGAGAAAATAAAAAATCTTTGAAATATACTTTAATAGGATATGGGGATAGAGATGTCTAAAAATAGACTATGCTTTTGTGCAGGTTTGCGATAGAGCTTCTAAATGTGGAAGGGTTTATTATTGACATTTTCACATTGATTTTATAGTCAGGTCTGATATACAGATTGCTTATTCTGGATATTATGTTACTTGGTTATAAAAATAATAGAGCTTGTGAGGTATTTTTTGCAATTATGTCCTAGTAATTTCTACTGCTATCCAAACGTTCTCATAATTTAAGAGTTTGGATTAGGTTCAGGGTAGCGTTGTACTTTTTGTTTGCTTTCTCAGATACAGATGGTTCTTGTTTCCAGACTATTTGTTACGTAATCTCTGTAGATGTAGTGTGAGTGAAGAGGAAAAAAGCTCTCTCGAGAGAAAAGTATTGGCGGGTGAATGGATTACTGGTAAAAAATAAATTCCAATTTGAACCTTAATGATCCCACCCCTCATAATAACCATGACTCTTATCTCCTCTTTACTTCACATCTTTCTAAATTGGAGTTTCCTATTACCAGATCTTTAAAACATATGACAATAAAAATGAGATGCAGCCACCATCTTATAAAGTGATTATGTCACAAATAGTATTATGAGTTTATACCTTTTAAATATATTACCTCCTTTAATCCTAACCACAACTTAATCAAATAAGTTTATTTCCATCTTAAATATAAGCCAACAACGCCTAAAGATATTGTCTTTCCCAATGGCATAGAACAATGAAATAAACAGAGCAATTTATGATTTAGTAACTGTCAAAGACATGCAAACGTCAGTAACATTTAGTTCTATCTGGAGAGTTCTATTTGTAAATCATCACTATGACAGCCATACGTTTTCTCCACAAGCTAACGATACCCAATACTTGCAAGAAAAAGTTGGTTTATGTTTTTTTTTTCTATTTCCTCTCTTCCTGACTATTTTACTGAGCATTAAAATTGACTTCAACCTTAAAGTAGGCGCTCCCTGCCAGGGGCATAGTCAGTAATTTGTCCTATGAACATCAGCCAGCAGCAAACCACTTTTGAGTAGGACTACAATTCAACCAATAAAGTACCACAAACAAGTTCTATATCTCCCATCCTATATCTGTCCGTGTTGCTTACTGGAATAAATACCAAATCACTACTCTTTCCTTTAGTTAAATATTGTGTTGTTGGGCTAGCCCGTTATCCAGAAGTGACTAATCATCCAGCAATATGAACCACACACTATTACGCATTTCCCAAAGAAAAAGCCTTAGAAAACTTGGCAACAGTATACTACAGATAGTTCTAATTTGTTATTCTTGAGAAAAAATGTCATTTTGACCAGCTGAAGGCCTCTTATACCATTATCAATGTCTGTTGATCAAATCATCTTGAAATCCTAAGAATGGTATAGCACAACAAATTCTATCTAAAAAATTGACTCTATAGTCAATTAGTGATCCAGGAGAGTTGAAAGTAAGACTATGGAGTCATGTTAATATACCATGGCTTTACCCTTATGGCTCCCAACTAGGCTCCTCTAGGTTGTCACTTCTTTTTGCCTTCCCATCTGCAATTTCTGAATGTTGGGGTTCGGTACCTAGCTCTGCTGTCACTGATTCAGCAACCGTGTGTTGAGAGACTTAGACATACTAAACTCTGCGCAGGTATTTTTCACCAGTTATTTTTCACTTTTCTCAGATGCAACACCATGCCTTCTCTCTGACCTGTAAGACATCCCTATTTCTCAGAATAGCTTGTTTCCTCAGAACTAGAGAAAAAAAGGCTTGACCGCATGTGTATACTGCTACAAGGTCACTTCTGCCCTTTCTTTTTCTGTATTTACTTCTCTGCTCCCCATCCACTTGCTACACTTCACAATATGCTATCTGAAATGTTTGCGTTTTTACTGCCTCCTCCATCTAAACCCTTTTCTCAAGTGTTAGGAGACTGTCTTTCTTGCTCAGCCATGTTTGTCACTGAAATCTCCATGACGTTGGGATAACGTCCTTTCTTACAGTCATTAATAAGGAAATATCTTGCACAGGACAACAGAGTAGAGTCCAATTGAGATCATATTTAACTCAAAGATTCCTTAAAATAAGAACACCAAGCTACAAACCGTTTCACTTCCCTCCTTATTCATGTTACCTAGGAAACTGGGCAAATGTGAACCTGTGTTATTTTCCTGGTGCTCCTTGCAATCCCCTCATGCTGCACCAAGGTCTTCTCCGGAAATGCCTTCCTCCATTCTCCACCCTCAGCAAATTTCTCTTTTCCTTTTGATGATTTTAGTATTTTTTTTATAAATATGTGCTTTATGTGTCCACTGGGGTTAAGTTCCCCAAGATCGGTTGATTTCTGCATTGTATCCAGTTGGGATTTTTTTTTTAATGATCTCCATTTTCTGTAAAGAGAGGCTTTGATGAGTGTTGGTAGCTATGCTATCCAGAAAAGGTGGCTTGTGAAATACAAAATGTTTTTAATTGAAGTAAAGATTATGCTTTGATTAATATTGTTGTGGTAAAATAGAATACTGCATACTGGGTAATTTTTTTTTTAATTTTTTTATTGATAAAAGGAGGATAAAGAAAAGAAAAAAAACAAATTTCCACCTCCTCCCACCAGCCTCCCATTTCCCTCCCCCTCCTCCCACTCTTCTCCCCCTCCTCCCACTCTTCTCCCCCTCCTCCCACCCCTCTCCCCTTCCCCCCACTCCTCTCCCCCTCCCTTTCCAGTCCAAAGAGCTGTCAGGGTTCCCTGCCCTGTGGTACGTCCTAGGTCCTCCCCCCTCCATCCATATCTAGGAAGGTGAACATCCAGACTGGCTAGGCTCCCACCAAGCCAGCACATTGCGTAGGATCAAAACCGCGTGCCATTGTCCTTGGCGTCTCATCAGCCCTCATTGTTCGCCATGTTCCGAGAGTCCAGTTTTATCCCATGCTTTTTCTGGTAACAGTCCAGCTGGCCTTGGTGAGTTCCCCATACTGGGTAATTTTAAGTAGACAGAAACATATTGTCTCCAAGCCCAAAGTCACGGCATCAATATTCAGCACGGTCTTCTTGCTGTGTCTTCCCATGGTACAAAATCAAAAGGCTCAAGAGACATAGGCAGGTTGAATGTCCTTCTTAGAGCAGTAGTAATACCACCTATGAGGATAGAGATTTCAGTTTATTTTTGAAATGCTTATCTCTCAACATTGCTGTAATGTCAAGTGGCTTTATGCATGAGTTTTCGAGCTGGGAATTTTCAAGTAAAAAATCATACAGAAACAGAGTCAATGAGATGACTCATTCAGAAAATAAAGTGCCCGCTTCATGACCAAAGGTCAATATCAGCCACCCATGCAAAGGTACAGAAATAAAACTAATTCCACAAAATTTACATCTGTAATTTACATCTTTTTCTGTGATTCTTGTGTTTGCTATTTATTTCATCTTTAGTTAATGCTCCAGATAACTTCAGTTCTCCCATCCCTACTCAAAACAAACAGCCTTATGTGAGCCTCCTCTTTCAAAGCCTGGGTAACAACCTCCCTAGAGATGACTCCACAGTACAATCACAAATACCCCTTAAGCCAAGTACTCCACTGGCATCTGCTAGACGAATTCGGGAAGAAAACTATATGCCCACAAGTCTTCTGTTAAGAATTACATGACTTTTCTAAATTCATTAATTTTTCAGAGGCTGTGTGTGTCTTTTGTAACATAAGTGAGCTACATTGAATGCTGCAGAGGTCATTTTCCAATCTTGGGCTCCATGAAATATTTACATACACATACAAGATTATGAAACTGATAGTTACAACTTAAGGACAGAATCTGGAAATAGTTGAATATTCACATTATGGATCAAGAATAAAATAAACACAAACTAGTAAACAAACACACTATGAATTGTCTGTAATGATAAGAGGAAACCAGAAAAGCAAAAGAAAATGAAATGAGTAGAAAATATAGTAAATTTTGGAGGCAATGGTCTACTTTTTTTTTGTTTTTTTAAATTTATTTATTTATTAAGGATTTCTGCCTCCTCCCAGCAACCGCCTCCCATTTCCCTCCCCCTCCCCCGATCAAGTCACCCTCCCTCATCTGCTCAAAGAGCAATCAGGGTTCCCTGACCTGTGGGAAGCCCAAGGACCGCCCACCTCTATCCAGGTCTCCTAAGGTGAGCATACATACTGCCTAGGCTCCCCCAAAGCCAGTCCGTGCAGTAGGATCAAAAACCCACTGCGATTGTTCTTGAGTTCTCAGTATCTACTTTTTAAAGGCACACAAAAGTATGAAATAAAGAGTGACGTGTTTATTAAGTTGATGAGGTCCATTTAAGAAGCATTTGACTATCCACTGAGGTTCTCACACGGGAGCTGTAAAAACTGATGACAAAGGCTTTGGCCACTTGCTATCTCGTTGTCCCTTTGGGCAACAATGTTCTAAGAGTCCCATTAGTAGGTTCTTTCTAGTTGTGTAACCAAAGTCATCTTCACATTCCAGAGGATTTCAGGGCCTCTGTAGTATTTAAGGAATGACTGGTCAATTTTATGTACTCTTAATAGTCCCAAATGTCCTAGTCTTCAAAATATATCCAACCCAAAACACTTAGTCCTTAGCAATTAGATTGTTTGTCTCGGGCTTGGTAAAGCATGAGAGGAAAATGCAGGGCAGAGATGATAAAAAATACAATAAGAATAAACACCCCACAATTGTTAGACCTTAACAGGTATAAAGGTGTTCCATGCCATTTTAGGATGATCAGAACTCTGAACAAAATACAGATTTTACATAAAAATTATAATGATTAAGTCCACAGATACTTTCTACAATATGTCTTTATATATAAATATAATGAAAATAAACTATCGGTAGATGATACAATATTATGTATATTATATGTGTGTATATGTACAGTGATTGTTCTTAATTCAGAGTCTCATAATTTTCTCTCACATAGTCATTTTGAACTCAAGAATTTTATATGAAAATAAGCTGGATACAAGAAAAAATAAAATCTTCCCTCAATGTGGTTAACATGCTCATTTATATTTAAACTCCATCTTTAATGTAACTACAATTTCTGTTTCTATCCTTTTCATGAAATGTAACCATAATGTATCCCCTGATACAAAATCTTTATACCCAAAATATGGTTTTTGTATTTACCTGTTATAAATCATCATATAATTAGCAATTAGTGGGTGATAACTCTCTCTCTCTCTCTCTCTCTCTGTCTCTTTCACACACACAAACACACACACACACACACAGCACAAATATCACATAGATTTACACAACCATAAAATTGGATAGGTAATTAACAGTTGTATTAACTCTTTGGCATGTGTTAACTCTAAAATAATGCTGGCATAATTTAAAATACTGTTTTCAACTTCTCCTTCAATTGCATTTGTAATAATCAGTTAAGATTTGATTTAACAGCTAAGCCTTCCTGTGACTATTTTCAGTTAAATTTCAGTAAAACACCCAGGAGTATTTTACTGCCTCAGTAATTCTCACAGTAACATAGCAAAGACAAAAATAAACCTGTATTTTTTTTTCAGTCACAGCATATTTTGGCATGTAACTTAATTATTTGGGCTAAAATATAATTATGCTTCTAATTACTTGAATATTGTGTGGCACAATAGTTATTTTTTACTTTTGTAATAACTGATAGTATATGCCTCAGGTTGAAGTCATCACCTATGTTTTGCCTCTGGCAATAATCTTTGTTGGTTAGAGTTTTAATAAGAATGGGAAAGTATTCATTGTAAGTGCTATTAAATCTGAAGGTTTTTTTCAATGTGGCAAATTACAGAACACTAAATGATTTCCACTAACATCTAGATTTTATTGCACTATGTAGTGAATGTCAGTTTTGGTGTCTGGAATCTGTCCAGTACCAGACTGATTGTCCCTCTTTAGACTTCTCTGAATACATTATAAAGTTAGACATTTTATAATGCTCTACTTTGGAGAGTAACTTTATTAAACTTTTATAATTCTATTTTATTTTTTCTAATTTATTCAATCATTTTAAAATTGAATTGTATAGGACTATGAATACTATTTCAAGACTCTCTTTAAACAATTCCTCAATGAAGAATCTGGTTATTCTTTTTTTAGCATCAAAAATAAAAAACATTCTTCTTTTGAACTATTTTGGTTATGGTTTTCAGAAGTGAATAGTGACATAATGAAATATCAAACATAAGAAATCTCAAAAAGATAAGTCTTTTCTAGTCTTGGCTACAAACATTTTGAACGTCTAGGCACTGACACGCTCATTAGGTTCACAAGGGATCTCTCTGATGTGCTATGAGGCCTATGGGACAAAGGTTTTCATCAATTTGAATGGTTCTGAAGCTCTGATCTTCTGGAGTCACATTGTACTCTTTTCCCACCACAGTGAAGTTTCCTCCAAAGAAGTAGGCAAACAGTGTCCTTCTGTAACCTGCCCTACTGCAAAAACCCAACTAACCACACCACCTTTTTCTCATTAAAATGATCTAGCTCGTAGCCAGGTTTTTTTTCCCAATTTTAATTGAGATCTCCCACAAAAACTTTTAACACTGTATGTTCAATGTATATCAATCTTATAAAATCTTGAGAAATGTGAACAAAATGATTAGTCTAGTTGGCATCTAAGAAGACTAAAACTCTATAATTCCACCGCTATCCCAAACAGAAAGCAGAAAGCTAAAGTAATTTTAGTCTTCAAAGTACTTGTTAAGATAAGTTATAACTCAGTTCTACCAGAGGGCTTCAGAGAAAGTAAAAGATACTCAATTTAGCAAAATTACAAATTTAAATAAAACCACATGTGACACTATGAGTTATGGAAAAGGATTTCAAATCAAATGCACAAATAATAAAAGAAAAATTTAGTTAAATGCGTTTTGACATAGCAGTTGTTCCTTGTCAAGTCAATAAAAGTGACTTGAGTAATATTTCTCCCAGCAAAAATCAGCCTGCGCCAAGACTGGGTATTTTCTTCCCTTTGTTTTTTTGAAATTCAGATGTTGATTAAGAATACAAGAATTTGCAAACTAGGTCAAACTTTCCTCTCTCTTTTTTTGAGACAGCTAGACCAAATGCTTTTCTGAATTACTTTAAATATTAAATTTGAATTTACAATTCATCAATTAAACTCTAAGCTCCAATTGAAATTAAATATATGCTTAGCCAGAGTCTCCATGGGAATAAGCATATTCCTATTTTGTAAGTGTTTGTGATACCATAAAACTTTATTTTGTTTTCATAGCACAGTGATTCAAATGCACACATAATTAAATCTATAATGTTGTAAATACATTGTTATATGGATGATAATTATATAAAATATTATTGTTTTAACCCAGAATATTATTATTATTATTGTTATTTATCATTATTGTCTCTGTGTATGCATGCATGAGTATTCATTCAGGTGCATGAATGCAATGACACAATTCTGGAGGTCAGTGACAACTTTTGAAAATCTATTCCTTGCTTTTACCTTGGGTTCCAGGGATTGAAATCAGATCTTCAGGGAATGGCAATTACCTCTGCTCACTCTGCTGTCTGGACCTAGATTGTTTTCTTATTTTCTAGGAATATAGAAAATTCCTTTCTTATCATTTATTACAAATTTCCCATGGTGATTTAAGGAGTAACTTTTACCTTAAGTCTCCCTTCATAGTTCTGATTCTGAGTTCTATTTTCTGTAGCAGTTCTCTATTTAGTCATTCCTAAATCACTGAAAGACTACAGCCTTATTTATCAAGATTTTCATTTCCTGGCAGGTCTACACTGTTCTCCCAAATGAAGCTATGATGCATGTTTCTGTACTTCAGGTTAACTACCAATTGGAGAACACAATAAAATTTTCATTTAATTGTGTTGAAGTTATAGGTCAATTTTGGTAGTAATACTGTATGTTTCTGTCTTTTGATCGTTATTCCAATTTTACGTTTCTTCATAAGCACATGCTCATGTCAACTCAAAATAATATGGTGATATTTAAAATCTTCACTTACTCAAGATACTACATTGGAAATATTTTTGTTTTATTTCTTTAGAAATGAGAAGTGGTGCAGAGTCTATGGTAGTTAAAGCAATGGGGAAAAGGCCATAAATGTAATGAAAGTGAATTCCCAGTAATAATATTGGAAAATAGAAATTTTTCTAGTGTCTACTGAGAAGTGTTCAGAAGTGAATAATATGGAAAGATGTCATCTGGGATTGTCTAGAGATCTCCGGAAGCTGTATGATGGTCAGGGGAATCAGAGGGAAGTTTGGTGAGGTGGAAGTATTTGTGTAATGTTTTTCTTCAGGTTTCCTAAGAGTGATTCTGAGATCTCCCAGCAAGGTGACCTGAGTCAGCACAGGCAGCCATATAAACTACCTATGTTGATGTGTCATGTTGAGTTAGATAAGTAAATAGATGAAAAATATATAGGTAGATTATTCTTTGAGTGGAAAAACAGATTAAACAGAGAGACAAGCTAGCCAACACTTTTTTTTTAATTTTAGTTTTGATTTATTACTATTGTGTTCCTTGGAAATAGTCTAGACTCTAGATGGTCCCATAGAGTCCCATAAACTCCAAGCTAGTAATTTCAATTCTTAACTCATCCACCAAGGGGCTTAAAATAAAGAGCTTCCATATCCTGTTATTTGGAATTCGTAAAAATTATCTTAGAACAATGACTGAAGGTTAATTCAGTGTGGATAAGGGCTCCCTAGAGATTATGGCTGAAATGGTCTTTCAGTTGTTATGGCAGCAGATGAAAATGACAAAGCACAATATTTCCAATAGAAATGACCATGAATTTTACCCATCTCAGATGTTATTGGAATTGAGGTCCCCGTCATAGAAGGAAGATCACGTATCCTATAGCAAGATTAGAAAAAAAAAGACACAAAAGATGTAACCAAGAAGCTTATTGCTCTCCACATCTGCAAAAGAATTTAATCCTTTTCTTCTTAGAAGAAGACCTTATCATCCAAATGTAGATTACATTTTAAAAGTAAAATAAGGACAAAGGAAACATTTAGGATGTTATTCTCATTTAATATTATTAACTAAAATGTTCCATAATAGTGGGTAAATAAAATAGCTCTAATCCCATTTTAAATCCAAATTTACAAAGTTAAAATTAGATCACTATCATTTAGTGATTTAGATTCAAATTTGTAAGATATTTTAATAAATTTGAACTTGTGGTCACTGTCTATTGATCCTGCTGGATAAACTATTATTTTTTTTAATTAAAGAAAATAGCATCTTCTTCACTTTGAAAAGGAAAAGTAAAAGAAATCCTAAAAGATTGAAAAGCCTTCCTTTAATGCTTTGTGATGTGGAATTTCCCTCTGTATGCTGTGATTACCATTAATGAATAAAGAAACTGCTATGGACCTATAGCAGGGCAGAACTTAGGTAGAGAGGAAAATCTAAACTAAATGCTGGGAGAAAGAAAGGCAGAGTCAGGGAGAAGCCATGGAGCTACCGCCAGAGTCAGACATGCTGAAACTTTGCTGGTAAGCCACTGCCACATGGTGACACACAGATTAATGGAGATGGGTTTAATTAATATGTAAGAGTTAGCCAATAAGAAGCTAGAGCTAATGGGACAAGTCGTGATTTAAATAATATGGTTTCTGTGTGATTATTTAGGGTCTAAGCTAGCTGGGCAGCTGGGAAGAACAAGCAGCCTCCTCCAACAGCTTTAGATTTTTTCCCCCTTTTATTGACATCTGTCCCAGAAGGAAGCTTCTCTGAAGATGCTGAAACAAGACACTGGTCTATGAGTATAACAGAATGTTTTATCAGAGTTTTATTTTCTTTTCTGTGTTCTTTGTATTTGATTTTACACTAGTCCCTGGGCTATCTAATCTCAGGCTCTTGATTTTTCAAGCAGCTTTGCAAAAAAATAATTTCTCCAAACATCTAATATTGGCTTGAAATTTCAGAATATGATTCACCGAAACTATCACCAGTTTCCTTCTCATGGTGTACCCATATGGTTTATATTTTTAAAAGTAGACAGTCAAGTACCTAGGAAATATTATTAGTAGAGCATTTTACTTTTCAAGTAAAAAATGATGCACAACTACACAAAATAAGCAAAATAAAACCTAGCTCAGTTTGTCTCTAAATCAACTAGTGCTGTTCCTTGAAAGAAACCTTATGTTACAGTATGTAGTTGAGTGTTGTATAAATACAGGCTTGCCACTTTGCCACAGTGATTACACAGATATTTACATAAGGATCAGACTGTAGTAGGTTAGTACTTGTTACAAATCCAAAGATCAAGAACACTTTTGTAAATACCATAAGGTATTTACTACTTCATCAAACACAGGCATAGTTAAATTAAAATGACATTCTTTACCAAGGAATATGGCACTTAGAAACACAGATACTTCCAGCAGAAACTAGTGCTACTGCCTGTATTTTGTAAAAGCATTACACACCACTGTTTCAATATGGGAAAAATATTAGAACAATGAAGACTACAAATATTATGTCATTGTGACCATGAAAGTGTTTTGGGCCTTGTGAATTTTATGACAGGGTCTGACAGGTGTCATGTTTATAAAGCACTTTTTTGTGAAGTCACTTCATTTCTCAAAAGATACTAACTCGTAATTTTACTTACAGGTATTTTTAAAAAGTCAACTTTTCAACTCAGAATTTAACCCAAATCAAACATGTAAAGATTTGTCCATTTCAAATGCTTCTTTACATGAACTAGATCTAAATGAAAACTGTTATTACTAGTGTCAACTATAAACCATGGGTATTTTCAGTTTATTTCAAATAAATTTGCTTTTACTTTATCCTGAAGTTCTTTTTCTTTTGTATTCTTCATTTGGAGCCATTGGCTATTTACAAGGTTCAACTCAAATGAAGCAGAATGAACTACCCAGAGTTGATACTCAATAAATATTGTTAAAAAGCAAGGGATATTATGAGTTTTACAGTTGAAAGTATGGAATATGCATATATTATACTGAGTGAGGTAACCAAGACCCAGAAAATAAAATCTTAATCATAATTGAAAAAAAAGCAAGATTTGAGACATCCATCTGCAGACTGCACCATAATCATCAAATGAAATTATTGGTCAAGTTGGGGTTAATACCTTTGTTCCATATGTAAATTATTTTTTCATTGTGATATTATTATGCAATACAAAAAATAGATGTATCACCTTGCTCTCATTACCCAATCTGTTTTTCTTAATATCCTTAAGCTTCTATAAATATGTGTGAGTCAAAAGAATAGAATATTAAAACAGTGAACTTTGAAGAAAATTTATTAAAGTATTTGAAGGTGTACTGAGGCAATAATGCCATTAAGTTTCCTTTGCTGCCCATTGAGTTACTCAGAATAAAGGAAATGCTTGTTAAACATGTGGTCATCTCTTTATTTACCTTTGACTTTCAAGCTTAAACCTCCTGTGAGTTATAAATACAATAATATGGCTGTAAAATGTGCATTCATTGACCACTTCATGTGAATAGTTCTTCACCACAATAACAAGTTATATGTGCTCATATAAACTGGATGAGAGAAAAATTAGAGCTTAGTTACTATGGAATTTCAGACTGCTAGGTTCTGTTTCCAGAAGATTTTACAAAGCCTTTATTATGTCAAAACTGAAAGAGGTTGTTCTTATACTTTCATTCATCTGTCTAAAGTGGTGCAAAAAAATCTCAAATATTTTGTTTTCTGTGATTCTTTATATGGCTTGTAAAACATATGTCTCATCTGGCAGCAGATAAAATTATTGCTTATCTTTCTGTTTTTAGATCATCATTTAGAAATATGCATCTGTGCTGTCTTTAGCAAGAGTGTGATCTATAATGTGCATATTAAAGGATTTATGAATAAGAGCAAATTATTCTGTCATTACCAATCCAATCATTATTAATTTCATGTCTCACTGACAGATATTCTAGGATAAATAAACCAATCATTAAGTCTAGAGCAGTGGTTCTCAACCTGTGGGTTGTGAAACTTCTGAGGTTGCATATCAGATACCCTGCATTTCATTTATGCATTACAATTCATAACAGCATGATTCAGTTGCAAAATTACAGTTATAAAGTAGCAATGAAAATAATTTTATGGTTGAAGTCATTACAACATGAGGAACCATAATAAAGGGCTGTAGAATTAGGAAGATTGAAAACCACTGGTCTAGAGAATAATCTTGTAGTTACATATCTATTTTTGAACCAAAACTCAGACATGGTGGGCTTCAATCTGGATGGCCTTGCAGACACTACCAAATATTTCTAGCTCCATAATGAACTGAAATATGGAATACCAATTGTGCCGGTGACAACTTGTTAGCTAAATCCTAGACCATCTACGGATATTTGGTCACAAACACTGTTGTCACTACCGTCTCCTCTACCCATACTCCTCTACTAAGCATGTCCAGTTGCCTCTACAATTGGACCAGATTCCATTCTGTCTGGAAGATTCTGAAAGAGAAGGGATAATGGTGAGCTCCTCTCTTACCCATTGTTTAACCCACAAAAGCTGCGCCAAATCACTGCATGAAAGTTGCTACAAACTCCTCTGTACACAGTTCCATAAGAAGGAATAATTTACCAGTTTAACCAACTGACTTAATTCAGGGGCCACATCATATTTCCTTTCTTTTTCTAAGTCTGTGGAATTATCTGGTCCCAACAATTATAGTCCTGTTCTCATTCACTTAAACTCCTCCACCACTATAACTCAGAAGCATAGATTTCCATAATTTTCCATTCAACTGGGAAATTCTGCTTATATCAAGCACCTCCAAAGAGAAATCTGATATTTTAACTTAATAAAGACTTATGACTTATTGAAAAACTCATTTGTAAGTCTATGCTGAACTCACAACCACCATGTCAAACTACTCCATGCATATTTTTTATCGAATAGAACAAGCTTGCATTATCAGATCATTTTGTCCATCTTGGGACTGGGGACCCAGAATCGGATTATATAAACTGAGATGATTAAAGCAAGTAAGGTATCAGGCATTAATACTTTCCCCAGAGATATTTAAGCTTTAATTCATTTTCTAACCAGGGACTATTTGGCTTTATTTAGTAGTCCTGGAAATTAAGGTAGTGGAATAATGTCAAAAATTGCTGAATTAACCCAAGAGCTTTCCATTCCTATGAAAGAATAAATACTACCTTCCATGTAGTACATGCTCTTCCAAGTCTACCTCATTCTCTTACTTTACCGATGAAAGATTTTTGTGAAATGGAATCAGGAGATGCACTATTCAGTAGGTAGACTCTAGGTCTAAATGATCTTCTCATTCCATGTGATGACTATACAGAAAAGTTCTTATTGCTTCTATTTTAATATCTTCCTTTGATATAAACATTTCTATAACATTTTTCTCTAGTTGGGTACACAATGAATGATCTCATTTTTGAATGGCAAGATGAGGCACCAGTACAAGTGGCTGAAGGACTCACTTTGCCTCAATTCCTGTTGAAAGAAGAAAAAGATTTACGATACTGCACTAAACACTACAATACAGGTAGGGAGTGAATATTTTTCTCTATAATTGTGATTTGTGATCTTACAATATACAGATTATTAAAATTGTAATGTCATGTTAATTTTAACAGTCTTAGCTCATAGAGTATAAAATGGGCAATTTCAAAATTTATGGATGCCTTCACTTACTTATTCTTGTCTTATTTGATTTGTATGAGACCAAAGATATGCTTGGTGCTTAGTTACACTTGAAAATTTTTTATGGAGCAACACATTTGTGGGTAATGTGATGCTTATAAACATATTTCCTTATTTATATGGAAAAATATTAAACTATTTTGGAAGTAAACAACTGCATATGTTAACAAAGGGACTTGCTTTAAATAATGACATCATTTTCCATATTTTCATGCATTATAAAACATATTTTTCTATTTATTTTAATATTGTTATGAATTTGTATTTTCAGTTACTTTTTGGACTGATAGAGGAATCATATGTCTTGAGTAGATATCATTTTTAACAATTAACACCAAGGATTAAGAAACTCAATGTGTTATTTGTGCCCTTATGAAATCTATGCCCTTCTCCTAACTGTTGTGGGCTATTCCCATAAGCCTACCCCAACTACAAATGCCATTAAACTACCCACAAGTCAAGCTTGCCCCCGATGAGATGCATATATGGTTGGATGCTATTATGCTAACATCAGCTGTAACTCTTACCATATCATTATGGTAAAGTATGATTCACTGTGACCTCAACATTTTCCATAATTGTGAGCTTTGTTTTCTTCCTATAAAGTCCCCAACCTTCCTTATTTCCTTAACTGACTTACAATATCTAATTTTCAATTACTCTTTTCGACTCATGGATGACTTATGAGCAAGTTCAAGTATAACATCTAAGCATAAACTAAAGAGCAGGCAAGTCAATGGCAATGCCTCTGCCCATTTCTCTAAGGACAAAGAAACTGATAACTTCTTTTAAAATATGTTGAAAAGAACTCGAGTCGTGGCATATAGCAATACCGTAGTTATCTAGGACAGTGTTCACAGACTACCATAAATTTGGTAATTTAAAGCAGCAGAATTGTATTGTCTCATAGCTCTAGAAGTTAAATACAAAAAACAAATCAAGTAACAGCAAAACTTATGTTTACTCTGGAGGTTCTTACATAGGTTCCTTTCCCAACCTTTTCTTGGTTTCCTATTTCTGACAACTCTGGGTATTGATTGACTTACAAATACACCACTTTAGTTCTTTCTCCATAGTCACATGCTGATCTCTGCATACATCTGTGTCTCTGTAGCGAAATATTCCCCATCCTCTAAGGGCATCAATGATATTAGAGTAGGGTCCGATTAATAAAGATTTGATTTTAACTTGATTATATCTTCAAGTCAATTGTTGGTAAAGAAATTCACAGATTCTCCGAGGATGTGAATTTTGGAAAGACCCATTCAACACAGAACAACAGACAACCCTGTAGACATCATCTCAGAGAGAAACTTGAGCATAGAGGGTCAGGAGACTCATCTTAGCTGAAAGTACATTAACATAATTTTATATTTTAGCTTACATTTATGAGTGTTTACTTCACGGAATTAGTTGGATAGGAGTTTTTTAGAAGACATGGGTGTCTATTATTTGTATAATATAAGAGAAGAAAGTATGTCCAAAGTATCACTGCTCACAATTAAATAGAAACTTCTGGTAATGTCTTCATTCACATAGTGACTAATTGGTATCACACTTTAGACTTCTCTTATATTATTCCCTCAACATGCAAGATTCTTATCTTAATTGTTTTCCAGTGTAGGTTCATATACTGTATAAGTCAGTCTGAAAATAAAAGAAAAAAGAATATGGAAATTATCCTCAGTTATAAATGCCCAGTTTTACAAGGAAATAAATCTATTGAAGTTATTAATTATTTCTATATAGATTAATTGTATAGTTGGGCTGTGCTTGGGGGTGATGGTACATGTTATGAATCCCAGCACTTGGCAGGCAAAGGCACAATGATCATCATGAGTTTGAGGCAGCCTGGTTTAATTAGGAAGTTCCAGACCAATCAGCAGTCACGTATATATAATGAGATTATAGAAAACAAAACCAAAAGCAACAACAATCGCAACAACAAAGCCTAAATTGCACAAATCTACAAGTTTACCTACTTCAGGGTTCTGTGATCTATCCTATGTGAATTCCTCTAAAAGCTACTTTTTCCTCCTGCTTTTGCTTAGCATGTTCATCTTGTTATGTGTAAGTGATTGTTTCCTCTCTTCACTTTGGTCAAACTTTAATTTTTTCCCTTCTTAACCTCATAAATTATGCATGTGTGCACAAACACAGAAATAATATATACATGGCTATATTTATATGTGCATCTATGTGCAATCATAATATTTGCCTATGTGTATCATTTCATTTTCCAGCCTAGATATATTTATAAAGTGTTTTTAAATACACACTGAAAGCTTGTGTTTTTCATGGGAACCACATGAACCCTAGAGAACTTACACAAATGATAAGTAATGAGTTCTACTTTTGTCAGGAGGTTACTTAATGGATTAATATTGATATAATAAAAGCACCTCAATTAGTCTTTCTCTATTATTCTTTATAGTGAAAATTAAAATTTTATGGTTAATAGTGCTTTAAAAATCAAAATATTTTCAGATATTGCAGTAATCTTTAATAGTTCCATTGATAACTTGACTGATGAATCATGTAGGTTTTCACATGGTTCTGATTGCTATACATTGAAAAGTGTACCCCATTGTCACTGGGACTTGAAAACTACTATTAAGGTTTTAAAGTTCTGATGTCACTGCCCTTCACCTCCAAAAGCTGTACCCTTGCCTCATTTCCACCATTACCAATGTGCCCACCACATTAATAGGAGCTCTGCAAAGGAGACTCTCCTCAACACACACCAGAAGTTGCCCTAGTCATGCCCTTTGATATCTTCCCCCCCATGGTCATATCAGAGAATGATGCTTAAAGAGCAGATGAGCTTTCTGACATCATCCTGCTCAAAGTAACAGACAAGAAAACCAAGAATCGAATCACGTAAAAGGCCATTTATTTGAAGAACTTATAACAAAGCAGTAGCAATAAATGAGTAGAATTAGAACCAGTGGATAAGTAGACAAAATCCTATGATGCTCTCACATATTCATTACATTTATTTGCAGAAAGAGGTATATAACAGGGACATAGGGCATACATTCCACAGTGAACGTAACTTTTTCAATGTGTTCTAAATTTATCTCAAAAGTTATTAATGCAAAATAATACAATTTGGTGTTTTGTAGTATTATTTATGAATCCACTTATTTTTGTGTTTATCACTTAGCACATAAAGTGTAAAGATCTCTGAAAAATAGCAGCTGAAGAAACAAGCATATGAAAGCTCCAGAAACTCAAAATATAGATAACCTTTACATAATAAACACGCATTGTTCTATACACCTCAGAACAAGTGTTAGAATCTGAAAAAACAGCTCTTTGAATACTTTGACAAGCATGAAAAGCTATTTGATCATTTCCTAGATAAGAGTTCACTCCCTTGTCACATTGCTTTCAGATGAAAACAGAAACAAAATCTAAACTAAAAGACAAAACCCAGTTCGAATGTATCTCTTCAATTTGGTGGAAATTCTTATGGTAAAATTATTATGAAAATTAAGTCGTGTTTGATGGGATAATAAAACCTGACTTTTATTTAATTGTCACATTTGTTTTATAAACCACTAGGAAAGTTTACATGCATAGAAGTGAGATTCCATCTTGAGCGGCAAATGGGCTACTACTTGATCCAGATGTATATTCCCAGCCTTCTGATTGTTATTCTGTCTTGGGTCTCATTCTGGATTAACATGGATGCCGCCCCAGCTAGAGTAGCTTTGGGCATCACCACTGTTCTTACTATGACCACACAGAGTTCTGGATCCCGGGCTTCCCTACCAAAGGTAAGTGTCCTGAGGAAACATGCATGTAATGTGTACATAAAAATGCTGTTTTCAGCCAGGCAGTGGTGGCACACGCCATTAATCCCAGTACTCGGGAGGCATAGTCAGGCAAATCTCTGTGAGCTTGAGGACAATCTAGTCTACAAGAGCTTCCAGGACAGGCTTGATAGCTACAGTGAAACCCTGTCTCGAAAAACCAAAAACCAAAACACACAACAACAAAAATGTTGTCAAATTGCTCAAAAAATTCAATATATTCATCATTGATTTTTAAAACACTAAATCTTGCAAAGTAAGTTACTGAAGTAAAATATTCAATAAATCACTGATATCTGCTATGCACACAGTATGTAATGGTTTCCTATTATTAAAATGTCAACACTCATCATACGCATCATGGAATTTTTGGTATCTGTATTTTAAACACTTAAAATATATTGTAAAATTATTTAAATTGATATACATAGCAATTTTAAA
The DNA here is from genome assembly GCF_037038515.1 of Microtus pennsylvanicus. Taxonomy (NCBI): domain Eukaryota; kingdom Metazoa; phylum Chordata; class Mammalia; order Rodentia; family Cricetidae; genus Microtus; species Microtus pennsylvanicus. The sequence continues at coordinate 93,439,779 of NC_134587.1, forward strand.
TGTTGACATAATGCGCACATATGTTCACATTTATACACATAGGTAACGTTTTCATATTATTTTAAACATATATTTAGAACAAAAACTGAGACATTGATATCTGTATGTGTTGGTAATGTATTACCAAATTGCTTCCAGAAAAACATTACAGTGGTATTCTCCATCAAGAACTGTATCAGATTTCCATAGTGCCAGGTTCCCATTATCTTGTGCCCCTTTCTTCTAACTCCTAGGCAGCTGTAGGTCAATAGGAAAGAGTGCTTACCCAAGTCTATAATTTGAGTGCATTTGAATCACCCAGAACTAAGCCATTTGCTTTATAAGGTTTATAAAAGTTTTGATACTGCTCTCGATAAGATAAAATAAAAGATAAGTATGAGGTTTTTTTCATCTATGAAACCAGATAGAAATAGAAAATTTTCTTCTTATAAGATGATTTCTAAGAAGTGCCTATTAACTAAAGTAGTGGTTTTTAACCTTCCTAATGCTGCAACTCTTTCGCATGGTTCTTCATGTTTTGGTCACCCACAAACATAAAGATATTTTGCTACTATTCCATAACTGTAATTTTGCTACTGCTATGGAACATAATATAAATATCTGATATGCAGAATACTGAGACTCCCAAAAGAGTTACTAACTGAAGGTTAAGAAGTGCTGATCTAAAGAATCCCTTTAAATTTCCAACACATTTTAACTTAATATAACCAGAATTCATTCATAGAAAACTCTAAAGGGACTATGTTTATATTATACTTTTATATTTTACCTCTGGTAGCAGGTACAACATCAAATGTTCATGATAAGCTAATATTACTTTGTTATGTTGAAGTTCATCATTTGAAGAAAAATAATAGGTTATTGTGTGGGAAACAAATTTAATTTGGGACTTATAATAGCAGCAGATTATTAAATAGCAGGATGAAAAATACATCATTAATTTAGGATAACTGCTTAGTATTTAACATAAGCTCTATGCTAGTGCATCTCCAGTAAAATAAAAGAAGCTTGGAAATTCATCAAGGCTCAGACAAAAGAATCTTAGACTATGTTTAGGTAGTTCCTTGAGATTCCTCTCTGATAAAATCAATTGGATTGGCCTTTGTAATGCCACACTTAGTTAAACACAGCATACCCCAAAACAAGAAGGCACATGTGATCCATTCATTAGAATTTGGAACTATTTTTCACTTTGGCAGTACATACATCAGTTGGTCAAAGAGGTGTCATGTGAATTCTATTGACAGCAAAGGTTCAAGATGGTTTACCTTTATAAGTGCTTCTTTGCACCATGGGATCATTGTAAACGAGCAAAATAAAAATGTTAATGATTAAGGGATCAAGTCCTGCACAACATCATACTTCATAATAATTAGATATATCAACCTGAAGAAATTTTAAGGTGAGTGATCACTCTAACTCTGTATGAGCATGAGAAAGGAGGAGTCGAACTCTAAGTGGAAAGAACCCAGAGCCACTTAGAATAGCCCACTCTCCATTATGGTCTACAGTAGCAGATGTTAGGATAGTAAATAGATCTGGAAAGTAGACTTGTTTGAGAATTTTAGAGGTAAAATGAGGTGTGCTTATGAATACACATTGCAAAGTCAAAAAAAGGCAGAAGTCCAGGGTAGACTACAGATGTGTGACAGGACAGTTGTTTCCAGCACAGGATGATGGAGGAGAGAGAAGCTTCAGGTTTATTTTTCACTTTGGTGCATTCGTTGGGCTGATATGTAGAACAGCCAAAGTCTAAGAGACCCAGAGCTTCTGGCCAGGAAATCTGGGCCTCTGATTTGTAAGAGTAAACTACAGAAATGGGAAAAAGCAAAATGAGTCTATGGTTGGTCTTCTTCCTGCAGCTAAAGATTTAATCTAGCTATTCAAAGACTTCATTCTTCCTTCTTAGCTTCCCTGCATCCTTCTCCAGCCATGTACAAATTAGTTCCATTTGCTAAAATGGAAAACTCATTTACCCAAATATTTCCAAATTCAAATACCACCATTGTGTTATCAGTTTTCCAATATGGAAAAGATTTTAAATATGAAATTCCAAATTTGAAATTTCAAAAATGAAATTCCATGGGAAAAGACATGAAAAACGAGAAGGGATGGAGAAACAGAGGAAGGAAAATTCTCAGGGAGAATTTCTTTTTTTTTTTTTAATTTATTAAGGATTTCTGCCTCCTCCCCGCAACCGCTTCCCATTTCCCTCCCCCTCCCCCGATCAAGTCCCCCTCCCTCATCTGCTCGTAGAGCAATCAGGGTTCCCTGACCTGTGGGAAGCCCAAGGACTGCCCACCTCTATCCAGGTCTCGTAAGGTGAGCATCCAACTGCCTAGGCTCCCACAAAGCCAGTACGTGCAGTAGGATCAAAAAACGTGCATCCCTCCCACACATCTTTACCGCACAGCTATCTTCTTTATAAAAAGTGACTACACATAAAAGGACAAAGAACACTTGAAAGTCTAATGATAACTAATTAATTAAATTTATCACAGAGACCCAGAAGTCTCTGGTCCACACAGATTGCAAATTCAAGACTAAAGGTTACTTAAGGGTTGAGAGACAGTTCCTTGAAAATAGTATTTCAGAAACTTTCCTCTTTTTTCCTCTCTTCCTCTCTCTCTCTCTCTCTCTCTCTCTCTCTCTCTCTCTCTCTCTCTCTCTCTCTCTCTCTCTCGCTTCAGTTTGCTTTTGACACCCACCAGAAGAAACTTTATGAGAGGATGAAGCATCTTTTACACATTTTCATCCTCAGAACCCAACATTGCATATGTGTGTCTACTAAGTACCACATGCACATGTAATTTAAACAACATGAGCTTTTCAATGGTTTACTCAATACTCGGTTTTAAAAAGTGAACGAGTGGGCCATTTTCATGTCTGATATAGGATGAAGATTCAGTTGCATTTAAACTGCACTTCTGCTTCTCTCTGTCTTACCCCTGAGTACCACAGAACTAATGAAAAAGAATTTAAAGCTTGCGGTTATCTACCTTATGGTGTGAGGAAAACAGTAGTCCTTGGAAAATGTAAAAATTGATTCATTTCCAATTATAGAAGTAATGATAGCTAATATAAACTGAAAGTGAAGCATTATGTTTTCTTAATACTTGGTTATGTTGGCATACAGATGATTTGAGGGTCGTTAAAGTTAAAGGGATAAAAGATAAAAGTGGAAGAAGGTATATTTACTTTTAGTTTCTTAAAATTAATTAGTAAACACTCTTAATGGTCTAAAAATACTCAGTGGATTTAAATGGTAAGTTAAATATCTGTGGCAATATAAACATGCTGAGGGGAGATTACAGTAATCAGACTTTCTTATTATTATAACAGTGGAAGGCTATTTCAGCCAGCAGGTTTTGTCTTTATTATTTAAATGCAACATATAGCTAACTGATAGTACTTCAATCGAGTCTGCAAAAAATATGACAGAGGTGGGTTCATTTTGGCTTTATTATTCTAACATAATATCCTAAGCTGAATTTCCATTTTATCATACACCATTTGATGCAAACAAAATACTCATTACATTACTTACATTTTTTTACTTTAATAATATAAATAATATTCCATACATGCTAATTTTCTAAAAGAGGAAAAAGAAAACTGAACAAAAAATGAAAAGACACAATAATTAAATACACTTAATATAATGCATATTAAGCTAAAATGTTTTAATGCTAAAAGAGAAATACCTTATGAATACAATTTACAACCATGGATAGGTCCTATAAGGATGAAATGACGGTCATTTCCAGTTGTCCTTTCATCTTGCTACAATTACCGAGTCTTAATTAAATTCACAGTTTATTAAACATTTTCTCTCTACTTGACATATAGACAGACCTGCTATATATTTTTTCAATTTATTTATTTTTATTATTGAGATAATAATTACAGCATTTCCCCCTAGTCTTTCCTCCCATATGCCTGTGCTCCCTACTTTCTTTCAATTTCATAGCCTTCTTTCAGTAATTGCTATTACATGCATATATGCATATGTATATACACATTTGTATAAGCTTTCTGAGCTTAAGAGGAATTCCAAAGTTTGTATTTTCATAACTGAACTATATAAGGATTCATGATAAAACCAAATTTAAAAAGCAAAAACTGCATATGCAATTTTGAGACTACTTTTTATCTAAAAATCTCCTTTACTCTATACTGTACTGAAAACATATGTTGGGTGTGTGCATATAAATATATGCATACAATATATATACATATACACACACACATATATATATACACACACATATACACACCAGAAACTGTATTTATCAACTTCTTAAAGGATAAAAAAAAAGACAACTGTACCTTTGTTGAAAGACTTTGACTCAAAACTAGGTACTTAAAGAACCATTATAGGCATCATCTGTCTCCAAGATTCTACTTTGAAGTCATAAATAACACTCTTAGACACCTGAGCACAAGGAATAAGCTTGAAAGATCATCACTATAAGTAGACAGGTAGTGTGCAGAACCTCCAACATGTAGAATAAGAGCAGGAAGTCACATGCTTAATTTCACTTCAAACGAATAGGTAAAAACTTAATAGCTTATGAATGCCAGGAATTCTAATGGCCTCCTCTAAGGAAAATCCCCAGTGACATCTAGATTTATTTTACGTTTTCATGTAGCTGTCAGACAATGTATGTCACATCCTATAGGAGGTATGAAGAAAAGCTCTTATAACTAAAAGTAAAATCAGAGGGAGCTGTGACCTTCGCAATCCTTTGGTCTTTCTCTGGTGGCACTTTCCTGAGGTTCCTGGTAGCATGACTCTCGTCACTTTTAGAAATAATGCAACTCGGGACAAAAGCCTTCTCCACTGCATCTTAGCTCTTAAAGGGAAAAGCTTTATGCGCGTGACAAATACTGCACAAGAAGCATTGTGCACTTTCCTACCCTGCATCTAATCAGAGTGAAAGCAGCATCGTGCAACCCCTGAGAGTCACCCTCCAGGGCGATGGCTAAAACCCCAGAATGCCAAACTCCAAACATATCTCCGTGTCATCACTGGCGACTGTCTAGTGCTCTCCTCCAGTGTTTCCAATACCAACTCCATTTACCTTACGACTTTACAGCGCTGTTTATTCTTTCTGTTTTTTGTATTTGTTTCATCTCTCATATTAGATAGCATTCAAATCCATTTCAGGTTAATATTTCTCTTATAAGCATTAGAAAATGTAAACTTTCAAAGCAAGATCTAACATTATAATGAATAAGCAAAACAATTAAGTAAAATTTATAGAGATCAGTGATAAAAACCCCAGAAAACAAAACAAGACTCAAGCAGACAAATTCCCAGCATGTTTTGAGAAACTTATTTGTCTGGATGCCTGAGCCACTTGCTTATTCAACAGTCAAACTTATCCATCATGGTTCAGTTGACATTTCTGGAACTGGGGAAATCTACAAAGATGGACTGCCATTAGAGGAAGAACAAATTAACTTACCCAAAGACATATGCTGAAATGTTCTGTAATATATATTTATTTTTTAAGTAAAGCAAATTTAAATAGAAAAGAAATTGACAAAACAATCACTCTTAAATGACCCATTGAAATTTGCCTTATAGACAGATGTCTACATGCAGGCTTAGGCTGGATTCTGCTTTAATCAATGCCCTATTCTTAAATTTAAGCTTTTAAATGCATCTAGATTTTTATATGTAGAAACTACGGATGAGCACCAGTCTGACTACTATATAACTAGCAAGCTGCATCCAATATATTATAATCCATTAATACATTGTGTCTGTGAGCTTCTGCATAGGAATTTGATGAACTCATGGTAATGTTTTTGACCATCTTAGTATACGACTGTAAAATCCTGTGTCTAGGCTGGCCTTTCAACCTTAGCATATGGTTCCATATGTACAACACAGTTCCTCAATGTGCTTGTCAGACAACAAAACCCAAAACAATGTTTTTGAGCAGTATTATTAAAATCTTACACAATGATACCACACTTATGAACTACTGTCCAATGACAGATACGACCTATCACTCATGATCAGAGAGAACAAATGAAGTGATTTCAAGACTAAACACATGAATAAATGATCCACTGAAAGAGGGATGAGCACCATAGAAAAGTGGTCTATGCTAAACATGCTCTTCTTTCTCTTCCTCTCTCTCTCCTTTCCTCTCTTTGTCTCTTTCTCTTTCTCTTTCCCTTCTTCTCTCCTGCACCCTCTCTACTCCTCCTTTTCTTCTCTTCTATTTCCTCATCCTCTTCTCTGAAGCTATATGGCTCTTCTCTGAAGCTATATGGCTCAAACAAAGTCATTTCGTGGAGCCCTTCTGCCTTTATTCTCTGTCCTTAGACAATTGTGTTCCTTTGATTGAGAAGTGCTCCCTGGCAGCAGTTCTGTGACTCTAGTTTTCGTACTGCCTTAGGACTGATTTGCTATGCTTTACCTGACAGTATGAATTCAGAAAACTCAGCTCCTTTTCAGGCACCACCCCCTTCAGCCACCGTTATTGTTAGCATCTTTCTAGAAGGCAGTGTGCTTGGCTTTTCAGTAAAGCTTCGCTTATATTATCATCCTAAAGTATTCAAAATATCATAACTTCTGAGCTAATAGGGCTTCTGACATTTGTTTCAGAATGAAACATATTAAGACCACTCCTCGAACTCCTTTTTTCTCTAGTGTAATGTTGTGTCACTCCCTAGGGCTTCCCCTTCCAGATACCTGGAAAGCTTGACAGTTTGTTTTAAGTTGAGACTGACTTTGAGTAGTTCTGGTTGCTGAATTTTAACCAAAATGACCCATACCCCCCAAAGCTTGTACCATTAATCACCCAACGTGACAACTACAAGTGCCCTGCGTTTCCTCCACCACTGTGTCACAAGAAAGAATTATAGCGACAGCACACCTCCAGGACCACATTTCAATAACTGTGCACATGGCACATGTTATTCCAGTCAGCGAGACTTTGATGCTGTCTATTGCAATATTACATATTGCATCATAGGTGGGTTCCCTTCAAGCCAACTTCCATTATATTATGTTTTAAAGTTTGAAACATAAAGAAATTTGTACTTAGGCAAGCTCCCCAAATATGACTTCTCTCCAAGACCAAGGTGACTTGTTTATGATATACAAACTCATCAATAATGATACAGTTCAGCCATATAGGTTTTTATCGAATTGTAAAGCAAATTGTCTCTATTTTCTAATTACAACACTAGCAGTATAAGAAATACAGAGCATTTTTAAAATATGGATTTAAGTATACAGAACATATATTATAAACTTTAAAATACTTCTATTAATTCCTTGAGAATTTCAAACATTGTACTTAGATCAAATTCACCCCTCATTCATTACCTTAACTCCTCCCACATCTATCCCTATTACTCTATCCTATTCACCTTCATGCCAATTTTTTCTTTCAAATTTTCTTTTATTTTTTGAGATTATAATATAATCACATCATTTCCCCCATGTCTCCTTCTTCACAAGTCCGACCTATTACCTTCCCTCTCTCTAACCCCTCCATATACCCTTCCTTGCTCTTTTTCAAGGTTTTAAACCCTACATCGTGACATTTTTTCAACAATCCACTGAAACTAGTTTGTGCTGTTACATGCTCTTGGGCGTGGGATAATTCACTGGAGTGTGGTCAGCCTACCAGCAACTATCAATTTAATGAAAACTGACTCTCACTTCCCCAGATGCCCTCAACTATTCATAGTGCCACAATTAGGGTAGAGGTTCATGAATCATTCCCCCTTCTCAACAGAATGATGACTGGCTTGATTTTGTGCAGACAACCACATTGTTAAGAGTTCATAAGTGCAGTGGCCCTGCACTATTCCATACTGCTCCCCTGATCCCTGCCTTTCCTCTTACAATCTGAAATCAGCCCTCAGCCTTGGGGACTGGTAATATAGATATCCCATTTATGGTTAAGCATTCAACTTAACATTAGTTATCAAGCTGACAATACCTCCCTAGATTAATATAAATTCAGTAAACTGTGATTTACTTGATCCTAAGTAGTTCAAATCCCTTACTACATTTTATGTAATGGGGGGGGGGGTTCAATGTAGTTTGAAGGATAAAATAGTTTTCTGATTTTAAGTTTTGATTTTCATGATCAAAAGACATTTTGTTTCTCTCTAATAAAACCTGGACCTCATGTCCTTTCTCCCAGTGTCTGGTAGAAGATATAGTGTGAGTTTAAGATCAAAGCAAACAAACATGGGAGAGCTTTGACTTTTAACTGTTAGGGAAAAAAGTTTTGACAAAAAAATGAATTCTAACTTACAGTGTTGTTCTTAATTTGTAGTGATGATTTAATTGGTCTAAAAGGAAGGTAGTAGGATAGTAGGCATGTTTTTATTCTCCAGACGTAGGTTAATTATATTCAAATCTTAACTTTTGCAGTTGGTAGCTCAGTGATATACAGCAGGCATTTCCCTAGGCCTCCATGCCACTCTAGGATGAGGAGCTTTGCCTCTTCTGTGAAAAAGGCAGAGAAAAGGTAGTGCAAAGAACTATTCTGTTATGAAGCTGTAGGAGATTTCCTGAGAAAGTAGCTCTTGCTGATTTCTGAAAGATAAACAGGAAGAACTCAATGAAAATATACCAGACAAAGGTAAAGGCAAGTCAAAAGCTCCGGAGGCAGGAAGATAGGACGGACTTTTTGGCTGTTCTCAGTTTCCAAAAATTCAAAGAAGGGAATGGTAGTTAGGACTTAGTAAGAAAGTGGCAAATGCCAATGATTGACACAGGCCCAGAGAGGACCTTATCCAGAGGAGTCTCCTTTGCCCAGTCATTCTTCCATCATTTCATATTTACTTTATGAGAATTCTCTTATTAACTTATTACTTACATAGTTTTCTTATGCATTCCTTACTTAATTGCTTCAACATAAGTTCCATTAGTCATCTCTATTTCTATAATACAAAAAATAGAACCAGTTTAAAATCATTGGCATTTAATAAATATTGGATGAAAGTGGTAAAAACATAATAGATGATTTTGGTAAGAAAGGTAAGATAGAGCCTTATAGCAAAGTGTTTTATTTGCCCTAAGATAGATTTAAGCTTTTAAATTCGTGATGAAAAAGAGGGAGTTTTAACTTGAAGGCAGTGTAGTAAGATGTGCCCTTTTAAAGAAAATCTCAAAAATATTCTCTGTGAGACTGGAGGGTTTAGCTTAGTGGTTAAGAACACTTGCTCTATCAGAGGACCTGTTTCAATACTCAGCATCCACATGGCAGCTCAAAACCCTCTGTAACTCCAGTTCTGAGGAATTCAATGCCAGTAGAAGCCTTCTGACAATGTGAATAGAAGACCTGTGGGATCCTGGTTGAGGGCTATCAGGAAATAAGAGACTGACTGGCCCAATGGTTATAGCCAGACGGCCAGAGACAACGGAGAACACTAAAGGAGCACTGCGACTTCCAGGGATGAGACTTGGGACATGAGACAGCTGGTTATAGAGGGCACAGGCAGAGGTATTTTTCAGCAGTATTAATTAACATATACGATGCATAATCAAATATATTTGAGCCAAATTCCACACTTTTAAAGGAAGATGTGACATAGAAAATAGCAAAGACTAAGGTGTTGAAATAGAACCAGAAATATTAGTGTGTATTCATGTTTGACAGATGGATGGATAAATGGATTTATAGACAGATAGAAAATAGGCAAGCAGATAAATTAAATAAACAAACAGACAGACAAATAGATATATAGGTAGATAAATAGATAAATAGCTAGATGATAGATATATATATATAATAGATTAAAAATAGATAGATACAGCAGATTCATTCTCTCTGTCTCTGTCTCTGTCTCTGTCTCTCTCTCTCTCTCTCTCTCTCTCTCTCTCTGTATTTCCCAGCTTTGTTAATTTAAAAAAGAGGGGGGGATATGAATCAGATCAACCAAAGCAGTGTATGGTGTGATCATAAGATAAAGATTTTGTAGCAAAGTTCAACACTCAGTATATTGACACCCTGGCCTTCATTTCTAAAAGGTCCTTCTTACTAAAGAATTATTTCTTACAGAATGCAGAGATGGCTCAGTGGGTCAGGGTAGAGTCTGCTGTCGCAGAGGACCAGAGTTTGATTCCTAGCATACCTCAGTCAGTGCACAGCCAAGTGTAGCTCCAGTGTCAGGAATATCTAATGCCTGTGTTTTCCTCAGGTACCTGTACTACCACACAGACACATACATACACATAGTTTTAAAAAAAAGTAAAAACAAATCTTCAAGGCTAGAAGGAATAATTCCTTAAAAATGAGGTTGACTTAAAGATGAAAAGAGAAAAATGTCAAAATAAACTTAATACATCTTCTGTCATTAAAAAAGTAATGGTAAAACAATAATGGAGAGTTGTTAAAAGTGATATTGTGAACCTCAAAATGAATAAAGTGTGCTACAATTAAAAGATTTCTCACAGTAGGGGTCTCAATAATAAATATACATATATAAGGACATAATAAGTGTAGATAATAATAGAGTGATCACTAAAAATGTTGATAGTGATGAAATTAGACCAGGTCAAACCAAATCATCAAGGAATAAAAATTCAGAATAAATTTTGGGAACTCAGAGCTAGAGATCAAATCCAAGATTTCATGTATACCAAATACATTTCTACAACAAAGCTGTATTAGCATAATTTCAGAACATTACACTCAGGAGAAAATCAGTACCTTTACAATATAGAAACCTGGAAGACCTCACCATAGCCAAAGGAGCAACATTTTGTGCTCCCTGCTAAAATACACAATGAAGAATGGATGCGATACTTTAATAGGACACAACTAAGAGACAAAAACGAGAATTTATGAAGAACTTTCTGTAAAATAGCTAGCCTTGACTCATTAAAACTACTGCTAACAGCAAAGCCAAGGAAAGATTGAGCAAATCTTCCAGAGTGCACACTAATGAGACCTGAAATTAAAGAGAAACAAGTCAACTTTTATAGACCCTGGGCTGGAAGAAAAGGGCATATTTAAATTAAATTAAAATTAAAATGTCATTCTTAGGATAACTGATAAAATGGGATCAGGACATTAGGATTAGAAAACAGTTTTCCTAAGTGTCTATTGCTAAGAGTGCTGAGGGTATAGCAAATTACATTCAGATAGCTCAATAGTAAGGAAACTGACATAATTTTTACCATATATATGAACCATATTCATATATATGAATACATATACACATAGATGCTTATCATGGTAAATGTAGTCAGATCAGCAGCTGAGAAAATAAGGGATTCTTTTTACTATTCTTAAGGGGTGCCTATGAAAGATTTTGAACTGGAGAACAAGTAAGATTTACTGAATTAGTTGTAGAATAAAATCATTGCAAAGTATAAACAAAACAAAAATATAATACTTAAAAGTTAACATTGTTTTGTGCATGCATATATGTATGTCTATTTATTTATGTATTTAAGCATAACTTCAAGCATTCTAATGTGTCAGATTTGGGGTACCTGGTCTTATGTTGAGGTCTCTGAACCATTTGGGGTTGTGTTTTGTCCAGGGTACTAGAGTTTCTTTTCATTGTTTCATGTGTAGACATCCAGTTTGACTAGCACCACTTGGTGAAAACGGTGTTTTAAATCCAGTATGTATTTTTTAGCTTCTTTGAAAAAAATCTGGTGTCCTTAGGTATGTGGAGTTGGATCTAGGCCTTCAATTTGATTCCTTTAATCAACATATGTTTTTATGCCAATATCACCTAGTTTTTGTTACTATAGTTCTGTAGTAGAACTTGAGATCAGGGATGGTGATACCTCCATCAGTTCTTTCATTGTACAGGATTATTTAAGCTTTCCTGGTTTTAGTTAGTTTGTTTGTTTTCATATAAAAATTAAGATTTTTTTAATTTTTGCAAAAGAAATAAATGTGTTTGAACTTTTATGAAGATGACATTGAATCTGTAGACATCTTTTGGTTGGATGGGAATTTTCACAATATTAATCCTACTGATCCATGAACATGGTAGGTCTTTCCATCATCTGATGTCTTCTTTAATTTTGTATTCTGGTACTTTACTGAAAGTATTTATCAGATTTAGAAGTTTTCTAGTGGAGTTTTGGGGTCTTTTACATATAAAATCATATACACAAATAAAGATAATTTGACTTCTTCCTTTCCTATTTCCTATTGATAATGTTTTGGATATAGAATATTTCTTCTTTCTTTGTTTCTTGTGTTTGAGTTTATGTTTACCTTGCAAATAATAGCAAAATACACTCAAGTCCTACAATTATGACTATTGCATAAAATTGCAAATAATAATATCTTGGAAGTGATTAATGAATAGATTGTTTTCATTTATTTTTCTAACAGATAATATATAATATATGTTCAGAATCAGAAAATAACATCAGTTTTGGTTTTGAAGGCAATAGCAACCAAAGTCAATTTTTTTTTTTTTATTTTGGCTTGCTCTTCTCTCCCGGCCAGGTTTCATACGTCAAAGCTATTGATATTTGGATGGCAGTATGCCTCCTCTTTGTGTTCTCAGCACTACTGGAGTATGCAGCAGTGAATTTTGTATCAAGACAACACAAAGAGCTTCTGAGATTTAGACGAAAGAGAAAGAATAAGGTAAACAATTACACTTATTGGGTTTAATGGGATACCAATTTGCAGTGTGAAGTGGTTTGTTGTGTGTAATGCAAATATACATGAAAAATACTTGGACTGGGAACTAAGTGAAATGATACTCTCTCATTTTCAGTTGAAAGGATGTGTAAAGATTGTTTCAGGGATAATTATAGTATTGAGTTATACTATATATGTATTATATCTGATGAAATAAATGCTTTATTGAGGTCATTAATATATTTCCAGGAACAACATTGTTTATGCTTAAATTGATAAATATCCATCTTCTACTTGCAATGCTAGAGTATTTCCGATGACAACATGTAATAAAGACATCAGATTTAATTATAAAAATTGCTATCTGAGCTAATTGGTTGTTTTCATAAAATATCATGGAAGTATTAATATCATGAATTTATGTAGTGTAGTATCTTCTTATACGCATTTTCATATTTAAATATTTTTGTTCTGACACCCTGTGGTAAATAAACCAAGTGCTATTGTTATCTTGCTAATCAAAGATGAACCCATAAGAAAATGCATTTGAAGCATCATTAGGCAATCATAGAAAGCTGTGGAAATAATACGCTAGCTGAATTTGGTTGTGTATAATGTATTTGCTCCTCTGTTAAAATCTGCTAAGGCATCCTTCATTATGGACAGCATGATTTTTAGTAACCCTCTTTCGTTTATAATAACAGAGTTTCTCTCAACAGTAGATCTATGGTTTACTTATTATCTTGTAAATGTGCCAAATTAAAACTTAAAGAAAAATCTTTGCTCGACACAACACTGTCAGAATCATATATAAATGTATTTCCACAGTTCTATATACTGAGGTCTTTAAGCAAAACATAAATCTTAAGGACAATGGTCTGGCTTAAATGGTAAGAAGTTTTAATAATTTTTAAATACTCAGTGATTTGTGAATTATTTGGTACTTATATATTTATTAAACATTTTAAAACAAAAGATGTTAATCTCTCAGCTGAAGTACACTTAATATTACATGTATTCTAAGGAAACTGATTTCTAAAACTTATCTCAAACCTTATAAACATCCACAAACAAATGTAGGGAAGGAACATTAATACTGAGACAGTATTTTTCTGGACATAAAACAACCCTTGATTTTTCATCTGATAAATTTTTATGAAAAGAAAACTATACCATTCATATGTTGAAATATATTGTGATTAGGAGAATAACTTTCATATTGTCCTTCCACCTTCCCCTGGCCTTGGTCATTTATGTTTTGTCCTCCCCTTCCTCCTCTTCTCCCTCTTCCTCCACTCTTTTCCCCTCCTCCCCCTCCTATTCTCCCTCCTCTTCCTGCTCTTCTTCCTCTACCACCTATGTCCTCCCTCTCCTCTTCTTTTTAACCACCCCATTGTATCCTCCTCTTTTCCTACCTCTCCCTCGCCCTCTCTCCTTCTCTCCCTTTCTCCTCATCACTTCTCTCACACAGATTTTTGCCACTCTTTCTCTCCTGTTTCTTCAGCTGACCAAAACAGTGTAACAGAACCAAGGCTTCACACGGTTTAAGCAGGTGCCTTTCTTTCCTGTTGGTGACTGATAAAATTATCCTGATTCTTGTTTGCTGTAATTGGGGCACTACTCAGTTTCCATATCATTAGTATTTGATTTTACACTTTCCTCTTCTATCCTTTCTACTATAGCATGCTTCAACCATAGGCTACCTAGACTAGATATGAGAAGTATCATACATATTTTCTCAAATAGGAAAAGGCTGCTGTCTCATAGTCACTGCACACTAAACATCACCGAATAATGAACCAGACCATAAATTTAGATATTCAATTCTAGTTCCTCTTTTCATGGAAAAGTTTTTGACTAAAGTACTTCTATATTCCGTTTTACCACATGTAGGAGTGAGATAAAAATATTTGATGTACTTGGTGTCCATTACTCTTTAGCTCACAGCAAAGATGCAAAGATTAGTATGTTCAGAATCTCATGTGCCAGGAAAAGTTAAAAAGAAATATAAGAGTAATAATGGTTTATTGTTCTCTCGTCACTTTTTGAAATATTCAGCAGCATATGTGACTAAAGGTAATTAAAATGAAATGCAGAACACAGCCACTAATTTTTGATTCAATACTTTTGGATAGATACTTCACATCTGTGAACACCAATGAATTGATACAAATGTATGCTAAAATGGTGTATGTGATTAAAATCAATTGTGTAATTATACGTGATTTGATTCTCTGGTTTCTCAATCCTTCTTGGTCCACTTTACCTTCCCACAGACAGAAGCTTTTGCACTGGAGAAGTTTTACCGTTTCTCAGACACGGTAAATTGACTTTCTTAACTCTAAGTAGAGGAATGTGATCATCTATAAAAAGCAGACAGCATATTCTGCTCAAGTCAGTGTTTGGTGGGGAAACACAGTCCAGTTTGGACTTAAAGCTACGCAAACAGCATTTTTCTTCAGCTAGGAACAATAATCTTTTCTAAGAGTTATACTCTTATCTTTGCTCACTCAATAAAAGACTAAGTTATGATTCATTTAGTACACAGTTAAATGTAACTGGTCAAACTGATTTTAAGCATATATATTTTAGAAATATCATCTATATCTTGTAGTGATCCTCACAGGAGGAAATCATATAACTGGAGAAAATTAAAAACAAATGGGAGCTAGTTGTCTTGGGTCACGCTTTTAATCCCAGCACTAGGAAGACAGAAACAGACAGAGTTCTCTGAGTTTGAGCCAGCCTAACCTACACAGCAAGGACTAGACCCACCAGTGCTATAAAATGAGATTAGACTCAATAACTAAATAAATAGCAATAAATAAGTAAGGAAATAAATAGGAAACTATTTATATACAGAATTCTAAGAGCAGTTGTAAAAGCAACCAAAAAATAAGGTTCAAAATGCTTTTGTGCCAGCTATGTATTTTTTGACACTGTTCATTAAAGGATTATGTATAAAAATAAAAAATTCTGTTTTAATGAGCACATATTTTTAATTTTATAAATAAAAATATATAAAGATATCACAAAGATGCACATCTGTGAATGATGCATAAGCATCCAGGAAAAAATGTATTCATCCATGGGTGACTTATAAATGTATAAACCCAGAATTGGATTCTCAAGATTGCATTACAAACAGTCTAGTTTACTAACCTGAAATTTGGGGGTAAATTATATTTTTAAGTATCTCCCAAGGTGGGTTCTGCTGTTCATTTTTAACATTCCCCAATTAAGAATCTATCAAAAAAATAATATTAAAAGAACATTTTTACCATCTCAACTTTATTGCATATTATCTTTAACCAGTACTACTCTAAAGCACTGTACTGACTTGTTTTATGTCAACTTGACACAAAGTAGAGTCATCCGAAAGTAGATAATCTCAACTGAGAAATGCCTTCGTAAGATCCAGCTCTAGAGAATTTTGTTGATTAGTGATCAATGGAGGAGGGCCCAGCCCATTGTAGATAGTGCTATCACTGAACTGGCTGTCCTGAATTCTATAAGGAAGCAGGCTGAGCAAGTCATGAGGAGCAAGCCAGTAAGCAGCATCCCTCCTTGACCTCTGCATCAGCTCCTGCCTCCAGGTTCCTGCTCTGTCTGAGTTTCTGTACTTATTTCCTTCAGTAGACTGTGATGTGGAAGTATAAACCAAATAAACTCTTTCCTCCCCAACTTGTTTTGGTCATAGTGCTTCATTACAGCAATAGAAACCCTAACTAAGGCAAGTACTTATTATGTTCTAGAATCTACAATCACTTAATCAGTTTACTATGTTATTTTCCAATCCTAATATTTCTTGACTTTATCTATGTAAAATGTTATATGATTTACTGACTATAACTATTCAATTAGCAATATTTTCATTTTATGAAATCTGAATAAGATGTAGTAAGTTCAATATGGATTCATATACATGCCATATATAATAATAAATAATATATGTATATGTAAAATTTCTCTCTAAAAACTAAACTATTTATTATCATTAGTAACTAAAAAGTTTTCAGAAACTAATGAAAATTGCACATTCTATTAATTATCGCTTTATAAAGATTTCTGATGAAATCTTATGCTTATTTCACAATCAATTATTTTGAACAGAAAATGTATAGTAATGTAAACATTTTTTATAAAAGTTAGATTTTTCTGTTTTTAACAAGTAGGATAAGCATTGTACAATTCTGGAAATGGTAACTTTGACTTTTGTAAGGCATTTTTCTCAAACTCAAAACTGTCTGGACTGACCGAATTCTTTATCCTCTTTAACTGCATGTTCTGCTTTAAAATGCTCTGAGCAATCTAAGTCTTAAAATCCACTTAATCACAATAGACCAAATGATAGAGCGTGTCTCTTTTCACGAGCAACAGTTTTCATGAGTTTCCTTCATACGCTAATTAGGAAGGATAGTCAAAGTAAAGAAAATTTATAGAGAGTTTGTTGCAAGAAGAGATCTTACAGCAGTGCAGATGAAATTCTTCGAAATGTTGTTTTTATAATTTAGTATAGTATTGACTTGAACTTGATACATAATCTTTGAAATTCACGTCTGCTCTATTAGAGGTACAAAAGAATGCTTTGTCCATTCAGAAGAGTAAAACTTTGCTCTCGTACACAAATTTCCCCACCCCACACTGTCAAACCCTGCTGTGTGCCGACTCCCACTGCACCACGTCATAGATGCTATCTCCAGTGCTGAATGTGTATGGGTGTATGCATGATATAAAAATATTTTTGTTAGAGGTCACTGTTGTCGTGTATGGAGAGATACAAGGACGCCCTAGTGTTTCCGAACATGCATTGTCTGTTGAGAGCTTTGAGTGACATTGGACTGCTTCAATGCATTTCATGTAGCTTCCTCCACATTCCAGTAACTATGCAATGCTTTGCTAAGAGAACATTCTAGAACTTGTCTTCTAACTATCATCCGCATATACAAATAAAATAAATTATGACCAAAATTTGTGTTTAGCTAGGCCAACAGCTTTCTTTAGAAAAGAAGATACAATTCGTTGCATTTTGAAAATTGGTATAATACATTAAAATGACTTGTGTTGTAAATGTATTTATTGTCTTACTTTAGAAGAGCTCAATATAACTTTTAATATTGACGTGTAAACTATTTTTCTGTCTTGTGTTATGTAGTTCTACAGTCTTAAAGCAAATAAAAAAATGTATGTACAATGTGTTGATTGAAAGGGGGAAACCTCATGGCTGAAACTATATGGTACCCACATACATGAAGTCATTTAATGTGTTCCAATCTAGATTTATTTATGGTATACTCTAGAATGAACATATTCCTTAAATAGGTTAGACTTACAATGTTTACGTATACCTTTCAAAAGTGGTTGTTCAATAATTCAAAAACCAAAAGAACTATCTTCTAAAGATTCGCTTTTATGAGACATTGAAACTTTCTCTTCTCAAGTAAAATAAAGATAAGATTTTCATTGTTTTCTGAAAACAACTATTTAGAATTTATGTTAAGCAAACTATTCCTTTCAAGTAAATATAGCTTGAATACTATTCATAAAAAGTAATATTCTGTAAAGAAATGTAGGGCTGGCAAGATGGTTCTGTATGTAAGGACACTTGCTATGAAAATGGATGAAGATCTGACCTGAGCTCTAATCTCAGAAGCAAGGTAGGAAGGAGAAAACTGATTCTCCCAACTGTTCTCTAATCTCCACACCCATGCCATCCTATGGCACATGCACACTGACATACACATGCACAAACACACAGAACTGGTAGGCAAACAAATAAGCAATTAAAAGGAAAGAAACAATGAAATATGACGGCATATTCGACCGGTATGCTAGAATTAACCAGACCAGCTAAAAACAACAGATATAATTTAATAATTGAAAATGGGGAAACTCACACGACCGGGGTAAAAGTTCCAATATCTGAAATGGGTCCAGCAAACACGGGGCAGAGAAGAGAGTGAGCGCACCTGGATTCCCAGGTTTTCTTTCCTGGCCCCAGGCGGCCACACCCTAGCCAAATGTGATTGGCTGAGCTTCCCCATCAGTAATATAAGGCCTTCTTATTTGAAATTAAAATGTGATAATTGCCTCTATCTCAAAGTTAACTAAAATAAACATGCGGCTTTTCCACACGCCCCCAATTCTATTCACTGAAAGAATTTAGTATACTACACCAGAAGTTAGGGTACATTTTAAAAAACATTCTATGGACTTCTTATCTTTCCCTTAAAATATCTATATCCTATTTTCACAATTCATCTAGATATTGAAAATTCATCTTTAGAAACTTAAAATTTGCCACTTGTTTGCCCCTAATTATTTTTGGAATCAACACTGAATGCATCAAACATACACTGAACTCTAAGTCATCTCTAATCAATGCAAAGCTTTCCTTCAAGTGGTGTTCGAAGAATTTCATATCAACGTTTGACTTTCAACTATGTAATAGTTTCATTGACCCTACTTGTATTTTCTTATGTTTTATTTTTTGAAACAACACAAAAACATTTGACAATAAATTGTAAAAGTTATTGAAGCAAGTATGCATTTATAGTTATCTATTCATTATCTTAACTGTATAAAGAACATTTAAAAGGTATCTACTAAGATAGAAGCATTGCACTGGAAATTATATATATGATATAACTATAAACTTACCATATTTTTCTGTATCTTACTATAATTCACATAATCAACTTCCTGGGATCTTATATGCTCAGTGTTTCCTGCCTTTATCAAATTCATATTCCAACTTCATATTTTTGATTCCTCTTTCTAAAGACCTAGAATGAGACCAAAGTTAATTCTGATTGTTCTGACCTCATGGATATGATGATATGTTATTGTGAGGACAGAATGGGGAGATTTCACTGAAGGACTACATCTGGTCTACTACCTTCAGCCTACCTCTACTATCTCAATCTGCAGTAGGCAGACATATGAGTTGTCCTTCAATAGGATACTTTAAACACAGTAAAAAAAGGACTTCAATTTTCACAGTGCAGGTCTGAAGAATAATTACTAAAATTTTTTTCTCTGTTCCCAATTTAAAATGTCTTTTAAAGCCTTATTAGGAAATTATACTACTAAGTGGCATTTTAAATTTTTCATTGTTTTCCTTTGAAGCTGGCTTAAAGAGTAATAAGGGGGGTTATCTCCAAGTAAATTAAACTAATGTTTTAATTTTTCTTTTCTAAGCAGTTATGTTTTGTAGCTTATTTTTAGTCCATCCTTTGCAATCTTTATTCTATATAATTTAAAAGTCATAACATGCCTTAATTTTATGATCACTAGATATTAGAAAATATATAGAGAACTTTTCAGTCAAATATACATATGCTTTTTAATTACTTGCCTTTGTGGCATGGAGTTCATTAGAATATACACTGAAGATATTTCAAATTGTAAATTATATTCAATAAATATTTGAGAGGTGATTGCAATAAGGACTTTCAATACCAACCTGACCATTTACAAACACTAATTTTATGTTTCATCTATTCAAAACTAAAATTGATTTCATGATAAGATAATGTATCACATCATATTCTAATTCAGTAACCTAATAATAGATAGTAGCCTTTTAAGGAAAATTCACCACTGTTTTATTATTTAGGATCAGCTTTTCAGAAAATTTGCAAGAAATCACTTAAGAGATTCACTTGACTATTTTATGGTACTAGAAAATTCATGGGACAACTCTTGGGAAATGTTTTATAGACTATAACTTCCCACTAATTAAGCAGGTAATTTGTCCTGTCTCAGAGGAACAAAACTGTAAAGTTCAGCAGACATTTGACAGGTTAGAAGGAGATTCCATTTGGGGCTCATTGTCTGATAAACTGCCTGTATATGAATTTGATACATACGACCCAAGAAGTTACCTTTTTGAATATTCCTGAGTAAACATTTCTTCTAAATATAGGGTATTTATTTTATAAGGGACTATTGATTGAAATTCCCTTTTCACATGGCCCATTATACAAATATCTGAGAACAAACTATGAACCAATGTTCTTCATGTCTTGGTGGCTATTTTTATCAAAGTTCATGAGAACACCCATAGATCATTTAAATGCATCATCTCTGCTCACAGTACCGAGAGTTTGATTTCTCTACATGCTGGCAGTCTCTCTGAAATTCCACTGTCTGTACTTTCCCAGAAACTGGAGTCTACCTTCATTTTCATACTAGATAGATACCTCCACAACCACAGACGTAAGGCCGTGAGCCTCGGATCTCTCAGTTTGTCCTTTTTCATTTAAAATACAATTCATCTTCTAGTTACATTACACAGAGGGGGCAATAAAAGTACAAAACAGACTCAGCAAAGTTCAGAAGTATTCTATGTTGGTCCTCTCATAGTAGAGTCCAGAAGAGATGGCAATTTTTCCTTCAGTGCTTGTGAATTGTATTTATTGGCTTTAGACTCAGTAAATCCTAGAGGTAGACCAATGATGTTAAACCTGGAGTCTGGATGAATTGGTTTCTATTGTCCTATCACATGTGCTACCAAAGTTTCCAAACCTTCCTGATCTTTCCCTTGAAGAGAAAAGTTATCATTCATCATTAACTGATTAACTTTACCTGTGATCTCCATTACATATTCATCAGTTTTCTGCAATAAGTTGGAGAACATAGTTTCTCTGAGAGGAAAGGAGACCATAACTGTATCTCTCCCACATATATGTATACTGTGTTTGACTTTTTTATTAGACTGACATTAAAAAGAAAATATCAAATCATCAGTCAAATCGTAACTACTTCCTTTGTCCTGAAAAAGCTTTCTAGAAGTTTCACATTATCCAGCATATGAAGATGAGTGTAGGAATTCTTTACTGAACTCAGATAACAGCCAGTCTGCCAAGATCCATCTATTTTTTTTTCAGAGGCCAGACAGACTGCTCTAGCATCACTTATTAGAACTAGCACCCCTGCCTCCACTCACTCAATCAGAGCAGAGAATGCCAAGTGTCATCATTCAACTGATAGTGTTTGGTATTTACTTCAGATGAAGATTTGGATAGTTGTTACAGGTCCCATTCTAATACATCCAGTTAAAACTATACTTAAAAATGGCTAATCAAGATTAGGCTCAGACCAGAAATAACAATATGTGCTCTATTCTTTCAATTGCACATGGAGTCAAAGAACCTTCTGTACTCTCTTTCTTCCTACCTAGAATCTTCTTGACTACTGATTCCTACAACCATAGCCAGTCACCTAGCCTCCCTCTCTACTGCCCCACCAGCTTCTTTTTGTCAACTTACTGCATCCTTGCTCCTTTGTAATAGTAATTTAGATACTGATTTCAGTATCTAAAATATCTGTTTTTAGCATCCTTCAGCATCCCATTTAAAATATTGTTTTATCTTAAATTCCTATTCAGAGTTGTGTAAGAAAATCCTGACCTTCAAGATAGTTTTTTTGTGTCAACAGCCTTAACTTCATTTGTCCAATTAGATCTATCTGAACGGATGAAATAAGTTTAAAAAACTTATATCTGTGTCTTTATCTCCATTTTCCACTATCATCATTGCTTCTAATGTTTGATGTAAATAAATCTAGTAGACTTCCTTAAGAGTGGTAACTTCTAAAACTAAGCCTATTTCCAGTCTTTCCAGCGTGCCTGGAAGTCACTAATAGGAATCCTACCCATTTTCACTATTATCTTTTAGTTTCTTAATAGATATGTGTGAAGTGCTAATGATCTTTATTTTAAATAGTCAAGAGAGATTTTTTCCCCACCAGTGACCTCAGCATGGTCTTTGCAGGAATAAATGTGCCCACAAATCTACAAGTCCTCCCACTTTCTGTAAAGGAAGACCTCCCTACCCATGGTTGTACTTCAGAGTTTAGATGAGTGTGATTTAATCACGAAGGCCAGAAATTGATGAATAAGAACACTACAAGTTGGAATTCAGCATTTCTACCAAACATTTTTATGCTGCATCATCTGAAAGTCTAACATTCCCTCCTACATTGGTTAACTTTGAGATTCATGAAAGCGTGGATCACACAGAGCTCTGCTAACACTACACAAGATTAATCCAAATGATTATACTGCAACTAATATTATCTATTTGGTAGCTCCTGGCAATGTATGGCTACCAAACACTAGAAATGCAGTCTGACTTAATAATGAAATAAATACAAATTACACATCAGATCCCAAAGAGATAGTATTAAGAAAGTTAAATTTTTCAATTTATATGTTGCACAAGTGTGGAAATAAAACTATGGGCATGCTGAATTCAAGCTTCTTAATTAAAATTAACTACCTAACTTAATTAACTACCTAACTTAATTAAAATTAACTTGCTAACATGTGACTCAGATATTTTAATATGTGGGCATATTATACTATAAATACTATTTTTGGAGTGTCATCTGCAAGGGATTACAGATGTAATCAAGACAAAACAAAATACTCTTTCACGTTTTTCACCTTGAGCCATCTCAGAAAACCAACTGCTGGGCTGGAGAGATGGCTCAGAGGTTAAGAGCACTGGCTGCTCTTCCAGAGGTCCTGAGTTCAATTCCCAGCAACCAGATGGTGGCTCACAACCATCTGTACTGACATCTGGTGCCCTCCTCTGGCATGCGGGCAGAGGCAGAATGTTGTATACATAATAAATAAATAAATCTTTAAAAAAAAAGAAAGAAAACGAACTGCTTTCTTCACGTGCTTCTTCCCTTACTACCGTTTGACCCCAACTTCTCGAGGATGGTTAATTAAGAAAACATCACTGGATTCTGAGGCACATCCTCTTCAATTTCTATCTCATTGCTCTTCCACATATTTCTTCCCCAGGGGGTACTTCTGTGCCATCCATATTCCAGTAGTAAGACTCAGACCCAATAATTTTCTGCACGTGGCCTTGTTAACTCTAGAGCAGATCAGCACCAGATGCTCCTCAGAACGTAACAAAACTTTCTAGGCATATTGAGGAAAAGCTATGCTATAACGTGTCTTCTGTGTCCACTGCTGAAGTTCAGATTGAATTGTCACTTACACTCTCTAAACAAAGACAATCTTTCAAACTAAGTTTAGCCCCACCATCATCTTACAGGAATCTGAGCTGTTTCTCTAGGACAGCGCTTCATTGCCCCCGCATACACAAAAGTCAAGGGGTATGTGATTACCTTCGCACACAGAAGTCAAAGGGCTCATTCTAAGGCGGTTGTTTATACTGCCAGTCACACTGGCTGAGGATGAACAGATCCGTGCACAGTCCTCTTCACCCTCTCATGCTGGTGCAGCTATCCACAGAGAGTGGAGCTGGCTCTATTCCCCATTTAGCTTAATTCTATGTTTTCAAGAAAATGATACCTTAGAAACCATGGGTCATCTTCAGAGTGTCACAACAGCTCAGGACTTATGTCACTTTCCTACACACAGTTATATAAAAAGGCAAACAGAAAAAAGTTGATTGTTCTTTTATTGCATGTTTAATTTTCAATGAAAATCTACTTGAAAAGAGTAGCTGTGGTCTCAAAGATTTTAAAATAAGTAGTCCAGAATAGATGAAAAGAAGTAAATGAATTGGTTTGTTAAATGTATATTGTAAAATCATGAAATATTAGTATTTTGATAATGAACTTTCCAATTCAACTAATACACCAATACATGCAAATGTTCATCGAAAAAGCTATTTTCTCCTTTTCAGTGCTGTATTTTAAATATGTGGGTTGGTGAAATTTAAATATTATATTATATTTCAAAATTAAATGATCTGAATATATAATTTAAATTACTGAAATAATTTACATTTCCATTCAGGAATGCAAGAAGCCGCATAATTTGTTAAATCTTAAAGATGATAATATACCATTTACATAATAACAATTAAATTCACATACACTTTTTAAAAGACAATTTTAAATCATATACTATGTTTATCATAAAATTGTTTTGAGAAGTCAAAACATGGCCACACGAATGAACACATTTACAAGAGTCCTGAGCAAAATGGTTTCCATTTTCTTGTTCTGAAACATTACAATACAGTATTACAGTAGTCACAGGTAACTTGGATGGAAGCTTTATTTTAAGGTGATTTTAATTGTTGTTTTTTAATTGCTTCCACTCAAATCCAACTGCTTAATGAATCCTACAGTTCAAATGTTTCCAGTAATTATATGCTTTTGTCTTTCAGGTGGAATTACCTCACCTTCATAACTCTATAAAACTACTTCATACATTATTGAATCAATGTTGCTCATTTTCTCGCTTTTAGAATCCATAATTATTCCTATTTTTCAACTTTCATATTTTATGATATGTAGCTTATTGAGCAGCTACCTTCATAGACCTAATGCAGTTTTCAAGTTGGACCAAATAATTATTTTATCTCTTAAACTAATATAAAAAAGAACTATCATAGCAGTTTTATACTGATAAAATGTATCTTGAAACTTGCGGTTTTGCTAGCAAAAAATGACCCTTGTTATTAGTAATGATTTAACTCACATTTTCATGTATTCATCGATTTTACTATATATTAGTTAATAGCAAATTTCTCTATCATGAGGATATTTCATTTATAAATTTTACATTCAATTTTATAGGTTTTAATTAAGCTTCTTATGTGCATATATGTGTGTCTGTGCATTTGTACTGTGTGTTGCAGTGCCTATAGAAGCCAGAAGAAGGCAGTGAATCCCCTAGGGCCAGAGATTTGTGCAATTATGAGCCACTGTGTGGGTGCTGGGATCCAAACTCAGATCTTCAAGAGCAATAAGAACTCTTAACTACCAAGCCATTTGTCAAGCCCCAGTTTTAGTTGTTTATGTAAATAGATGGGAATTTCGCTTTATTTAGAAGTAATAGTATAATTTCAAACATTATTTATGAATTTTAACTTATAATAAGTTTATTATTTACAGCTGATTTTAGGCAAAGGGCAAAAAGTGATAAGTTCACTGTTTAAATTGAAATAAGCCCTTCAAATTATATTCATAATTTACCAACCCACAGTATCTGTGAAGTAGCCATACACATATTAGATCATGTTATTATTTTGTAACTCTTACAAACAAGATGGTATAAACTAGAGAAACAGCATAAAAGGTAACACAAAGCAAGCAGCGTTTTCTAATAAGCTGTGCTTTCCAAGGAAGTAACTAGAATTGGAAGAAATGAGTATTAAAAGGTTGTCTCCACAAGAAATAAAAATTCAGCCAATGATTCTAGTGTTGATTTCCTTTTTGTCAGTTATTTGTATGTTTAAACTTGTAACTAAAAGCTTCTAAGATACACATATTTATAATAAATCTCTCAACAGCTTTTTTTTCTTACTCTCACTTACTTTGTGGCATGTAAACACTCCAGAACTTTTATCTCTCCATTAAAACTCATTGGGAGTGTCATATCGATCAGAATATCTCTAGGAAGTAGCAAAGCAAGGGAAACCTCACATCAACTCATCATCATGCGCTTCTGCTATCTGTTCTTCATATTAAAGCGAGCATACGTCATGATAAAGGTTAAGCCATAATTCTGAAATCCTGTACGGCATGCCTTGCTTCCTTACTAAAACATCTCCTGGTGTTTTCTATAAACAGGAAGATGAGGTGAGGGAGAGTCGGTTCAGCTTCACCACTTATGGAATGGGGCCCTGTCTGCAAGCAAAGGATGGTGTGCTCCCAAAGGGCCCCAACCATGCTGTCCAGGTAATGCCAAAGAGCCCCGAGGAAATGAGGAAGGTCTTCATCGACAGGGCCAAGAAGATAGACACCATCTCCAGAGCCTGCTTTCCACTGGCGTTTTTGATTTTTAACATTTTCTACTGGGTTATCTATAAAATTCTTAGGCATGAAGACATCCATCAGCAGCAAGATTAAGCCTCAGAAGGCACACAAACACATGCAGTCAGAAAAAGTTTCCTTTCCATCAGAGTGTGTGTATGTGCGTGTGGTATGCAAATGACAGTCAATGCATCAAACAGAGTACCGGGGAAGAATTTACTTTTATGTTCCCTGTAAAATAACGAGACAGATTTGTTCCTTTAAGGGATACAAAATGCATATTGTGGGGTCCTGTTTCATATTACTGCAAGATGGTCTGTTTCCTTCATAGTGTCAATGGGTGTTATATATGTTATACTAGCGCATACAGTAGACATTATAACCACTTTGGGGTTTCTTGACTTTTTTAATTCAATTAAAGTAAATAAGGAGGAATCAAGACTAGCACAGTAAGATTCATGAAACAAGTATAATAAAATATTGAGAATAATAAAGGTAATAGTTTGAGATGTAAAGTGTATTTTAAAAGGAAAGTGACAAGATTGTTCAGTGGCAACTTCATTTCAGTTAGAACACTGACCATTGGAACATTGTAGAACCAACATACACAGGAACAAATTATCAAATTCGATAGTCAAAATAAAGGCCATTATGTAGGATATTAAATATCTCTCTGTGGAAATTTAAAATAAACAGCTTAAGCAATCATGCTTTGTAAAAAATCTATTCATCTTTAAATCTCTAAGAATAAAGATATTGTGGGAGTCTTTGTTCTTAAATAAGTGTTACATTTATTTTTAATTAGTACCAAACACTGAAAAAAATCAGCTCATTAGTAATTGTTAATTTAGTAGCAGCTTGTCTGAATGTTTGGTGATTTATGTAATTAAACAAATTCAATTAGATTTTTATATTTAGTTTAGAATGAGAATTTAAATATTAATATACTAAAGTACTTACATTTTGATATAAAAATTCAAGGAAAAATATAAATGGATTCATGAAAGATGGATTCTTTTTAATAAGAATCATTTTCTCATCTAAGTTACATGAGCCCAAAATACCTCCAAATAACAGGAGAATGAATCAATGGAGATTGTTTTAATTTTTATAAGTTAATATATTCAAAATGTAGTCATTCACAAGTTGTGAGCATTTAAAAACAATTTTAAATGGGATATATCCTTGGCCCATGCAATTATTTTAACTGACGTGGAGTTGTCTCGGTTCAGTCATACAGCAGCTACTAGTGCAAGGTTTATAATAGAATTCTTGGTAAAAATTAAACCAAGCTCTGACTCAGCTATTCTTTTTCTTAACTATTACTGCCATTAATATTATATTTGAAAAGCATTTAAAGTGATTTTAGATATTTTAATTATTGATTATTCTAAGATTATATAAAGTGAAAGCATCAAGAATTTTAAAAATCTCTCAAATGTGTTGTAGAAAGATCAACTGTTTTTTAACCAAATGGTACTATTTTCTGACCTTTAACTGCTCTCAAAAGTCAAAGCAGAAACTGCCATTTAAAATGAAAAACTTTTCAACGTTTCTGTAGTTTGGGAAACCCAATCATAGACTTTAAAGCTAAGTTTTGAAAAACTAACCCATGCTAAGCAGTGCTTGCTAATAAAAGGCAAAGTATCATTTTATGAGTAATTTACACAAGATAAGAGCATTGTGTTTGTGATTATATGCAGCCAACAAGTGAAATAACTTGTTACTGCATGCTTTCTTTGCTGAAAAAGTACACACCTAAAGGTTAAACATATGTGTCATTCTTTGTTATCTGTGAGCCAAAACCATTGAAATATATTTATGTATTAAATATAAGAACAAGATATGTTGTTTATGCTGAGAGTTAGCCAGAGGGTTTAAAGTAATGATGAACTACACCCCTTCAATGTTGGCAAAATCCTTGCATACATTTTTCTCTACCTTATTTGTCTTATTTCAAAAGTATTTTGACATTACTTAAATTGAATAAATTCTGCCTGAAGCAAACAGAAGAAATACAACGATCACAAGCACAGATCTGCCCTAAAGAAAATAACAGGTGTGACTAGCTTTCATATTTGAGGTCATTACATGCCTGTTTTTTTAATCTCTGAAGCTGAAAGGAAATATATGAGCCTTGACAAAATTTGTCAAGAATGACATTAGTTCTATGAAAATATTGCTATTTCAAAAGTACATTTTTCTTTATCTTTCCTTATCAATAATTCTGCTTTCTATTATACTTACCCTGTCCTTCAACACGAAAAGTATAAATAGCTTTTTTTTTTTGAGGCAACCATGAGAAGGCAAACACAGCTGAATCAAAGGCACTTAAAGGAATGTGTACCCTCTAATGAACCAATGAGATATTACAGAACCTTTAAGACTGGAATAGTAACAACATCCTGATGTATTTGCCTCAATACAGCTGTGTCAAATGAGATTTTCCTTCTTAGTTCTAGTGTTTGGAAACACAATCTGCTAAACGTTAGGGGAAAGATTGCTAAGCCACAACCCGAGGGCAAAATCAGAATCTTTTAAATGAAAATCAGAAAAATATCAATGGTAAGATATAACTTAAATATGCATCTGCACCAACTATTGTTCCAGTGCAAAAGCTCCAGAGTATTCTAAATTAGCCATGAGGAAAACAATGGAGAGGGATGCATGATGTTTGTTTCACTTAATTTTAAAATTTATTTATTTTAACTTGAAATATTGTTTCCACAGTACATGCATTTTTAGGTAGTCTGTTTTCTCATTAGTATAGATGTGCACAACTTTCTCTTTCTTTCCTGTCGGGGCCCAGGTTGGGAAAGGGCATCAGCACAAGAAGAATTCTGACCACCAAGTAGATTGCACTCTAGTGGTCCTGAATAGCTCCAGCTACCTTTGTATGTAAACAGAGTTTTTCTTACCAGGGTAACATGAACAGCTTTACTATTGGTCTCTATTTTTGTTTTTGTCTTTCTTTCTTTCTTTCTTTCTTTCTTTCTTTCTTTCTTTCTTTCTTTCTTTCTTTCTTTCTTTCTTTGAGACAAGATTTCTCTGTAGCTTTGGTGCCTGTCCTGGAATTAGCTCTTGTAGACCAGACTGGCCTCAAACTCACCGAGATCCACCTGCCTCTGCCTCCCAAGTGCTGGGATTAAAGGCATGCGCCACCACCACCCAGGTTTTATTTTTGACTTTTAAGAAATACATTATATTTTAGGAATGCATCATAATCATTATAAAAGCCCCATTTTTCTCCTTTATGCTTCCCTGAATACATTTTTCTATCCCCTACACAACCTTCGCCTAGCACTTTGGCAGGTTTACTAAAAATTGGACCAGACACACCCTGCTCTTGCAGCACTTACGCCAGCTGGCAGAAACTTGCTGTTATGAGTTAAAGAGCAGTAGATATCAGTACATTGCTTTAAAGACAAGAATATTCAAACCCAAACAATTCTTTTATGCCTGCAAGATATGTTTTTATACAGTTTCCTTTTCTATAAGAGGGTCCCATGTCTCAATCTCTCCGTAAAAGGTAGACTTTGATAAAGTACCCCTTTTCCATCCCATAGCACTATAGTTCTTCCACCAATATAAGGCCCTGTGTATAGCAAAGATGGATCTATCCATTCCATAATTTACATTATATTTGCTATCATTGATTGGTATCCAGAGAACTTACTCTCAACAGTTGGCACAATGCGTATTCCTGAGGCCTTTTCCTAATCCTGTGTATGCATGCCGTACTCTCCTCTCCAGCGCTGGGAGACATGGTTCACGTTCCAAGTGTTGTTTTTTCATATGTGCCCATTACTTCCTGCCACTACAGGTCTGTGAGCCTCTTTCTCACAAGGTAGTTTTATCAACCTTTTACTTAGAAAAAAATTTTAAAAACAAGACCCATTAATTTTTACTAAGTCAAAGAAATTCCCAGAATTAGGAGTTGTAGTTAGTAATTCCAGATTTAAAAAAAAAAAATGTAAAGCTTTAGCTCCCTGCTGATTCTAAGGAAAATATACATTTTTTAAAAACCCACAATTTCCAGGAGAAATTAACGCTTTTGTATGCATGACTGACAAAGTAAAACCAAAAACTGCCAAAGGAATAAAAAATATAAGAGAAAAAAGAGCCTGCAAGCTGCAAAAAGACAGCAAAGTCCTCTGCTAGTCTGTGGCCCCCTGGTTCCTGCCAACTGAGAGACCATCTCCATGAGTCTTGCCGTGTGGAGATCCAATGGACAGGCATTCATACACGGCTGGAGACTAGGCTGCATGGCTCCTGACAATTTCCCAATCACTGCAAAGGTTATAGCTTTCTTTATGACTTACAGTATATGTTAAAACCACTGCAGAAATGGGAAACAAATGTTTAAATACCATCTATCTTCTCTTTAGTTTTCCCATAACACATACCCAAAAAACTAATCCAGCTGAATAGTCTATTTGGATATAATTATCCATATCTATCAGATTGTTTTAAAATTACTTTTGTCTCATTTATTGCAAATATAGTCTTCTCATCATGATATACCTTAACCTGCTAGTTACTTGGAAAAATGGACTATTGTGTTAGCAACTAAATTTCCTTTTGTTTATAAAATGTGCACTCCAGGGAATTGACCTATGAGAAAATGAGAGGTAAGAAAAGTAAAATATGAAATATGTTGAATAGTAAAAATTGGAAAATGGAAGCACTCCAATTCAATTCACTCCAAATAAATTTCACATATTTTACTGTGTAAACAACATCCCAGCCTCGTTAAAAATAGCAGCATATTCTCTGTATTCTCAGACAAATTGGTCAGGATTCACTGATACTAAAAAGGCAGAGAATATACGACAATAAAAATCTTGGTCAGGATATTAGGGACATATTAGTATTATTTATAACCATGCAGCAATTTAATTTAACAATCTACCAAAGACAATTATAATCAACAAAAGTACAACCCATAAAGACAGGACGTGCTTTACTTCAGTGGGAAGATTCTTAAAATAGTGATTGAAAGATCTTTTATCTT
Source organism: Microtus pennsylvanicus (assembly GCF_037038515.1). Classification (NCBI taxonomy): domain Eukaryota; kingdom Metazoa; phylum Chordata; class Mammalia; order Rodentia; family Cricetidae; genus Microtus; species Microtus pennsylvanicus. The sequence continues at coordinate 93,471,150 of NC_134587.1, forward strand.
ATCTTTGAAACTGCAACGCTCCTTTAATTAATGCTTACTAACCAAGCACAGTTATAATACTGACATTCCTGTCCTGTTAACTTGTACTCATTTTTAACAAGATAATTCTGATTTTATTGCCTACGATTAACTTCAAAGTTGAGCAATGAACTGTTATTGAAGCATTAATCCTTTTAGTTCTGTGACTTCAAGAGATTGCAGACTTGAGGTAAATGGCTGATTTTGTGCACTTTGGAAAAGAATTTAGTCATCAGAACTGCACAATATTTTAAATGCCTAAATTCAAGTCCTACAAAACTGAATCCAAGATTATCTAGTCTGCACCAAAATACCTAAATAAGTTCCCAAGTGCAATGTCTTTCAAATAATTTTAACAAGAAAATCTTAGTTGAACTTATGCGAATAATAAATAAAATGAAGTACTGCCACAAAAATTAGAATTCTATAAAATACTTGTATTTTTAATATAGCAAGTGACTCATATTCTCCATGATGCAATCAGAATTCATTGCTGTGTTTTCTTTGGGGGCTTATAATTCTATCCATAACACTACATACTAACTACAGGAATGCAGCTCAAAGGAGAGAGTGCTTGCCTGGCACAAAGAAGACCCAGGGTTCAATCCAACACTACTGACCATAATAATACACTGTTTAGACTGTCTCCTAGCTCTCATACAGAGACAGAGGATCTGTATAAGCCAAGGTTAGCTGTTATCCAAAAGGGATGTTTGATCCCTAAAAAGGAAATTCCACTTTGTCCCACTTAGAGTTCATTGTACACTTCCTACACTGCCACTATTTGGACCATTCAATATCCTTATTACTATTTTATTTACTTAGGAAATTCACTGGGCACTTTGTCAAATATTAAGATGTATTCAGTCTTACAAAATAGTTAAATATAAAATTGTTTATTTACTAAAGTGAACTAGTAAAAGTTCTATGTAAACTATTTACAGTAACTTAGTTTCTTCCTATAACTCAGCAATTATTTTAAGCTAAATATTTTTAAATGCATTTCAGATATAAAGATAGATAAAAATCTTTAATGAAATACAGATTTAAAAACTGAAATAAGCATAATGCTTTTTATTTAGAATAAAAGTGTAATTCAAATATATTGTCCTAATTAGGTTTTATTTTAATACTTGATTTTTCTCTAAAGTGTTTAAGGAAAGACATCATCAGAGAATTTGAGTTCTACACACAGCGTCTAGCCAAGCTGTTAACGTACTGGAGGAGTAAGGAACTCTGAATTAAATGCCAAAAGTAAAAACTGTACTTGAACTTGTTTGAATAATTTAGCATTTCTTTACTGTTTCATCTTTATGAATTATGCAAAAGCTTTTCCTTAAGCTTACACTTAAATGTATGAGGAGTGATGATACTTTGGAAAATATAGTGAAGCATCTTGACATTTTGGGGGTGTTATGTAATATACTGTGGGAACCAAAATAAAAAGAAACATGTCATATATTTTTCGATGAAATCGCTTCACATGATGTGTCGTGACTTCATATTAGTGAGAAAAGATGATCTATAAAACTATACCACAGAAAAGTATTGCTATTTTATTATGCTAATTATTTTTCTGTACATCTGAGCTGTGTCTTTCTGAGTGGCATATTTGAGTACTTTATTCTGTCCAGATTTATGTCACAGTTTCTAAGACATAATGCTTTAAATGTATTAAAATGATATGCACGATTTTATCAAATTGCTATTTGTTATATTACCGTTAGTTTAATTTTACAGCTAGCAGATTCTCTAATAATCATTAACTTGTGAATAATATATGGTCTTCCTCATGTAACTGCAGATAATTTAATCAGAAATAGAATAAAAATTAATGTTTTTTTCAAGATGGTGATTCTCTTTTTGTCTAATTATTTATAGAGAAACTTTATCAAAGAATTACATTATCTTATGTCAAAAATCATACTCCACTTCTCCCATTAGAAACTATCACATCTGGGATTTTTTTTTTTAATTAAAAGTTTCCGCCTCTTCCCCACCTCCCATTTCCCTCCCCCTCCCCTCATCTCCCTTCCTCTCCCTCTCCAGTCCAAAGACCAGTCAAGGTTCCCTGCCCTGTGGGAAGTCCAAGGTCCTCCCCGCTCCATCCAGTTCTAGAAAGGTGTGCATCCAAACTGGCTAGGCTCCCATAAAGCCAGTACATGCAGTAGGATCAAAACCCAGTGCCATAGTCCTTGGCTTCTCAGCAGCCTTCATTGTCCGCCACGTTCAGAGAGTCCGGTTTGATCCCATGTTTTTTCAGTCCCAGTCCAGCTGGCCTTGGTGAGCTCCAATTAGACCAGCCCCACCGTCTCAGTGGGTGGGCGCACCTCTCTTGGTCCTGACTTTCTTGCAACCTACCCCAGGATCCAGCAATACCACTCTGGGGAATATACCCAAGAGATGCCCTATCAAACTACAAAAGCATTTGTTTAACAATGTTCATAGCAGCATTATTTGTAATAGCCAGAACCTGAAAACAGCCTAGATGCCCTTCAATGGAAGAATGGATAAAGAAAGTGTGGAATATATACATATTAGAGTACTACTCAGTGGTAAAAAAAAAAATGGCATCTTGAATTTTGCATGCAAATGGATGGAAATAGAAAACACTATCCTGAGTGAGGTAACCCAGACCCAAAAAGATGAACATGGTATGTACTCACTCTTAAGTGGTTTCTAGCCATAAATAAAGGACATTGAGCCTATAATTCGTGATCCTAGAGACGCTAAATAAGAATGTGAACCCAAAGAAAAACATATAGTTATCCTCCTGGATATTGGAAGTAGATAAGATTGCAGGGCAAATATTGGGAACTTGGGGGTGGGGATGGGATAGGGGTAAGGGGAGACAGGGAGAGACAAGTGAGAAAGGGAGGATGGGCAGAGCTTGGGGGAATGGTATGGAAGGTTGGATATGGGAGCAGGGACGTATATATCTTAATTAAGGGAGCCATATTAGGGTTGGCAAGAGACTTGACTCTAAAAGGGTTCCCAGGGGTCCATGGAGATGTCCTCAGCTAGTTTCTTGGACAGCTGAGGAGAGGGAGCCTGAAATGGCCCTATCCTATAGCCATACTGATGAATATCTTGCATATCACCATAGAACCTTCATCTGGCGATGGATGGAGATAGAGACAGAGACCCACATTGGAGCACTGGACTGATCTCGTAAGGTCCAAATGAGGAGCACATCTGGGATTTTAAAGCCCAAAAAGATTGATATCTGTCAGGGTACTTCCTTTTATACTAACACAAAATATAGACCTTGCAGCTAGAAATAGCTCGAGAGCCTATTTCTTAATATTTGTTCATTTGACTTTTAGTTGATTTCTTCACAGACACTATTTCTAGATAGGGTTTTTGGTTAAGTTTTTATTTCTTTAATCTTCAAACTTATCTTGTTCTCCACACAATGAAGTCTGAATATTCTGGTAGTGCAGTAGCAAATAAATGGTAGAAATTTTAACATTTAAAATAATTTAAAATTATTATTGCAGGGCATAGGATTATAACATGTCTTTTATTGTTGCAGGACTGTAAATTTATTTGTGACAACCTTTTCTATAACCTTAAAGATTTACTGCACAAGTTTCAGTAAAATTTGTAGATTGAAAATTCCTTGCTAAATTGTTACATATTTCCCCAATTAGCTGGCCTTTGTTAACTGTTTTAATGGTTCTCATTATACTATCAGCAAAATCTGTTGACTTAAACAGGGCATTGAACAAAATCATTTCAAAAAATAAGGGCTAGAGGCATCAACAAAATATGCAAATAAAATATTGAAATTAATTGTGACTATTCTAACAATTTAGAGAAATTTATTGATGAACTAGGAGTTTTTGAATCAATTTTATTACTATAATTTAAAATTACCATCATTACTTTGACTATATTTATCATTTTCAATATCACCAAATGTTTAGTTTGCTCCACATAATTTTTCTCAATTTACTTCTGTCAACAATTGCTTCCTTCCTTAATCCAATGACCTTTGAAATCTGTTTCCTCTCCGTTATGTTATATAAATTGGGGTGACCAATTACTCATTCACAGCATCTAAAATTAGAAGGAAAGTAGAGTTGTAGAACTGTGATATGCTAGAAATATTTACCTGTTTGGTTTATAGTGTTGTCTTCCATCTGAAACCGCATGCTGCATTGCCCAGCTGCTGCTTATCAACTCCTCTACTACCATCTGAAAAGTCACTGAAATAAACTAAGCTAGGGTTCTGTTGAGAAAACCAGTCCTACGTGCAAGCTACAGCAGTAAGGGCAAACTTTACCAGAGAAGATTTACAACGGGAATAAACACTCGTCAGTATGAAAAGGACAGTTGGGGATCCGCTGCACAGGCATGGGTCAGTGAGTAGAACATTCCTTTAAAAAAAATCGTGAGAATCAGAGGGATTCTAGCCAAACTGATTCAGCAACACTCCTGATGAAAGCAAGGTGAAGGTAAAGATGTGATAGGTGAGGATAAGATGTTTGACCAGATATCAAAGGTAGTTTGGGTTTAAAAAATAAGTAACCTGCCAGAATCCTTATTAAGACTGAACTATGTAGTCCAAAGACAGATAACAAGTTAGGGAGTACTCACTAAGTGATCAGAGAAGAAAATGACCAAACTTTGGTCAAGGAAGGAGTTTTGTGTCCTTCAATGAACTTATATCAGATCATTATATATGTATGAGGGATCTTTCTGGAACAATGTTATCCACATAATGAACGGCTAAACCTTAAATATCATATACTCACCAATGAGCAGCCTTGCTCTTGTAAACACAATCTGTTTCAAACCATTCATCACAAATTGATTTTCTATGTCAATGGCATGCTGATTTTCTATTTAGAAGGAGAGAAACATAAAATTATTCCAAATAACAAGCTACAAAATTAATGGGTAGCATATTATTGACTCAGATATACCCATCCATACCTAAATAATAATTTATTTGTGTGGCTTGATCTCATTTTTATTTCAGAGAAACAAATACGTAATGCAAATGCAGATACATATGTCTATACACATAGATAACACAAAGGCAAGAGAGCAAGACAAACTAGAGAAGCATAGAGAGTGAGATATTTCTTCATTTTCAAATTGACCTCACTTGAAATATATATTCTGTGGGAGTTGTTGCTTAAAATGGTAACATGTCCCTTCTGGGATTAAGAATCAAAGAACATGGGATAAAAGACAAATACCAAAAAAACTGACAGTCTTCATAATGTCGAACTTTTTAAAAAAGAAAAAATAAGAGCTCAAAACATAAGTTTTACATGTCAAAAGATCCTTAAAAATAGATGAAATCCCCTGAATGAAGTAACTGTATTCAGTTATACTTTATTTCATAAATAACAGGGTCAATGTTAAAAGCATAACTGATAAGATTATTTTCATCCCTTGGTACCTCTTTTGTCTTCTTATTCAATGTTTTATTATATATATATATATATATATATATATATATATATATATATATATATATATATATTGCTTTAGTCCACGCAAACCACAATGAAACAGGAAAGCCACTCCCCCTCTCAGAGCAACACGGTGAAGAAAATAACATTTCAAGGAACTGCAGAACACAGAAAAACAAGACAAAAAGCCAAAGGTTTGTTTCATATGCTTTTTCTACTTGTGCTTTCACAAGTAATCAATAACCTCTAATCAAGACCCAATTGCTTTACAAAATGATGGTATTTAAATTGATGCCTTGACTAAAGCCAGTCCAGTATTAGATTTGTGTTTTTTTCTTTCAGAGGCAAAGGAAAACGGCATGAAGTAAGAGGTGGTAGAAGGGTCTCTGTAACTGAGTATAAGTAAAATTCTTCTTCACTTACTGATGCTGGATCAGTTTACAATAGCTTGTTTACTTTGTGAAAGTTAAATAGTGAAAGATTAGAATAATCCATGAAGGTGCTGCTATTTTAAGTGATAAAGAAATATGCAGAAGAACATCATATTGAAATAACTAACCTAACAGAATTGCAATACATTCTGAAATCAAATATAAAGTTACACTAATCATGTGGTAATATTTAATATTGTTAACATAGTTTTGCTAATTGCTCTATTATTACCAATCACATATGCTTTTCAATGCACTGTATTCTATGTTCCTATGAATTAAATTAAATTTATTTTTGGTATATGTATGTGTGCATGTGTGTGTATACACACTTAGGAGCATGGGAAAATATGTTAGACCATGAATGTTCGGACTTCTACATTTAGGATTAGGTATCTCTTTCCATAATGGTTTCCAAGTCTTAAATCCATAATCTTAGTCATGTGGGGAAAGTATCTTTACTTGCTGAGCCAATTACCAGCCAATATCTGTAAAGAGAGATTGTTCTTTTGTTTCTCAGTCACCCAGACCTGAATAATCACACAGAAACTATATTAATTACAACACTTTTTGGCCAATGGTTCAGGTGTATTCTTAGCTACCTCTTATATCTTAAATTAACCCATTTCTATTAGTCTATGTATTTCCACTAGGCTGTGGCTTACCAGTAATGCTCTGACACTTTCTCCTTTGACAGCTACATGCCATCTGTTTGACTCTGTCTACTCTCTATAACTTTATCTCTGTTCTGAGTTCCTGCCTCACTACTCTGCTAAGCCATTCATCAAAACAACTTTATTCATCAACCAATAAAAGCAACACATATACAGAGGACATCCCATGTAAATTTTATGTTCTTTCCAGAATAAAATATTATTATCTCACATACTGTCATTGCATGTTTAAGTTCCTATGTTATCAAAGTATTTGATCCTCATGATTCAGAGCTATAAGAAGAATAAGAGCTGGTATTTTGTTGTCTATTGTCATCACCTACCCAATATGCTGCTCCCTAAAAGAAGTTGCTATAACTCCTGCACCATTTTAGCTGAGAATTGAAGTGACCAACTTGGTTCCTACTGAAAGGTTTTTAGTACATCAGCAAATGATTGCAGGTGACAATAAGCTATTCCGACACCTTCACACCTTTAGCTTCAAGCAAGTCATTCAAAGTGTATGAAAAGCAATTATTCACATCTGGAATAGACTTTTGATCTGAAATATGAAATTTTAGATCACATACACAATATGCCTAAAGTTCCTATATTTAAAAATATACAACACTGTTTTAATATCTTGCAAATTTACACAGAACCTAAACCACAAGACGGCTCCCTTCCATTGGTATGAGAACTCTAAACGCCACTCAAAAAAAACCAAGTCAGTTTTACTAATGATTGATGACAGTGGTTTTTCATAATGGGCTATATTAAAGTTAAAAAATAAAAAAGCAATAAACATATGCAATGAGTCAGATAATTTGATATATTAATAATACCACAAGTTTTGGGAAGTAAACAAATTATAGATCTTGTTTTACAAATAACAAAATGGAACCTAAAGAAATGAAACAATTTTGATTGATATTAATAGTTATTAGCTATTAATGCCAATATGTATTCTTGATGTTCACATTGTAGTAAGAAGGATTAGATTTTACAAAGTAATAAAAACATTGATATTTAACTGTAGATACTGGTTTACAGTAAAGTCTAAGAAAATATGAATTGAAAAATATGAAGCTCAGAGAAATATAAATTATAAAAGAAAAGAAATTTCAATGGTACAGTGGAAAATCTGCCAAGCCATTGATTTTGCTTCCAACTGTTTTCAGTTCCCTTAAGTGTTAATTAATATTTAATCAGCACTAGGCACAACATTGATCTCTTCAGCCACAGTAGAGGTCTGTGTGTGTGTGTGTGTGTGTGTGTGTGTGTGTGTAGTAAATAATATGGTCAACAAAATGTGCAAAGTTCTTATCACCTTGTGTAACCTGACATTGAACCATGTTCCACATCTCTGTGGTTTATGGTTTTCTAAAGTTGAATGATGCCAAAACAATGGAAATGTTAGATATAGTTAATTTAATTTAAAAAGAGAACTAAAATAAACCAAGACAATTCATGTGTAGTTTCTTCAACATTCCAGTTCTATAAGTTTTGATCTTAAAATATTGATTTAATTGGTCTAATTTCTTTGAACAAGTTAACTCACCACTAATCTTACAGAAGATGCAACCCAAATTTCTAAAATATGTATGATAAGTAATTATATATATATAATATTAAGATATGTTATCAAAGCATTAATTTCAACTATGTAATATTATCTGCTTTATTTAGTTATATGCTTTAAAAATCTCTTCCACCAAAGGCTAAAGAGATTTCTCAGTTATAAAAGAGTTTCACACATACATAGAAAACTGAATTTGGATCTTCAACACCTGTTTGAAAACTCAGCCATAGATGTGAGTACTTATAATCACTGCCATGGGGAAACAGATAGAAGAATCTCCATGACATGGTGGCCAGCCAGTCTAGATGAACTGATGACATCCAGTTTCCAAGGGAGACTTTGTCTCAAAAACTAAGGCAAAGAGCAATTAAGAATGACATTCGATATCAACATCTGGCCTCCATGTATTTGTTCATGCACATGAACACGTACGCACATTCCCCACACATATAATGTTCATCTCAAAGTCATAAATATCTTAAACTTTTGTGCCAGGTGCAGTAGCACACACAATTAATTCCAACACACAGGAGGCAAAGACAGGCAGATCTCTATGAACTCAAGGCCAGCAGGGTTTACACAAAGAGTTCCAAGTATGTGTATACATTGTGTGTTTGTGTGGGTGTACATGTGTACAGTTTGCCACAGAGGCCAGAAGAGAGTGTCAGATCCTGAGTTATTAGCACAAGTGACTGTGAGTCGCCAGATCTGGGTGCCAGGGATTGAATTCCGGTCCTTTGAAAGATTAACAAGTACTCTTAACCACTTAGCTTTCTCTTCAGTCCCATAAAATGTTGTTTAAAAAAGTATAAATAACCTTCAAACATCATCGTAATAGGAAAACATAGGGATTGACATCAGCCATGAAAATCCATGTTTAGTTTATTAAGGTGCATCTACTGGAAAAAGAGAAGGGTCAGAAAATTATTTTAAATAAAATAGTGTTTAAAAATTAATTTGAGCATTTTAGAGTTGTTCCCCTCTAACATGTATGTATTTCCTTAAACACACATTTATTCGTTAAGAGGCTGGCAATTAATTTTATGGCCTATTTGATATTTAGTGTCAGTGTTGAAACCATTTTAATTTCAGTTTAAGTATATTTACTAACAAAATATTATTAAAATATTGCAAATATTTTCAAAACCTGAAAAGCAAACACAAAAGCCAAAATGACAGTGATGGTTACAATACGCCGTGTAAGTTTTAGAACAGAAATGTCTTTATGTGACTCCTGACAAGTTAGGAATTATTATAAATTTAGCAAGACAAGAGTTCAATTAAAGGCCAGACAAATGTGCTCTGCTCCTTTGCCCCTTCCACATTTACTGCCCCCCTTGTCATCTGGAGGTTTTAAAATTTAGATGACACTAATCAGTCCAAGAACCCTGATCCAGAGACATTTACTAGAACAAGAAAAATGCAAAGCAAAGAAAAATCCCATGCTAAATGAGACAATGAGTCTGCAGAAAGCAATGTAAACTCAGGGAGTATCTCTAGTCATCTCTAAACAAGGTTGGTTCTCCCAGTCTTCTCTAATGGGAAAAAAAAATTTAGAAGTTGCAAAAAAACATGTGTATTTCTTGGATGCTAAAGACTAATGGTTTTCACAGTCTCTGTCAATGGAGAAATTTAAAGGTTTCAGAACAAAGATCAGGATCAATTGAAAACTCACATATTCACTGTTATCTATATCTTTTGTATGACAGTACATATTTTCTTTATTTTCATTATACAGTCATTAAAACTGCATTTCTCATTGGAGGGCTATATATTATTTAATAGAACCATTAATTATTTTTCAAACTTAAACAGTAAGAATTATTGTCATTTTGTAAATAAATCAATGGACTCTACTCAGCTAATAATTGCTGGTGATTATGAAAACAGAGACAATGCCAGGCTGTTCTTAGCTTACCTTTCTTAGTCATTGTTTTAAACTAACTATAAATATTTTTTCTTAATATAAAACCAAGCTAGTTTGTGGCATGTTAAATTTCCTGATCCCCAAGACATTCCATGTTAGAGAGTGTTGCACTATTATTGTTAATAGATGAAGACAATCAATAGTGCATAACAAATACCTCTCAAAATTCAAGAGTTATAGCCCAACACATGTCTTTAAAAAGGCAAATTTAGAGGAAAAGAAACTATAAATCAAAATAAAATAGTAAATATTTAATATGGTTTAAAAGAATACTAAAATATAAAAATTAATTTATCACAAAAAAACATAGTAAGGCAGACTTTAACTGACTTCTAAATGTGCTCATATTGTTGTCAAAATTCAAGTTTGAAAATACTGCTGCCATGACAAGGCTGAAATTGTTTATACCAATTCCTCCTACTTCTGTCACCCTGGAGTTTCTGTAATTTGTGAGACATGTACAAAAGAAGTTTTACCAACATTTGCATTTTGCACATTACAATTTTTATAATAGTGCATCTTAATGGGACATATATAACAAATTTATAACAAACATTGCATCAATGTGGCTACTGTGATAAACATTATATGTGGATTCGAAATATGTATATAGTTTCAACAACATAATAAATCTTCACATAAACAATCAACTGAAAATAGAAAAATGTTACCTTGAACAGTATTTACTGCGTGGCAAAAGCAAAGTAATATAGAAGAGTTTCTCAACCGTATTATATAACAATATAAGCACTCTTTTAGAAGAATCACTCTTGGGCCCAAGGCTATATGTGTGACATCAATTCAGTCCTATGACTCATAACTGATGACATAAATAAGGCCTGTTAATGTGCATATTCCTCTGAAAGTCACCATGACTCACCATGAGGTTAGCATATGCTACTACATTATGCAATTCTACAAACATCTCATTGCTGTGGAGTAATTGTCCTACCAATCATTCCACTCTGCGGCAACCAGCATCACAGGCAACCAGGAGTTAAACCAAAGGTGTAACAAGGCCAGTTCTTTGTCTGTATGCTGCTGTAATGATGAACATTGGAGTCTTATTGAAGAGGTGAAAGGCAAGTAGTAGATTAGAGAGTCCTGGGCTTATAAATGTGACCACTAGGAACGAAAAGTGGATTCTGCCATGGCTGTTGTTGCAAAGAGTAGTCCAGAGAAGATGTTGAGAACTTCAGTTTTGAAACTTCACCACCTAAATCAAAGAGCTGAGGTGGGAGAAAGTGAAATACATGGAAGACATCTAACAATAATATTATTCAGCCATTGTTTCAGAAATCTTTTACCACTGGCTTTCAGTTCTCAAAAAAATAAATAAATAGAAAGGTGGCTTTATAAGTATTTGCAAAAAATTTACCATATCAGTATCTGAAAATGATGCCTATTAAAATGAAATAAAAAGAACATTTTACTCCACACTCAGACTGCCAGGATCAAAGGATCACTTGGATTAGTTAAGGTGATGCTTACTGTAAAGATATGGACAAAATTATAAATGATCTTGGCTTTCGGAGTGTAAGCTTCAGGAATGTGAGAAATCCATGGTTCATTAGCTTATCCTCTTCAACAAATATGCATTGACCGACAGTCACTTGAGAAGCCATCATGGGATAAATAGCGAACAGAGCATTCATTGCAGAGCTGGTCTTTCTAGAAACTGGGAAGTCATTCAAGACTTACAGCAAACACTGGCAGTAACTAACTATGATCACATTCTCATGGCTCTGTACATGGTTTCATTACTAAGACACTTAGACACTTGCCATGGCTTTCCCAGGTACAGTCCCTAGACTTCACAGTTCCAATTCTCAAAAATGAAAGTAGGTAGCTCACTCACCAGCTGCAATACACAGAGTCATGCACTGGCCTCCAAACACATAAACACACATATTCGTAAACATTTTCAAACATATGAACATGGAAATCCACAAATAACTAAAATTGAAGATTGAAATTATCATGTCTTAACATTACTTCATAATTTGGTATGTAAACATTATAAATGCAACATTTTAAAATTCAATCACAGTATATTACTGGAGAATGGTAGTTTTGTTTTTATACTTTTAAAATTTAGTATAAAAACTTTAGAAACTGTCAAAGCTTGTACTTTACTTTTCTCTTCAAATATGGATAATAGAGTAAGAAACTGACAATACTTGAAAATAGAAGATTTAAATACTACAAAGCAAACTGAACTTAACTCTTGATAGTAGTAGTAAACATGGAAGTCTAGTGGTACCAAATTTAAACACTTAATTCTTATGAACACACGCTAAATTTAAGAAAACCAACTACAAAAATAAAACTATGGAAAATGATAATAAATAATACTGCTTTCATGTTACTCTCATGTAATTTGCTTGTTTCTTAAAGTAGGTTTGGATCAAAATTTAATTACCAAAGGTTTTGTATGATGTTCTTGAAACAATATAATATCATTATACAGAACATATTTGTCCTTAAACTTCCCTTCTTACCTCCCAAAGGAAGTGTTATACAGCCAAACCTAGTAGACATTGCTGTGCTTTGAATTTTATGGTTCTTTCTATGGCAGTTGTATTCAGTTTTAGCTTTCTTTCATGTGTTATTGTCAGAAAATTTCACCCTCTCAAAACCTTTGACAATTATTCATGTTCTAACAAATTTCCACTACGTATTAAGACTCCAATTCACATATGTTCCAAATTCCTCATGGCTCCCTAATAAATACAGAAAAATCCTTTCTAAAATCAGTTGCCATAATTAAAACCATAATTTTCCACATTTCTTTTCTATCAGACTAAACACCAGAAAAGGTTGTAGTTTTCAACTGTTTGAAACTTCTCACTTTTTCCATCAGCTGCTGAATTCCATTGATCATGCGTGTTCCTCTCCTGGTGTTTCTGCTACTCAGCACTCAACTTTTCACACATGGATTCCAAACTGTTTTCCCTATCTCAGGTTTTAAGTACAGGCCTAGGGCCTAGCCCCAGACAATGCTTCTTTGAAGAACGACATCCAGTGTCATTGTTTAAAAAATCCTTAGGCCTTTCATCATCTGGGAACTGACGCACTAGTCAGAGGACTCACATGAAAGGCACATGTAATCCAGATAAGCCACATTACTTACAGTTTTTCAGACATTATCATATGTCAAGGGGACCTTTATACACCGCATTTTCTCTGCCTAATTTGTGTGGCTAACACTGTGTTACCATCTATAGTATTCTATTCCCTTCCGAAAATACTGTAATACATAATAAAAACTGATTGTTTCAAAGCTTTTCACTCCGGTTTGTTTCTGATTTCCAAAATGTCCCTTGTAAAAGATTTCTATAGTTGCTGACATACAGTTATTTATTCTCTTGACTCTTTCCCCAAATTTACTACAGAGCTTCTGAAATCACAACATTGTAGTTTTGAAAATTTATAACAATATAAGTAACATATAAAAGTGAGTAAAGATTCAGCAAATATTTTAATAGATGAAGTAGTAAACATATTAGAGAAAGACCCTGACAATCCTGAGAAATGGTGAAAACATAGGATGAAATGCCAAACTCAACCTTACAGTCAGTATTACAGAATCCATTCTACGGACACAGAGAAGAGAATGAAATTTCCATGTTGCTAACATACGCTTTCATCTTCAATTTTATTCAGTATTAATGAGGCTACAAATACAAAAATACCTTTGTTTAACTTTCTAACAGAATTAAGACCAAATGTGAAGTAAGTTACAGCATCCTGAACTAGGAAATCAGTCAGCCATGCTATGTTCACAATACCCAACCGCGAGCGGTACATGTTTGCTCCACTTTGATGAGACATTCTGTTATTAAGATGTGTTCAATGAGCTGCAAGCTTTCAAGGTTAACTATCTAAAGTATATTCTGGCAAATTATTGCATAATTAATTGTGATTCTGAATAAAATTTAAGATGATATATTTTGTACAGCATGAGAAGTCTTATGAAAGGAATAGTTCATATATATATGCATTATATTTATTAAAGTTACAATCAAATAAAATTAAAGTTTTATGCTCAGTACTATAAAAATGTTGTTCAAGTACTATAACTTTGACCTTTAGATGTTTTGGGTTTAGGGATAAGATAGTTTTGTTTTATAAAAATCATAAAATACTTCAAATGAAAAAGATTCATAAAAACACTTCAAGTGAAATCTAAATTAAAGGGTTTTGAATATATTAAGGTATATAGCAGCCCCCCTTATAGATAAGGAGTGGTTCAAGACCTCTACTAGAAGTTCAATGACAGACAATACAAAAACTTGAACAGATTACATTCTTATCTTTTGCTAGTTGAAGAACAGCCACGTTTTCACTTAAAGGGGAGTCCTTTACTGTACCCCTTGGCAGTGTAAATCACTGTTGTCACAATTAGTGTGCTTCAGTGATGTTATCATTACCATAAAAGAGTTCGTGAAGAGAAACACTGTGATACTGCACACAATAGTCAACCCCACAAAAGTGTCTATAAGTAACTAACAGATGTATAGCACATGCAACATGGATGTGGTAGACACAGAGTGATTCTGATGGCATGTAATTTGAAATAGAATGTAAGATCTAATCTTGCTGTGCCTAGAGTGAGTTGTGCTATGAAAAAGAAAAACTAGGAAAATATTTAAAACTTTTCAATTCTCTTAAATTTTCCAATTTTGTGTTATACAGGCTTTTGTAGTAAGATCTAATGATTCTCTGAATTTCCTCTGTGTCTGTGGTTATGTCCCCCTTTTCATTTCTGATCTTATTTGTTTGTGTGTTCTCTCTGTGTCGTTTTAGATAAATACCATATACCAAAGTTAAACCAGGACCAGGTGAACAATCTAAACAGACCTGTTAGTCACGAAGAATTAGAAGAGGTTATCAAAAACCTCCCTACCAAAAAAAGCCCAGGACCAGATGGTTTCAATGCGGAATTCTACCAGAACTTCCAAGAAGAGCTAATTCCTATACTCCTTAATGTATTCCACAATATAGAAACAGAAGGGTCATTACCAAACTCCTTCTATGAAGCTACAGTTACTTTGATACCAAAACCACACAAAGACTCAACCAGGAAAGAGAATTACAGGCCAATCTCACTCATGAACATCGATGCAAAAATCCTCAACAAAATACTGGCAAACCGAATCCAAGAACACATTAGAAAAATTATCCATTATGATCAAGTAGGCTTCATCCCAGAGATGCAGGGCTGGTTCAACATACGAAAATCTATCAATGTAATCCACCATATAAATAAACTGAAAGAAAAAAATCATATGATCATTTCATTAGACGCTGAAAAAGCATTCGACAAAATTCAACACCCCTTTATGATAAAGGTCTTGGAGAGAATAGGGATACAAGGATCCTACCTAAATATAATAAAAGCTATTTACAGCAAGCCAACAGCTAACATTAAATTGAACAGAGAAAAACTCAAAGCCATCCCACTAAAATCAGGAACACTACAAGGATGTCCACTCTCTCCATACCTCTTTAATATAGTGCTTGAAGTTCTAGCAATAGCAATAAGACAACATAAGGAGATCAAGGGGATTTGTATTGGAAAGGAAGTAGTTAAGCTTTCGTTATTTGCAGATGATATGATAGTTTACATAAGTGACCCCAAAAATTCTACCAAAGAACTCCTACAACTGATAAACACCTTTAGTAATGTGGCAGGATACAAGACCAACTCCAAAAAATCAGTTGCCTTCCTTTACACTAAGGATAAGGAAGCAGAGAGGGAAATCAGAGAAGCATCACCTTTCACGATAGCCACAAATAGCATAAAATATCTAGGGGTAACCCTAACCAAGGAAGTGAAAGACCTATTCGACAAGAACTATAAGTCTTTGAAGAAAGAAATTGAAGAAGACACCAGAAAATGGAAGGACCTCCCTTGCTCTTGGATTGGGAGGATCAACATAGTAAAAATGGCAATTCTACCAAAAGCAATCTATAGATTCAATGCAATCCCCATCAAAATCCCATCAAAATTCTTCACAGAACTGGAGAAGACAATAATCAACTTTATATGGAGGAACAAAAAACCCAGGATAGCCAGAACAATCTTATACAATAAAGGATTGTCTGGAGGCATTACCATCCCTGACTTCAAACTCTATTACAGAGCTACTGATTTTCGATAAAGGAGCTAAAAGTATACAATGGAAAAAAGACAGCATTTTCAACAAATTGTGCTGGCAAAACTGGATGTCAATCTGTAAAAGAATGAAAATAGATCCATATCTATCACCATGCACAAAACTCAAGTCCAAATGGATTAAAGACCTCAATATCAGTCCGAACACACTGAACCTGATAGAAGAGGAAGTGGGAAATACTCTACAGCACATGGGCACAGGAGACCACTTCCTACGTATAACCCCAGCAGCACAGACATTAAGGGCATCATTGAATAAATGGGACCTCCTGAGGCTGAGAAGCTTCTGTAAAGCAAAGGACACTGTCGCTAAGACAAAAAGGCAACCCACTTACTGGGAGAAGATTTTCACCAACCCCGCAACTGACAAAGGTCTGATCTCCAAAATATATAAAGAAATCGAGAAACTAGACCGTAAAAGGCTAATCAATCCAATTATAAAATGGGGCACTGAGCTGAACAGAGAATTCTCAACAGAAGAACTTCAAATGGCCAAAAGACACTTAAGGTCATGCTCAACTTCCCTAGCGATCAGGGAAATGCAAATCAAGACAACTTTAAGATACCATCTTACACCTGTCAGAATGGCTAAAATAAAAAACACCAATGATAGCCTTTGCTGGAGAGGTTGTGGAGAAAGGGGGACACTCACCCATTGCTGGTGGGAATGCAAACTTGTGCAACCACTCTGGAAAGCAGTGTTTCGGTTTCTCAGGAAATTCGGGATCAACCTACCCCTGGATCCAGCAATACCACTCTTGGGAATATACCCAAGAGAGGCCCTATCATACAACAAAAGTATATGCTCAACTATGTTCATGGCAGCATTGTTTGTAATAGCCAGAACCTGGAAACAACCTAGATGCCCTTCAATGGAAGAATGGAGGAAGAAAGTATGGAATATATACATATTAGAGTATTACTCAGCAGTAAAAAACAAGGACTTCTTGAATTTTGCATACAAATGGATGGAAATAGAAAACACTATCCTGAGTGAGGTAAGCCAGACCCAAAAAGAGGAACATGGGATGTACTCACTCATATTTGGTTTCTAGCCATAAATAAAGGACATTGGGCTTATAATGCATGTTCCTAGAGATGCTAAGTAAGAAGGTGAACCCAAAGACAAACACATAGGCATCCTCATGAATATTAACCTTCATCAGGCGATGAAAGGAGACAGAGACAGAGGAGCACGGGACAGAAATTCAAGGTCCAAATCAGGAGCAGAAGGAGAGAGAGCGCGAGCAAGGAACTCAGGACCGCGAGGGGCGAACCCACACACTGAGACAATGGGGATGTTCTATCGGGAACTCACCAAGGCCAGCTGGCCTGGGTCTGAAAAAGCATGGGATAAATCCGGACTAGCTGAACATAGAGGACAATGAGGAATACTGAGAACTCAAGAACAATCGCAGTGGGTTTTTGATCCTACTGCACGTACTGGCTTTGGGGGAGCCTAGGCAGTTTGGATGCTCACCTTAGGAGACCTGGATAGAGGTGGGCGGTCCTTGGACTTCCCACAGGTCAGGGAACCCTGATTGCTCTTAGAGCAGATGAGGGAGGGGGACTTGATCGGGGGAGGGGGAGGGAAATGGGAGGCGGTGGCGGGGAGGAGGCAGAAATCCTTAATAAATAAATAAATTAAAAAAAACTTTTCAATTCTCTATGTCTGGGGGTTCGCTGTAGGTAATTAAAATGGTGGAAACCATACCCACAAAGCGAGGACCACTGCTCTCCTTGAAATCTAACTACAATGTGTGAATACGATGTACCTATCCCAATTCCACAAGGGAGGAGATGAATTTGTACTTGGATAAATTTTACAACTTGAAATTAGCACCTAAGGATAGGCTGAACAGAAATGCACGTGGATAAACAGATATAAAAAGAAAAAATGAAGAGAAACAATACAGTGGTACAAATGGACAGAAGAGGAGAAGACAATGTGAACTCAGATTGGTCCCTGGCTCCAACATGCACTTGTGCAGTAAAATAATTAACGCATCCAAGAAGACAGAAATGAGAGAAAAGAAATCGCAAGAATAGCAGAATTCTCTCTGGTAACATTTATCATTGAGATAGCTTTCTGTCTGCTTCAGCCTGACTCATTCCTCTCGGTTCCTACTGAGATGGATGACGATCTCACCTAAGGTCATTTTAATGCCCCCTTACACCCACGGTAGCTTATGCACAAAAGGGAGGACTATCCCACAAAACCTGTTCTAAGAAACAGACCGGAACATTTTAACCCAGTTTTCTTTTTGTTTTGTTTGTCCTGAGATTCTTGGCATGAGTCTAGACTTTTGATAATATTTGCCTCTTTGTTTCTAGCCTTTTCACTTGACTGGGCTCTGACATACCTAATAAACTTCTGTGTGTAAATCTGTGATTCTTAGTTCTTCCAGGAGCTGACCTGTGCATTCCAATATGTTTCTAACAGTTATATGTATAATGTAAGCAAGCAGAGACATCCGGCAGAGAAGATGGCCTGGGAAAATTTCCCGAGATACTAAATAAATGCCTAAGTTTTAGGAACTACCTACCATGTAACATTGAGAGAGGACAGCAAACAAAGTCCAACAGAACTAAAAGCAAAAGTCAATGATACACTGGGGTCCCATGACAATAAATGGGAGAATTAAAACAAATGATAAATAACAAGATTTGTAAAAACAACAAATATGGCCATTATAATGGCCATGATGAATAACTGTCTATGTTAAAATAGAATATATAGACAAGCTATTAAACATAACCTGGGCAGCTACTGATTCAGAATCGACATACATACAAATCTCCATGTGAACAAAATCCCCTAAGTGCACTGTTTACAATCAAATTCAGTGTTTCATTACCTAGTGATCATCATTGGACCTTCTCTACATGAATCTTTAATATTTTTTTGACATTGATAAACTGCGAGGGATTTTAGACTCAAAAGCTCCAAATGTATGTGATTTGTTCTCATTCTCTGTGATTATTTTGGTATGGTCTAAATCTAACCTAAAACTTGTAAATATGTATTCTTCACGGAAGAAAAAACACACAAATAGAATCCCAAGTTACCAAAGCATACCTTTCACACGACTGTATGTAGTTAAGGAATGCCATTCCCTCTAATAATTCTATCCTGCGTCCTATTTCTCAGAAGAAACAAAGAGGAGTAAACGGGCAGGGGCCAAGTCAGCATATAAATGCTGCCTTGAGGTTGGTCCTTGGCATGCTATAGTATATATATATTGTGACCTTACACTGCTCTCTTTGTTATCTTCAGTGTTTCCTTTTGAGACTGACTTTGTTTTGTTCTATTTTGCAGTAGTAATACTCATACTTTTGCCCGTCTTGACAGGACCCCTGCTAAAGCGCTATGCCAGCCTTCCCTGCTAACTTCTAGCTCCGCTGTCACAAGATCAAGACCCCGAAGCCTTGCTTCATTCCTTCCCTCATTGCAGCCTTGTCCGCACAGCAGGCTGACACTGTGAGAACAACATGACTCTTGCTTTCTTCTTTGTAGTTCATTTTTCTAAACCTGTCCCTTTTCTATTAAATGTGTTCTTTAGTCTTGAGTTGTGTCAGGACTGGAGCAGAAGAAGATAAAAGTAAAGAAAGACTCAATATCCGCATATTAAAGCATAGGATAATGTTTTTATACTACAATCAGATTACAGATTTAGATAAAAAAAAGGCTTTACTAAAAGAAGGATTTTGTAAATACTTTAAACTTCCCCCAAATCAAAGAAGGCCAAATCTGGTCAAATCGACTGTTAAGATTCACCTAATCCAGGGCTAAATAAAAACACCCACAAAAGGTGACACCCCCAATCTTACCACTCAAGTTTAAGGATTAATTTGAGCTGAAGGAACTTAAAAAGTAGCAGATGCAAGAGCGGCTTTTTAATCTCACTTGTTCTCCCTGTGAGAGGCAGATAAAGCTTCCCCTGTGAAACATGTTTTTCCTGTACCAGGGGAAGAGAAAGACTCCTCAACAAAGTCTCAGGAAGAAACTTCTCCACAGAGCTTATTAAAATAATCCCAAACCCTTTGGTCTCTCTGCAATCAGTTTTCCCACAGTTGCTCTTCTTTGTCCTCTCGAAAACAAAGCCTTGAGGGTTTTGTCACATCTTTGGTACTTCCCTCTCTATTGAAAAAAGTTGTGTAACACAAACTTAAATAAAACTTGTATGCTTTTTTGTCTACGTGTCTTTGGTCAACATAATTCTCTAGTCCATTTGCTTCCCTCAAAAAATCAAGGTGAAATTTCGACCCTCCTACGACATCTTACTGAAGTAAATCTTTGCTGTAAGAAACAAGAGAAAACCTGCCCTTCTCTCCTCTAGGGAACTGTGGAAGTGTCATGAGGAAATGAGATCAGAATAGACTAGTGAGAAAGACATGCCTCTGCTATGGTGAATTCTCATTCAGGGTCTGCAGGTTATGCGGGAAGCTGGAAACAGGTTTTGTGTCCCAAGACCCATGGAAAATTGTCAACGATATAGTTGTGTGCTGTGTACTATGATCCCATGCATGCAAAGGGCTTCACAGATAAGTAAAACTGAAATTATAGCATGAAGAAACAAAAAGACAAAATAAAAGGAATTTATTACATGTGGCCTTCGACATCCATAGAATATTAAAATTATGTAGACTGCATAAGAGTCAGACAGGAAGGTTGAAACCAGGAGGTAGCTCTAGGGAGTAAGAGGCATCTCAGTGGCAGGCAGAGAATGGCTAAAAAACAACTTGTAATGTGTAGATGCCACATTAGGAAATGGGGACACTGAGTGTGACAAGAAGTCAGCAAACTGTGTTTCAGCAGGAAGCAGTGACTTTACTATATTCCCCTTCAGACGCCCTAAACTCCACTCTGATAATCCATCAGCTTCCTGTATCAAGTCATGCTGACAGTGTTTGATGTTGACACAATCATGTCACCTTACATTTTTGTATGCTTTCATGAAAACTCACTCCCTCTTTCAGTTGGCTTGTGTGATCTAATTCTTTCAGCTCAGTTCAAGTGGGGGCACCTTTTTCCAAATGTCAAATGTAACACAGCTCAATCAGGGCAGCCTCTTTTTAGAAAATAAATTTTTCTTTTACAAGTTCCCCAAATTCCTACAGCTGTTGTAATTATTCTTCCTAGTGCTTATAGCGGGGCGTTAGGTCTTCTTGCCTATCTATACTAGATAATCTCCCTTAAGGCAAGAGTTTGTTTCTCTATACTATTAATATTTGCTACTGCTCTTTGTTTTGTTTTACCTTTAATAAAATTTAAATTGTGTATGATGTATTTGCATGGTATGTTTATGTGTGGAATGTGAGCACTTGTGTGTATGAAAATATGTATTCCCATGTAGGAGTATGTGAAGACCGGAGGAAGAGGTCAGGAGACTTGCTTCATGATCCTGTCTTAGTCTCTTGACTCAGGGTCCCTCATTAACCAGCAAGCTTCAGGAATTGTCCTGTCCCCACATTCCCTTGCTAACACACAGTATATGAAGATTCTTGTGCACATGGAGCTGTGTCTGTTTTATTTTATGACGGCTCGGGACTCGAACTCATGCCTTCATGCTTGCACAACAACCACTCTTCCCCCATCGAGCCATCTCCCCAGCCTCCTTTAACACTGATTTGATTATGTGTTTATTAGAATTATCTTCATTTCACCACCTTTTACAGGAATAGTCTTTGAAATAGTTTCTAGCATACAACTAATACTAAAACATCCATGAAGGAAGAAAATAGAAGACAGAAAGGTAGATAAGCAAGTCACATGAAGAATTGGGTGAACTTTGTTGAAGGGGGGAAAATGTGTCTTAAAATGTTGAGCTTTTGATAAAGCGTGATAATTTTTAGAGCAAAAATTTAAAAGTTTGTGATTATCAAATTTGTGTTTACAGTTACACAAACTTCAAACCTATGGTTTACACATTTACAGCTCTGTAAATGTTCAGGAATGTTATCACCCTGGCTAGTTTTATGTCAACTTGACACTAACTAGAGTCATTAGATAAGAGGACGCCTCAGTTGAGAATATGCTTCCCTAAGACAAAGCTGTAGGCAAGTCTGTGTAATATTTTCTCAATTGAAGATTGAGGTGGGAGGACGCAGACCATTGTAGATGGTACCATTCCTGTGCAGGTGGTCCTAGTTCTATAAGAAAGCAGGTTGAACTTTCATGGGAAGCACATTAATGAAAAGCATACCTCCATGGCCTCAGCATCAGCTCCTACCTCCAGGTTCCTGCCTTGTTTGATTTGCTGTCCTGCTTTCCTTTGATAATGAATAGTGATATGGAAGTGTAAGCCAAATTAACCCCTTCTTCCCTAAGTTGCTTTGGTCATGGTGTTTCAACAAAGCAAGAGTAACCCTAACTAAGGCAGTGTCTTCAAATAATAACTTAGAGATGAGCTTATTGTAATTCCAGGTATCTGTTTTCCTTATAGACCGGTTTTAATTTAATCTCAATGCAAAACCTTTTAAACTTTATTCATCCTCACTATTGAAAACCTGTTTTGCTGCCTTACCGGTACCTCCCTGATCGAGTTGTACTTAAGAAATATCACGTTGATTGGAAGGGCAATTTCATGGGAGCTTGGGCATCTCTTCATGTGACTTCTTTTTCTTATAATTTCATAGGTGAATTTTTCTGTTACAGATAGAATAAACAGAGGATCATACTTGAATACCTGGAATATCCTGTTCTACATTTCCCTTCACAGTTGGTTAAATATTTCTAAAATAACAATTTTAATCTTTCTATTGCAAAAGTTAAATATTAAACTTGAAATTTCTTTTTTTTTTTTTTTTGGTTTTTTGAGACAGGGTTTCTCTGTAGCTTTGGTGCCTGTCCCAGAACTAGTTCTTGTAGACCAGGCTGGCCTCGAACTCCCAGAGATCCACTTGCCTCTGCCTCCCAAGTGCTGGGATTAAAGGCATGCGCCACCACTGCCCGGCAAATTTGAACATTTCTTATCTTTATCACACATGTTGCTTCTCCAAAAATAGAGTTTCTAAAATAATATCAGGGTGTGATGAAACCCAGAGACCAAGATAGCCATCCCACTGACAGTTAAACACACATACATACACACACCCCACACATACACAACCAACACACATACAACCAACACATACACCCCACACACATACATATGCCACACATACACACACACACACACACACACACACACACACACACATACTCCAGATTTAAAAAAATTTGTGGAAGTCTAATTAACAAATTTGATTTTTAAGAAAATTTCCCTAATATTTAAATAAGTTTTTGGTGCAAAAGATAAAGTCTTATATCCACTTCTTCATTTATATTTTTGATTACTGACAGTAATTGGATGTGTTTTGTCATTGAAAACTTCAAAACAATACTCTTTCTTAAGGATTTTTCTTGTACAGAGTTGAAGAATACATTTCAAATATCAGAATATTCCTCTGATTTGGCATTACACATGATAGCCAAAATAAATTTGACTCTATGTACCATTTTATAATAAAAATTTTAAGGGTGGTTTTAAGTGTTTTACAACCCACTATGAAACACTAAACGGAGTCTTTTACTATAAATTTTTAAGATTTGAAAAAAATTAAGAATAATAAAATAAAAACTGTGAATGTAAGTCATGTGAAAACATCACTGGGCAAAAGAAAAGGCCACAATATTCGACAGCCACTTGTTGCTAGGATGATTTTGAACAAAAGACAATGAAATAACAGTTAGAAATACAAGGGCAATTAAACCTCCTCCTTTTTTCACTAATAGAAGATGATTAAATTCTTCTGTAAATTCTCATGTGTCATCCTTCCTATACCAGGAGATAAAACACTTCTTCAACCAGATGTGGGGAAGGGAATCGAGGCTGAGAATATTTCCAGTGAAGTTGAAAATAAGCATGCTATTATTAGACTGCCCAAACATTGCAGTTGCTTGTTCAGAACTGGCTCTCTAAGTTCACATTAAAATATTACTATTTGACTCTAATTATTTCTCTAGAACTTCACTTCCTGTGGAGCTCCCACACACACTTAACAACCTATGCACCTCTCTTCTATTAATCTGATTTATACTCAATTAATATTCAGGCCTACCTAAAAATCCTGAGAAAACAGGATAGAATTTTATCCCTTGAAAACTGTAATCTGAAAATTGAGAACTAATCTGCTTTTCCTCTGGATATCTGTTGATTCTCTGAAGACAACAGCATAGCATCTTAACTTATGAACAAGTCTTGGTCAGGGCTCTCCATAAACTATAACCTAATCATGCTTCCTTTTGCTATATTTCTACACACTCTAAAAACAAGAGACAGCAGCAACCATGGTGTCCTGTAAAAATGTACAAAAAATTTTTACTTTTTTATTTTATTTTTTCCTGAACTTGGGACTTAATTAAATGTTGGCTCTCCTTTACATCATAGGTTCAATATAAGCTCTTTTCCTTGATCCTTTTGGGTTAAAATTAATATCTTCATTTTTGTCTGTATTTGTATCTCTGCTCTTAGAACATCTTATTCTGAAATTGAATTAATTTGTAGAGATAGTTGGTAGAAGCCAGGTTTTAAAGAAGTTGGAGAGGCAAAATAGAGGATGTAGAAATGATGAAAATACAGAACTCAAACATGAAATTCTCAAAAAAAATCAAATAAAATAAACTGAGAAGTGAATGTGTTTGTGTTGTCAAAATTGCTCCAAGTTTATTACCTTTAGGAATAGTTCTATAGACAAAGCAATCATCTAGGTGATCTGTAACAATAACAAATGCCCTGGATATTGGGAATTCCAAAGCAACAGACCTTATAGAAATGAGAAATATTTATAGAACATAAAGTTATATAGAAAACTTAGTATGAAATAAATCTGCTGGTAATCCTGGCTATTACTAACTAGAACAGAAAGCATCTTTACAGGCATTAGTTCAGAATGCCAGGCAACTAAAAGTTTAATTGTACTGGTATTGACTAAACAGAATGCCACATTTAAAGCTATGTTAACCACAGGTGCTTCAGATTTGCAAAGATCTTTAAAATTGATCTCATAGATTGATGTGGGATTCCACTCTGTTTGCTGTGAATATGTTTTATTAGCATTGGTTTAATAAAGAAGCTGCTTTGGGCCTGTACAAGGCAGAATAGATCTAGGCAAGGAAAACTAAACTGAATGCTGGGAGAAAAAAGGCGGAGTCAAAGAGAAGTCATGTAGCCACCCATAAGAGACAGACATGCCAGGGACAGAACTTTACCCAGTAAGTCAAGCCACATGGTAATATACTGATTAAAGAAGATGGGTTAGTTTAGGATATAAGAGTAAGCCAGAAATACGCTTAAGCTATTGGCCAAACAATATTGCAATTGATACAGATTATTGTGTGATTATTTCAGGAGTCTTTGCAGCCAGGAAATGAACAAGCAGCCTCATCGAACAAATTGGCTCCAACGTGACCAACTAAATCCACTTAAAAACTAAAGAGAGCTTGAAAAGAAATTCTAGACAAAAAATAAACAGAGTTTAGAGCAGTTTCTTGGTAGTCACAATTTTTTGGGGGGTGGGCTCTTGTGGCTCCTTTAAGAGAGGTGCAATAAAAGCTGCATGAGTTCTTCAAAAACAGTATTAACTTGGATTGCCAACTCAAATGGCTTTGACTCTTTTGGGAAGTCCAACTACAGAGTATTTAAATGGGTTTGTGAGTAGAGTGCTACAATTGCTTAATGGCAACATAGACCCACAGTTTGCCTAAAATGGGGCAATGTTCATGGCTCTCAGTGACAGTGAACATGTCTCCAGCATGTTGGACTGGAAAGAGCAAGAAGCAGGACTGCAGAGTTATTTCTAGTCATGCCAATTAAGCATTAAAAAAAAAGTGGGCCTGGTCAGTAAAGGATTACAGATACAAAATAAAGAGATTAAAAAGGCCTCTAAATAGGTCATGGTGTTGAATAAACTTATGCAACCTTGGGAGAGAAAGAAAAAAATATAGATAGTTATAAAAAGAAGTAAATAGTCTAAAAATAAAGTCTTTTAAGAGACAGAGTACAGATAATCATAGATTAAAGGAATAAAGAAAATAAGCCACATAAAGATGGAAAATACACAGAAAGTCTGGATTATGTTTATTATTGTGTTTCCTTTGAAGTTTTTGACTGTGAATGAGCTAGCTACAGAGAGACATTTCATTGTATGGGCTGCTAAACTAATCCATATTTTAAAGGTATCTTGACTTCAAAATTTAGGTCTAAGTATATGTTGTTTTGAAAAAGAGGTTTTCTTTTGTTTCCAAAGAGGATGAGAACCTGTAGATTCCTTCCAGACTAATGTGGTTTGATAAACCATGACCCCCTGAAAGGTCACCATGAATACCCCCAAAATTTGTTTGGCCCAACAAAGATCAGGAAGCAGTTTGAAGAGAACTATGCCTACATTCCCAAATACTGTTTACAAATGTTTGGTTACATTTGAAGGGGGATATGATATAAAGATCAATACTTTACACTGGTATGGATTTTTGTTTACTGACAAAAATTTAAGCTAAATTGTTATTTGTGTGTGTGTATATATATATATATGTGTGTGTGTGTGTGTGTGTGTGTGTGTGTGTGTGTGTGTGTGTGTGTGTTAGTTGGTTTTCCAGATGTACAGAGATACATTTCAGATGAATAGTTATTTTTCAAACCTCTCAAAAACTAACAGAATAAGGCATTTAAAATGTTTTAAGAACTTAGGACTTTTTATGACAATGAAACACATCTGCTCCTGGCAGCACCAATCTTTTTTAATAGGATGAAGGGCACCAAAGAGACTCTATGGAGTTGGTTAGCCATTTTGGAAAAATTGCTTTTTTTTTTCCTGGACTGATTGATGCTATGCTGCATGAAATGGATATGCACAACCCTAGAAAAATTACTGCTAAAGTTGCCTAAAGAAGGTGATATAATCTTTCATGGTTCCTACTCCATGAAAAAATCTGCCAGACATTATGCAGAACACAGAAGAAAATGACTGACAAACTGCCAGTAAAGGTGAAGTGAAACTGTCTTTGAAATTCCTGCTTCATGGAAAAGTCTGCCAGATACTATAGGCCAATAGGCTAAAAATGGGTGCCTGCAACGTTATAGAAGAACTTTGGATGACTGTTCAGACAGTGAGATGTCTCTGTCAATTCTAGAGTTTTGGAAGTTGCTTATAATGCACTTCCTGTTTACTTAGGTAATATTACATTCTTATGGAGTCTTTAATAGAGTTGAAAAATATATAGTTATAGTTACAGTTTTCCTTAGTTATGATAAAACATAAAGTAGATATAAATACAGTAACAATAATTCTTGCTTGTTGCCTGTTTTGTTATATATAATTTTACTATGATAAAATTAAAGCCTTTCTTTTTATTTAGACAGAAAAGGGGAGTTGATGTGGGATTCCCCTCTGTATGCTATAAGTATGTTTTATTAGTTGATAAAGAAGCTGTTTTGGACCTATGCAAGGCAGAATAGAGCTTTCTGGGACAAAGAAGACAGAGTCAAAGAAAAGCCATGTAGTCACCAGGAGGCAAATGTGCCTGGGACAGTATTTTACCTAGCTGTTGGAGATCAGCCCCCCCCCCCCAATAAAAACCTTTTTACCTGTGTAGAGGCATGGGAAAAATAAAGACACAATTTACACCACAATATCAGGAGGGAGTTTTAGGGATTATTTAGATCCCAAAATTACACATGCTTATTTTTTTAAACAGTTTTATATCAATGTAAACTGGGGGAAAAAGTAACAGAAAGCTTTGTTAACAAGTTGTCTCGGTAGCTGAGATGACACAAGTAACATTTTACTTCCACTTGGTCACGTAGACTGAAAATACCTCTTTCCAAAAGGTCCTCGTAGTTCCAATAGAAGGAACAGAATTACATTAGCATATCCTGGCACCTCAGGATGGCACCAAGTTTGTTTTACTTTAAAAGAGCCAGGCGACCACCTCCTGTGTGGAAGGGGCAAATTGTGCCTGTAAGTTGCTCAGATTCTCTGACCGCCAAGCAATGTGGAATATGGGCCTGCATTTCTCTGCCCCTATACCAGATAAGCCACAGCCACATGGAGATACACAGATTAATGGAGATGGGTTACTTTAGGATGTAAGAGTTAGCCAGAAATATGCTTAAGCTATTAAACAAACAGTATTGCAATTGATACAAATTTCTGTGTGATTATTTTGGTAGTCTCCATGTTTGGGAAAGGAGCAAGTGGCCTCGCCCAGCAAAAAAATTCCCTTAAATATAAATAAGGTAAATTGTTCCCCAAAAGTTATCTAAGTTGTTAACAAGAAACAAAGACAGGCACTAGCAAAAGTTAGTGAAAGTGTGACTCAATGATAAGAAGGAAGGATCCCAACTCCAAAGTCTGCAGTTGGCTGAGCACTTTAAGGGAAGATGAGTAGGGAAGGTGAATGGAAGAAGGCTGGAGCAGAGTTCCCCCCCACACACACACACACATATACAGGAAGGTCAAAGTGAATACTATGAGACAATGTGTATTCATTAACTGGCACTTACTGACATGTTAAAGAAAAATCTTAGATGAAATAAACGTATCAAAAGCTAAAGAAACACAAGGACTTCAGAACAAGATGGGGTTTTCGACAGAAGATGGTTTTGAATGCTTCTTCTACACACGTGCAGGTTTTGTTTATAGAGAAAAGACGGGGTCTGCTGAAGCAGCATGGCAGACTGCATCCGGTGTTTGGTTTTGAAGGTGCTAAGGACGTGCCATCCTAAAATGTTCCAAAGTGGGATAATGGTTACTTAAATCTGAAGACACGCGAGGAACTAGAACTTCAGAAAGCACCATTTGGCCTGTATTTTCCTACAAGCAAGAAAAGAATATTTTTGGAGAGAGATGTCCTTTTCAGGCCAAAGCTGGAAAATGGTATACCTCGCAATAGGATCCCTACAAGAACTGTAGTGTGGCTGTTCATTTGTCCTCTCACCCCTGCATTAATCCAGTGGCTGTCAAATACACACATATGCACCATGCTTCAACAGTTGCTTCCAGCTTTCCTGTCCTGCAGACATTGCTATGTAAATTAGATTAGGAGTTCTCAGATTAGGGATGCACAATTTACATCCAAAAGTAAAATATGCATGGCTAAAAAGCATTTTATTTGGCTTCATTTGTTATCAATGAGATGCAAATGAAAACCACAGTGAAGGCAAGGATGAAAGTTGCTAAAATCAAATGTCAGACAGAATCTTACGCTGGAGAGCAATCAAAAGCCTCCCACACTGCTGGCTGAAATGTAAATCGGTACAAACCACTTGTTAAAAGATTTGGCATTTCTAATGAAGTTAAGCATACCCTTACATTATGACCTAGCAATTGCACCCCTACGTACTTGCCCAAGAGAAATGAAAACATACATCTATGATCCCTTGCCCAAGAATGTTTATTTACAAGAACCAAAACCCATAGACAGCTCAAATGCTTATGAACGTTGGCATTTCATAAATAAATGTTGGTATATTATTTCACTGGACAACTCATCAACAGTAAAAAGAAATGAATTTCTGTTGCACTCAATAGCATAGAAGAATCTCCCAAGCATTAAAGTTTAGGAAAAGCTAGACTTAAAACAATATTGTAGTAAATGAATCCATTGATACACAATTCTATAGAGGAACATCTGTGCGTAAAGGTCATAATATTCACTGTCTCTAGCTGGGAAGAGGAATGCCCTTAGGAAGAGTGTCATGGTTGAAGGGTGATGTTCAGGACCAATTCCTCATAGGGTAATTGTAGATTTATTAAAAGTCATAAACTTTCAATGGTTTTACATTTTCCAAATATGTCTTTTGAATAAACAAGTAGGAGTTATCAATAAATCATATGGTGTATGACTTGTGCATGTGTCAGTTTGTACCATAACTACAAAACACCAAAAATAAAATTCTAAGGAAGACAAATTTCCTGTGGACTAGAAATACATTAACTATGCTTTGACCTAGTGTCAACCATATTTTATGAGCAGCACATTCTTGTGCTAGCATGCATTCTATCATTATGACAAAGCTGGTTGGAATAGGTAAAGCAACATCAGCTGAGTTCACCAAACTTGCTATAGACCAGTGTCTTCCCTAAGATCTAATCTCATCTCATACTTTCAGGTTATAATTACTGGAACTGAGGAATCAGAAGCAGTTTAAAAGTCATTCACAGAATTGATTCCTGTTATTTAAACATCTCCTATAGACAGGAAATGGGAGTGTCTGGGACTCAGCCTAGAACACTATCATCTGTTGGGTTTGGTTGGTACTTGTTGGTACTGAATGTTTTAAACTTGTTTGAATGAACAATGGCATATAAAACAAATGATATCTGGCAAGGAACTGCAGGAAAGACAAGGAAAATCCCCATGGATTTGGTCTTGGGCACACTGCCTAAGTGACTGGAGAAAAGAAGCCAATATGCTAGTTTGAATAGTCCTACCATGTCATGATTTATGAGAATTTGGCATTACTTTTGACAAAGTCAAAGTCAAATTGTGTAACTTATTGTACCAGGTAATAAAACTTATACATTATTATAAGATCCATGTATACTGACTCCTGTAAGCTGACCAATTTTTATTTTCTTGTGTGCTGTCTCTTAAGAGTAACAGTGTAACAATAAAGAGCACATGAGTGGTAATTAGCACAGGAGGTGAGGGTATAAGGTCTGGTTCCCCAGAAGCAGCCGATGAGGTGGAAATGACAACGAGTAAATTATCCAAGAAAAAAATCTTAGAGAGGGTAGGTAGAGAAATGGAAAGAGCAAGTCAGAGAGAAAGGAGGAAGTCAAGAGCAAACGTGGTCACAAGCATGAGTTCCCCATAGGCAGCCTTGGACTTGATGCAACCAAGGAACTGAAAAGTACGCCTTGGGGGCATGGCAGCCAGGTGGAAGCCAGGGATTTAAACTTTCATGCCCAATAGTCACTCAACAGCAGCTTGCTAGAAGGTCAGGAGATGAAAACCTTCTGGGAAGATCTTTTATTAGTCCGTTGATACATTAGCTTCCATAGGCCTGGGCAAGTCTCATAAAGGAACTCTCAGCTCTCAGAGAAAGTGATAAAAGATATCCAAGAACCCCAGTTGAAACAAAACACTGCCCACCAACCTAAAATAATTATTACAAAGATTGCACCAAAAGAGTAGCAATTAAGAATGATAAATACTCACCAGGTGATAAAGTTTTAATATTTACTTACTTATTTATTTTTAGTTATTTTTTAGTGTGTGTGTGTGTGTCACAGTC
Organism: Microtus pennsylvanicus; assembly: GCF_037038515.1. Lineage (NCBI taxonomy): Eukaryota > Metazoa > Chordata > Mammalia > Rodentia > Cricetidae > Microtus > Microtus pennsylvanicus. Next base: position 93,502,652 of record NC_134587.1, read on the forward strand.
AGAGAGTACTAGCAAGCATCAGTTCTCTCTACCATATGAATTCAGAAACTCTAGTTCAGGTTGTTAGAGTTGATGATGAGCCCCTTACCCACTGAGTGATCCCACCAGTCCCAGCTGGTAGCATCCTTATACAAACATTCACCCTACTAAATATATATATTCTTAACTTGGTCTTAAGAAGTTAAGTAGTTCATGCTTATTCATGCCTATACTTTTGACACTGAGAAAGTTGAGGCAGAAGATCGTTGTGAGTTCAAAGCCAGAGTAGGAAGTATTGGGGGCCAAAGGGAGATAGGGGGCACTGAAAATGTCACTAAGTTAGCAGAGTTCTTGCCTAACATACATAAAATCCTAGGTGTAATGCTCAGAGCTAAAAGAATTCTGTGTGGTGAAACATATGTGGAAGAAGGAAGTTGCTAATAATGGGATTACTGCATAAAAACAAGCTTTTGTTTTGAAGTACTGTCAGCTTATTCAACAGAAATGCTATGCCAGGTTATCCTCCCATCATCAATGAATGTCTAGGAATATCTGTGTTTACCAACATCTTAACTCGGATCACCAATTTAAAACGTCATCAATCTGGCTCCAGCCAGAAAAGCTGAGATGCTGGCTACAGATCTTTACCTCTCCCTCAACACCACCACATCTAATGCCCTGCTCTGTAGCAAATCACCTGTTATAGCCCCTTTTCTCTGCCTCCATCTCCAAGAGATCACACAGATCTTCTCCTTCTAATTTGCCCCCCACAACACACACACATTTTATCTCAGTACCCAACATCACCAGGAACCCGAGAAAGCATAGTATCTCTCTTTGCAGATGATGTGACCCTAAACATTCCACCAGAAAACCCCTACAGCTGATAAACACTTTCAGCAAGTAGCCAGATGCAATATTAACTCACAGGCACAAGTAGTCCTCCTATATATAAACGGCAAGTAGACTGAGAAAAAAAATCAAGGAAATAAGACCTTTCAAAATAGCCTCCAATAATATATACTATTTCAAGGTAAACCTAACCAAACAAGTGGAAGATATGTATGAAGAAAACTTTAAAAGGCTGAAGAAAGAAATTGAAGAGGATATCAATACATGAAAAGATTTTCCATGTTCATGGATTCGCAGGATTAATGTATCAAAAATGGCTATCCTACCAAAGGCAAACTACAGATTTAACCCAATCCTTTTTAAATTCCCACAAATTTCTTCAAAGATCTTGAAAGGACAATTTTTAGCATAATATGGAAACACACACGGGAAGACACACACAGAAAAACAAACCATCAATAACAAAAAAACAGTATAGCTAAAACAATTCTGAGTGATAAAACAGTTGTTAGAGGAATCGCTATACCAGACGTCAAATTATTTTACAGAGTCGTAGTGATTAAAAAAAAAAAAACAAGATGGTTTTGGCACAAAACAAACAGATTGATTAATAGACACAAATTGAAGATTCAGATATAAATTCACACAGCCAATGACACCAGATTACTGATAAAGATTCCAGGAAAAAAATACTGCGAAAAAAAAGACAACATTTTCAACAATTTATGCTGGTACAAACTGGATAGCTTCAGGTTAAAAAAAAATCAAATAGTGCCAGGCAGTGGTGGTGTACGCTTTTAATCCCAGCACTCCGGAGGCAGAGGGTTGATCTCCGTGAGTTCGAGGCAAGCCTGGTCTACAAGAGCTAGTTCCAAGACAGGCTCCAAAGCTACAAAGAAACTGTGTCTCAAAAAAACTAGAATAAATAAATAGATAGATAGATGATAGATAGATAGATAGATAGATAGATAGATAGATAGATAGATAGATAGATAGATAGATAGATAAAAAATCCAAATAGGATTATCACCCTGCACAAAACTCAACTCCAAATGAATCAAAAACCTCAACATGAAACACTGAATCTAATGAAGGAGAAAGTAGAAAATAGCTTTGAACTCATTGCCATAGGAAAAGGTATTTTTTAAAAATAAAACCATTAGCACAAGCACTAAGATCAACAATCAATTATTGTAACTTTACAGAAATGAAAAGCTTCTAGTGGCAAAAGACACCATCATCTGGACAAAGCTGTAGTCTACTGAACGGGAAAAGATTTTTTTTTTATAAACTCTACATCAGATAGAGGGCTATTTTCCAAAATATAGAAAGAATTCATAAATTACTATCAAGAAAACAAATAACCCAACTAAAAATGGAGTAGAGACCTAAACAAAATTCTCCTAAGAGGAAATTCAAATAGCTGAGAAATGCTTCAGAAAACATTCAACATCCTTAGCCATCAGAGAAGTGAAAATCAAAAGTGTTTTGAGATTTTTATCTTACGCCTGTCAGGATGGCTAAGATCAATGAAATAAGTGACAACTTAGGATAGTGAGGACGTATGGGAAACCCACATCTATTGCTCATGGGAGTGCAAGCATATACAGCCACTATGGAAGTCAGTGTGGCTGTTCATCAGGAAGATAGGAATCAATCTAAAGCCCCAGCAATACCACTCATGGGCGTGTACCCAAAGGGCACTTCATCCTCCCACAGAGGTACTTGCTTACCAGTGTTCATTGCTGCTCTATTCATAATAGCCAGAAACTGGAAACAACATAGATGCCCCTCGACAGAAGAATGGGAAACGAAAATGAGGTGTATTTGCACAATGGAATATTACCCAGCTGTTAAAAAATGAAATTCACAGGGAAATAGATAGAACTAGAAAAAATTCTGAGTGAGGTAACCCAGGCCAATGGGTCATGTATCTACTTAACATGTGGACACTAGCTGTTAAGTCAATGATAACCAAGCTGGATGCAATATAACCACAGACGTTAAGTGTAGAGTAAGAAACTAGGGGATGACAGATACATCTCCATAGGAAAGGGGAAAAGATAGTTATGGGCAGATGGTAATATGAAGGTTAAGTGGGGCTAGTAAGAAAAGAGGGGGAAAGGGAGGGAATATGGGAAGAGACAGCTAAAATGAAAGGGTATTTGAGGGGTCATATGGAAGCCAAATACAGTAGAACCTTACACACACATATCTCGTTTAGATTGCCTTCATATACATATGCATAGATGTGGGTTTCCCTTACATACACAGTATGTGTGTGTGCATATGTGTGCGTGTGTGTGCGCGCGTGTGTGCGCGTGCGCACATACACACACACACACACACACACACACACACACACACATATATATATATATATATATATATATGAAGGCAATGTAACTGAGATTGCCAGATAATGGATTATATAGAACCCCAATTATAAATCTCTTGTTACCAAATGCAGCTTCCTGTAGCAGTACTGGTTTATATTGAATTAAGTGGTTGGCCAAAGGGGTCCCACGGGGTGGTCCCTAAATAATCTGGACTGTTGCCAAGACTGTAGGTTGGCCATCTCAATACTAAAGACAATGAAATAATGAAAGGAGGAGCTGGAAGGAATAGAGAGAAGATACTGGAACCAGGATTTATGATGTAAGAAAAAATTCTATTTTCAATAAAAGGAAAAAATTAATTTTTAAAATTATTTTAGAAGTACAGAATGACTGCCACAGTACAGAGATTTTTCCATATATTCTGAACCCATTATCGCCTGCTGTTTATAGCTTATGTTAGGATAATACATTAGAATTAATGTCCCAGTATTGACATATTATTTTAATAAAGTCCATACGTTATTCAGACATTTTAGGTTTTACATAATGTTCTTCTTCTGTTCCGAGATCCCATCAAAGTTACTACAGCACTTTCGGCTGTCATTTCTCATTAGCTTGTGGCTGGGACAGCCTGTGAGCCTTTCTTTTCTAATGACCTTCAGAGTTGTAAAGGAGAACTCGTCAGGTATTTTACATATTTTCTTCATTAGTCCCTCTCTTACAAAAATCATTACATGTAGCCAGTGGGTACATTTCCCTTGGTCTCAGGCTTAAATATGCAAAAAGATTATCATTAATTCCCCAATAGGAAGCTCATCAGTCAGGGTCTTCTTGCATGAAGAAGTTGGGGTATTTTTCTTAGGATTCCTGCTGTGAAAACAGTCTCTTGGTAGTAGTGGAGCTTTTCAAAATACATTTTCAGACGAATGTCTTTGTAAACCATGTGGATTAAAATGGCTGTAAATGACAGTTCTGAGACATTAAGTTTCAAAGTTCAGGTAGCATTAGATGCTATTCTGAATTAAAAGCTTGGTTATACAGGTTTCTCTCATATGATAAGAACCCTGCATTATATCCATAAGTAGGAAAAGCAATTTATTTCTTTCTGTGTGAGAGTGTATGGTATTTTTCACAATACAAATTTAAATTTATGTAATGAATATTCCCGGAGTCTCTGTTTCATGGTAGGGCCATTCGCACAGGAAGCTTAATTCAAATGTCATTTTCATGAGTGTGTTTTTATTGTTCTGCCGCTTCTCTGTTCGCTCTTCCCTGATTAAGTCTCCCAGTAAATCATTAATGAGCATGTCTTAAAGAAACCAATTTCAATTTCCCCTGCATGGTAACAAAGTCAGATCATAAGTGCATACAGTTAAACTTTAAAAGAACAGGTCAAAGATCTAGACAAAGCTACCTTTCACAGGTACTGTGATCTTCAATGAATGAATGTAGGACCTTTTAATTATAACTGTAAGCCATTAAATTGGGAATAAAAGTCACACAGTGCGTGGGATTGCTTTTATCGTCTTTTTTTTTATGTCTGTGCCATTTATTTTTCAAATGTTTGCAATGAGGATTTTATTATCTTGTAAGTCAGTCCCTATTTTTAGTCTTGTGGCTTTTTTAAATACATTACCCATGTGGGAAACCTTGTGCAATCGATAGACACTATCCATGGCTAAAAAGGGGAAAATACAAAAATGGTGTGCCTTTGCATATAATTAAACATATTGTGCAGCTCCATTTAGTTCTATGTTGTGAGGTACAGAATTTGTACACTTTTTTGTCATACTCTCAGGAACACATGGAAGCAGTATTTTTTAAAATAGGTTTTATACAAGGTTTTGTACTTTGAATGCATGGAAAGCAATGAAGAATAGAGCTAATGTTTCTATGTACTTTAGACAGATACGTAGTGCAAGGTTAATCACCAATATGCTTTCAAAATAATATCACTTAAAGACAGAGCATCAACAATAAAATCAAGAAAACAATTAGATCTGTATCTTGAAAATGTTCACAAGTTAAAAATTAATAATTTCTGCAGAAATCTAGTCAGGCTGTGTGTGTATGTATGAGAGAGAAAGAAAGAGGGAGACAAAGAAAAAGCGTGTGTGTGCGTGTGTGTGTGTTATCCTGTAAATAGGTTTTAAATTACATTCAGCTTAGTTTGAAGTGGGTCTCTAAGGATACAAAATCACCACTTACGTTCAGAAACCTAAATGGAAGTTCACAAATTAAGTGCTCTGTAGAAGTAAGATGGCAAAGTTTGGCTCTTATACTTGTAAGTCGAGTCATAAAAAAAAAAAAGAAAATAGAAGAATTAAGAATACCCCTTGTCAAATGAAAATAATATTGGGTGCCATTCAATAGCTCAAGAGAGAAAATTCTTTTGAGAAGAAGGAGCTGCACTGTAGCATCTTATCTTTCATTAACATGGCAATTATACTAACTGATGGTTTCATTGTGCCATTTTCTGTTTCACACAAAAATTTTATTCATAATCTTGAGAATTCCATGCTTATAGATATGATATAGTGTATCTATATTCAATTGTTCCACCTAACTCCTCCCAACTTCATGTCCTCTCTTTGTTTGGATTATTTTGTTTTGCTTTGTTTGTTTTTCTTTCTAGCCCACTAAGTCCTATTTATGTTGCACACAATAACTTTAACTTGTGCTGTCTGAATACTCACTCATAAGTGTGAGGGAGCAGGGGTTATCTACTACGGAGTGGTTGATCTCTCAGGAGCCATATCTGACCATATCTCCCACAAATATTAGCTGTCAATAGCTTCTCAGGGTTGCAGCAAAAGTCCTTCAGCACCCACGCTAGAATGTTCGCTAGCTTGATCTTGTACAGGCAACCACAGCTGCTATGAACCCATGAGTGTAGCCCTCCATTCTTCTCCAGAAAACACGTGCTTCACTCTTGTCCTCTCTGACTTCTTGGCTCTTGCAATCCCTCTGCCCTGGTTTCCCCAATAATTCTCAATCACCGTAGGAGAGGTGTGACTCAGATGTCCCATACGTGGCTGAGCACAGAGGAGTCCTAGTTCTGTGCACTTTGAACAGTTGTGAATTTCTGCCTTTACTGCTGTCCACTGCACAAACAAATTTCTCTGGTGAGTTCTGAAAGCTGTATTAATCTATGGGTACAGAGATATGAAACTAAAGGTTAGATGTCTATTTAGGAAAATAATAGCAGTAGACCGACCCTTGGGGCCTATCAGCTTCCTAAACACAGGTTTTCTAAAGAGATTTACAATACCAAGTATGTGGTCAAGTTCTCAGCTCTCAGCTTCCAGCTCCTTACTCCATATCTGCCACCTACCATCCATACCCGTTTGGACTGCAACTCTCTAGAACCATAAGCCCAATATAAATTCTTTCTTCTATAAGCTGCCTTGGTCATGGTGGCTTACCACAACAGAAAATTGACTAATGTAGAAAGGATGGTGGTGTTTGTACTGTCCTTTGAGAAAAATCTTGTTTTCTTTCAGATACTATTTGTTAGCCAATGCCTTGTTTCTCTAAAGAAATGTCTGAGATAATTAAGTTCCTAAAAGTGAAAGATTTCCTTTCACTCACTAGTTTGGAAGTTCTAGTCCATGGTGAAGGAGCCTCACATGCTGGTCTCTGGCAAAGCAGCACTTCATGACTAGAGTGTGCAGCTGAGCAAACGTCATGCCTTATGAGGGAGAGGTATAGGACAAAAGAGACTAGGATATAGCAATCCTTTCTAAGGGCATTCCTTCAGTAGCCTAGTGACTTACCGGTGTCCCTGTTTGCCCAATTTTCCACAATCTTCCAACATATTCACCTTAGTATTTATGCATTTATCACATGGAACTTTGAAGGATGCTAATCTAATCCATTAAGAGGCTATTCTAATTCTTCCTAAGTTGATTGATTCCAAGTTTTAAAGATTCACTGAAAACTATTTCACACATGGCTAATTGGTTTAGAGCCTATGGAAACTGTAAGATTCTTTTTCACATATAGATGACATATATATATAATACATTTACTTATATTTATTTATTAAATACATTTTTGTTTTCATGTAAATAGTGGTGTTGTTGCTTAGAAAACAATATAGTAATCTATTGCTTTATTTGAGGATCCAGAATAAAATTTTACTTACTATTTGAAAGCCAAAATGACATTCTTTAAAAACACATAAGAAATGTATATGAGGACTTTTCATGTTAATATAACAAAAGCAGTAAGACAAGAACTCTGAAAGGCCTTACTCTGATCCTTGCAACATCAATATCCTATTTAGGTCTTATTAATTGCCTCACACTGTCAGTTCTATGCACAAAGAGCATATGGCTTTATCTTCAATATGACTTCATATTTTATTTGTTAGTTCTTCGATAATTTCATAAATAGGTTTTAATAATATTTACCCTTCTTCTTCAACTCTTCCCAGGTTCACTCCTCTATCTCTTCCCACTCTGCCTTTTTCCCTTTAGTTGACCAAGGCCAATTTGTATTACCCAAATATTCTTGGATGTGTGTGTTCCACTGGGGTTTGGAAGACACACGGATGGCTACACATTTAGAGACTACTTACCTTTGCTCTCCAGCAGCTAAGCATCTCTAGTAACTTTAGGCTAGGGTTGGAATTTCACATGCAAAGATCCCTGTGTCTTTGAAAGACATGATATGCATCTTCTGTTTAGAACTGTGTATTATTCTATGGTGTCTCATTCTCTGTATCTTGGCCAGTTGTGGGCCTCTGTGGTAATCATCACATACTGACAGCAGAAACATCCCTTAGGGAGGTTGAGAGACGTCCCAATCTGAAGGCCTAGGATGGAGAATGTATGAATTGATGAGGTGCTAGGCTAGAGAGTCTGTCTTAGCATCAAAAGCATGCCTGACTTTCTTTGACATCTTTGTTTCTTAATCATCCTTTGTTCTTGAAACAAGAATGGCTACCAAGTCATTACTTAAAGGTTATGGGAATTTGAGGAGGCTGGCTAAATTAAGCTGGTCAGTGGAGGAGTGTCATTGGGCCTTGTTTTGTCAGACTTCTCTCTCTTCCTGACTTTATTTCCTGGCTGCTGTGAAATTAAGAAGCTCTGCCGTATCACATATTAACTTCACTTTGAGTTGACAATGACCCAAAGTTTTCGGGTTCAGATTGACCATGAAACAAACACTCTGAAGCCATGATCCAAAATAAACCCATCCACTCTCACGTTGATCACAGAAAAAAAAAAATTGAGTGTCATAGGCTTTTGATGGTTCTCTTATTTAAGAACACTTCTTTCAAAAGAAACACATCTGCCTTAATGCCTCCCCTGTAGATATCTGTCTCAGTCAGGGTTTCTGTTGCTGTCAAGAGACACTATGATTATGGCAGCTCTGATAAAGGAGAACATTTAATTGAGGTGGAGGATTATAGTTCAGTAATTTGGTCCATTATTATGGCAGGGAGCATAGTGGCATGCAACAGACACAAGACTGGTAACATCTTGATCAGAAAGCAACAGGAAGTGAACTGTCTGTCATACTGAACAAATCTTGAGCAATATATACCTCCAATCCCACCACACCAAAGGCCACACCTACTTCAACAAGCCCACACCTTCTACGATTGCCACTCCTTATGAGATATGGGGACCAATTACATTCAAACTACTATAGCATCTCAGAAACTCATTAATACAGAAAGATTAACAACCACTGATGAAAACACTGGAGGGCATCACCTATGGTAGGTCAACTTTTATTTGTTCTTCAGGAAGTAGATAGTAAAGATTTCCAGGAATAGTTGAACTATATAATTAGACAACTTTGTTTTTAGTAAGTGCATAACCTACTGCCAAATCTCTCTATGAGGCTCAAGTCCCTGTTTCTATTGATTCTATTGATTCTATGCTATTGATACGTCTCTCTATGAGGCTCAAGTCCCTGTTTCTATTGATTCTATTGATTCTATGCTATTGATACGTCAACCACCTGGCCCTTGTTTAAATTCTCATGCTTTGTTTATGGCTCTGATGGTTATATGAAATAATGAATATAAAATCCCCTTTATCTGGATAATCTCTCTATTTTCAGCTCATTACAGGAAACATTTGCCAATACTGTACTAAATGTTCAGAACAACCATTGTTATAGAAGAGAGGACATAGAACTTGTACAAAGTGTTTCCACTGTCAGATGTTCTGCCAAAGCCTTCCAAATCATCTCTGCTCCAACATAAGCAAGAAAGACCAGACCATGGTATTAAATTCTCTAGATACTTAATTTTCTATTTCAAGGAGAAGTAGTATGGGTAAACACAAATATTCAAAGTATTGCACTTATAAATATGCAATGAATAAACAAATAAGTAAATGTAACATCCCTTGGTCAATTTCTTTCTCATTCTCCTTTAAAGTGGCTTCTTAGTTGAGATGTTAATAAATGAAAGTGTTGTCTCACTCATAACTTTCTGTGGTTCACAGTTAGTACTTCTAGAGTTGGAGCAACCACAGAAAGAAAGGAGAATGCCAAAGTAAAGGGTTTTGATTGATTCCATCCCTTATATGACCCACTTTGACTGATAAAAATCCTGCCTTTGTTTCCAAGATCTAAGTAAAAAACATGTAACAGTTTTATGCATTTGCTAAAGCTACAGCAACTACGGTCCATAAAATGGTTGATACATCACACCCAAATTTGTTGCTTCACGTTTCTGTCAGTTATGAGTCTAAACCAAAAATGTTTGTAGGACCACATTTGTTCTGAAATACAGTATGGATCCCTTGATTACCTCCATCTAATTTCTTGTGTTTTGCTGGAAGCCCTTTTCATGTCTGGCCTTACAACTGTTGTGTCTTAGACAGTACTATCTTGACCATGCAGCATTTTCCTTGTTTTATCTTCTATTGCTCTCTTCTTACAGAAACAACTGTACTGATGAGCCAAGAGCCCACCTGACTCGAGTATGAACTGATCTAAGCATAACTGACATCTCAGTAAAGTTGTATTTCTAAATAAAGTCCTCAACATATTTGTATGTGGAAGGGAGGGCACAATATAACACATAACATCTCATTATTTATATTTATTATACTTTACGTGTACAATAATTTGGTTTTCTAGAGTTATTCTGAAAAGTGACAGTATATTTCCATTACTGCTCTTCATTCAGCCAATCTGTGTCTGAGGGAGTGGTATCCTATCTGTGTCTAGATGAGAGATGACTACTTATAATTAATATATAATGATGCTTCTTATAAGACAAATGGGTACAAAATGCAGTGGGCTCAGTGATGTTCTTCTTAGCCTGTAGTGATTTTTACTTTCTTGTTGTTCTAATATTTTCTATAAGATTAATTAGTTCAGGCCGGGCGGTGGTGGTGCACGCCTTTAATCCCAGGACTCGGGAGGCAGAGGCAGGCGGATCTCTGTGAGTTCGAGACCAGCCTGGTCTACAAGAGCTAGTTCCAGGATAGGCTCCAAAACCACAGAGAAACCCTGTCTCGAAAAACAAAAAAACAACAACAAAAAGATTCATTAGTTCAATAACATAGTCTAACAATTTAATTGTTTGAATGTTTTATAATTTTTCTACAATGAGATTTATTACTTCAGAAAGACATTATTAAAGTGGGGATACCTAAAAGAGCACCGTATAAATTATCTAACGCCATAAGCCATCTGCCTGTACTCCAGATGGGCATAGTATACACACATCATTTTGTAAAATACCTTATTTTTCCTCCCTCATTTGTTTGACAAACATCTACCAAATTATTACCTGTCAACTACTGTTCTGTGCTAGGGATATAAAGTACAGAAAGATAGCCATGCTCTCAAGGAGTTTATAGACTGAGAGGGAAGAAAAAGAAAAAGTCAAGATACAAAGCAATCACAATTTATTAAAGAGAAAGTAAATTGCTGTCAGAAATTCAGGGAAAGTCTCTATGTGTCTACATTTTCTGATGATTTTCTCACATAAGAAAAAAATAGATAAAGTCTGAATCTTCAAGAATGAGATCATGTAGACAAATAAGATTTTTGAGTGGGAGTTTTGTTGTAGACACTCATTAGAATCTGCAGAGAAAGATAGGTAGAGTGGTATAAGCCTTTATGCTCAGCACACAAAGGCAGAGGGAGAATCCATTCCAGGTCAGCCTATTTCAAGAGAATGAAACGATGTTTCAAGAGGAAGAAGCAAAATAAAGAAAGCAAAAAGAGAAGATGAAGAAGAAATCTGGTGATTAAATGGATCCCAAATAATAAAATTACATTTGTTATTTATAGAAAGGTACCAGACAAAGGGCCGGCACAATGCTGGTGGCAGAGGTAGAGTGTAGACATTTCTAAATCTGTATATGATTTCTATGTCTAAGTACATAACAAAATCCTATTGGAGAAGCAAAGAAATGATAGAGGTTCAGGAAGAGAGAGAACAGCAAGTTGTCAGTTAGGTTACGTTCTAAGTGCCAAGGAGCTAGGAAATGTCAATTAGAAGATAATTTTCATTAAGGTTAACAAAATAGAAAAGGGAATAATTACAAATTACTGGTTTGATAAATTGTCACATCCATACAATGCAACAACATCTAATTCTTTTTAAGTGCATTATAAAATAGCAAGTCACAATCGTTTCGGCATTAAGACAATTTGAATTCTCCTATAAATTATGGAGCACACAAAAGTCCTTGTTACTGTGAGTTATTCCACACCATTCATCACAAAGCTGATCTTACTATTTAAATGCTGTAAACCAACTCAGATTCCACTGTCCTGGTCACTGGGAACCAGACACAGAGTAATGACTTTTTAGATGTGCAGGCCAGCACAAAGTCATCCCAGCTTCTGTTTTTCATAAAATAGTAAAGAGACAAAAAAAAATCAATATATTAACAAAGTTGCATCTTGACTATTCCAAGCTAAGTTGTTTTAAAATCTGAAAATAAATAATAGAACCTATTCGAGATGACTAAAATGCTCCGATCAGATTGTAAACAAATTCCTCCATGAGAACTTATGTTTGGGAGATTGTAAAGAACCTCATCTGTTTGCTACTTCACTTCAGTATGCAATGCAAACTTCAAGGTCAACCCTTTCCCCATTTACTTTTTTTTGTGTAATTAAAGCGAGTAAAATTTAGCTGTAGTTAAGTCTGCAGAGTGATAGAGTCTCAATATCATTATGACACTAATGCTGGCATTTTATAGTCAGCCTGTGTTTGGGTCCCTTGGTCAGCATTCATCCTAACTGCAAGCTAGGATTTCTTTGATCCTTTCGTTGACATAAATCTCCATAGTTACATGAAGCAAATGTAGTGAAGGCTTGGTGTTGAACAATAAAACATTTCCTACATAGAAAAAAATGCCTATTGTTCTAATCCTATCCCCTGAGATGACACACACACACACAAAACAGTTCCTTTTCCTCATATTTTCTTGAATATTTAGAAGCATTTTCCCAAAGCCTTATTTTTCAGCCCAGATATTGACAAAATCTCCATCACAAAGTTTCACATCTCTTTACTATCTTTGCCAATTCTTCCTCAGGATTTGTTTTGCTGTAAATAATGTGTCAGATCTGAACACAAAATTCTACTATGTGCCTGGTGGAGTAATGAGCAGTATGACAGATTCTATCACTACAGTTGAAGAGAAGGTTTTTATTTTTCTAGATACTTCATCTTGTTCCATTTTCTCTGTTGAAATATTTGGAGAGTATATTTTTTACTTCATTTTGGAATTTTATTATTTATTCCTTAAAATCTACTTCTTGCTACAACATAGCAATGCACAAATACTTCTGGCTCTCAGAATTCTCTTCTGGGAAACTTACCTGCCTTCACAGTCTTTTGAGATGCTTCTCTTCTTGGATTTGACTGGAATTCACTTGGTGTCTCCATCGCATGATATCTGAGACTCTGAAACTTATCAAAAATAGATTTATTGGGCACACAGTTCTTGAAGATGGGAAGTCCGAAGGAATGCTGTTGGTATCTGAAAGCAAACTTGATGATTCGTGATATAGTACAAGAATAGAAAAGCGTACTCAAGACAAAATAAGGTGTCCTGAATGCCTTGATTTTTTGGGGAGTCCATTGCTGTGGTGAGGACTCACTACTTGAATTAAGACATTCAGCAACTGGAAAAGACAGAACACTTCTGGCCAAACCACCACCAGCAGGCTTCACTACCTGCTACTGCTATTGCGGCAGTTCAGCTGCAACTCAAATTTCAGAAGGGTGCTTTCCTTTTTTTTTTTTTTTTGAAATGATAAATTTCACAATTAATAATAACCAAATGTGTTTAATTCCGCCAATGTGATGAAGAAAATATACATAAATGTTGTAAGTGATGGGAACATTTTAAAAAGACACAGAAAAATTTATCAACCAACTTATCTCTTCTTGATGTGATGACAGTTCTGAAGGATGAATGGTACTTAGCTCCCAGAAATATACCAATCTGGTGATTAAAGGCTAAGTCAATCTTCTTTGAGCAAAATAAGCTTATTTGGAGTTTCCAGCTCTTCTGTTTAAACCACTCAAGATGTAAAATAATGCATTGTTTTCGGTAAAAATAAAAAAAAAAGAAGAAGAAGAAGAAAGAAAAAAATGCTTCTCTGAAATGATGTTTGTTCAGTCTCTGTCACTCATACAGCTCAAAATCCGGATGCATCGCTTTCCTGCTGAAGTTAATTCTTGCTTCCATTCATTTTCATTTCCTGTTGCCTCTAGAGCTCCACAGAGAGAAAGTGCTATATCCGCAATCTCTAAGAGGTGTGGCTTTCCCAGCCCAGCTGTTTACTTAATTAAAAAGATGGAAGAGAAGTCTATTTGCTTGGAAGTACATACATGTTCTTCAGCAGGATCTCCTCCTTTATTCTTCTTTAACTTTCTTCTATATGCAAAGCTGTTTCTTTTCATTTATTTTATTTTTTCAAAAAGAAGACAAACTATCTTTTTTCATTTTACATACCAATCCCAGTTCCTACTTCCTCTCCTCCTCTCATTCCCTCCACCTTCTCCCCCACACCACCCCCCATCCACTCCTCAGAGAGGGTAAGACACATTGCTTTGGGGAAGTTCTAAGACCCTCCCTACTATATCTAGGCTGAGCAAGGTATCCAACCAAAGAGAATGGTGTTGTCGGGGGGTTCTGTTGTGCCTGGCTCCCACAATGGTTAAGTCCCAAAGAAATCACGCAGAGGTCCAATTAGATATAAACTGACTGGCCCATTAGCTCAGGCTTCTTATTAACTCTTATAACTTATATTAGCCCATTATTCTTGTCTATGCTAGCCACGTGGCTCAGTACCTTATTCAGTGAGGCAGTCACATCTTACTTCTTCTGTGGCTGGGTCATGACTGCGAACCAAGCTTTCCTCTTCCCAGAATTCTCCTGTTCTTATCGCCCTGCCTCTACTTTCTGCCTGGCCACTGGTCAATCAGCGTTTTAATAAAATTCAATTGACAGGGTACAAACCATTGTCCCACAGCATAATGGATTCACAAACAGCCAGTACAGGCAGTAGGGATAAATCCTGGTACAACTGCCAGGGGTTCCACAGTCTGTCCCAGCCATATAGCTGTCACTCACATTAAGAGGGTCTAGTTTGATCCTATGCTGATTCTTTCTCTGTCTGGTTGGAGTTGGTGAGCTCCCATTAGCTCAGGTAAACCGTTTCAGTGGGTGTCCCCATCATGGTCTTGACCTCTATGTTCATATTCTCAGTCCTCCCACTCTTCAACTGGACTTTGAGAGCCCAGTCCAGTGCTCTGCTGCAGATCTCTGCCTCTGTTTCCATCAATTGCTGCAAGAAGGTTCATGTTCATTTTTCTGGGTCTGGGTTAACTCACTCAATATGTTTTTTTTCTAGTTTCACCTATTTACATGCAAATTCCAAAATGCCATTGTTTTTTATCATTGAGTAGTGATGTGGGATTCCCATCTGTATGCTACGAATACCATTGGTTCATAAAGAAACTTCCTTGGCCTGTTGATAGGCAGAATTTAGGTAGGCAGGGGAAACTAAATGGCATGCTGGGAAAAAGGAGGTTGAGTCAGGGACAAGTCATGTAGCCATGTCCAAGAGACAGACCCTGGAACTTTACCCGGTAAATCACTGCCATGTGGCAATACACAGATTAATGGAGATGGGTTAAATTAATATGTGAGAGTTAGCCAAGAGGAAGCTAGAGCTAATGAGCCAGGCAGTGATTTAAATAATATAGTTTCTGTGTGATTATTTTGGGTCGGAGCATCTGTGGACCAACAAGCTGCCTCCTTCAACAGGGTAGTACTCCACTGTGTAATTTTATCGCATTTTTTATCCATTCTTCCAGTGAGAAACATCTAAGCTGTTTCCAGGTTCTAGCTATTACAAATAATGCTGCGATGAACATAGTTGAACAAACGTCCTTTAGAATAATTGAACATCCTGTGGGTGTATGCCCAAGAGTAGTTGCTTGGTTCTGAGGTAGGTTAATTCCCAATTTTCTGAGAAGCCACCATTTTGATTTTCAGAGTTGTAGAAGTTTGCATTCCCACCAGGAATGGAGAAATGTTCCCCTTACTCCTCCACATTCTCTCAACATAAGCTGTCATTGGTGCTTTTGATCTTAGCCATTCTGACTGATGTAAAATGGTATCTCAGAGTTGTTTTGGTTTGCATTTTGCTAATGGCTAAGGATATTGAACATTTCCTTAAGTGTTTTTAGGTCATTTGAGATTCTTCTGTTGAGAATTCTCTGTTGCATTCTGTATCCCATTTTTTAAAAATTGGATTAAGTGGAATTTTGCTGTTGAATATCTTGAGTTCTTTGTATAGTTTGGAGATTAGTCCTCTGTCTGATGTGGGAGCTTTAGTCCACCTTTAATCACAGCTGATGACAGTTTGAACCATGGTTCTGTAATTGATAACACTAGCAATAAGAATGATAAGCTATAATAAGCATTCCTAATTTCTCTTTAATGTTCATTATAAGGAAATACTTGCAGATTTCACAAGTCTGCATAATCAAATCCAGTCCATCAGTATAAGCTGAAAATTACTCTTGGCATAGAAATTATTTGTTATTTCAGGCATGGGTTTTTTTCTGAGTAATAAGTTTCATTTTGGGTTTGGATTTTAACTTTTTAATAGTTAATCCACAAGGCAAATACTAAGTGTGAAATTATTGTAAATGTTACAATGAAAAACTATGTAAAGGATCATTTTAACCAGATTTATTTTGGTTTCTCTTAGAACATTAATAATATTATTTTAATAGAAATAATTTAATAGTAAGTAATAATTAGTATCAATAATTCCTGCTATGACTCTATACAAGAAGGAAAATTTTTAAGATCCTCAATTAACAAGAAGTTGCAAAGTAAGTGTTAATTATTGACATTTTCTACTTCACTAAAAAATCTCTACATGTACTGCTGATAGATTCCATTTATAATAAGCATATAAGTTGAGTGTTAGATCATTACACAAAATCCCTAGAGTTACTTATTTTACATTTATTTTACAGTTGCTAGCATATACGTAACTCTGAGGCACTGTGGTAGAGAAAGAGGAACAGTGAGGCCTAAATCAGAGGATGCAATTTAGTTCTTAGAGAATGATGTCTAGAGGCATGTGCTGTGGTTCAGCTCTTTGAATGCCTTCCTACCATAAACCAAGCAGAGTTCAGTCTCCAAAGCACACAAACTAGGTGTGAGTTCACATCAGCCCTAGGGAAGTGGAAGCGAGAACATCAGAAGTTCTAAGTCAAACTTGGATACATTAGGAATTTGGACTCAGCCTCAGCTCCAGGAGAGACGGATTCAAAGACAAGAAATAGAAATGAGACCTAGCTTTAAAATTATTCAATAAGCTTTCCCCCAAAGCTTTAAATAATACTGTGTCCCTGAACTAACTACCACCCACTACTTCTCTGACAGCTGCCAAGTTCTTTCTTGCCCCTCCCCCACCTCAAACTTTTTTATTTTTAACTTCTTTATTGAATCTTTGGAGGTTTCACCAATTCTGTTCACCTCTGGGTCTCCTCATATCCTCCCATCACCCCTGCTGTATCCCTTCATGAAAGAAAACAAAACAAGGTAAGTAAACAGACAAAAGCAAGAACAACAACACTGGGTGATCACCAGAGCTCCTCTGGGGTATTCTGTAGCTTCCCACAGTCTTAGAGATCTTACCGATATTGTTCCATAGGACCAGTCTCTTCACAAGCTCCAGTAGGTCCAGAAGGTCGGGTAGATGCTAGGGTGGGTCAACCCAAGGCCCAGTTGTGGGCCTGCGTGTTAGCCATGCAGGTCAGAACGAGCCACTTAAGCCACCTGCCTTGGGTACAGTGGCGGGGTCAGCTCCCATACATGCATGCCCTCAGAGTAGATGGTGAAAGGTGGGGGCCCTCTCTACCAAGTACAGAGGCCAGATCTCTTGCTGTAGTGGCCAGCAGAGGCAAGGCCAACTTTCCCAGGGCAGTGAAGGGTGAGATCGATTTGGCATAGCCCTCTAATTTCATCTCACATAGTTCCTAAAGCTTCCTGAGGTGACACTGGCCACAGACATCAATAACACCACCAGCTGCGGCTGGACCACGGACCCAGACATGGTTCTTGGCAGCATCCTGGCTGAGAACATCCTGGCTCTGGGTGGAAAAAATGTTCACTCAGGTGGGAAGGATTCTGGCAGCCATGTGGTCACAAGACACCACCAAGACCTTGATTGGTGGAAAATCTGCTTAAATTGGTTTTAGTGTGGAATGTTTTTCTTTACCTGTGCATTGTGAGAAGAGGCTTTCTGGGTGTCATAGTCTGAGATGGAATTTGTGGAACAGGCCTCAAATCCAAACAGGACAGTAGAGGTGACAGAATGCTCTGCAGGAGATGGGCATCTCTCAACACTCCCTTTCCAAGGCTCAGAAAGCATCATGAAAGAGGAACTGGAAAGCCTATGAATCTGGAATATGGGAATGGGTGCTGTGAAACTCTCTTCTAAGCACGGCATATCTGCTGCAGAGTCCTCCACAGCTGTAAGATTTGAAGGCTAATTATCTCTGGCTGGATTAACAATATCTGCAGGAGAGCCAACCAGTTAAAAATTCTTTTTTTCATTGATTTATTTACTTATTTTACATGCCAATCCAAGTTTCCCCTTCCTCCTCTCCTCCCACTTTCCCCTCCCTGCCACACCACTTCCCATCCACTTATAAAGGCCTCCCCAGGGAAGTCAACTATGACTGTCCCATCCCCTATTGAGGCAGGACCAAGGTCCCCATCCTACATGCCTCTGCTGAGCAAGGAATCTCTACATAGATAATGGTTTCTACAAAGTCAGTTCATGCATTTGAGTTAGATCCTGGTCCCACTGCCAGTGGCCCCATATACTGTCCAAGACACACTCTTGTCACCTATATTGGGGACCTAATTTGGTCCTATGCAAGTTCTGCTGTCGTCAATCAGGAGCAAGTAACTTTCTCAAGTTTGGGTCAGCTAATTCTGTGGGTTTCCCATCATGGTCTTTACCCCTTTGTTCATACTATCACTCTTCCCTCTCTTCACCTGGAACTTGGCCTAGTTGTTAGTTGTGGATCTCCGTATCGGTATCCATTTGTTTCTGGAATAGCATTCTAACTTCTCTGAGATTGTAGGCTCCCTATCATTTGCTTTATGTCTGTTATCCACTTATGAGTGAGTACATACTATATTTGTCTTTCTGAGTCTAGGTTATCTCACTCAGAATGCTTTTTTTCTAGTTGCTTCCACTTGCTTGCAAATTTAACAATGACATCTTTTAATTTGCAGTTAAAAATTCTCGGGGGCAGGAGAGATGGTTCAGTGGTTAAGAGCATTGCCTTTTTTCCCAAAGGTCCTGAGTTCAATTCCCAGCAACCACATGGTGGCTCACAACCATCTGTAATGAGGTCTGGTGCCCTCTTCTGGCCTTCAGTCATACACACAGGAAGAATATTGTATACATAATAAATAAATAAATATTAAAAAAAATTCTCAAGGGGGACCAAGAGAGATTGGGGTGAGTGAGTTTCTGGCCCATGGCAGCAGCCCGGGACACAGAACTCAGACGTTCATCATCCCCCCTATACTTCATGGTCTTCCTGCAGGGCCTATACTCCCCACATACTGCCTTTCTCTTCCTATCCCACCCAGCTTGTATCCAGAACCCTCCCCCCTTCTGCCTCCCTCCCCTCTTTGGGCACATAACATCACCCAGCTCAGCCTGTCTGGGTGCTGTGGCCGAATCCTGAGGGCAACCGGGTGGGCGGGAGTACCTTTGGTTCAATTGCCTGCCTGCAGAAAGCAAGGTAGGCACTTTGTTTACAAGCTACCCAACCAGCATGGAGATCTGATCTCGGCACCAGGAGAGCCATCACTGGAGCACCAGGAGAGCCATCACTGGGGAGTGCCATCACTGTGAAGGTACATCAGTGGGCAAGGAGACCTGATCCTGTAAAAGAAGATCCATAGGGGAGCATTCAGAGGAAGAGATGGGCAGGCGCCAATGCAAGAATTCACCCAACAATCTGAAAAACAACATGAAACCACCAGAAACCAGCAACCTCAAAACAGTAGGTCATGGACACCTTAATCAAGAAGAAGTAGAAAAAATTGACTTTATGAAAGTGATTGATGCCCTTAAATAGCATGTAAAAAAATGTCCTTATAGAAATGGATGAGAAGTATAGCAGAAAGTTTGAAGAATTGAATAAATCAGTGAATGATACCCCAGGAAACCAAGGAAAAACAATCAAACAGATAAGGGAAACAGTTCAAGACTTGAAAACTGAAATGGAGGAAAAGAAGAAAACACACACAGAGGGCCAGCTGGACATGGAAAATCCAGGTAAACGAATAGAGACTACAGAAACAAACATAACCAACAGAATACAAAAGATAGAAGAAAGAATCTCAGATTCTGAGGATACCATAGAGAAAATAAACGCACTGATGAAAGAAAACAGCAAGTCCAACAAACTCTCATCAAAAAACATTCAGGAAAAAATGGGACGCAATAAAAAGACCAAACCTAAGAATAATAGGAGCAGAAGAAGGAGAAGAAGTGCAGCTCAATGGTCCAGAAAATATATTTAATAAAATTATAGAAGAAAACTTTCCCAACCTAAAGAAAGATATACCTATGAAGGTGCAAAAAGCATACAGAACACCGAATAGACTGGATCAAAAAAAAAATCCCCTCGCCATATAATAATCAAAACACAAAGCATACAGAATAAAGAAAGAATATTAAGAGTGGCAAAGGAAAACGGCCAAGTTACTTAAAAGGTAAACCTATCAGACTTACACCTGACTTCTCTATGGAAACCATGAAAGCCAGAAAGTCATGGATAGATGTACTGCAAAAACTAAGAGACCATGGATGCAAGCCCAGACTACTATACCCAGCCAAGCTTTCATTCAATATACATGGAGAAAACAAAATTTTCCAGGATAAAAACAAATTTAAACAATATGTAGCCACAAATCCAGCCTTACAGAAAGTAATAGAAGGAAAAATCACTAACCAAGGAGTCCAACAATGACCACAATAACTCAGACATCTAGAGACCCTTCACCAGCGCAACTCAAAGAAGGGAAACACACAAACTCTACTACTAAAAAAGTGACCAGAGTTAACAACCACTGGTCATTAATATCACTTAATTTCAATGGACTCAACTCACCTATAAAAAGGCACAGGCTAAGAGATTGGACACGAAAACAGGATCCAACATTCTGCTGTCTACAAGAAACACACCTCAACCACAAAGACAGGCACCTACTCAGAGTAAAGGGCTGGGAAAAAGGCTTATCAAGCAAATGGACCTAGGAAACAAGCAGGTGTGGCCATACTAATCTCTAACAAAGTTGACTTCAAACTTAAATCAATCAGAAAAGATGGAGAGGGACATTTTATACTAATAACAGGAACAATTCATCAGGATGAAGTCTCAATCCTGAATATCTATGCCCCTAACATAAAAGCACCCACGTATGTAAAAGAAACATTACTAAAACTCAAGGCAGCCATCAAACCGCACACACTAATAGTAGGAGACTTCACCACTTCTCTCTCACCAATGGACAGGTCAATCAGACAGAAACATAACAGAGAAATAGGAGAATTAATGGAGGTAATGAATCAAGTGGACTTAACAGACATCTATAGAACGTCCCACCCAAATAGGAAAGAATATAACTTCTTCTCTGCAGCTCATGGAACCTTCACGAAAATTGACCACATACTGGGTAACAAAGCAAACTTCCACAGTTACAAAAAAGTATTAGTAACCACCTGTGTCTTATCAGATCACCATGGATTAAAGTTAGAATTCAATAACAATGGTACCCCCAGAAAGCCTACAAACTCATGGAAACTGAACAGTCAACTACTGAACCATACCTGGATTAAGGAAGAAATAAAGAAAGAAATTAAAGTCTTCCTTGAATTCAATGAAAATAAAAAAAAACATACTCAAACCTATGGGACACTATGAAAGCAGTCCTGAGAGGAAAGTTCATAGCACTAAGTGCCCACTTAAAGAAAACAAAGAAAGCACACATTGGAGACTTAACAGCCCACCTGAAAGCTCTAGAAAAAAAAAGCAGACTCACTTAGGAGGAGTAGAAGACTGGAAATAATCAAACTGAGGGCTGAAATCAACAAAATAGAAACACAGAAAACAATCCAAAGAATGAATGAAACAAAAGCTGGTTCCTGAAGAAAATCAACAAGATTGATAAACCCCTATCCAAACTAATCAAACGGCAGAGAGAGAATATGCAAATTAATAACATCAGAAATGAAAAGGGGGACATAACCACAGACACAGAGGAAATTCAGAGAATCATTATATCTTACTACAAAAGCCTGTATGCCACAAAACTGGAAAATGTAAAAGAAATGGACACTTTTTTAGATAAATACCATATTCCAAAGTTAAACCAGGACCAGGTGAACAATCTAAATAGACATGTTAGTCACGAAGAATTAGAAGCTGTTATCAAAAACCTCCCTACCAAAAAAAGCCCAGGACCAGATGGTTTCAATGCAGAATTCTACCAGAACTTCCAAGAAAACCTAATACCTATACTCCTTAATGTATTTCACAATATAGAAACAGAAGAGTCATTGCCAAATTCCTTTTATGAAGCTACAGTTACTCTGATACCAAAACCAAACAAAGACTCAACCAAGAAAGAGAATTACAGGCCAATATCACTCATGAACATCGATGCAAAAATCCTCAACAAAATACTGGCAAACCGAATCCAAGAACACATTAGAAAAGTTATCCATTATGATCAAGTAGGCTTCATCCCAGAGATGCAGGGCTGGTTCAACATATGAAAATCTATCAATGTAATCCATCATATAAATAAACTGAAAGAAAAAAAAAACATATGATCATTTCATTAGACGCTGAAAAAGTATTTGACAAAATTCAACATCCCTTTATGATAAAAGTCTTGGAGAGATTAGGGATACAAGAGTCATACCTAAATATAATAAAAGCTATTTACAGCAAGCTGACAGCCAACATCAAATTAAACAGAGAGAAACTCAAAGCCATCCCACTAAAATCAGGAACACGACAAGGATGTCCACTCTCTCCATACCTCTTCAATATAGTGCTTGAAGTTTTAGCAATAGCAATAAGACAACATAAGGGGATCAAGGGGATTCAAATTGGAAAAGAAGAAGTTAAACTTTCGTATTTGCAGATGATATGATAGTGTACATAAGCGACCCCAAAAACTCCACCAAAGAACTCCTACAGCTGATAAACACCTTTAGTAATGTGGCAGGATACAAGACCAACTCCAAAAAAATCAGTCGCCCTCCTATACAAAAAGGATAAGGAAGCAGAAAGGGAAATCAGAGAAGCATCACCTTTCACAATAGCCACAAACAGCATAAAATATCTTGGGGTAACTCTGACCAAGGAAGTGAAAGATCTATTTGACAAGAACTTTAAGTCTTTGAAGAAAGAAATTGAAAAGGATACCAGAAAATGGAAGGATCTCCCTTGCTCTTGGATTGGGAGGATCAACATAGTAAAAATGGCAATTCTACCAAAGGCAATTTATAGATTCAATGCAATCCCCATCAAGGTCCCATCAAAATTCTTCACAGATCTTGAGAGGACAATAATCAACTTTATATGGAAAAACAAAAAACCCAGGATAGCCAAAACAATCTTATACAAAAAAGGAACTTCTGGAGGCATTACCATCCCTGACTTCAAACTCTATTACAAAGCTACAGTAATGAAAACAGCGTGGTATTGGCATAAAATAGAAAAGTCGACCAATGGAATTGTATAGAAGACCCGGCTTTTAACCCACAAACCTATGAACACCTCATTTTTGATAAAGGAGCTAAAAGCATACAATGGGAGAAAGAAAGCATCTTCAACAAATGGTGCTGGCAGAACTGGATGTCAACCTGTATAAGAATGAAAATAGACCCATATCTATCACCATGCACAAAACTCAAGTCCAAATGGAACAAAGACCTCCATATCAATCTGAACACACTGAACCTGATAGAAGAGAAAATGAGAGGTACCCTACAACATATGGGCACAGGAGATCGCTTCCTATGTGTAACCCCAACAGCTCAGACATTAAGGGCAGAATTGAATAAATGGGACCTACTTAAACTGAGAAGCTTCTGTAAAGCAAAGGACACTGTCACTAAGACAAAAAGGCAACCCACTGACTGGGAGAAGATCTTCACCAACCCCGCAACTGACAAAGGTCTGATCTCCACAATATATAAAGAACTCAAAAAACTAGACTTAAAATGCTAATTAACCCAATTAAAAAATGGGACACTGAACTGAACAGAGAATTCTCAACAGAAGTTCAAATGGCCAAAAGACACTTAAGGTCATGCTCAACCTCCTTAGCAGTCAGCAAAATGCAAATCAAAACAACTTTTAGATATCATCTTACACCTGTCAGAATGGCTAAAATCAAAAACAACAATGATAGCCTTTACTGGAGAGGTTGTGGAGGAAGGGATACTCTCATCCATTGCTGCTGGGAATGCACACTTGTGCAAGCACTTTGGAAAGCAGTGTGTCAGTTTCTCAGAAAATTTGAGATCAACCTACCCCTGGACCCAGCAATACCACTCTTGGGAATATACCCAAAAGATGCCCTAACATATGACAAAAGCATTTGTTCAACTATGTTCATAGCAGCATTATTTGTAATAGCCAGAACCTGGAAACAACCTAGATGTCCTTCAATGGAAGAATGGATGAAGAAAGTGTGGAATATATACACATTAGAGTACTACTCTGCGGTAAACAGCAATGACTTCTCGAATTTTGCATGCAAATGGATGGAAATAGAAAACACTATCCTGAATGAGGTAAGCCAGACCCAAAAAGATGAAGATGGGATGTACTCACTCATAATTGGTTTCTAGCTATAAATAAAGGTCACTGAGTTTATAATTTGTGATCCTAAAGAGGCTAAATAAGAAGGTGAACCCAAAGAGAAACATATAGTTATCCTCCTTGATATGGGAAGTAGACAAGATTGCCGTGCAAAAATTTGGAATCTTAGGGGTGGGGTGGGATGGGGGTAAGGGGAGATGGAGAGAGAAAAGTGAGAAGGGGAGGATGGGGGGAACTTGGGGAAACGGGATGATTGGGAAAAAGGAAGTTTGGATAGGGGAGCAGGGAAGCACATATCTTAATTAAGGGAGCCATCTTAGTGTTGGCAAGAGACTTGAACCTAGAGGGGCTCCCAGGTGCCCAAGGTGATATCCCCAGTTAGTTCCTTGGGCAGCTGAGGATAGGGAACCTGAAATGACCCTATCCTATATCCATACTGATGAATATCTTGCATATCACCATAGAACCTTCATATGGTGATGGATGGAGATAGAGACAGAGACCCACACTGGAGCACCGGACTGAGCTCCCAAGGTCCCAATGAGGAGCAGAAGGAGAGAGAACATGAGCAAGGAAGTCAGGACCACGAAGGGTGCACCCACCCACTGAGACAGTGGGGCTGATCTATTGGGAGCTCACCAAGACCAGCTGGACTGTGACTGAAAAAGCATGGGATAAAACCGGACTCTCTGAACATGGCAAACAATGAGGGATGATGAGAAGCCAAGGACAATGGCACGGGGTTTTGATCCTACTTCATGTTCTGGCTTTGTGGGAGCCTAGCCAGTTTGTATGTTCACCTTCCTAGACCTGGATTGAGGGGGGAGGACCTTGGACTTTCCACAGGGCAGGGAACCCTGACTGCTCTTTGGACTGGAGAGGGAGGGGGAGATGAGTGGGGGGAGGGGGAGAGAAGTGGGAGAAGGGGGAGGGAAATGGGAGGCTGGGAGGAGGCAGAATTTTTTTTTCAATAAAAAAAATCTTAAAAAAATTCTCAAAGTAATTGGGTAAGGATGAATCCCCAGCCCTAGCTGAAGGGCTATTTGTAGTTGATGCTGCTGGAAGAAGAGTCCTTATTTAGAGGTATGGCCACTGGTGGGTACCTATGCTCCTGTTAACGGTGCCAAGCCTGTGTAGATAGTGGCACTAATTAGACACGGTGAGTTAAAAATTTTAAAATAAATTAATAAACAAATGCAAAAGAAGACATAAAGTCAGAAGAGATGTATTGGAGAGTCTTGTGGCCAATTGGAGGTATAGAGTGAAGAGTATATATGGTCAAAGGCACATTGTATACATTTATAAAATTTTCAAAAACTAAAAAACAGTATGATTTAGCAATATGGTTATCATCTAATGCCTCAGTGCTAGAGTAGTATCATTAAGGCCATTTAAATGATATGTTTAGTATTATAGCTGACTGCAACTCAGTTTAGTGTTATGGCAGAAATTGATGTGATTTAATCTCACGTTTTCATTGAATAATTATATGTTACATTGGAATTTTTATGAATACAGAATGGTATAATGGTAACCTATATGAGTGCTGGCTGGAGTTACTACACAATCAAGGCTGGAATTATATTAGGAAATGTCCATACTGTGAAGGGAATTCTTACTAATAATTACAATTACTTTAGATTTATTTATTTCATTATTTTATATGTCTCAGTGTTTTGTATACATGTATGTATGTATGCTATGTGATGAGAGCGAGAGACTGCTCCTAACCACTATGTGAGTGCTAGGAACCTAACCCATGTCCTCTGCAAGGGGACACAAGTGACCTCAGCTTCTGTGTCAACTCTCTAACCCAATGCACAAATTTTATGTCAAATGTTTCCATGTTAATTAATGACATACACCCTTCACAAAAATTTTGCTAACCCAATATAATTAGTTCTAAAAGAGAATTTTGTGCCATTGCTCTTTAAAGCATAGTATCTGTAAATGTAGAGGACCTTGCTTACAGAGAGAGATGACAGCATTCAGTGTAATCGTGAAGGAAACATCATGTTTCCTCTGCAATAATACAGCTTGCCGAGTCTCAGAGCTTCTAGCACTTGACATGTGACCTTTGGGATTGTTTTTGCATGGTGCACACCTTTCTTGTTCTGAGTCACATTAGTGCTCTTTAGAAGTGGAATACATTAATTACTTCCATTCTTTTTATTTAGAATTCTGGACACTGTTTCCAGAAGAATCATAGTTTGAAGTGACTCAGAATCTTAGTGCTCTGAAAGGTAAAGGAAGTTGGCTTGTGCCAAACCTGATAAAAGCTTACTTGAAAGGAAATAAACTCTGAATGAATGTCGGACAGACTTAGTTTTCTTTGTGTTCACCTCAAGCATACCTTGAAAGCCTATTAACTGTGCTATCTTATGTAACACATGTCATCACAGAATCATGCCTCTGGAAGCATCTATGCCCCTGTAGGCAGAATTACAGTTTTAAAACTTCAAGGGAAAGAAAGTATGACTGTATAAAAGAGCTAACAGATGGGGTTTTAGGTACTTCTCCTGCAATCGTTCTCATTTTCCTCACCTGTACTGGCAGGCCAGCATCCTTCCTATTAGCTTGTCTGCCTTTGCTTCTGTCAATCAAGTTAGAGATTCTTCTCTTCTAGTCTCACATTTGCATGCCATTGCCCTTAACCCTGTTCCTGCCAGATAGTTCTTGGGACAAGTTATGGCTCTTGTCTCTTTCTTCTTGTTAACATGTAATCACAGTTCCTAAACACATACCCTCCGTTCTCTTTCAGCACATAAAGATTTCCTTTAGTTCTGGTTCAGAGTCCTCCCCAGCTTTCAGATATGATGGCTAATTATCACTGGCTTAGTTGATTTGATTCAAAGTTAGTGAATTATAACCATAAATAAAGGACATTGAACGTATTGCTCATGATCCTAGAGAAGCTAAATAAGGTGAACCCAAACGAAAAAAAAAAAAAAAGAAATAGGAAGCAGACAAAATCACGGGGCAAAAGTTGGGAGAATGACGATGGGGGTGAGGTGGGGGGAGGAAAAAGGAGGAGAGAGAAGGGAGAAGGGGGATTGGGGAGAGCTTGGGGAAGTGGGATGGTTGAGATGGAGAAAGGGTGGATATGGGAACAGGAAAGAAGATATCTTAATTAAGGAAGCCATTTTAGGGTTGGCAAGAGACTTGGCTCTAGAGGGACTCCCAGGTGTCCAAGGGGATGTCCCCAGCTAGGTCCTTGGGCAGTAGAAGAGAGGGTGCCTGATCTGGCCTTGTCCCATAGCCGCACTGATGAATATCTTGAATATCACCATAGAACCTCCATCAGGCGATGGATGGAGATAGAGACAGAGACCCACATCAGAGCACTGGACTGAGCTCCCAAGGTCCAGTTGAAGAGCAGAAAGAGGAAGAAGATCAGCAAGGAAGTCAGGACCTCAAGGGGTTCGTCCACCCACTGAAATGGTATACTAATCTAAAGGGAGCTCACCAAGGCCAGTTGGACTGGGACTGAACAAGCGTGTAACCAAACTGGACTCTCTAAATGTGGCTGGCAATGGGGGCTGACTGAGAAACTGTTGATAATGGCACTGAGATTTGATTCTACTGCATGTACTGGCTTTTTGGGATTCTAGTCTGTTTGGATGCATAACTTCCTAGACCTGGATGGAGGGGGGAGGGCCTTGGACTTCCCACAGGGCAGGGTATTCTGCCCTCTCTTAGGGGAGGAAGAGGGTGAGTAGGGGAGTGGGAGGGAAATTGGAGGAGGGGAGGAGGGGGAATTTTTGGATGGTATTATTTATAAAGCAAAATAAAATAAAATAAAATGTTTGAATTTAAAAAAAAAGTATGGCCGCCGGGCGGTGGTGGCGCACGCCTTTAATCCCAGCACTCGGGAGGCAGAGGCAGGCGGATCTCTGTGAGTTCGAGACCAGCCTGGTCTACAGAGCGAGTTCCAGGACAGCTCCAAAGCCACAGAGAAACCCTGTCTCGAAAAACCAAAAAAAAAAAAAAAAAAAAAAGTATGGCCATCTCAAAAGAATTTCCATATTTAGTGTGTGGGGGGTGTACAGAAGTGAATGTGCCATGTGTCACATAGGGTCAGAAGATAACTTGTTAGAGTCAGTTCACTTCATCTCAGGTGAGTCATGGGGATTTAGGTTGTCAGAGATAGTAGCAAAAAAACACCAATACCCAATCAGCTGCTATTCCTGTCTTCATAATGACTTTTATGAAACCTTTGAACTATTTTTCCTATTGTTCTAATTTTTATTGGGTTATTTTCTTTTCTCTTTCTACTTGCTTTTTTTTACTTTTATGTGTATATTTCTTTTCATAAGATGCTATAAAAGAAAGTAAATATCTAGAAGATCCACAGCTTTGGAAAAAACCAACCCAAGATGACTGGATTTAATTAGAAGGATTGAAACACATACCTCTAAAGCTTGAGAACTAAAATCCAAATATAAGAATATTAAAACATGCAATATTTGATATTTTTGGTTCTGGGTTACTTCATTCAGGATGATTGCTCTAGCTCTGCCCACTCACCTGCAAATTTCTTTTTCTTAACAGATGAACGGTGTTTCACTGTGTAGATGTGCTGTATTTTAATCATCCACGCATCAGTTTATAGACATCTAGGCTAGTTTCAGTTTCTGGTATTGCGAGTAAAGCAGCAACGAGCATGCATAAGCAAGTATCTCTGTAGTAAGATGTAGAGTCCTTTTGGTGTATGCCCAGGGACACAATGTGGTAGGATCTTGAGGTATGTAATTTTCCATTTTTGTGGAAATTTCATACTGAATTTTACAGTGTCTGTACACATTCACACTCCTCCAAGTAATGAATAAGTGTTCCTCTATCCCTGCATCCATGTAAGCATGTGCTGCCATTTTTTTTTCATTGACCTTGCCATTTTGACAGAGGTAAGATAAGGTTATCTAGCCAGTGGCAGATCAGCTGAGGGGACTTTCAAAACTGGACATTGTGTTGTAAAGAGATAAAGGGAAAAGGAGAACAGGAGAATTAAATGTGGAGGGGGTGAGAATGGCTTGAGTCATCACTACTACCCTTTCATAAATAGATATACTCTCTGGTGGTTATGGACTTCTGGGAAACCCTACAATAGTAATTTCTTTTATAACATCTGAGGAGACAAAAGATTATATAGGGTGGGAAACTAACAATACAATAATGGTCTTTCGAAAAGCTAATGCAAATGTACTACTGTCAAAGTTTCCTAAATTGTAGGTATCTATGAAAGAAATTTAAACCGAGTCTCCATATGACAGTGCTCCAACTAGATATTTTATGTCATCAAGTAAAATCTCCAGTGCCAGGAATGGGTTACAAATGGTTGAGTCATTAGTAAAAGAGATTCCATAGCACCCCTCCCCAAAAATTGCAGGCCATTGTCAAGGCTATTGATTACCTTCCACAATCTGACAGCAATCCTCTATTGCTGAAGACACCACTGACTTATGTCATCAAACACTGAGAAATCAAGCTGATGCCCAATTAGAAGATTCTCCCCTACTGACTTGCATCCCCAGTGCTGGAAAGTACTCTGCACACTACCAGAGGAAAAGAGGAATCATCAGAATCAACTAACTACAAGTCCTGTGACCTACAGTCATAGCCCACTGGACAGTTTTTGCACCCCATAAACCTCTTCGATGATGCAATAATCCAAATCAGACCAAATCAAACCATATTAGGGGAAAAAAAACAGGTTTAATGGATACCCATGCTCCTGGGTGGCCTTCCAGTCACCCAAAGATAAGACTAAAAAGGAAGACTAGAAAACCATGTGTTTGTTCTCTCGGGTGCGGTCTTAATATCTTGTGGGAGTGATCTTGAGCATTTCTGGGGAGGGCTCACCGTTTGGTGGGCTTTCTCTGAGGTGGAGTCTGGACTGAGGTAACTCCCATGGGAGGAGGCTTGGGATGGAACTTCCACCCAAACACTCCAGACTCTTTGGATATATGGATACTGGGACTGAGATGAAGCTTCCACCCAAACACCCCAAATTCTTTGTATATATGGATGTCAGGGATTGATGTGAAGCTTCCACCCAAACACCCACCTGTAATTTATACGGATGCAGCATTATGTAACATCAATGTTGTGGGAATAAACAACCTCTTTTTGATAGGATTTAAGGTCCACTCCATGAGCTGGAATCCAAAGATGATTCTGTAAAGGGGCCAATAATCTGTGACTAGATAAGTCTTAGTTTCTAGGGGAAAACTTACTATTGTTATTACTCTAAATGACCATATCAATACAATGACTCCTAAAGACATACGGCTATACACATACATCAGTATATTGCTCAGCCTTTATTAGAGAAGCTGCTTCTTTCGGTGGGTGATAATTACACAGACATCCTCAACTGAACAATGGTAGAGGGTGATAGACTTTGGAGCCCTCTGTTTTAAGTGAGATGTCTGTATCAAGCCAACCTCCTCGATGCTACGGACTTTATATGAAAGAGTCTTAGAGGTGGCAGATGACTCCAAGAAAACCATTCTTTCATACCGAATAGAACCAATACACATATTAACACACAGGACATACACAGATTCAAACCAGACTAAATTCAGCACTGAGAGGGAGAGACACAGTGCCTAACCAGGCAGCTATATGCAGCTGATGCCTACTGGATAAGGGAAAATTAGTTTTCTCCAATAAAATAGCATTGAGTTTATCAACCACACACCAAGCATATCCCATTCTCAATGCTGGCTAACATTTTGATAGGACAAAATGGACGTTTTGGATCTGTTTTGTTTTTGTCTTTTGTGGGAATTTATTTTTTTAGTTTGTTTTATCATGGTATTTTTGTGCCTTGTTTGTTTTCATTTTAGATTTTTAATCTTTAGAGAGGGAGAGAGAACATGATGTTGGATGGGTTTGGAGGTGTAGAGGTTCTAGGGTGGTGTTGTAGCAGAGAAAAGAATATGACTGAAATATTGTATGAAAATTTAAATAAAAACAAACAAAGAAAATTCAATTATAACAATGGTTGTGCTTTATCTGAGTAAAGTATACTCTATCATGTTGTTCACCTCTAACAGTACTCAGTAGCAAGTATGAGCCTAATATTTATATTGAATTGATTTTAAATAACTAAATATAACTAAAATACTCAGAAAAACACAAGTAGATAAGCAAAAATATTATGTTTTATATGAGAGCCTTGATCATCTTCAGATTTTGGTATCTGTGAAAGGTCCTTGAGTCAATCAGTTGCTCCTCGACCCCTACAGATAACTAACTGTATATTGTTGAGCTCATTTGCTGTCAGATGACATAGGAGATAGACCTGAGTTATCAAGGCAATTGTTATGTTAGTAAATCTCCACTTAACCCTGTAATCAATAATTAGAATACAAGTAAAATTGAGTAATTTAATTACACAGGTCAGGTCAGATCTTGATTGTCACGAATATCTGAACCACAGAACTAAACTGTTGCTCTCAAGACTGGGTTGGGAATTTTCTTAGCAAACCTCCTCCCAGTGGATCTTGAGTAATGTTTAACATCACTATGCTGTAGACACTGAGTTTAGACCACAGTAGACATCCCTTATTTCTTCTTTATTAGGAAACATCAGACATTTTAACTAGATGTTGTGATCTGCTTTTAGAATATATGATAACAAATCTTGACTGTCACCTTGACTACATCTGGAATCAATTATAATCCAAGCATTTGGGTATATCAGTGCAGTTATCAGTTATCTTGATTCAATAATTTTAGGTGAGAATACTCACCCTAAATCTAACCTACACCTTATGGTGAGAATCCACATAAGAGGAAGAAGCCTATTCTTTCCCTGACTGTTCGCACTCTCACTGGCAAATTCATCTCTCCTGTTGCCAAAGCATTACTTCAGAAGAATTATAAACTTCTTCTTTGGGGTCCAGCATAGACTCAGGAACTAATGAAACATCAATGAAACCAATGAAACTGGGCTGAACAATATCTGGATCCTTGGCCTTTTCATGAGGAGACAGCCATTGTTGGATGAGCCACACCACCGTCTGAGGAGCCAGCCATTGTTTCATGAGCTGCACCACCATCTGTAAGCCAATCTGGAAAATTCCTTTTTAATGAGTCTGCATCCATTCTAGCAGCTCTATTCCTCCAGAGAATCCTAATACAACATTAAAGGGGAAAACGCACCCACAATGAACCTTATTGAGAATACTTTAAGTAGCTTGTGAACCTGATGCTAAGTATGAAAACGTCAAATAGAAATAGTTCAGCTACACTGGGAAGTGCAAACCCAAAAAAAAACTAAAAAAGAAAACTTGAGGAAGGGTTAGACTGTATATGAACAAAGCAGTATTTTCTTAAGGTAAGCATTACAGTGAATTAGGAAAAGTGAAGGACTCGGCTCTGCTTCTGTGGTATGGTAATTCATTTGGTTTTCACGCCAATATAATCACCATTAAGACCACAAGAGACAGGGATGAGAAGTTGCTCCCTTTCCGAAGTCAGGAGGTGATAAATTGGTTTATGTTTCAATGTTACTATAATTCTTCATTGGATCTGGAAATAATTTTTATTTACAATTCTAATATGGATTACTATATCCTTCCTTTTAGTTATTGGTGTTTTATATTTGTATTCTTTATTGTATAGTCTAAGTCTTTCTCAGCTTTCAGATTCAGTGACAATAAATCGGCCTTAAATGCTTGCAGATGAGCTGAATTAATTACTGGCAACTTCATTTATGCTTCTGTGCTGTAGGCCATATTCACTAATGCAGAGAACACCCTTCTTATTTTCAACCCCCCCAAATCTGACATGTGACTTTTAGCTTTTCTCCCCAATATTTCTCCTCTTTCTCATAGTACTTCTTGTCTCTCTCTGTTATACTTTCTTTCCTCCCACCTTTATGTAAATAAGGCTTTGTGTTTAAAAAAATGTTAGTATTTTTATAACCCTCTTATTTCTCATAAAAGCCTGTGGTTGTCCACATATATAGAAAGAAAGAAGCCATGATTAACTCACTGGATAAAATTACCAGCCATGAGCATGACTGCTGAGGTATTGCCAACCTATGGATCTTTGAGTAGATGATTACAAAGTCAACAGCAGCCACCCGAGTACCAGTCAAAATACTTACAGGCTATATATATAATCCTCCCGGTAAAGTCATGATCAGTTACAGGTGAGGAAATGGAAACTCTTGTTGGATAACAATCTGCTAAAAAGGTTTCACAGACAGTAAGCGCAGAGGAAATCAACAAGTGCCCTTGGAAAGGGTGAAGGAAGTTTTACAGGGTGAGATGGCATTATTGTTAAGTCCTTTAATTTCTAACTCTAGTGTTTGTAGTGTCACATTCATTTAGACCAGTTTCATAGAAAAACTGGGCCAAGAGTATAGAGAATATTGCTATGTCTTTTCCCTCCCAAACCCTCCGCCTACTGTCAATGGTCTGCACCATTGTTATGCATTGTTACAATTTATGTGCCTGCGGTCAGACTTCATCAACTCCTGAAGTGTGGTGTGAGGACCATTGCTAGTTTACACGCATGCTCAGATATGTGGAGCTGCATCCTGAGTGTTTCTCCTGCTTTCCCCTCTCCCTACAGCTCCTGTAGTTTGACTTCTGGAAAACGTCAGAACTGGAGCCACGCATCCTGTCATAGCCTTTGCAGATCAGCTATACGTTTTTGGTGTTCCTCCAAAACATGTCAAGTTCTGATAAATGGCACTACCATTGAGTAGGAAAACAACTTAAGGAACTGTTAAAAACAACATTTTTATCTTGGTTTGAAGAGACGTAGGTGAGTTTTTTATATTTGAACATTACCTGCTTCCTTTGAGTGGGCTCAGAAGCTGATAAAAAACATGACAGATCACTTAGTACAGAAACTTTTAAAGGTAATGGAAACATCTAGAGGTGTAACCCTGAGATATTTCTTATAGAAAAAAGAACTATAGGCAAATTAATGGTTGTTGCGTGCAGTAGATCAGACTTTTCCAGAGACAAGCTCTCTGATAGGTTATCCAATCCCAAGTGATCAGCCTTAAACACATACACATGAGCAACACTAAGTGGATAAGAGCTATTTATGTCTGATCATAGACCCATGATCTATATCCATCAATGGTGTCAATGGCTTGAGTCATCACTACTACCCTTTCATAAATAGACATACTCTCTGGTGGTTATGGACTTCTGGGAAACCCTACAATAGCAATTTCTTTTATAACATCTGAGGAGACAAAATCCTAGATGAACGACTATATTGGCTTTTATTCTAATTAAAATTTAAAATTCGAACTGAAATGAATGAATACCTCTAATACTAGTAAAACATAATTAAAGACAGAAATCTTCTTTTAGGCCGGAATACTTTTTCCTAGGTAATAGAGACAGAAAGAAGCTTTTGTATATTGAGTAAGGATTAATCCAGAGTGTGATGCACTTCACACTGAAGACCCAGAAAGGAGCTTCATTCCCTATTGCTCCAAGATATGAAAGCAATGGCCTTTGTGTTCTCATTTCTTAAAGAGGACTTCAGCACAGCTTTTGTCACATGCGGCTCCTCCTGATTTCGGCATGGGAGTTGGAAAGGCTCCCTGAGTTGGCTTTTCTCTGGAGAGAATAAACTTCTCATTGCCAATTGGAACAAATTGCCCGCTGGAGTTTGTTTGAAATTCAATAGCTCTTAAATCCCGAAGGCAATAATTTCTGAGTTCTGAGACTAGCAGAGACTTGTTTGGTCATGATAAAGATTTATGTATTGGGTGGTTAGCCACACAATATCTTTCCCCCATGTATTTTTGGGTTTTTTTTTTTTTGTGTGTGTGTTTTGGTGGAATCTGCTATATGGCCTTGGTGGGCTTCTGATTCATTGTGTGGTCCAGGCTGGCCTTAAACTCATGAGTCCCCTGGATTAGCCTTGAGCTGGGGTTACGGGCATGCACTGACATTTCTCATACAAATCTCTTTATTTTCAGTTTGTATTTGCTTTATTCCACTTTCTGGATTAGAGAAAAAGGACTATTTCACAATGAATGGTTTCCTCTCCCTAGAAGAATTTGGAGAGCTATCCTGAAATCCTACCCATTATTTTTTTTATGGCAGTTGAGATTTAGTCAACTTGTATCACAAATCCATTGCACTGTTTAAAGTTACAGTATGAATTTTTGACATGTGTATAAACCTGTGAAATGATTATCAGGACCGGGACAGAAAGCTCGTCCTTCACGCACGGAGAGTTCTCCTTCCCCTAGTCCCTTGGTGTACTACCTCGTTTCTCAACAGGCACACCCCGACCTGCTGGCTGTCACTATGAATTAGCTTCAGTTTTAGTGCTATATAAACAAAATTCATTCTCTGGGCACCCTTTCATGTTTGCCTCTGTATTTACCATGCTTATTTTGAGATATGTTCATGTTATCACACACAGAATTGGGACTTCTTCATTACCAAGTGTCATGTATTTCTTTGTATGCCAATTAATAATGCATTGACTTATGGTCATTTTTGTTAGATTCCACTTGAACTGTCACAAACAAAGCTATTATGGACACAAGAAAATCAATATTGGGGAGACTTATACTTTTTTTTCTCTTAGGCAAATATCTAGAAGTTGCTGGTTTGTATAGTAGTCAGCATGTTTAACTTCTTAGTGAACCCAAAACCTATTTTTTGGAGTGGTGGCATCACTTTAAATTCCTACTGGTACATGGTATTGTGTCCAGCACATGAGAAAGTCATATTGCTTATTTATATATTAGTTTATTTATGCTAGCCAGTCTAATAGGTATGTATTAGTATATCATTCTGATTTTAAGCATTTTTCATGTTATTACTGCCACCAAAAGGATCACAGTATGACACTCCCAAATATGCTATTTTGGCATGATTATTTTTTTTAACAGTGGTAGGGTCTTTCAATCTCCAAATGGTCCTTGGACTGTTGAAGGCAACTGGTCTCTCCTATGAACACTGAATCGCTGAAATGTCTGAAGAATAACATAAGTTTAAAATGTCATTGACAATTGAAAAATTTCTTTAAACAATGTAAACCTATGTGTACATTAACCTTCATAAAGTAGGACTGAGTTTCAATTTTTGTATACACTTTGTATAACTGTATGAGTAGGGTTGGTTACTTTAAATATATATCATTTATCTTTCATATAGTCTCTGGGGAACAAGTTTAACCCCAACATACAATTCTAATATTATACATATATTTTATGAATTTAGTTTTTTGACATATTCCATCTATTTGTTTATCATTACACAACATATTTCATTTTGTTCTCTTTTCTTGATGCTATAATTTTAATGTCCACATACAGCTTCCTTTGTGCATTCATTTGGATCAGCTGAAATTAGCCCAAGAGAACCACACCACTCATATTAACTTTCTGCAATATCCTATTTCTCAACATGTAAGATGGATTCTATTGTATTGTCTCATCAGTAACCTTCATAGAACTCAGTCAAAACCTTTTTTCCCCTTAGACCTTCTGTTCTAAAGGTCTACACATTCTGTTCTTTAAGTTGATTTGGGCCCTTTACCACCCTTAGGTCAATCTAAGAGACCATGGAAAGTGGGCATTTTAATGGCTGTAATTTCTATGTTTCCCCTCAAATAAAACTATTTGTGCAGCAACATACATTTTCATAAATACCCATATTTCACACGAGTTTGTTAACAATGAGTTAAAAAGTGAGTTAACAACTGAGTCAAGGCTTCCTAAGTTTTCTCAGTTGCTAGTTGTATTTCTTTCTATCTTTGTATGATTTGAAGTTAATTTGTATAGTTTCTAAGAACATTATTTTTTTTTAATTAACCACTTCTTCCTTATTCCTTAGTTTGCTTATTCATTAACTTTCTCTTCAACCCAGAAATCTTTTTTTTTTTTTGGCTGAGCGGTTTCTTTGATAACTTGAAACAAACACTTTTATTCCACCATCAAGTCAGTATTGTTTAAAGAAAATGAAAGGGCATGTTCTTAAATAGTTCATCTATTTTTTGAGTGACTTAAAACTATACCGCTGTGTAAATTCACTTTTGAATAGAGCAATGAGAACTTTCAGGCCCAGTTCCGAATCTCCTTGTAAACATTAACTTTCTTGAATGTCTTAAACATTCTTTAAGATGATTTTATTATGCTTTTGTTTGTTTTGTGAGATTGTGTATATGTGTGTGAAGGGAATGACGTGCAACTGCTCATATGTGGATGTGAAAGAAAAACTTGAAGCAGCTTGTACCGATTAGCTACTGTCAACATGGCACAAATTAGAGTCACCTGAGAGGAAGGAGTCACAATTGAAGGAACCTCCGTCATATTGGTCTGTAGACACATCTTTGGGGGTTAGGGTGCATTTTCTTGATTGATGATTGATGTAGGGCATAGTCCTCTGTTGGAGGTGCTACCCTTCAGCAGATAGTTCTGGATTGTACAAAAGAGGTAGCCGTAGTGGTTTGAAAGAAAATGTGCCCCATAGGCACTATTAGGAGTTGTGGCCTTTGGGAGTAGGTGTAGCTTTGTTGGAGGAAGTGTGTCACTAGGGGGTGGGCTTTGAGGTCTAGGAAGCTCAAGTCAGGCCTAGTGGCTTGTCTCCTCCTGCTGCCTGGGGAACCAGATGTAGAAATCTCAGCTACATCTTCAGCACCATATCTGCTTCCATGACACCATGCTTCCCTCCATAATGATAATGGACTAAACCTATGAACTGTAAGCCAGCCCCAGTTAAATATTTTCTTTTGTAAGAGTTTCTGTGGTCAACCTGTCTCTTATTTATTTATTTATTTATTATTTATTTATTTATTTATTTATTTATTTGAAATTTCCACCTCCTCCCCTCCTCCTATTTCCCTCCCACTGCTCCCACTCTCCCTCCCTCTCCAGTCCTAAGAGAAGTCAGGGTTCCCTGCCCTGTGGGAGGTTGAAGGCCCTCCCCACTCCATCCAGGTCTAGGAAGCTGTGCATCCAAACAGACTAGTCTCCCAAAAAGTCAGTGCCTGCAGTAGAATCAAATCCCAGTGCCATTATCATTGGCTTCTCAGTCAGCCCCCATTGTCAGCCACATTCAGAGAGTCTAGTTTGATCACATGCTCGTTCAGTCCCAGTCCAGCTGGCCTTGGTGATCTCCCATTAGATCAATCACACCGTCTCAGTGGGTAGACACGCCCCTCGCAGTCCTAATTTCCTTGCTCATCTTCTCCCTCCTTCTTCTCT
The DNA here is from genome assembly GCF_037038515.1 of Microtus pennsylvanicus. Lineage (NCBI taxonomy): Eukaryota > Metazoa > Chordata > Mammalia > Rodentia > Cricetidae > Microtus > Microtus pennsylvanicus. The sequence goes on from NC_134587.1 coordinate 93,541,431, forward strand.
TCATCTGGACCTTGGGATCTCAGTCCAGTGCTCCAGTGTGGGTCTCTGTCTCTATCTCCATCCATTGCCAGATGAAGGTTCTATGGTGAAATTCAAGATATTCATCAGTGTGGCTATGGGAGAAGGCCAGTTCAGGTACCCTCTCCTCTGCCGCCCAAGGACCTAGTTCTACTCAGCAGTAAAAAAACAATGACATCTTGAATTTTGCATGGAAATGGATGGAAATAGAAAACACTTTACTGAGTGAGATAACCCAGATCCAAAAAGATGAATATGGTATGTACTCACTCATTAGTGGATTCTAGCCATAAAAAAAGGACATTGAGCCTATAGTTCATGATCCTAGAGAAGCTAAATAATAAGGTGAACCCAAAGAAAAACATATATTTATCCTCCTGGAAATTGGAAGTAGACAAGATCGTTAAGCAAAGGTTGGAAGCATGGGGGTGGGGTGGGGTGGGGGGAAGGGGAGAGGAGGAGAGAGAAGGGAGAAGGGGAGGATTGAAGAGATATTGGGGGAGTGGGATGGTTGAGATGGAGGAAGGGTGGGACATAGGAGCAGGGAAGAAGATACTTTAACTAAGGGAGCCATTTTAAGGTTGGCAAGAGTCTTGGCTCTAGAGGGCTTCCCAGGTATCCAAGGGGATGTCCCCAGCAAGCTGTCTCTTCACAGCAATAGAAGACTGTAGCTGAGCAAACCACAGAAAACAAGTCAGTAAGTAGTCTGCCTACATGGTCTCTGCATTAGTTCCTCCTCTGACTTCCCTTAGTGATGGGCAGAGATGTGAACGTGTAAGCCAAATAGATTTTGGATCAAATACCTGGGATAAGGTAACCCACATGTGCTACATCTCTATAGCTGAGAATACAAGGGGCATTTGGGGCCAAAGAAACACAGGTCAGTCAGGAATTGTTCCAAAAAGCTTCTTTGAACTGCGTGTCCCCACTTCTGTTTACAGAGTTTTTGCTGTTGGATGGAGTTAGGACATTTGTAATACTCTTGGATGTCTGTTGTAAATTTGATCATATCTTAATGTTTTCTCTTCTGGTTGGGCATTTCACTAGCTGTAGTTTTTTTTTTAACTCTAGCTAACCGAACTGACCACTGACGACATTTTGCTTCATGGAGATCAAGGGGGTATGGCTCAATTAATGGAAATAGATTTGTGGTGCCTCACATAAAACCCAAGGAATTCTAGAAACCAAGCCAAATCATCCAATACGTGTGTGAGCCAATGATAAGGGAAATAGCTCCTTAGGCCACAAAGCACTACTTGGCATTGAATAAACAAAATTTGATTTATATTGCCCTTATGCTTTTATAATATCAAAACACATTTTATATGAGTTTGTTTTCAAGTGTACTTTGAAGAACAATGAACAATATCTTTAACATGATTTGAGAAATGCTGGAATAAGCAGTTGTGCCAAATTACTGAAAGCAAAGATTAGAGACCTTTTTCTGCCTGCAATTCAGTTTTATCCTTTGATCTCAATAGGTCATTTGTTTTTCCCTCTTAACATTTAAATTAAAAGTATTTAACTATGTCATAATAAGTAAAGTCCTCAATTGCTGCTCCAATTTTTCAGTTTGTTCCTGTTAAATTTTGGTTTTGCATAATGCTATGCATTTGTCTTAGTCTGTGCCACTACAGGAGAATACCAAAGACTAGATTGTAGTGATGAGGTTAGCAGGCCTGCTTTTCATCCCACCCGGCTCCTGCATGGTTAGCTTTACACCCAAAATAACAACATGCAAATTGTATGCTTTTAGACACTGCCTGGCCCATTAGTTCCAGCCCCTTAATGGCTAATTCTCACCTCTTGATTAACCCATTTCTAATAATCTGTATAGCACCATGAGGTGGTGGCTTACTGGAAAAGACTCAGCATGTCTGACCTGGTGGCTGAGTCCATGGCGGTCTGAATCACTTCCCTTCTTCCTAGCATTCTGTTCTGCCTACCCCACCCGCCTAAGGGCTGGCCTATCAAATGGCCAAGGCAGTTTCTTTATTAAGCAATAAAATCAACACAAAACAGAAGACCCTCCCACATCACTAGATAATATATAAAGAACAAAGACTTTGAGATTCACAGTTCTGGAAGCTAGAAAGTCCAAGATCATGGAGCTAGTAAGATTCTTTATATAGTTTAAAGGTTGACTGTCACCCAAAAGACCATTCATCAAAAGCTTGATTCTCATATTGGTGTTGTTGGAAGGGGTGAGACTCTTAAGAGGTGGGGTCTGTAAAAAAGGTCTCTAGATTAGAAGGCGTTTATTCTTGAAGGGACTTGTAGGATCCTGTCCTCCTCTTTTCTTCTAATCCTGCAGTCATATGATGAGACATTTTTGTCTGTGCATATTCTCCCTGCCATTACCATCTGACATCCCATACAGGTGTATAAAAGTTCTGAGTTGCCTTTGGCCTTGAGTATAATCTCTAAATCCAGAAGTTCTACAAATAACTCTTCTCTTTATCAAATAAATATTTCAGGCATTGTTTTATGTAGTGAAAAGCTAAAGCAGGCCCTTACTTTATCTAGAAAATAAAATCTTTTTGTAATCCAACTGAGCCAGCTTTGATCCCTGAGATATCATTTAAGCAAAAAACAAAGAATAAGATTATATTTATCTTTTAGCTTTCTCAAATATGAAGGGCTTTGCAGAGATTAACTATGGTCTACCTTAAATGATAAGCTAAATTATCCAGAGTAGCACATGTGCAGGCCTCTCCCTCATGGTGCTCTCTACATGCACGTCTATTCCCCAGAGGAGCATATTGTCAAATATTTTAGATAGTCTAAAACATTTTCTCTTCTACATTCATATGTATTATACTACTATGGTTACTTAATTTTGCTGTGAATGTATCATGTATAGAGGCAGAGACAGAGAGAGAAAATATTATATTATATTAGACTACCTACATAATTCTTTTTTTTTTTTTTGATTTTTCGAGACAGGGTTTCTCTGTAGCTTTTGGTTCCTGTCCTGGAACTAGCTCTTGTAGACCAGGCTGGCCTCGAACTCACAGAGATCCGCCTGCCTCTTCCTCCCGAGTGCTGGGATTAAAGGCGTGCGCCACCACCGCCCGGCCTACCTACATAATTCTTGATGCTAACCCCCACTCTCATGCAGTGTATATACCGTAGACTTTGCTCTCTTCCTCTACTGTCTAGTTGTAAACATGCTAATAGGTAATGATTTCCAAAGGACTCTAACTATTTGACAAACACCTGTCAAAGAATTTACAAAAAGATCAAATAAGTCAAGTTATGTCTTTATTTCCTTCTCTGTGTAGGTACCCTTCTGTAACATCCAATCCATCTCAGATTAGAAAGTTCTGTTCCTAGGAGTGAGAGGTTCCTGTTTAAAAAGAGTTAAAGCATTTATCTATGAGAAATGCTAATACCACAATTATTATTCATTAAACAGTCTCATCATAATACTGAACAAACAGTAGATAGATTTATGGAAAAGCATTTGCAACTTATAAAGAATATAAATAAAAAACATTTGAAGAACTTCTAGAAATTAGCAAGGAAAACCTGGGTCCCTCATAGAAAAGTAGAAAAAAAAAAAGACATCACAGAATTTGATATTTGAGTGGCCCAAATAATTATGAAAAATATCCCCAAAGCACTAATCACTGTGTTCATTTAGATTAAAATCAGAGTGGAATGCCTTCATCTATAGAAAAGTGTCACCAGTGTGACTCATTGTAGTATGCCACATATACTGGTTTTGAACATCAGATTTATCGCTAGTACTTCATAAGTAAATAAGCACACTGCATTTTATCTGGAAACACTAACCAGAAGAGTTAAAATTTAAATTGCTAACAACTTCAAGCATTGGTAGCAATGTGGGACAACTGAAATTTTTAACCACATTTTGACAGAGTAGGACTTGATTCAAGTCCACTTCAGAGAACTGTTTGAAAAGACCCATTAAAGCTGAACGTGTAAAATCGTAGAACACAGCAAATCTTCTTCAAGGAATGTCCCTAAAAACACACAGGAGAATGAATGCTGCAGTGCCTTTTGTATTTATACTGTCAAAAAATAAACAAACAAACCTGGGAGAGCCTTTATATTGTAATTACCAGGTAAATTTTGGTATAAGTATAGAATGAAATATCAAATATCAACAAAAGAGTACACTGTTGCTAGATTCAATGTATTGATAATACTCTGAAAATTAATGCTTAGTGGGAAAAAGCCAGACACAAAACTAGACATGTGAAGATGGACAATTCATCTGCAATGTTAGAAGCAATGAATGAAGAAGAACATAACTAGGAGGCCAAGTTGAAGTTTTGATGAAAATTTCTTGACTTGAGTGTTGTCTTCATGGGAGAATTCATTTTGGAAAAATCTTCTTGCTCTATTTCAATTCAGGTATTTTTTGCACAATATGCATCAATGAAAAATTTTGTTTGAAGCTAGGACTATGGTTCAGTAAGTAGAGTGGTGGCCTAGCATTGATAAAACCCTACTTTGATCCCCAATACCATCTAAGAAATGTTTCCTGTTTATTATGTCATCAACTTTTTGATTCATGGATGTGAACACTGAGAACCCACAAGACTCTGCCTGCATATGTGCCTTAGAATTCTGGTTTTTTTCGTCTGCTCTGTTTCTATTTTTAGAAGATTCAGAGAAAACTAAAAGCAGCATAGTATAGGTAAATAACATTATTATCCAGCTACATAACCATGGATCCTGTCTATCTCAAAACAAGGAAACAAGATGTTACTGTTGAGATAAAGTTTTATACATAATTAGCACACACCAAAAGAATTGTAATAGTAACAATGTGATGTATCATTGTTCCAGGTTTATGTCACTGGACCTTGTGTAGTTGGAGACCTTTCTTGACCTTTTCGTGATGTATCCTAGACTTCATGTTGATTTTTGAATGTAGGAATAGAGTCTTAATTTTATATCTTCTCTGTGATCCTTTCTGCATAGCAAGCTTCCATACAAATCAATTGGAAGGTGTGTTCTTTCACATAATAGAATATTTCATAATGACAACGTCTTGGTTTTGTACACAGGCTCCTTGATTTACCAATCAGATGAACCTAAACAACTTACCCTTTAAGCCTTGATTTATTATGAAGTTGAGAATAACACTGATAACCTAGAGAGAGCCTAGTATGGTTTGTTTATATCAAGTATACAGTTACTGTCTCTGCTTTAAGACAACATGGACTTTCAAAATATGCTACTCCCTGTTCCTCGTCCTCTTCCTTCCAGCTCTGTTTATCAGATCACTCCTAAATTAGTGGGTCACAGCATCACCACATACACCCATTTTCTAGAGAAATGTCTTACAGTGATGATCTTTGAGCAGCTTCTCTGAATCCCATGGTAAAACCTAAGCACTCTGAACCACGTAAGTAAGAAATACTGCAGATTGAGAGCCTATGAAGGCACATTTGAGGAGTGGTATAGGTGCAAGTTAGAATAACCCAAACCACAAGGAAGTAGTTTTTAAGTCAGGGAGTTTTTAAGTTCCTTTCGAATCCTTCCTAAGAATCTATATAAAATAGTGTAGTTCAAAATTCTATATTATGATTTTATTTTTCTCAGATATTCTTTTTCTGATCCCTCTCTGACAGATATACTCACACAAAATTATATATGTTTAATGCATTATTTGTTAAATAAAGAAAATGAATGAATGCAGCAGTAATTAACACAATGTACAAAGAACATGCATGGGGAGAGAGGCTTCTGTTAGTAAAGCACATGCCTTCCCAGAATGAGGATCTTCCTGTGCTCAGTTCCCAGACCCAATATGAAAAATCTGGGCATTGTAGCACACACTCATACTCCTTGTCCAGGTGGATCATGGGTCCTGCTGCTCAGTCAGTTTAGTCTGCTTGGAAAGTTCTAGGCAACAGAGAAATCCTGTTTGACAAAAAAAAAGCAATTAAAAAATAAAAATTAAAAAAAAACCAAGATGGACAGTCCTAAAGAATTATCCTCTGGCTACCACATGACTGTGAATGCATTTGTACCATCATAAACAAGGATGCACATGCATGGACACATGCACACACACACACACACACACAAATATTTATATTCATCTATATAAATTGTGGTGCAAGAAGGAATGTGGGCTGGGAATAATATAAGTCACTAGTAGAGAGATTGCCGGGCATGTGTAAGACTGTAAGTGCAATTCTCTAGCACTGAGAAGAAAGACAGTAAGAAAGACAAAGAGAATCCCTCTGGCCTTTGTGGGCTCTGATTCACATTCATACACCCACCTACAGACACATACATAAAAATAAGATAGTCCCTGGTGGCAGAGAACCTCCCTGCTCTGCCTGCTTGGGCGCTGGGTCCTAACCCCAAGCGTAGGGTAAAGGGGAGCTCGGGGGCTTCTTTGTCCCCATAGCCCGCCTGCAGCAAGCAGGGTGGGCCCTTTGTCTGCGAGCGAACCAAGCAGCACGGAGTTTCATCAGGGCACCTAGTGAGACATCATTGTGGTGAGTGAGTGCTGCGGCACCCGGGAACAGCCTGCCTACACTTCCTGATCAACCTACAGGGCTACACTGCCCGGTACCTCCTCTCTCTTCCTATCCCATCCAGCTTACATCCAGATCCCCCCACCCTCTGTTTCTCTTCCCCCTCCCTTCCCTGGTGGCAGAGAGCCTCCCTGCTCTGCCTGCTTGGGCGCTGGGTCCTAACCCCAAGCGTAGGGTAAAGGGGAGCTCGGGGGCTTCTTTGTCCCCATAGCCCGCCTGCAGCAAGCAGGGTGGGCCCTTTGTCTGCGAGCGAACCAAGCAGCACGGAGTTTCGATCAGGGCACCTAGTGAGACATCATTGTGGTGAGTGAGTGCTGCGGCACCCGGGAACAGCCCGCCTACACTTCCTGATCAACCTACAGGGCTACACTGCCCGGTACCTCCTCTCTCTTCCTATCCCATCCAGCTTACATCCAGATCCCCCCACCCTCTGTTTCTCTTCCCCCTCCCTTCCCTGGTGGCAGAGAACCTCCCTGCTCTGCCTGCTTGGGCGCTGGGTCCTAACCCCAAGCGTAGGGTAAAGGGGAGCTCGGGGGCTTCTTTGTCCCCATAGCCCGCCTGCAGCAAGCAGGGTGGGCCCTTTGTCCGCGAGCGAACCAAGCAGCACGGAGTTTCGATCAGGGCACCTAGTGAGACATCATTGTGGTGAGTGAGTGCTGCGGCACCCGGGAACAGCCCGCCTACACTTCCTGATCAACCTACAGGGCTACACTGCCCGGTACCTCCTCTCTCTTCCTATCCCATCCAGCTTACATCCAGATCCCCCCACCCTCTGTTTCTCTTCCCCCTCCCTTCCCTGGTGGCAGAGAACCTCCCTGCTCTGCCTGCTTGGGCGCTGGGTCCTAACCCCAAGCGTAGGGTAAAGGGGAGCTCGGGGGCTTCTTTGTCCCCATAGCCCGCCTGCAGCAAGCAGGGTGGGCCCTTTGTCTGCGAGCGAACCAAGCAGCACGGAGTTTCATCAGGGCACCTAGTGAGACATCATTGTGGTGAGCGAGTGCTGCGGCACCCGGGAACAGCCCGCCTACACTTCCTGATCAACCTACAGGGCTACACTGCCCGGTACCTCCTCTCTCTTCCTATCCCATCCAGCTTACATCCAGATCCCCCTACCCCCTGTCTCCCTCCATCCCTCCCTTCTTGGAGCAGAGTGCCGCCCTGTTCAGCCTGCCTGGGCGCTGGGACTGAACCCGAAGGTGAGTGCAAAGGGGAAGGTGGTAGCTCCTTTGTCTCCATAACCTGCCTGCAGCAAGCAGGGTGGGCCTTTGTTTGGAAGCTAACCAAGCAGCAAGGAGATCGGAACTGGACTCCAGGAGAAACATCACGGGGGAGTGACATCACTTGGAAGGTACATCAGTTGGCAAGAAGACCTGATCCTGTAAAAGAAGATCCATAGGAGAATATTGGAAGGAAGAGATGGGGAGACGCCAATGCAAGAATTCACCCAACAATCTGAAGAACAACACGAAACCACCAGAAGCCAGCGACCTCACAACAGGAGGACATGAACACCTTAATCATGAAGAAGGAGAAAAAACTGACTTCATGACAGTGATTGACACCCTTAAACAGCATATAAAAAACGCCCTTATAGAAATGGATGAGAAGTATAACAGAAAGTTCGAGGAATTGAGTAAATCAGTGAATGATACCCTAGGAAAGCAAGGAAAAACAATCAAGCAGATAATGGAAACAGTTCATGATTTGAAAAATGAAATGGAGGCAAAGAAGAAAACACAAACAGAGGGCCGGCTGGACATGGAAAATCTAGGTAAACGAATAGAGACTACAGAAACAAGCATAACCAGCAGAATACAAGAGATAGAAGAAAGAATCTCAGAGTCTGAGGATAACATAGAGAAAATAAACGCACTGATCAAAGAAAACAGCAAGTCCAACAAACTCTCATCACAAAACATTCAGGAAATATGGGACACAATAAAAAGACCAAACCTAAGAATAATTGGAGTAGAAGAAGGAGAAGAAGTGCAGCTCAACGGTCCAGAAAATATACTTAACAAAATTATAGAAGAAAACTTTCCCAACCTGAAGAAGGATGTACCTATGAAGGTTCAAGAGGCATACAGAACCCCAAATAGGCTGGATCAAAAAAAAACATCCCCTCGCCATATAATAATCAAAACACAAAATATACAGAATAAAGAAAGAATATTAAGAGCCGCAAAGGAAAAAGGCCAACTTACTTATAAAGGTAAACCTATCAGACTTACACCTGACTTCTCTATGGAAACCATGAAAGCCAGAAGGTCCTGGATAGATGTACTGCAAAAACTAAGAGACCATGGATGCAAGCCCAGACTACTATATCCAGCCAAGCTTTCGTTCACCATAAATGGAGAAAACAAAATTTTCCAGGATAAAAACAAATTTAAGCAATACGTAGCCACAAATCCAGCCTTACAGAAAATAATAGAAGGAAAATCACTAACCAAGGAGTCCAACAAAGACCTCAATAACTCAGACATCTAGAGACCCTTCACCAGCGCAACTCAAAGAAGGGAAACACACAAACCCTACTACTTAAAAAGTGACCGGAGTTAACAACCACTGGTCATTAATATCACTTAATGTCAATGGACTCAACTCACCTATAAAAAGGCACAGGCTAAGAGACTGGATACGAAAACAGGATCCAACATTCTGCTGTCTACAAGAAACACACCTCAACCACAAAGACAGGCACCTACTCAGAGTAAAGGGCTGGGAAAAGGCTTATCAAGCAAATGGACCTAAGAAACAAGCAGGTGTGGCCATACTAATTTCTAACAAAGTTGACTTCAAACTTAAATCAATCAAAAGAGATGGAGAGGGACATTTTATACTCATAACAGGGAAAATTCATCAGGAAGAAATCTCAATCCTGAATATCTATGCCCCTAATATAAAAGCACCCACGTATGTAAAAGAAACATTGCTAAAATTCAAGGCAGCCATCAAACCGCACACACTAATAGTAGGAGACTTCAACACTCCTCTTTCACCAATGGACAGGTCAATCAGACAGAAACCTAACAGAGAAATTAGAGAATTAATGGAGGTAATGAAGCAAATGGACTTAACAGACATCTATAGAATATTCCACCCAAATAGGAAAGAATATACCTTTTTCTCTGCAGCTCATGGAACCTTCTCGAAAATTGACCACATACTTGGTAACAAAGCTAACTTACACAGCTACAAAAAAATATTACTAACCACCTGTGTCTTATCAGACCACCATGGATTAAAGTTAGAATTCAACAACAATGCTACCCCCAGAAAGCCTACAAACTCATGGAAACTGAACAGTCAACTACTGAACCATACCTGGATTAAGGAGGAAATAAAGAAAGAAATTAAAGTCTTCCTTGAATTCAATGAAAATAAAGAAACAACATACTCGAACTTATGGGACACTATGAAAGCAGTCCTGAGAGGAAAGTTCATAGCACTAAGTGCCCACTTAAAGAAAACAGAGAAAGCACATATTGGAGACTTAACAGCCCACCTGAAAGCTCTAGAAAAAAAAGAAGCAGACTCACCTAGGAGGAGTAGAAGACTGGAAATAATCAAACTGAGGGCTGAAATCAACAAAATAGAAACACAAAAAACAATCCAAAGAATCAATGAATCAAGAAGCTGGTTCCTGGAAAAAATCAACAAGATTGACAAACCCCTATCCAAACTAATCAAACGGCAGAGAGAAAATTTGCAAATTAATAAGATCAGAAATGAAAAGGGGGACATAACCACAAACACAGAGGAAATTCAGAGAGTCATTAGATCTTACTACAAAAGCTTGTATGCCACTAAACTGGAAAATGTAAAAGAAATGGACACTTTCTTAGATAAATACGATTTACCAAAATTAAATCAGGACCAGGTGAACAAGCTAAACAGACCTGTCAGTCGCGAAGAACTAGAAGCTGTTATCAAAAACCTCCCTACCAAAAAAAGCCCAGGGCCAGATGGTTTCAATGCGGAATTCTACCAGAACTTCCAAGAAGACCTAATACCTATACTCCTCAATGTATTCCACAATATAGAAACAGAAGGGTCATTACCAAATTCCTTTTATGAAGCTACAGTTACTCTGATACCAAAACCACACAAAGACTCAACCAGGAAAGAGAATTACAGGCCGATCTCACTCATGAATATCGACGCAAAAATCCTCAACAAAATACTGGCAAACCGAATCCAAGAACACATCCGAAAAATTATCCATTATGATCAAGTAGGCTTCATTCCTGAGATGCAGGGCTGGTTCAACATACGAAAATCTATCAATGTAATCCATCATATAAATAAACTGAAAGAAAAAAACCATATGATCATTTCATTAGATGCTGAAAAAGCATTTGACAAAATTCAACATCCATTTATGTTAAAAGTCTTGGAGAGATTAGGGATACAAGGGTCATACCTAAATATAATAAAAGCTATATACAGCAAGCCGACAGCTAACATCAAATTAAATGGAGAGAAACTCAAAGCCATCCCGCTTAACTCAGGAACACGACAAGGCTGCCCACTTTCGCCATACCTCTTCAATATAGTGCTGGAAGTTCTAGCAATAGCAATAAGACAGCATAATGGGATCAAGGGGATTCGAATTGGAAATGAAGAAGTTAAACTTTCGTTATTCGCAGATGATATGATAGTGTACATAAGCGACCCCCAAAATTCCACCAAAGAACTTTTACAGCTGATAAACAGCTTTAGTAATGTGGCAGGATACAAGATCAACTCCAAAAAATCAGTCGCCCTCCTATACTCAAAGGATATGGAAGCAGAGAGGGAAATCAGAGAAGCTTCTCCATTCACGATAGCCACAAACAACATAAAATATCTTGGGGTAAATCTAACCAAGGAAGTGAAAGATCTATTTGACAAGAACTTTAAGGCATTGAAGAAAGAAATTGAAGAGGATACCAAAAAATGGATGGACATCCCTTGCTCTTGGATTGGGAGGATCAACATAGTAAAAATGGCAATTCTACCAAAGGCAATTTATAGATTCAATGCAATCCCCATCAAGATCCCATCAAAATTCTTCACAGATCTGGAGAGGACAATAATCAACTTTGTATGGAAAAACAAAAAACCCAGGATAGCCAAAACAATCCTATACAATAAAGGATCTTCTGGAGGCATTACCATCCCTGACTTCAAACTCTATTACAGAGCTACAGTAATGAAAACAGGGTGGTACTGGCATAAAAACAGAGAAGTCGACCAATGGAATCGTATAGAAGACCCGGACTTTATCCCACAAACCTATGAACACCTCATTTTCGATAAAGGAGCTAAAAGTTTACATTGGAAGAAAGAAAGCATCTTCAACAAATGGTGCTGGCACAACTGGATGTCAACCTGTAGAAGAATGAAAATAGACCCATATCTATCACCGTGCACAAAACTCAAGTCCAAATGGATTAAAGACCTCAATATCAGCCCGAAAACACTGAACCTGATAGAAGAGAAAGTGGGCAATACCCTACAACAGATGGGCACAGGCGATCGCTTCTTAGGTATAACCCCAGAAGCACAGACATTAAGGGCAACATTGAATAAATGGGACCTACTAAAACTGAGAAGCTTCTGTAAAGCAAAGGACACTGTCACTAAGACACAAAGGCAACCTACTGACTGGGAGAAGATCTTCACCAACCCCGCAACAGACAAAGGTCTGATCTCCAAAATATATAGAGAACTCAAGAAACTAGACTTTAAAATGCTAATTAACCCAATTAAAAAATGGGGCGCTGAACTGAACAGAGAATTCTCAACAGAAGAAGTTCAAATGGCCAAGAGACACTTAAGGTCATGTTCAACTTCCTTAGCGATCAGGGAAATGCAAATCAAAACAACTTTGAGATATCATCTTACACCTGTAAGATTGGCTAAAGTCAAAAACACCAAGGATAGCCTTTGCTGGAGAGGCTGTGGAGGAAGGGGTACCCTCATCCATTGCTGGTGGGAATGCAATCTTGTGCAACCACTGTGGAAGTCAGTGTTTCGGTTTCTCCGGAAATTCGGGATCAACCTACCCCTGGACCCAGCAATACCACTCTTGGGAATTTACCCAAGAGATGCTCTATCACATGTCAAAAGCATTTGTTCAACTATGTTCATAGCAGTATTATTTGTAATAGCCAGAACCTGGAAACAACCTAGATGCCCTTCAATGGAAGAATGGATGAAGAAAGTATGGAATATATACACACTAGAGTACTACGCTGCGGTAAAAAACAATGACTTCTCGAATTTTGCATGCAAATGGATGGAAATAGAAAACACTATCCTGAGTGAGGTATCCCAGGCCCAAAAAGACGAACATGGGATGTACTCACTCATAATTGGTTTCTAGCCATAAATAGGGTTCACGGAGTCTACAATAGGCGAATCTAAAGAAGCTAAGTAAGAAGGTGAACCCAAGGAAAAACATATAGTTATCCTCTTGGATAAGGGAAGTAGACAAAATTGCCGGGGGGAAAAGTGGGATCTTGGGGGTGGGGTGGGATGGGGGTTAGGGGAGATGGGGAGAGAAAAGGTAGAAGGGAAGGAGGGTGGACTTGAGGAAACAGGAGGATCGGGATAAAGGAAGGTTGGATAGGGGAGCACGGAACCACAATTCTTAGTTAAGGGACCCACTTTAGGGTGGGCAGGAGACTTGACCCTAGAGGGGCTCCCAGGTGCCCAAGCTGAGGTCCCCAGTTAGTTCCCTGGGCAGCTGAGGATAGGGAACCTGAAATGACCCTACCCTAGAGCAATACTGACGAATATATTGCATACCATCCTAGAACTTGCATCTGGCGATGGATGGAGATAGAGACAGAGACCCACACTGGAGCACTGGACTGAGCTCCCAAGGTCCCAATGAGGAGCAGAAGGAGTGAGAACATGAGCAAAGATGTCGGGACCACGAGGAGTGCACCCACCCACTGAGACAGTGGAGATGATCTACTGCGAGCTCACCAAGGCCAGCTGGACTGTTACCAGAAAAAGCATGGGATAAAACTGGACTCTCGGAACATGGCGAACAATGAGGGCTGATGAGATGCCAAGGACAATGGCACGCGGTTTTGATCCTATGCAATGTGCTGGCTTGGTGGGAGCCTAGCCAGTCTGGATGTTCACCTTCCTAGATATGGATGGAGGGGGGAGGACCTAGGACGTACCACAGGGCAGGGAACCCTGACAGCTCTCTGGACTGGAAAGGGAGGGGGAGAGGAGTGGGGGGAAGGGGAGAGGGGTGGGAGGAGGGGGAGAAGAGTGGGAGGAGGGGGAGAAGAGTGGGAGGAGGGGGAGGGAAATGGGAGGCTGGTGGGAGGAGGTGGAAATTTGTTTTTTTTTTCTTTTCTTTATCCTCCTTTTATCAATAAAAAAATTAAAAAAAAAAAAAAAAAGAAAGACAAAGAAAGGAAGGGAGGGAGGGAGGAAAGAAGGAAGGAAGGAAGGAAGGAAGGAAGGAAGGAAGGAAGGAAGGAAGGAAGGAAGAGACCGTAGTCCATGTTTTCTCGATTCATAATCATGTAACACTTGAAATTTTCCGCACAGCAATACTCCCAAAGTCATGGGTTCCTAATCTATTTAGTGGAGACACTACCTATCTCCCTTAGGACTATTGAGAGAAGTGAATGTGTATAATAAGGTATTTAATGTTTGTTACTACCACTGCTATTGCGGTCAGCATTATATGTCTTACCTAGAGAGTCTATTCACGTCTCATATTCAAAGGCAGACCCACTTTTCTCTTGGAAGGACTCAGAGACACCCATCCTGACTTTCAGATGGGACCCAAGGCTGCTCTTCAGAGACAAGTGTTTACTCATCTCGCTGCTCTCGAGTTTAGGCATGCTGTCCTTTTCATGGAAGAGTCCTCAGAGGCACAGGCTCCATCTTAACCTCAGAAAACATGTGATCTCAGTTTGGGCAGGTGGAGAAATGTTTTTCCAAATTCAAAATTATACCCTGGGTTTTAAGAATTTTATTGTTCTTAATTCACCTTTTAAACTACAGATGAAAATAAGTAACGATATGTTTATTTATTCATCTATTATAAAGTTCCTCTGGAATTTGTAAATCAGATATAGTCGTGGCTAATTTACGTGGAAAAGTGTAGTCTTCTTGTAAAATATAGCCTTTATTTTTAATAGATGATCTTTGTCTTCCATCACAACTACATAGGTATAAGTTCACTAAAACTGGTATGATGTGGGAGTCCCCTCTGTAGTCTGCGAATATGTTTTATTACCACTGGTTAATAAAGAAGACGCTTTAGATCTATGGCAGGGCAGGACAAACTGGGCAGGAAATCCAAACAGAGATAGAAAGAGAAAGTAGGCAGAGTCATAGGGATGCCAATGGAGCTGTCGAAGGAGACAGATACCAGAACTTTACTCAGTAAGCCACAGCCTCATGTCGATATACAGATTAATAGAAATGGGTTGATTTAAGATGTAAGCATTAGTCAATAAAAAGCCTGAGCTAACAGGCCAACAGTGTTACAATTAATATCGTTTCTGTGTGATTATTTTGGGTCTGGGTAACAGGGAACAAATAAATGAGCATTCTCCACTTACACTGGTTATTATCAGTAAATAACAGTGTATTTTTCCCAAATAATATGTTTTTTCATGTAAAAATCTTCCATTGCCTTTGACAAAAAAAAGTTTTTGGGATAATTTCAGCCTAATCGTTTACTAGATAAACTCCTTTTCCTTGTCATTTTCTTAACTTGAAATGCTTTTATTACTCTTTATAGAGGGTGCTTATGTGGCCAGTTTATTGCACAAGTGAAATTTGAATGGGAATAACCTTGAAGCACCTTTATTCTTTCCTTCTAAATGCTCCTTTGGACGTGTTCCATCGAGTTGTTCTCTTCTCTCCCTGGGCAAAGATGTTGCAGTTTTCCAGCCATTCTCATGAATTAATGAATGGTGTCAGTTTTTAGAGGAACTGCAGCTTCATATAAAACTGTCAAACTCTCAACAGATTTAAATCTTTTATTTTTTTTCCTTCAGTTCAGTTATGTTGCAAAAAAAGCTTAGCCAAGAGAGTATATTGGTTTTTATTTTGGGGGGGGGGGTACTTCTCCGTCCCTAGCTTCTAGTTTTCTGCCCTTACTTTGTAACCTCTGACCCGTTCATAGTTGGGTGCATGAGGAAGTCAGGATTGAGCCAACGAATGCTGAGATACAATACTTCACACTGAATGAGTAGCGTGACCAGGTGGAACTCTCTGGGGTAGCAGATAGCAAGTACTGATTATTTCTGAGACAGTCTGGTGAGTTGTTTCTTAAGTTCCTTGGGTGAATGATCTACATCCCTGCTGACCCTCTTATGATTGCCCTTGGCTCCTGGCAGCCCTCCACAGAGAATCTCTTGCTTCATTTACTTCCAGTGCTCTTGAGAAACTCCATTCCAAGACAACACATGTTCAAAGTCTGGACAATGGAAAACATGACTAAGCAGCCAGAGCAGTGCTGGCCATGGGCAAAGTATTTCCTTTCTGCTGTTTGCTACAGGTCCCCTTAGTGAAGCGGCTCCCTCTAGATTTTTCAAGCAAGCGTCCTGTACAAGAAGCAGCATTATTGAAATTCGAGAGGTCTTTCTTTTCATTCTGTTTGCTTAGCACGGTGAAGCTCAGCAGTCTCTTATAAGCCCTCTTCTTGAATAGGCAGCAACCTTGATCTGTAAAGACTTAAAAACAACCCTGGCATAGTGTCTGTTAGCTCAAGGCCACATCCCAAGAAAGTCACCTTTCTCTTTTTAAAAAAGCTGCCTGAGAATCTCCAGGCTGCCATTGTGGTTTAACTGTGACTTAGCCCTGAACTTGCACAGGTGAGCCACCAGAGTCACACAGTAACAAAGTCAATGGTGGAAATTCAATTCAACTGTGGTGGATTTTAGAGATGGGATCTTTTAGAGAGCTACTAGGTGAGGTGAAATACCCCATCATTAAGTCTGGTGGCTTCATAAGGAGAAGGGCACAAACCAGATACAGACACTTGTGAATCCTATCTCTTGCTATATATATATTGTCCAGTGTTACGTCTGAAATCTGCCAGCAAGAAACTCAGCACTGAAACTAAGCCCATACCAGTGGCACATCCTCTAATCTCCAAAACTGTAGTATCTCTTCTTTATCCAATTAGCTTACCTTAGATACTGTTCTATAGTTACTTATATAGTAAACTCTTATTTAATAAAAAGGTTTACCATTTATTCCAGCCAATTTTGCATATATGGCATCTAGTTAGCCTGCTTCTGTGGGGAGATAATTTAAAGATCATCTGTTTGTGGATGGGGCTCCCCTAAGTCTGAGTAACAGACCATGGTTTTCTTTTTTTGACTCTACCTTACCCTTGCCCCTTACCTACTTCTTTGGCTCACTACTGCTTTAAAATATTTGTGCATCCCCATACAAGTTAGAAATCCCTTCACTCTGGACTTCTGTTGCTGTTGCCAGAGTTACTGCTGGCTAAAACTTGTTCTTATCATTTTCACTACTGTGGGACTTTACCTTTGACACTGAGTTCAAAACTAACTCAGGTTCTATTCTCAGTTTTATGACTTTCACAATGCATTTTTCAGGCAATAATTAGTTATAGATCCATGGGACTTTTGTTTTTCACCATGAGAAATTCCACATAAATGTTGGGACTTGTTTTCAGACTATAAAATTTGTTGAAATTCTTTATCCTGTGTTGCAAAGGAAGAGGAAGACAACAAATGGATGTTAGGTGTTAATTTTTAAAGCCTGTATCCACATTAATTAATATTTATGTGAAATCTTACCATTTTAAAGAGGTATTAAGCTTGTTAAAAATGCTTGATGTGCATTATTTCTGACACTAACACAAATATATTAATGGTGTATCAGTTTTATGTGTGTATGATGGAGATCACCCTTTCTATTAATGCTAAGGTAAATTCTCGTGGTTTTTCTTCATGAAGGAAACAAAGTTATTGAGTCAAGGCTTCTTTGTTAGTTGTAATTATTAGTGTGATCAAATTGGCATTGCTAGACAGCATCATCATGTCAAATCAAAAGTGAAGTTCAATAAATCTTCAACTAGAAGGCTGGAGAGATGACTATTCTTCCGAAAGACCAGGGCTCAATTTCTACCACCCACATGGCAACTGCATTTCCAGGGGATCTGACATTCTCACGTAGATATGGATGCAGGCAAAACACCAATGTACATAACAAATAAAATGGAAAAAATGTAAAATACTAATCTAATTATTATTTTAGTTCTATTCTTATTCCAAAAATAGGACTTGTTTATTTTTGAAAACCTAAAAGTACAAGGTGAAAGTTGAAAAGTATAAAATAAATATTATATAGTTCATGTGTATATTAAAATCAGCAGAATTCAGTAAAACTACTTAACTATTGCATTTATATTCTAATTTCTACACTCATTGAATATTGTGTATGTGTTAATGAAAACATGTAGGTTAAAATAAGCAGAATTCAGAAAAACTGCCTAATGTATGATTATGTATACTCTAATTTCTACATTTAATGAATATTTTGTATATGCTAATGAAAACATGCATCTCAATTTTCCCGACTTTTAGTTTACTATCACGCTCAGCAGTAGAGCATTGCTAAATGGAATGAGTGACAGCTCTTCATTTTAACCACAATATATTTCAGCACGTCTTTCTCAGAATTCAAAACTTGCAGTTTCCAAATCTGGAAACTGGCCCCAAACCTTATATATTATCTATTCTACTTGTGACGGAGACAAATTTTTTGGCTTGCACCTGGATAGTATACTCCACCATAGAAGAAAACGCACCATCAGGAAAGTGAGGCAGCTGCTCGTTTCGCATCCTTGGTCAAGAAGCAGGAAGAGGGGAATGCTGATGCTCAGCTTACTTTGTTCTTTTTATTCATTATAAAACATAGTCCTTAGAATGCTGCAGCCCACAGTGTCCAGGACATCCCATTTAAAAGGTTATTCAAGATAAGCAAAATCCATATAATCCCTCATATAACAATACTATATAAACCCAAACTATAAAATCCTAATCTATATGTTTCTTCAATGGCACACTCTGAGGCTAAAGTAATCTAGGGAACCCTCTAAAGATGAGCCTAGGGTCCTGTCTCCTCAACAAATATTCAAGATCAATCCTGTATGAACAGACGATATGACTGACTGATCCATGCTGTAGTCATGGGGATAAAAATACTTTTTTATTGCAGATGTGAGAGAGAACAGACAAAGATACCTGGAAGAGTCCAGGGCAGAGAGAGAAGCAACCTGTACATGGCCAGGGCTATCTGTGAGAGAGGGGAGGATAGATCGCAGGGGAGAGAATAGAGAAATCATAGTGAGAGAAGCAGGAGCAGAGCAGAGCAAAGAGAAAACATAGCAAGAATAACTGTGTTAACAGAAAAGAAGTAGCCAGGGATGGGGGTGGTGCCTGTGAGCAGGAGGGAGGTAGGTTAGGGGAAGAGGTGAGAAGGACAATAAAGCTACCATGGACTTTAGAATGTGTAAGAGGTACTTGGGATAAGAATGGTGCCTGGAGGCACCGCAGGTAGACATATATCTCCCCCTTCTGCCACAGATAAAGGAAATGACTCTCTTCATACAGGAGAGGTGGCTTCCCAAGTTCCTGAAGAATGCTGACCTTCATCTAACTACCAGGAATCTTCCTACAGTTTAGGTTGAACTCATTTCTGGATATTGGAGTTTGGGTGAATTGGAGTTTCCTTTGGATGTGGCAAACACTATAAATAATTAATACCAAAACTCATCAACACGTGTCAGTAAGTCAACTCAGAAGGTAAAGGCACTTGCTGCCAAGCCTAAAGAACTGATTTTTATCTCCAGGCCCACATGCCCTTTTTAAGGTACACACACACAGACACACACACACACAGACACACACACACACACACACACACACACACACACTAAATGAATGAACAAACAAAATGTTAAAGTATTGTTAACATCGTATATCAGATCATGAATTTTTTTTCAAGGAACTGTAGCCATCTTATCATTTATTTTGTGAACAGGGAGTAACTTAACTAATTTCTTTTTTATATCACATAATTATTTATTGATTCTTTGGAAATTTAGCATCATGCACCTAACTCGCATTCACTTCCCAGTCCTCTATATCCTCCCCTTATCCCTGCAGCATTCTGCCCAAAGAACCCCCCCCCAAAAAAACTACTTAAAATTAAAACAAACAAAAAAATCTCATCTCCTAGCTCCTGTAGGAGCCAGCCATGATAAGCTAAATATGAACAGATCTCCCAAAGGAAGTTCTTCCAACCATTATCACCTGCCAGAGTAGGACTCACCTATTGATAAGTTTAATAGAGGCCTGAGTCTCAGTAGTTTACCCTGATTGAACCACAAACTGAGATTACCTTAGCACCACCCAAAAACAGACCATCCAAAAGAAATACCTAACATTCCAACTGCTGTAGATAGGATCACCAGCCTACACACTCACCTGGACAACCCTAGACAAATCAAGGGTCTTGAATCTCAGAAACCCCTCACCCCCACCTTTACTACTATAAAAACCCAACTCTAACTGAGCTCAGGGCTCTCCATTTATTCCAATACTTTGGACATGCGGAGAGACTGAGTTTGCAAACTTGCATAAATAAAGGCTTTTGCTTTTATGGGACTCGGTTGGTCACCTTATCAGCTTTTGCGGGACTTGGTGGATTTGGGCAAGCTGAAGTTTTCTTGTGGTCCCCGCGTGTACATAGAACAATTCACAACATTTTGAAAATAAGTTGAATGCTCCATATAAACTACAAGAAATTATTAAAATCTGAAAAATTGTTGGTGGGAAAAAGAATGCAAACATGAATTTTAGGGGGAAAGTACAAAATAGAGAAAAATAGTTTCAGCAGTCCTTGATTGAAATAAATCCTGCAGTCTGGAGTCCCAGAAATCTAAGTGAGTTTATAATGGAAAATAATAATTTAGAACACAGTAATATTTTATTCACTCAGTATGGAATTTTCTAGATATAGCTTTACTTTCTCACATGACAAAGGACATTGCCCAAGATGCTGTAAGAATTTATTGAAGAGAAGATAAGAAAGAAGAATTTTGATCAGGACCAGCCTGATGTACAACTTGTGTTTTATGACTAAGCTATGTCTGTCCCAAGTGTTCTAGCATCATCTCATAGTGTCTTGGGACATTGAAGAACAAGATCAAAGTTATTGAATTAGGTAATGTTTGGTGTTCTGGGACTTGATTTTAAGTCACAGAGCACCAGCATATATTACTAGGGTTGGTAAGTCATGTTTTGCTTTGACAGTTGACAAAAGTCACTATCCATTAAGGGAGTAACAGGAAATAGAGCATACTAAAAGAACTACTCCTGGGGGAATGGTGTCCAGAAAGCACTTCTCACCTCCTCACATGCAGGAATGTGATTTAAGTACCACTACAAACTGGGAAAGAGGAACAGCATTAAAGACAATTCTTTACACAACATCAGGATAGTTCTTTAAGCAAGAACAGGAAGAAGTATAGAATAAAATGCTTTATAATAGAAATATATCTATATCTATATAGAGAGAGATATAACAGACTTAGAATATGAACAAATGCCAATACACATTTAGATTTATGCTTTAGTTTCCTTTCTACAATAAGGAATATTTATGAATCACAGTTTCTGGGGAGTTTTGCTTTGTTTCACTGTTGACTTGGAGATGGTAAAAGACCAAGGATACAGAACTAAAATTTGTGTTGGTGATTATTCAATTTGGTTGTCAATATATCTGAATCTATACTAGTAGTAAAACTATGGCATAATCAGTAAATCTATTGAGCATTTTTCCTGCATCCAAACCACTTCAGGTCATTTTCCATATTCTTTCCATATTTTTTTAGAATAGGGCAGTGGTGGCACATTCTTTTACCCTGGCACTCAGGAGGCAGAGGCAGGTGGATCACTGAGTTCGAGGCCAACCTGGAAAAAAGAGACTACTAGAGCTGGGAGGCTGGAGATATGGCTCAGCGGTTAAAGAGCACTGGCTGCTCTTCCAGAGGTCCTGAGTTCAATTCTCATCCCCCACATGGTTGCTCACAACCATCTACAGTGAGATCTGATGCCCTTTTCTGGCATGTAGGCATACATGCAGACAGAACACTCATATAAGAATATATATAATTTAAAAAAAATACTATTAGAGCTGTTATTTCACAAGTTAGAAATTACTGGAATCCAGAAACACAAAAAATTTTATCCATGGAGCAATTGCTCACAAATGGTTACTTTTTGGGGTAATTTGTTTTCTCTTTACATAGTTTCCATACTCACTAGCTCATGATTTGTGTGGCATAAGTTATCATGCATGTCACAAAAGCTTTTTGCAATATAGATAGAAGAAGATAGCATCAATTATTATCTTAAATTCCTAACATCTCTGAAAATATGAATATTACTGTTTTGTTAGGGATGTATACAGAAATAAAAGGCTGGATTGCTATCTAAGATAGGCTGGCATTTCGGACATTAAGTGACTGAACAATTTATTTTTGATTGTGAACCCTACTCTAGAAAGGAAGTAAGCTTAGAATCAGAAATAGAATGAGAAAGACAGGCTTAAGCCATCCTTCTCCTCTGTGTGTTCTAGTTTCTCAATTCTACAATCAAGTTGCTCTCAATTCGGAACATCAAGAAACTCTGCCTATCTTTTAGAAATCTCATTGGTTGTAATAGCCTGTAATTGAAGGATGGAATTATGTGACTCCGACAATGTATGGATATAAAAATTTCAATTCTGTTTGACCTCTGGTTATTCATCTGAAGTAACTAAACAAATACATATACTAATAAAACCTGTTATAATTTATGATACTCTTAGAATATCATGCAATATTTAATTATAACTGATATGCACATAAAAATAAGCTATACTTATTGATGGGGCAGGCTGTTAGTGTGTTTCCCAACTGCCCTGAATTGAAATAATCACAATATTTGAGAATTTGGGCATAGTTCTCTCCAAACTGCTTCCTGCTTTTTGTTGGGTGAAGTAATTTTGGAGGGTGTTCACAGTGACCTTTCTTGGTCCATCGAACCACATTAGTGTGAAAGGAATTCAGAGGTTCTCATCCTCTGTGGAAACAAAAGAACCTCTCTTCTACAGCAACAAATCCTTAGTTCCAAACTTTGAAGTCAACTTACCTTTAAAAGATATATGTTGGTTTAGTTTAGCAGTCCATACAATGAAATATCTCTCTGTGCTTAGCTCATTCACAGTCAAAACTTCAAAGAAAACACAATAATATACATAATCCAGTCTCTCTGTGTATATTCCATCTTTATGTGGATTATTTTTCTTATTCTATTACTCTTTTTTTAAGGTTTACTCTGTCAAATCTAGAGTTTTAGAAGTTGCTTACAATGCATGTCCTGTTAACTTAGGTAATATTATATCCTTCTGAAGTCTTTGATGAAGTTGAAACATAGATAGTTATAATTATAGTTTTCCTTAGTTATGATAAAAGTTAGATAGTATTTTCCTTAATTTGCCAGATGTAAATGTACTAAATATTGTAACTATAATTCTTGCTGCTCCCAATGTATCTGGACTGAGAAAGGTATTTATCCATAGGGAATGAGTTCCAAAAGTGAGGTTAATGCACTAGGCATAAATCCTGGTCCCACTACCAGTGGCCCTACAGAATACCCAAAGCACAGAGCTATCACCCACATTCAGAGGCCAAGTTTGGTACTACGCAGGTTCCTCAGCTGTCAGTTCAGAGTCGTTGAGCTTCTACTATCTTGGGTCAACTGTCTCTGTGGGTTTTCCCATCATGATCTTTTGCTCATATAATCCCTTCTCCCTCTCTTCAACTGGACACACAGAGCTAGGCCCAGTGTTTGGTTGTGGGTCTCTGCAACAGCTCCTTTAGTTACTGGATGTAGGTTCTATGATGGCAATTAGGGTAGTCACTACTCTGATTATAGAGGAAGGCCAGTTCAGGCACCCTTTCCACTATTTCTAAGAGTCTTAGTTAGGGTCATCCTTGTGAATTCCCAGGAATTTAGGTTTCTCCAGAATGCCACAATGACTCACTTTATCAAGATATCTCTTTCCTTGTTCTCCTTCTCAGTCCCTTCTACAATTTAGCCATCCCATTCCCTCATGTTATCCTCCTTTTCACCCCTTCCTCCCTCCCCCCAAAAAGTCCCAATTTACTCAGACAACGTTATCTATTTCCCATTACAAGGAGCATTCATACATGTCTTTGTTAGGGTTCTCCTTGTTACCTAACTTCTCAGGGGTTGTAGATTTAACCTGGTTATCCTTTTCTTTAGATCTAATATCCACCTATGAGTGAGTACATACTGTGTTTGTCTTTCTGGGTTACCTCACTCAAAATATTCTTTTCTAATTTCATCCATTTGTCTGCAAATATAAAAATGTCACTTTTTTTTATCACCAAGTATTACTCTATTGTGTAAATGTACCACATTTTCTTTATCCATTCTTTGGTTGAGGCACCTCTAGGTTGTTTCCAGGTTCTGGCTATTATGAATACTAGCCATTATGTACATAGCTGAGCAAATGACTTTGTAGTATGAATGTGCATCCTTTGGATGTATGCCCAAGAGTGGTAGTGATGGGTCATGAGGTAAATTGATTCCCAGTTTTCTGAGAAACTGTCATACTGATTTCCAAAGTGACTGTACAAATTTACATTCCCATCAGCAATGAAGGAGTATTCCCCTTGGGGTATATCCTCTCCAGAATAAGCTGTCATTAGTGTTCTGATCTTAACCATGCTGACAGGTGTAAGATGGTATCCCTGGATCATTATAATTTGCATTTTCCTGGTGCCGAAAGATGTTGAACAATTTCTTAAACTTATTTTGGCCATTTGAGGTTCTTCTATTGAGAATTCTCTGTTTAGATATCTTCACCATTTTTAATTGGATTATCTGATGTTTTAATGTCTAGTATCATGAGTTCTTTATATATATTTTAGAGATCAGCCCTCTGTCAGATGTGGGATTGGTAAAAAATATTTCCTGTTCTGTATGCTGCTGTTTTGTCTTATTGATTGTGTCCCTTGCCATACAGAAGCTTCTCTGTTTCTGTAGATCCCATTTATTAATTGTTGCTCTCAGTGTCTATGCTGCTGGTATCATATTTAGGTCATAGTGTCCTGTGGCATTGCAGTCAAAGCTACTCCCCACTTTTTCTTCTATCAGGTTCAGTGTAACTGGATTTATGTTGAGGTCTTCAACCCACTTGAACTTCAGTTTTGTGCATGGCAATAGATATTGATCTATTTGCAATCTTCTAGATGTTGACATTCAGTTATGCTAACACTATTTGTTGAAGGTCTTTCTTTTTCCATTGTACAATTTTGGCTCCTTTGTCAAAAATCAGGTGTTCATAAGCATGTGGATTAATGTCAGAGTCTTTGATTTGATTTCATTGATTCACATGTCTGTTTTAGGTTAATACCAGTCTTCTTTTTTTTAACTATAGTTCTATAGTATAGCTTGCAGTCAGGGATGGTGATGCTTTCACAGGTTCCTATGTTGTGTAAGATTGTTATGGCTATCCTCAGTTTTTTGTTTCACCACATGAAGATGATTATTGTTATTTTGAGGTCTGTGAAGAATTGGGATTTTGATGGGGGTTGCATTGGATTTGGTAAGCTTGCTATTTTTACTATGTTAATCTTACCTATAAAAGAGCATAGTAGATATTTCCATTTCCTGATATCTTCTTGAATTTAGTTCATCAGAGATTTAACGTTTTGTCATACAGTTTTTTCACTTGCTTGTTTAGAGTTACCCCAAAGATTCTTTGTTATTTGTAGCTCTAAGCAATGTTTTGCTGATTTCTTTTTCATCCTGCTTATTGTTTGGTTGGAAGTGTCACCCAGCCCCTGGCATCCATATACCCAAAGAGTCTGGAATGTTTGGGTGAAAGGGTCACCCCAACCCCTGGCACACCTATATCCAAAGAATCTAAATTGTTTGGGTGGAAAGTTCCATTCCAAGACCCCTCTCCTATGAGATGCCTCAGTCCAGACTCTACCTCCATAAACGCCCACCAAACAGTGACCCCCCTACCCAGAGATAATCAAGACCATGCCCACAGGATATTTAAACTGCCCCTAAGAGAACAAACACATGGTTTCCCGGTCTTCCTACCCAATCTCCTCTCTAAGGGCCTGGAAGGACACTTAGGAGCACTGGCATCCATTAAACCTCAGGTTTTTTTTTTCTAATTTGATTTGATTTGGTCTGATTTGGATTATTGCATCAGCAGAGCGACTTTGTCGGGGTAAGTTCTGAGTTCCAAGTCATTTCCTCAGAGGCCCAGGGTCTCATGTGATTTGGGGGCCATCTGCAAAAGGCACAGGCATGCCAGGCACCCGACCTGACCAGTACAAGGACCTGCCTTGTTTAGGGGGGACAAAGACCTGCCTTACCCCTGTGGGGTTCCTTTATCAGGAGATGTCCTTTCAATGAATTTTCCACACCCTTCTGGTTTTTTGAGTCAAAACTCTATCACAGTGGACACATTGTGCTCTGGTTTGAGTCCTGAGTCCTGGCATGGATTTAAAAAAAAAAAAATGAAACACTTCAGTTCGAGGCCTGATATCCAAATGTCCTTGGGCTACATTTTAAAAAAAAATCTTTTAAATTAGGGCTGTCCAAAACCTTATAACCCTTAATACCTAAAATTTTTTGTCACTACCTAAACAATCCCCTCCCATATGTCCATGGTTTCAGGATGCTGTGTGCCTGCTCTCCCTTCCCAGGCCCCCTCCCCATTTCTCTACCTGTTTGCTGTTTGTTACATCTTCCCTGGCATATAATCTGGTCACACTGGGATTCTCTCTACAAAGGAACCAGTCCTCCGTCCTCTCGCTCTAAGCTGCATAGGTGTTGGGCTCTCATGTTTCTATTCTTCCTTACAGCATCTGCTAGTCTGGTCTTTAATGGGAACACCTGTGTGCTTGCCTGGCTTCTGCAGTGTACATAAGAATCTTAAGTTGGTCAGCTGACACACTTTCTTAAAAACTTTTGTTTGTCTGTCTGTTAATTTATATGTGTAAATAATATGGTCATTGTATGCTTGTTTTATGTCTGTGTGTATATATATATGTGTTCTTGTTTTAAGATATGTAAAACTTGTAACTCCATATTACAACAGCTCTAGAAAAATACAAACAAGTGGATAGCTGCCATTTTGACCTCAGTGCCATCTTTGGTATTAGTACCCACATATACTAGACCTACCAAGGAGATATTCTGCCTCCAATATTCTTTAGCTTACTAAACTATTCTTTATAATCTTCTTGCCTCTACTTGCATTGGTAAGCTATAACTGACTGGGTAAACTATATGTCTAAATTTAACTTATATATCTAATTTAAATATACCTGACAGGCAATGGTACCCTTATTCTCAAGTACCTTCACAGATCAGAAAGCAATGCATTAAACAAAAAAGCTCCTTATAACAGAGACATGCCAGCTCCTGCAGCATCCTTTAGTTCCTCCAAGAAGACACGTGGTTGCAGAAGATCTTCTTTCTGCCTGGAGGCTTGCCTTTGGTTATGACAATGCCATCTACACAGCAAAAAGTGGTCTTCTACCTCATCAGCTTCCTGGACATTGTACGGAGTGATAGATCTACTCATCCTGCCAAGACAAGTAGACTACACCCTCCCCTCACAAGAAAATCTTTGGACCTCTTGGACTCAGCAGCTAAAGGCAAGTATCCTTTCTTAGACTGTTGTTCGCCAAAGACTACGGAGAGACTCAGGATTACCTGTGTAGCAAAAAATAGCTGTCTCATTTCTGCTCATTTATCCCTCTCAGATCTGTCTAATGGCATTGGATGACTTAAGGTAGTGGTAGTTCATTACTTCATTTGTTAAGTTTCTTGCTAAAATACAGGCAGGTGTGCCTCTTTCACAGACTTCATAGCCCAAGATTAAGTGGTTTCAGGTGTATCTTCAGAGGTTCAGAGTTTCCAATTTCTTTTATATAATCTGGTAAAAAACAGTCTCCAGAGCCTATCTTAACCCCACCCATTTTCAAGCATATTTTATGGGACACTCCTGCTGTCTGAGCCATGACAAACTTACAGAGGGCCTTTCAGAAAATGCCAGAACCTGCACCAGCTCCTGGAAGTTTACCATTGGTACCACCTCTCCTGGCTCAAATAGACACCTACCCAACAACTAAAATCTGGTTTTAAAGGGCATATCTGCTCTCTTGTCTCATTTATTCACTCTTGCCTCTCCTGTACAACCAGGGCACTTCTCTCTCTCATTCTTTCTGACAGTTAATGACCCTTACCATGACTAGCTCCCTTCATAGCACTGATAACAACAATTTATTTTTTTCTCCTAGCCACCTCCCTTCTCATCTCCCTCAGGGAACAGATGCCTGAGGTCTCCAAAATGACAGTTAACTGCATGTCTCTCCAGCCATACATCCTGTTGAGCATAAGCCAAATAACTCCCAATTCTGCCCTCTCCCATAATGCTCCATGCCCACAGGAAGTAGCCAGACTTGAGCCAGCTCTCGAATACCCAAAGAGTCTGGGATGCTTGGTTGGAAATGTCACCCCAGCCCTGTGTACCCCTACACCCAAAGAATCTAGGATGTTTGGTTCTAAGTGTCAGCCCAGCTCCTAGCATCCATATACTTAAAGAGTCTGGAATGTTTGGGTGAAAGTGGCACCCCAACCCCTGGCAAACCTATATCCAAAGAGTCTGGATTGTTTGGGTGGAAAGTTCCATTCCAAAGCCCCTCCCCTGGGAGTTGCCTCAGGAATCCACTGTAGTAATATGGGGAGCGGCGGGGCTGTGTCCCCAAACACGCCAGCCGCCTGCCCGGCTAGCTTTACCCGAAATAAATACACAGACACTGTATTCATTTAAACACTGCTTTGGCCCATTCCTATCTAGCCTCTTCTAGGCTAACTCTTGCACCTGGACTAGCCCATTTCTTATCATCTGTATAGCACCGGTCTTACCAGGAAGATTCTAGCCTAAGTCCATCCTGGGTCGGAGCTTCATAGCGTGCATCTTCCCTGGAGCAGATAGCATGGCGTCTCTCTGAAGCGTCTGCTCCGGAGAGGAGAGCTGCGGAGTCTGACCTCACTTCCTCTTCCTCCCGGCATTCTGTTCTGTTTACTCCTCCCACCTATCTCCTAACCAATGAGCCAAGCAGTTTCTTTTAATTTAACCAATGACCTTCCTCCATCAATCCACCTCTGAAAAAGTCCACCGAACAGTGACCCCTTCCCAAAGGTGCTCAAGACCACTCCCACAGGGTAGTTAAACTGCCCTCCAGACAACAAACCCATGGTTTCCAGGGCTTCTTATCTATCTCCTCTCTGAGGGTCTGGGAGGCCACCAGGGAGTGCTGGCGTTCATTAAACCTAGTTATTTTCTAATGGTTTGATTTGGTCTGATTTCCATTACTGTGTAGGTGGAGAGATTTATAGGGCCACAAAACTTTTCATTTATCATTTATGTATGAGGGCTACTAATTCCTTTGAGTTAATCTTGTATCCTGCCACATCATTGCAGAAGATATTTATCAGTTGTAGGAGTTTCTTGGTAGAATTTTGGGGTCACTTATGTATATTATCATATCATCTGTATCTAGCAAAAGTTTTACTTCTTCTTTTCCAAATTGTATTCCTTTGATCTCCTTCTGCTGTCTCATTGTTCTAGCTAGAACATTGAGTACTATTTTGAGTAGATATGGAAAGAGTGGACAGCCTTGACTTGTTCCTGATTTTAGTGGAATTGCTTTGAGTTTCTCTCCATTTAGTTTGATGTTGGCTGTCAGGTTGTTTTATATTGCCTTTATTATGTCTAGACATGTTCCTTTTATTCCTGAATTATTCAAGACCTTTATCATGAAGTGGTGTTAATTTTTTGTGGAAGACTTTTTCAACATCTAATGAGATGATCATGTGATATTTTTTCTTTCAGTTTGTTTATATGTTGAATTATGTTGATAAATTTTTGTATTTTCTTCATTCTTGCATCTCTGGTGGGTGCTTTTTTGATGTGTTGTTGGATTTAGTTTGCCAATATTTTATTGCTTATTTTTGCATCAAAATTCATGAGGGAGACTGGTCTGTAATTCTCTTTTTTTGTTGAATCTTTTGTGGTTTGAGACTCAGGGTTGAAGTGTGATTAGTAAAAACTCAGAGACAAAAATTGGGGTTCAACCTGAAGGTCAGAAAAGCAAAATAGCCAGCCACTGGTCCTTACTTCTACCTCAGTCTGAAATGGTGATCCTGCCTCTAGGAATCTCATAATAAGGCTGTGACTGAGAGCTGTCTCCTCCCATTTATAATCCTCTCTAGGTCTGGGATTGAGGTCAAGCACCACTACTGCCTGGTTTCTATGACAAACTAGTAGGAATACTAGGATTAAAGATATGTGTCTTGCTGCCTATTCTGTAAATTTGGTCAAGGTGTTTGTTTTAATTTTCTGATCTTCAGTCAAGCTTTATTTAATAAAATATAAATGAAGTGCCACTACACAAGGTGACTGTAGTCTCATAAAAAGAGTGTAGAAATGTTCCTTCTGTTTCTATTGTGTAGAACAATTTTAGGAGTATTGGTATTAGTTCTTTGAAATTCTGATAGAATTCTGCATTGGCCCTTGGCTTTTTTTGAGAGAGATTTTAATGACTGCTTCTATTTCCTTAGGGGTTATTGGTTTATTTAAACTGTTTATCTGGTCTTGATCTTATTTTGTTTAGTCATACCTGTCCAGAAAATTGTTCATTTCTTTTAGATTTTCCAATTTTGTGGGGTACAGTTTTTTGATGTATAACCTAATGATTTCCTGGATTTCCTCAGTATCTGTTGTTACATCTTCCTTTTCATTTCTGATTTTGTTAATGTACATATTCTCTTTTTGCTTTCTGGTTAGTTCAGATAAGGGTTTGTCTACCTTGTTGATTTTCTCAAAGAATCAACTCTTTGTTTCAATGATTCTTTGTATTATTTTCTTTGTTTCTATTTTATTGATTCTAGCTCTCAGTTTGATTATTTCCTATTATCTACTCCTTCTGAGTGTGTTTGTTTCCTTTTGTTCAAGAGCTTTCAGGTGTGCTGTTAAGTGGCTGGTGTGAGATTTCCCCAAATTCTTTATGTGGGCACTTAGTGCTATGAACTTTCCTCTTAGCCCCGCTTTTCTAGTGTCCCATAAGTTGGGTATGCTGCGCCTTCATTTTCATTGACTTGTAGGAAATCTTTAATTTCTTTCTGTATTTCTTCCTTGATGCAGTGGTGATTCAGTTGAACATTATTCACTTTCCATAACTTTGTATGCTTTCTGTATATCATATCGTTGTTGAATTCTAACTTTAAGTCATATTGATTTCATAAGATACAGGAGGTTATTCCAATTTTTTTGTATCTGTTGAGATTTGCTTTGTGACCACGTATGTTGTCAATTTTAGAAAAAGTTTTCTGTGGTACCGAGAAGGTATATTCTTTTGTGTTTGCATAAAATGTTCTATATATGTTTGTTAAGTACATTTCAGTCATAGTATCTCTTAGTTCTCTTATTTCTCTGTTAATATTCTTTCTAGAAGACCTTTTCATTGCTGAGAGTGGGATGTTGAAGTCTCCTACTACTATTTTTATGTGTGGCTTGTTGTGGGTTTTAATCTTTAGTAACCTTTTTTTTTATAAATGTGTGCGCCCTTGTATTTTGGGCATAACTGTTCAGAATTAAGACTTTATCTTGATGGATTTTTTTCATGTGATAAATATTAAATATCTTTCTCTATCTTTTTTGATTAATTTTAGTTTGAAGTTTCTTTTGTTTGGTATTAGGATAGCTACACAAGCTTGTTTCT
The DNA here is from genome assembly GCF_037038515.1 of Microtus pennsylvanicus. Taxonomy (NCBI): domain Eukaryota; kingdom Metazoa; phylum Chordata; class Mammalia; order Rodentia; family Cricetidae; genus Microtus; species Microtus pennsylvanicus. The sequence goes on from NC_134587.1 coordinate 93,572,874, forward strand.
TAGGTCTATTTGATTGGAAAGTCTTTTCTTAACCTTTTAATCTAAAGTAATGCCTGCCTTTAAAATTGAGGTGTGTTTCTTGTGTGCAGCAGGTTGGCTCCTATTTTCATATCTATTCTGTTGGCCTGTGTCTTTTTATAGGCAAATTAAGTCCTTTGATATTAAGAGATATTATTGACCAGTGATTATTATTTCCTATTATTTTATTTTTGTGGCAGTGTGTATGTGTTTATTTTCTTTGAGAATTGCAGGTGTGAGTTTATCTATTGCCTATATTTTTGTGGGTGTAACTAACTTCCTTGAGTTGGAATTTTTCTTCTACTACTTCTGTAGGCTTGTGTAACATTATGTTGGGGACTTCATCCTAGCCCCCAGCACCCATCTTTGGAAGCCCCTTTCCTGAGCCTCAGCCCAAACCTTGACCCCTTCCCAGGAAAGGTCAAGATCACTCCCATAGGCTAGTTAAGCTGCCTCCCAGAGAATAACCCCTGGTCTTCCCTGTTTGTATTCAGTGGTTCTGTAGGCTTTCTCTTTTCCTCATGGGGCCACCCAAGATCTCAGATATCCAATTAAACTTGAATATCTTTTAATTTGGTCTGATTTGGTCTGATTGGAATTATTTTCATCAGCAGAGAGGCTCATTTTTAGAAATATTCATAACAAGCTGGATTTGTGGTTAGTTCAAATTTGTTGGATTTGATATTTTCTTTGACTGATGTATCTATTTCCTCTATTGCACTTCAATGCCTGAAATTCTCTCTTCAATCTCTTGTATTCTGTTGCTTATGCTTGCATCTGTGGTTCCTGTACATTTACCCAGATTTTCCATTTTCAGAATTCCTTGTTTGTAGGGTTTTTTTTCCCTCTATTTCAATTTTCAAGTCTTGAACTGTTTTCTTCACCTGTTAGGTTGTATTTTCTTGACCTTCAAAATGGGATTTATTGATTTCTTCCCATTTTTTGTTTGTGTTTTCCTCCCTTTCTTTAAGCAAATTTTTCATTGTCTCTTTAAGGGCTTCTATTATCTTCACAAAGTTATCTTTAAGGTTGTCTTTTTCTTCATCATCTATGTTGGGAGGTTCAGGTCTTATAGAACCACTAGGTTCTAGTGGTGCCATATTTGCTCTTTATTTTGTCGAATGTATTCTTATGCTGCCTTTTAATCAATATGGGATTGGGGTAATTAGAGGTTTCTTTCTGCAATTGTTGCAGGTAGTGTCTGTGCCTCAAAGAACCCTTTTTTTTTTCGAATGGGTGAAGGTGGAGTCTTTGCCTCAGGTGGCCTCTGATGCTCCTGTGGCTAGGGGTGGAGTGGTCTGACTGCAGTAGTCCTGCCCTGCTGATAAACTGTGGGACTCTTTTTCCAAATGGTGCAGGTGAGGGTTGTGCCTCCAGGGGCCGTGGATGCATCTGGGGATGTTGGTGGAGTAGCCTGGCCACAGAGACTTGCCTGCTGACTGGCTGCTGGGGCAGGAATGGGTGGGGGAGAGGCACAGGAAGTACTCCTGGACTACCTGGACAGCAGTCACTCTCCGCTTCTTCCAGTCCCTGTGAGTGAAGGTGGGGTTGTGCCTCCAGGGCCCTGTGATGCAGCTCAGGACGGTGGTGAAGCCTGGCCACAGAAGAGTTGCCTACTGACCGCCTCCTGGGGCAGCGACTAGTGGGGATGCTTATGTTTCCTTTAGTAAAGGCTTTGAACAAAAACTGGAAAAGAGCAAGGGGCACTTCAGGACATTTCTATTTCCTGTTTCCAATTTCAACATTCAGACAGTTTCCCTAGTGGTGGGCCATAGGTAAATACAGTAATTGACCACTGTGGAAATGAAAACACGGCAGTGGTGGACTCTGAAATCTGTGGTTTTGTGATACAGGATACTAGTTAGTTCAGCATAGGAGTTCAGTGTATGTGTAAAAAGGAAATATAATCAAAGCCAAGTTCTAGGAAAGGTACAGAAAGCCTGACATAATATAAGTTCTGTGTTTTCTTTACACGCTGAGATTCTAACCCCACAATTGGCTGGAAGAAGTAAGGGACTGGCTAGAAGAAGTAATATAACGGATTATATTATTGGCTGCATTGTGTGTTTGTACACATGTACACGCGGGTATGTGTGTTGGGAGTCAGAGGTTGTTGGCAGGTGTCTTATCTCTCTCTACTGACTTATTTATTTAAACAGTTCTCTCACTGGATGATGGACTCACTGATTTGGCAAGATAACTGGTGTAGAGCTCCAGCAATACTCCTATCTCTGTCTCCCCAGCAATAGGATGTCAGATTAGTGTTACTGTGCCTGGCTTTCTATATAGATGCTGAGGATCCACATTCTCAGGTTCTCATGTTTGTGCACAATTTTCCAGGTGAGCCCTTTCAACAGCCCTGTTGGTTACACCTTGACATCATGTTTAAAGATTTGCTTTATTTTCTATAAGTGTGTGTGTGTGTGTGTGTGTGTGTGTGTGTGTGTGTGTGTGTACATAAGTGTCTTTGCCCTCGGAGTCTAGAAGAGCATGTTAGACCCCCTGGAATTGGAGTTATAGGCAGTTCTCAGTCACCAGAGCTACGGGCTGGAAACTGAGCCCAGGTCCTCTGCAAAAGCAATGTGTTCGTCACCTCTCACTCATCTCTCCACTCCACAACTTAGCATTTTTAGTAGCCATTAAAGTAGTAGAGAAGTATAAGGAAAATTAATTTCTATTCAGTGGGGATGGTTTTTAAAACCTCAAATTTGCCTATTCCTTGGTGATCTTTTAAGAACATTATTTTTGTCAGTTTATCATCAGTTCAACTTCAGTTAGGATGACAAAATGTTTTTATCAGTAAGTTTCAACTTTCAAATTAAGTATACAAATATACATTCGTTTAACATCAATATCACTTAATCACAAATAACACCATATTTTTATATATGAAAACTCAAGATAGAGACATGCAGTGTATGTACATGGTATACATAATGATGTATATAATAATATGAGATTATATCTTATATACGGCTTCTGTGAATTTTTAAAAATACGTCATCTACTAATTTCTTGCTTTTAAGATAATTTGAACTTGCTGTCTATAGTATTTTTTAACAAAAAGTTTCCATGTTTTTTTTGAAAATGAACTTAAATAGGCCCTGAAAAACAGAACCTTTCAGATCCTTTATTGACTCATTTCAAAACAGAAATTGAAACTTAGTTTGACCTCTTGTACTGTGGTGCTTGCCATGTATTCCAAAACTAAATTACATTATCAGCACAAATAAAGCTTTCAATAAAAGAGCTGCCATGGAAAACTGATTTTGAATGGGGCATTCCAGCGTGTACTGTTATCATCTGCATCCGAATCAGATAAAACTTGAGCTCTTGTAGGAACTTGGTACTCAAACTGGCAATTTTTATGTGTGTTTAGTTTACAATTTCTGTGCCAATTAAATTAGTGTTATTTAATGCAATATTAAATAGATCATGTTGTTACCTAAATGGAGTTTTGACTTGCATATTTTCATTGAACAAAAACAAAAAGGAATTTTTTTTGTTTGTTTGTCAATGGCACAGGCAAGCATTTGAAGCCCACCCAAATGGACTCCTGTGGATTTTAATGTGATCCATCAGGAGAAACCCTGTAGTGATTTCACATGCACTGAGTTGACTTGACCCTTTTCTGTGTCTTTTTTACAGTTTCCAGGTTCGGATTGCCTTATGTCACAGTGGATGATGAGTCCCTACTGAGGGACTTTAACAAGCTTCTTTAGACACTCAGGTCCTGTGCTCTCCTTAACTCTGTCAATGGCAAGTACAGAAAGTTTATGGCTTATTGGAGCCTACAAGTTTGTGCTTTTAAAATATGACCCATGGATGATCAGACAAAACTGAACATGAGTGCATTTTACTTACATTTATTTGTTTTAAAAGATTTATTTTGTGTATCAATTTTTTGTATGTATATATGAGGAGAATTTTTTTTTTTTATTTTTTTATTGATAAAAGGAGGATAAAGAAAAGAGAAAAAAAAAACAAATTTCCACCTCCTCCCACCAGCCTCCCATTTCCCTCCCCCTCCTCCCACTCTTCTCCCCCTCCTCCCACGCCTGATATCCACGGAGGCCAGAAGAGGACTTGGGCTTCAGTGCCTCTTAAACTATCCTAGCAGACATTTGTTTGCCACCATGAGTGCTGGGAACCAAGTTTGGGTGTTCTAAAAGAGCAGCAAGTGCACTTACCTGCTGACCCATCTTATCAACCTGTGAGTATTTGTTGGCTAATTTGTTTTCAGATAACTGTATACCTGTACAAACACGTAAGGACCACTTTCTCCTCCCCACTGCTCCAGACGACCTCTCTTGTTCCCACAATCTCTCTTTCCCATTCCATGATTGTATTTTTTGTGGCCCATCAATATTACCCAGGGCTGACTTTGTGACTATGGGCTTGGAGTTGTACGTTGGAGCCTGGGTACCTCAGCAGTGGGTAGGAAACCAAAGACAGTGAATCTCCCTCTCCAGGACACTATCACTGGCCTGTAGCTCAGAAGCAGAGGAGGGGGCCTCATATCCAATCCTTCCTTGACTTATTATTGACAGGACTGGTTTTGTGTGGGACAACCAAGTAAATAATAGATGTACTGAGTTAATCACTGCAGCAGTTACCCAGAACGTAGAGAATTACATTTCATAAACGACTTGCCTTAATGTCTATTAAATAATTCTCACCACCTCTTCTGAAATATCTCCTGAGCTTTGGAGGGATTTTATTTAGGGCTCAGACTAATAAATACTGATACTCTGCATCTTGGACAGTCACCAGTCTCTGCATAAGCCACCTTTTTTTTTTTTGTTTTTTTGAGAAAGGGTTTCTCTGTGGTTTTGGAGCCTATTCTGGAACTAGCTCTTGTAGACCAGGCTGGCCTCGAACTCACAGAGATCCGCCTGCCTCTGCCTTCCGAGTGCTGGGATTAAAGGAGTGTGCCACCACAGCCCAGCTGCCACCCTTCTTTCTGCAGAGAGGTTGTTCTGATTATGCCTGGAATCTGCTTTGGGAGACGCTACTAGAAGACTGTTTTTTTGCCAATTTAGTTACATGTTAGTAATATGATTCTTGCCTGGGTCTATGACCTCCCCAGTCCTGGCTTGTTAGCTTGACTTTCACTGCCAAATATTCCTGACCCGGCCTTTCCATCTCCTGAAGAGAACACTCATACCCAATCAGAGGGGAATTCATTACTCCCAAAACAAATTCAAAGAGGTTTAAGAAACTTGCTGCAGGTAACAGAGGGGGCAGGAAGCAGAAATAAGATGTAAATCCAGGTAACAGAGTTTAATCTAATACATTAGGATGGTTATTTTTAATATTTTGTACCTCTTTGATAGAGATTTAAAACATTTTCTATTAAAGATTTATTTATGTATTTATTTACTCATTTGTGTGTCTGTGTGTGTTTGTGTGTGTGTCACGTGTGTAGATACCCATGGAGGCTATAAGAGGGTGTGAGATCTCCTGGATTTGGGGTTATAACTAGTTGTGTGCCACCTCACATGAGAAAGAAGACATGAACTCATCTTCATCAGATCTGGACACAACAAGGACAGGAGGAAGAAGTTACAGAAAATACCATTTTAAACATTGGTATTATTCCCTGTTTGTATGTAGATGCCTGTTACAACACAGTCTCTTATAATAAGAGCTAGGTGATGTTTGAGGGGCTCATACTAAATGAGTACCAAGACAATACAAATAGAGCATCATCCAGCTTGTCCTGTCATTACCTTGCCTTCAATGTGAATGAAACAGTTTTTCCATAGCATAGATATATTTGTCAAGGTGAAAAGGATGCTGAGGATGAAGCTGATGCAGGAAGATCTATATAAGACCCACAAAATTATAAATAAATAGAGTATGATCTTTGGTAAAAATTATGCTTAATGTTGCTGTCCTGGGCCTTTAGTTACATGAGTAATATGTTACCTGGATTATTTAGACTGGTTTCTTTATTGCTCTTTAAATTACTTCCAGCAGAAAGCATTCTGTTCTAAGAATGCATGGGCCATTTTTGTCTATCATAAAGCATTATATGATATCTTATCTTGGGTAAGAAGCTTTTGATATTTGTTTTAAGAATTTGCATCTGCTTTTTCTTCAATACTTCAGATGTTTTTCAGCAGCAGTATGCATTTCTATAAGTTTTGCTTAGAAAAAAAATTATGACACAGAAACATTGGGCAACCTGGCATGAGCCACTCCACAGCTGTGTGAAGCTAAGAAGTAAGGTAAGCTGCATAGAAAGATGAAAAGCTGAACAGCAATATGAATTTGCATGAAAAAAAGATAAATGGATGCATGGTTTCTCTTGTTACAGAGTTTAAAAAAAACATAGAGATAAGACCTTATACTTGGAAAGAATTTGCATGTTTCTTTGTTTAGTCCTATTGTCCTGGTTAAATACCACCACAGTTAGGCCCTTAGAAGTTTTAATGGGTTGAAACGAGATGGAATAAGACCTAATATGCATACCAAGGAAATATATGTCCAGCGAAAGGGGATGCTGGAGATGACACTGACACATGGGGAACTGTACAGCACCCACAGAGTTGTAAATAAATAGAGTATGGCATACAGGTCTGAGAGATAGCAAGGCATAAAGCTGGCTTTCAGGAAGAAGATAAGTGGAGCTCATTAACTCTACTCCAAATCTTTAGTTTTTCAAATCTATGTAACAACCAAGAATCATTATTACTTTGAATTTTTAATGCTGTATTTAAGCTATTTAAAAGACTCTTGTTATGAAGTGACATTCAACTCCAGCTTGGAGTTTGGCCAGCGGCATTTCTCAAAATTGCTGGGCCAGGCTTGTATCAGGCACTGTGTCCACCAGAGAGTTGATACTCATCTTTGATCTCTAGTCACAAAGCTTCTCAGAAAGCACGATGGGGTGTAAATCATTAACTCAGAGACATTCTGTTTCCTAAAGCTTCTGTTCTGAACTGGACAAAATCACCATCTTGATTTTAAGAATGAGTCACCAAAAAGTCCAACACATAGGTAAACTGGTGAAGCATGAAATATTCTCCAGAAAACATGAAAAGTATTTTCAGACTTATTTCTTAGCTGCAAAGTGTTGGTTCTGTGCTCAGTGCCCAAAGTGCTACCTCACTGTCTCAGTCTTCTATATACATTGTCCCATCTTTAATATGATGGGTCAGTTATGAAAAGCTGTTATTAATAAGAAAAATTGTATTCATTGAATATCTGTCTCTCTATGTGCCTGTAAAGCAAAAGGTGCAAAAACATATCATTGCTATTAAGTCCTATTTTGGCTATTTGAGCCACCAAATTAATTTGATTAAAATAACTTCCACCTATACCACCTAAGACATTACAGCTATTTGCCACGTAGATACAGTCAATCCTGAAAGTAACCATGTAGAATCATCAAAAAGGTTGTGTAGAATAGCCAAAAGAATATGGTCTTATTCTCCAAATATAGACTTTGGAATTATTACCCTGGACCAAAAAGCTAAATTGTCTCATTACATAAACTTTAAAAAGTACGTTGATTTCTAGTTTTCTTTAATCTATTTGTTGTTGTTGTTTTTTTTGTTTGTTTCTGAGAATATTCTTAGCGTACAGCAAACACTTCTTAAGATGCAATCAACTTAAAAGTCAGTCATGTATTTATTTTTAAAGTATGTTTAGTGAAATCAAAAGCTTTGGCCTATATTTTGGTGAATTTTTATGAGAATGTCACAGGTGATATGAAAAGGTCACACTTTGTAAATACCTTTATTATTGTCTAAATTTACTCATTAGCAGATAGTCAGAAGCAAGTAGAGCAAGGTGTGTGTACTATAGCCTGTGACCTACATTTATTGTTTGCAGTTGGTTAGGTAGGACCATGTTTGTTTGTGTGTGTGTGTGTGTGTGTGTGTGTGTGTGTGTGTGTGTGAGAGAGAGAGAGAGAGAGGGAGAGAGAGAGAGAGAGAGAGAGAGAGAGAGAGAGAGAGAGAGAGAGAGAGAGAGAGACTTTCACCTCATCAACTTCCTGGATACTACACCAGGGAACTGATCTTCTTCTCATCCAGCCAAAACAGGTTGACTAAATTCTTCCCCCCACAGGAAAGTCTTTGGGCCTCTTAGACTCAGCAGTTAATGGAAAGCACTGCTTCAAAAACTGGTGTTCTCCAAAGACTAAGAAGAAACTTGGGATTGCCTGCATAGCTAAAAAAATATAGCTGTCTCATTTCTGCTCATTAATCCCTCCCAGATCTGTCTAATGGCATTTGATGACTTAAGGTACTGGTAGCTCATTATCTCATTTGTTAAGTTTCCTGCTAAAAATTTATATAGGTGTGCCTCTTTCACAGGCTTCATAGTCCAGGATTAACAGGTTTCAGATGTATCTTAATTGATATCCAGAGTTCTCAATTCCCTTTAATTGTCTTCTAAAATGTTCCTGTTCCAGTTGTCTTACAGATACCTACAGGTTCCTAAAAAGTTCTGCTGCTTTATCAAAAAATCTAGTCTGATAAAAACCAATAGTCTCCAGAGTCTATTTTAACCCCACCTATTAAGGAGATTTTACAGGTGACTTCTGCTATCTGGACCAAGACCAACTTACAAAGGGCCCTCCAGACAATGCCAATGTCTGCACCAACTCCTGGGACTTCACCATTAGTACCAACTCCCCTGGCTCAAAAGGACACCAATCAACTAGATCTGGTTTTAAAGAACATATCTGCTCTCATGTCTCACTTATTCACCCTGCCTCTCTTTTACAACCAGGGTACTTCCTTTCCCCTTTCTTTCTGGTAGTTAATGAAACTTTCCATGACTAGCCCCATTCATAGGGCCAATAAAAACTATTTATTTTTGCTCCTAGCCACCTGCCCTCTCATCTTTCTCAAGGAACAACTGCCTTTGGTCTCCAGGATGGCAGTAAACCAGATTCCTTTCCAGTCACACCTCTTGCTGAGTGTGAGCCCACCAACTCCAAGCTCTCATCTCCCACTCTCCCCCTCTCCCATGTCACCCATACCTGCAAGAAGTAGTCAGACTAGACCCGGTGCCCCTTTATCCAAAAGAGTCTAAAATGTTTGGTTAAAAGCTTCACCTTAGCTCCCTAACATCCTTTTATATAAAGAGTCTGAAATGTTTAGTTGGGGGCTTCACCTTAGCACGTTGGCATCCATTTTGTGCCACCTCCCCTGGGAGTTGCCTCAGTCCAAACTCCACCTCTGAGAAAGCTCACCAAATGGTGACCCCCTCCCCAGAGAGGATCAAGACTACTGCCCCCCAGAGAATGAATACATGCCTCCTGGTTTTCCATGGTCGTTCTGGTTCTCCTTATGCCCTCTCCGTGTTTTCCCAGGGGGACACCCAGGAGTACTGTCAGCCATTAAACCTGAGCATCTTTTAATGGTCTGATTGGGATTATTGCGTTAGTGGAGAGGTTTGTCAGTCAGAAAAAACTTAACATTCAGGTCCTGAGGTAGGGAAGGGGTATTGGCATAAGGAGAACTTCTGACCACTAAGGGGATTGCACTCAAGTGGCCCCAAATAGCTCAGGCTGTCTTTTTTCATACTTAAAGTTTTTCTTAACTGGGTTACATAAACAATTTTATTATTGACTTCTATTTGTGACTTTAAGAAATAAGAAGTCACAATTTAAAAAATATATCAATTTGAAAGTCCTCATTGTTCCCCTTTATGCTTCCCCCAAAACACCTTCCCACCCCCTGCCTAACCTTATTCTAGACATAGAGTTCAGCATTTCTGCAGGCCTAACTAAATATTGAGCAAGACACATTCTGCTCTCACAGGACTTATGTCAGCTGTCAGCTGCTTGAGGTTACAAAGTTAAAAAGTAATAGATATGGCTACAACGCTTTAAGGACAACAATATTGAAACCCAGACATTTCTTTCATGTCTGCAAGATATATTTTTATTCGGTTCTTTTTTTCTACAAGAGGGCTGCATGACTCAATCTTTCTGTAAAGGCAGACTTTAATAAGGCACTCTTTTCCCATCCCACTATTCCATACTTCTCCCACCAATATAAGCTCCTGTGTATGATAAAGATGATCTATCATCCCCATACTTTACATTGTAGCTTTATCTCTTGGTGTAAACCAGATCCTGCTAATGATTCTATGCTTGGTGTCCAGGGAACATAATCTCAACACTTGACACTATGTGTGTTCCTGAGGTTTCCCCTAGTCTGTGTATGCATGCTATATTCTCCTTTCCGAGCTGTGAGACATGGTGTTGCTTTCTCATATGGACCTGTCTCTATTGAGTCAGAAAAGTTCCCAGGATTAGGAGTTGTAGTTAGTAACTCCGGATAAAAGATTTAAGAAGCATTAGTCCCTTGTTGAATCTTAGGGGAAAATATTAGAGAAAGAAGGATTTCCAGGGAAAATTACAGCTATTCCATGTGTGACTGACAACGTAAAACAAAAAACCACCCAAAGGATCACCAATATAAGGAGAGAGAAAAGAGCCTGCATGCTGCACAAATTTTGAAAATTCTTATGCTGTTCTTATGTTTTAGAAGTTGCACACCAATTTTGGCTGTTTGACATTTCTGGGCTGATGTGAAACAAAATAGAACAGTTCAATACAGAGGGAACGAATGTCTTACTATATAGTGGCCAATATGCAGAAAGACAATTGAGCTGATGACAAGATACTGGAGACCTTCTTTCTCCAGCCATGTCCTACCAATTACAGTCTCCAGCATCTCAAGTACAGTACCATTACTAGTGAACAGAGCCTTCAAGACATCAGTCTGTGGGAGTGGCTACTGGTGATTGGCTCTCTTTCTTTGTCTTTATGCATGCTGCTCCATCCATAAGCCTGTGCATGTGCTTTTTCTGTCTTTACTTAGCTGCTAATAACCACAAGCATTACTGTCTCTGTAAAGTATTTTCTGTTCTTAATCCTTCTTTCTCCTTCAGTTAACTGTTGTATACACTGTTCATTATCCAGGGCTACATTCTAGTATTGTGTTCTTTGTTACTCTCATGACATTGAACAATTTAAATGTAGGAAATACTTTATCATTGTGTGTAGGAACACAAGATTCCTACAATACCACGTTGTCTTTTAAAATACAGTTTTACATTTCACTGATAAATAGAAAAAAATAGATTATTGTCTATAAATGAATAGAATGTGTAATAATAGAGTAACTGTCATATATGTGGTGGGAGACATATTTCCTGGGAGGCATTTTCTCTTGGACCTTGATAGGTATGTTCACTGAGGTTCCTGATAAAATGTGTTTTCAGGTATTGAGAACTAATGCTTAGGAACTGGGATCAGCTATGAGGAGGGAACTGAGTGGGTTCAAGGGAGGGACAAAAGCAGGGTGTTCCACCAGATTAATCCCCTGGAGATGAGTGAAGAGCAGGAAGAGAGAGCACAGCAGGCAGTTTGCTACACACTGGGGATGTGACTGGGGACTGGACTTGGAGGAGAGCTTGGAGCGGGAAGATCTAAAGCCAGCATATGGGCTTTTCTGCCTGCTTTCTTTTCTGGCAGGCTTCGCTGTTGGATTCCCAAAGAATGCTTGCTCAATTTGGGAGCTGGGATAACAGGATGAGTGGGAGGAAGGTGGAAAGAAAAGATCTGCTAGAGCAGCTGGAGATGGGATCAAAGAAGAGGATGAAGCCACAGCAGCTCTTTTGCTACTGAGATGGGGTTGAGAACGGGGGACTGGATTTGAGAAGAGGAGGGAGCGCTGAAGATCTGCAGTTAGCCTATCTGCATTCTAGGTGAAGTGGTCTGTGCTTTCTCAGGGAATACATGCTGGAGTTGGAGGCGGGGTTAAATAACAAGTGGGAGGAAGGGAGTTTGGTGGGAAATATCTGGATACAGGGCAGTGGCGAGAAGCAGCAGCACCTGATCTCTTACAGAGGTGGTGTGTTGGAAGCCATTGCTGGCTGGTCAGAGGTCACAGCCTCCCTACAGCCTAGCAGTTTATCTCAATAATCGACACAAAATGGAGCCCCTTCCCTCCAGCAGAACTTTCTGCTTCTGCCTGCCTGCCCTTATCTGGAGAATATCCCTAAGCCTCAAGGACTGACCTTACCTAAAAGCTGTCTCGAAACCAGATGCCTGATTGATCTTTAGTCTGACCCTTGGCACAGATCCATGCTGCGAAGCCTTGTGCTAGGAGCTCTAAGACCCTACTGCCACCTAGGAAGCCTTGTGATAAGAGCCTGTCACTTGCCAACCCTAAGGTGGCTCCCTTAGCTAAGAATTGTGCTTCCGTGCTCCCCTATCCAACCTTCCTTTATCCCAATCCTCCTTTTTCCCCAAGTTCCCCCCATCCTCCCCTTCTCCCTTTTCTCTCCCCATCTCCCCTTACCCCCATCCCACTCCACCCCCAAGATCCCAATTTTCTCCCCAGCAATTTTGTCTACTTCCCATAGCCAAGAGGGTAACTAGACTTGAACCCAGAGTGGCTCCCAGGAGCCCAAGCCGAGGTCCCCAGTTAGTTCCTTGGGCAGCTGAGGATAGGGAACCTGAAATGACCCTAGCCTATAGCAATACTGACGAATATCTTGCATATCATCATAGAACCTTCATCTGGTGATGGATGGAGATAGAGACAGAGACCCACACTGGAGCACCGGACTGAGCTCCCAAGGTCCCAATGAGGAGCAGAAGGAGGGAGAACATGAGCAAAGAAGTCGGGACCACAAGGTGTGCACCCACCCACTGAGACAGTGGAGCTGATCTACTGGGAGCTCACCAAGGCCAGCTGGACTGTGACTGAAAAAGCATGGATTAAAACTGGACTCTCTGAACATGGCGAACAATGAGGGCTGATGAGAAGCCAAGGACAATGGCATGGGGTTTTGATCCTACTTCATGTTCTGGCTTTGTGGGAGCCTAGCCAGTTTGGATGTTCACCTTTCTAGATATGGACAGAGGGGGGAGGACCTAGGACTTACCACAGGGCAGAGAACCCTGACTGCTCTTTGGACTGAAGAGGGAGGGGGAGAAGAATGGGAGGAGGGGGAGAAGGGTGGGAGGAGGAGGAGAAGGGTGGGAGGAGGGGGAGGGAAATGGGAGGCTGGGAGGAGGTGGAAACTTGTTTTTTTTTCTTTCTTTTCTCAATGAAAAAATAAATTAAAAAAAAAAGAGCCTGACACTTAACACAAATAGGGTTTGTCTCCAGGCTCCCCAATCCTATATTTTCCTTATAGCCTTGAATAAAATTGAGCTGACTCACTGAAATCCGTCTCCTCAAAGGCTATTCCTCTTTGAGGTCATGAACCACATTCAAAGCTTTCCGTTGCTCCATCTGCCTCTTTCCACTCGACCTGATTGCCATTAGGCCAAGGGGATCAAGGATCTCCATGCTGGTGGTAAGACTGGGGGACCGGATTTGGAGGAGAGGACGGTGAAGACAAAATCAGTCTACCTACTTCCCTGGTCAGAGTTCATGAAATATATTCTTTACATTGTTTGTTTGATATATATATATGCATATATGACACTTGACTGATTGTTAGTCTGCGATCTTTATTTATAATACAGATAGACAGGTGCACACACAAACACAGAGGCTGCTGTGTTGCCTCAGTTAGAGTATATTTTTTTCTAGAATATGAAATGAATTGCTTTTTAAAGTATACATGATGTTATTATATCACAAAAGATTTAAAATATAAAGACGTTTTTATTTCTTTAACTTTTTTTCCGTTTATTTACTTATTAAAGATTTCTGTCTCTTCCCCGCCACCTCCTCCCATTTCCCTCCCCCTCCCCCAATCAAGTTCTTCTCCCTCATCAGCCCATAGAGCTATCAGGGTTCCCTGCCCTGTGGGAAGTCCAAAGACCTCCCATCTCCAACCAGGTCTAGTAAGGTGAGCATCCAAACTGCCTAGGCTCCCACAAAGCCAGTACGTGTAGTAGGATCAAAAACCCACCCCATTGTTCTTGAGTTCTCAGTAGTCCTCATTGTCCGCTATGTTCAGCAAGTCCGGTTTTATCCCAGGTTTTTTCAGACCCAGGCCAGCTGGCCTTGGTGAGTTCCCAATAGAACATCCCCATTGTCTCAGTGTGTGGGTGCACCCCTCGCGGTCCTGAGTTCCTTGCTCGTGCTCTCTCTCCTTCTGCTCCTGATTTGGACCTTGAGATTTCTGTCCAGTGCTCCAATGTGGGTCTCTGTCTCTGTCTCCTTTCATCACCTGATGAAGGTTAATATTGAGGAGGATGCCTATATGTTTTTCTTTAGGTTCTCCTTATTTAGCTTCTCTAGGATCACTAATTATAGGCTCAATGTCCTTTGTTTATGGCTAGAAACCAAATATGAGTGAGTACATCCCATGTTCCTCTTTTTGGGTCTGGCTTACCTCACTCAGGATAGTGTTTTCTATTTCCGTCCATTTGTATGCAAAATTCAAGAAGTCCTTGTTTTTTACTGCTGAGTAGTACTCTAATATGTATATATTCCATACTTCCTTCATCCATTCTTCCATTGAAGGGCATCTAGGTTGTTTCCAGGTTCTGGCTATTACAAACAATGCTGCTATGAACATAGTAGAGCATATACTTTTGTTGTATGATAAGGCCTCTCAAGACGTTTTTAATTTGCAACTGACTGAGCTGAGATTTCTCCAAAACATGATTTTTCTGAAATTCAACAGCCATTCATTTTGCCATAGAAACAAACCTCTATTTGTCTAAGCATTATGAAGCTAATCTTTTCCAGCCAGAAAGAGATACCAAGAAATGCCAGGTCCAGGAGAGACTAAACAAGAGGCACTACTCTAAGTATGTCAGTGGAAATAATGACAACCACATCTTCCCACTGACATCATTAGAGAAACTCATTATTCATTTTATTGGGCTCTTTGTGTGGAAACAAAATGGGGCTTTTAATTAATATATATATATATGTAATATAATATTTTTTTCAAATCCTTTTTTTTATTTATTAAAGATTTCTGCCTCCTCCCCCCCACCGCCTCCTATTTCCCTACCCCCCATCAAGTCCCCCTTTGTAGTAATAGGGGCGACAGGGCTGCGTCCCCAAATCCCCAGCCGCCTGGCTCGGCTAGCTTATGCCCCAAATAATTACACGAACACTGTATTCTTTTAAACACTGCTCTGGCCCATTTCTAATCATCTGTGTAGCGCCCCTAGGTGCGCTTACCGGGAAGATTCTAGCCTAAGTCCATCCTGGGTCGGAGCTGGGGCATGGTGTGCGTCTTCCCTGGAGCAGGTAGCATGGCGTCTCTCTCTTGCGTCTGCTCCCGAGAGGAGAGCTGTGGAGTCTGACCTCACTTCCTCTTCCTCCCGGCATTCTGTTCTGTTTACTCCACCCACCTAAGGGTGGGCCTATCCAATGGGCCTAGCAGTTTCTTTATTGCTTAGCTAATGAAATCAACAGATTGATACATGACACTCCCACATCACCCCTTCCTGGTCAGCCCAAAGAGCAATCAGGGTTCCCTGCCCTGTGGGAAGTCCAAGGAACACCCACCTCCATCCAGGTCTAGTAAGGTGAGCATCCAAACTGCCTAGGCTCCCACAAAGCCAGTACGTGCAGTAGGATCAAAAACCCACCCCATTGTTCTTGAGTTCTCAGTAGTCCTCATTGTCCGCTATGTTCAGCAAGTCCGGTTTTATCCCATGCTTTTTCAGACCCGGGCCAGCTGGCCTTGGTGAGTTCCCGATGGAACATCCCCATTGTCTCAGTGTGTGGGTGCACCCCTCACGGTCCTGAGTTCCTTGCTCGCGCTCTCTCTCCTTCTGCTCCTGATTTGGACCTTGAGATTTCAGTCCGGTGTTCCAATGTGGGTCTCTGTCTCTGTCTCCTTTCATAGCCTGATGAAGGTTAATATTCAGGAGGATGCCTATGTTTTTCTTTGGGTTCACCTTCTTATTTAGCTTCTCTAGAATCGCAAATTATAGGCTCAGTGTCCTTTATTTATGGCTAGAAACCAAATATGAGTGAGTACATCCCATGTTCCTCTTTTTGGGTCTGGCTTACCTCACTCAGGATAGTGTTTTCTATTTCCGTCCATTTGTATGCAAAATTCAAGAAGTCCTTGTTTTTTACTGCTGAGTAGTAGTCTAGTATGTATATATTCCATACTTTCTTCATCCATTCTTCCATTGAAGGGCATCTAGGTTGTTTCCAGGTTCTGTCTATTACAAACAATGCTAATATGAACATAGTTGAAAATGTAATATACTAATGTATTAAAATAATATATATTACATATTAATACTAGATAACAAATTTATATGTTTTAAATTTAATTAAAGAGATTTTTTTATTCTCCATCTAGGACACAAAATATAATTTTATTATATGACTTATTATGAAGATTGATCACTATTAATGACTGGCAGGAGTTGAGTATTGAAAACAAAGTGTTTTAAGATTAAGCTCTACACCATAGTCCAGCAAATGCTGCTTATGCCCTGAGGGAAGTAAGAGCTGCCAGAATTAAACATGTCAGTTTTAATGGTCTGGAACTCATTTTTGCCAACTGCTTTAAGTACAAGAAGTGACTTGAGCTTTTCTCTATTCTTTTTTTTTTTGGCCATTATTATTTAAAGTGCGAGTAAAGGTTCAGTCTTTCCGATCTGGGCAAACAGTCAAAGCTAAACTCATCAACTACGAATCTCCCTGTAAGGTTATTATGAGCCATAAGCCAGTTTTTGCTGCAATGGCCTAAAGTAATAGGCTGAAAATAAGACCTTTTTTGTGTTTTCTGAGTGATTGGAATTGATCCACATTATTTGTCTAAATTAAAGACTAAGAATGAAAAATTAGAGAAAGAACTAAGTGAAGTATCAAGATAGCTTTTTTAAACATCCCAGTGTAACACTGAGTTTTAAATTTTTTTCATTTTCTGTGTAAAAATATTGATTCTTTCATCCTACAAATATTTATTATTTTATAATTACAGATAGCTGAAATATACTTGAAAATACAAAAATGTAAAAAAATTATGTTTTCTATAATCTAATATGTCAAGTTAAAGTGTATGTTAAAAAGCAGAATTTTTTAACACATGGACATGTTCCTATACTTGTTTATGAACAGTCTTAAGGTTTGGCAGCTTATTCTGGCATAGAACTTAATTAAAGTCGAATATATTCACTTCTTGTGAGGCTGAAACTGTTCTTTAGCAGGTTCTGACAACCCCCGTGATTACAACTCTATTTGTCACGGATGTCTCATTACTGATGGCACACCGAGTCAAGTACAGAAGCCTGACTCAATAGCACTGTGATCTCCATATGCAGAGAGAGCTCTTTGAATGAAGTTCACTTTTTTTTTTCATCAGGTGTATGATGTAGATAACTAGAGCCCCCATCAAGAATAAACAGGAGGTGGCTTTCAAGAGACTATACGTGATGTGTCTCCTGAAACTGTCAAACTAGGCACTAGAGAGGAATGACCCTACTTTGGCAAAACCTTATCCACAGAACACTGATGGTATATACTTTGATTTAGGGCCAAGACTGGTGGTGTATGCCTTTAAGCTAAGCACTGGGGAGATGGAGCCAGGAGGTCCCTGGGATCAAGGTCAGACTACACAATGGGAAGATGTTGTCATGTGCACAAAACGTATGTGTAGGAAGCTTAGCAGGACAACCATCCCTAATTCTGTACCTATAGATTGTTCACGTTAGTTTATCCTGCTGCCTCTGCATGTTTTCAAATAAAGCCTGTGCTTGTTAAAGCCATTGTAATTCATTTACTTACTTATTCACAATTCTCTCAGCTCCATTGTATTATGAGCCCATAAGGATTACATTAATTATAGGTAAAAGAAATCTATCTGAAAAGATTATATATAGTATGATACTCTGTAAAATGGGAGAGAGACATGCACACACAGAGACACAGACATACCACACACACACACACAGAGAGAGAGAGAGAGAGAGAGAGAGAGAGAGAGAGAGAGAGAGAGAATCCTATGTAGTGTGGAAAACTACGCACATGTCTCAGGCTGGCCTTGAACACACAATCGACCATACTTAGAATTCCAAGTGTTAGTAGCACAGGTGTGCATCACCATGCTTAGTTTAAGGAAAAAATCATAAAAAATTGAAAAATCTATAGTTACCAGGAGTCTACTTAGAGGAATAAATAGCAGACCACAAGGTATTTTCACTATTGTGAGATTTTTCTGTGTATTATTAAAATGAATAAACATCTTGCTTTTTAAAAACCCATAAAACTGTGTAAAAGTATTAGTGAACTCTGTTGTAAACTGTAACAATCTTTAGATACCGGGTGGTGAAGGGGATCAGCTGTAGCATACTAAAGAAAGGATGAAGGAAGGATGCAGAAGTGTGGAAAACATTGAGGGACATGGTGTGAGGGCACCTCTTATTCTTCTCAATGTTTCTATAAATCTGAAATCTCCATAAACTTTTTCAAAACTGTTGAGTAAAGGATTTTAGAGATTATATTTGTTTTCAAGTAACTGAGCAAAGTTACATTTTTTTTTCTCAAACCTCGCAACTGCCGTTAGACTTTCGAAAAGCTCTGAACTTCAGCAAGTTAGAAATCTAGACAAGACATAATTGAACTTACTATATTCTTCAAATTTCTGACACAGTGCCAATCTCTTTATCGTTAAAGCAAGCTCTTTCAGCAGTCTCCCTTATTTCCAAACATACTTTCGGATTGTCTGTGGCCATATGCCTTTTCCATGCTGTCCAGCCAGATGTCTCAGCAGGTAGAGTCTGCTGCCACAAAGCCTAAAGACAATCAGCCATCTAAGTTGCTCTCTAACTTCCACACAGATGTGTGCACATGCGTAAATCAGTGTAATAACTGTCTAATTTGTAATAGAAGATTATTAAAGAGCATACAGTCCAGCTGGCCTTGGTGAGCTCCCAATAGATCAGCCCCACTGTCTCAGTGGGTGGGTGCACCCCTCGTGGTCCCGACTTCTTTGCTCTTGTTCTCCCTCCTTCTGCTCCTCATTGGGACCTTGGGAGCTCAGTCCGGTGCTCCAGTGTGGGTCTCTGTCTCTATCTCCATCCATCACCAGATGAAGATTCTATGATGATATGCAAGATATTCGTCAGTATTGCTATAGGATAGGGTCATTTCAGGTTCCCTATCCCCAGCTGCCCAAGGAATTAACTGGGGACCTCGGCTTGGGCACCTGGGAGCCATTCTAGGTTCAAATCGCTTGCCAACCCTAAGGTGGCTCCCTTAACTAAGAATTGTGCTTCCGTGCTCCCCTATCCAACCTTCCTTTATCCCAATCCTCCTTTTTCTCCAAGTTCCCCCCTTCCTCCCCTTCTCCCTTTTCTCTCCCCATCTCCCCTTACCCCCATCCCACCCCACCCCCAAGATCTCAATTTTCTCCCCGGCAACTTTGTCTACTTCCCATAGCCAAGAGGATAACTATATGTTTTTCCTTGGGTTCACCTTCTTACTTAGCTTCTTTAGGATCACCAATTGTAGGCTCCGTGTCCCTTATTTATGGCTAGAAACTGGACTGTGACTGAAAAAGCATGGGATAAAACTGGACTCTCTGAACATGGCGAACAATGAGAGCTGATCAGACGCCAAGGACAATGGCAAGGGGTTTTGATCCTACGTAATGTGCTGGCTTTGTGGGAGCCTACCCAGTTTGGATGTTCACCTTCCTAGATATAGACGGAGGGGGGAGGACCTAGGACTTACCACAGGGCAGGGAACCCTGACAGCTCTTTGGACTGGAGAGGGAGGGGGAAAGGAGTGGGGGAGGGGGAGAAGGGTGGGAGGAGGGGGAGAAGGGTGGGAGGAGGGGGAGGGAAATGGGAGGCTGGGAGGAGGTGGAAACTTGTTTTTTTTCTCATTTTCTCAATAAAAGAAAAGATTTATTAAAAAAAAGAGCATACATTAGTCAGAATTTGTGTCATTGTGAAAAACACCTGACACAAGAGAAAAATTATGAGGGCTCACATTTTCAGAGATTTCAGTGCACAGATCTTGGCTCTGTTGATTCTGTGTGCATGGTGAGCCAGAATCTCATGATGGCAGAAGCCTGTGGCAAACACTATGAGCCTTGTGGTAGACAAGAAGTAGGGAGAAGGGAAGAGATTAGAGCCCAGGTGCAACATTCAAAGGCATACTCTCAAGGAGCTACTTTAATTAATTAATTAATTAATTCTTATTTCCAAAAGTTTCCCCTACTTTCCAAAATAGTACTCGTTACCAGGGCATGAGAGTGTATTCAGCACCTGAGCAGTAGGAGATGATTCCTATCCTAATCATAACAACCTGTTTTCACGGCCATTGCTAGTGGTATTTATCTGGAGATTCTACATAGCATTTTCCTCAATTGAATTTTCTATAATAATAGATCAAATAAAGTACTTGGGTATCAAATTTTCAATGCCACAGCTATTTTCTATGAAAATAAAGATTTGAGAATATATATATATATGTGTGTGTGTGTATATACACACACACACACACACACACACACACACACACACACTCAGGCTGAACAATGTTACAAACAAAGATGTTAGAATAATTAAAACATTTAAATTTATAATTTATCCTAAAGAATTGTATCGTCCCTAAGGAGTGTATGCTTGACAACGCTTAGCTACAAAGACATGTGAGAAAAGCTTGGAATATGCCCTTAAGACTAACCTTTAGCATCAAGAAAATCACACTCGACTCTTCACCCCTCCCTCAGCTCCTCCAAAACCAATTCCTCAGTCTCCTTCCCAGCTCTGTAGCAGAGAGCCTGTTGTGGCCTCGCCTTCCTCTCTGACACCATTTCAAGCAGATCACCTAGACAGTCTCCTTGGGCCTTCCTTCCCCAACTCATCTCATTGCCCAGCATCAGTTGACATTTTCTTGAAACATGCCACATAGGCCAGGGAGACAGGTAGGCTAACTGCATCTCCCCCTCTATTCCTCTAAATCCAATCCTCTTATCTCATCCCCAGTTCTGCAACAAACCACCAGCTATAGCCATGCCTCCCGTTTGGCCTCCCGTTTTGTAGTGGCTCACATAGATCTGCCCCTCCAACTCCCTGTCCTTGGTTCCTTCCTTTATTCAGGCCCCCACTCCTGTAGGCATTCTCTGGGAACACACCAGCCAAGCCTGCCAGAGAAGTGAGTCAACCAAGGAATCAGGTAGGCAAGCTTCAAATATTTATTCCCTCTATTCTCTCTCGTAGCCAATCATGCAGTATTATAATCCCCAACTCTGCAGCGAACTACTTGCTGAGGCCTCTCCTCATTTTGTGCCTGCTCCCAGGGAACTAAGCAGATCTTAGTGGAACATCCTCCTCCCTTTCCTCCTGCAGACCCCTTCAGCTCCCCACCTAGCCACTCTTTTTCTAAGTGTCAGCTCTCAATACCAAAAAAAGAAAAAAAGAAAAATCATGCAAGCACAAACCCTTGGGTCTATAATGGTGTCCTGCCTATAAGACACGCTAGTGCAAAGCTTGTGGGAATAGCCAACCGATATCTGATTTCATTGAAGGCCGACCCCATGAAATGAAACCCATAACCAGATCTACTTTGGTAACAAAGAACCTGATACTAGAAGGCCAGAGTACCCAGGGTAAACACAAATACTACTGTTTTATTTTTTAAGGAAAATAGAATGTCATATTGCTGTATGCCTAGATCAGTGCCTTGCTTACCCACCATCAGAGAAGCTTCCTCCTGCAGCTGATGGGAACAAACACAGAGACTCATGGCCAGACCTTATGTAAAGACTGAGAGGTGTTGGAACATTCAGCCCTAAAATGTGACGCGTCCCCCAAACTCCTCCCCTCAGGTTCCTATAGGAGGGGAGGTAAGAAGACTATAACAGCCAGAGGGGACAGAGGACACCAAGGAAACTAGGTCCTCTAAGTCAACAGGATCCAATATACACAAGCTCACAGAGACAAGCGGGATGCATTGGTCTCCACAGGTCTGCATCAGATGGAGTCCTAGAGTTGAAAGGAGAAGTGGACACATGCCCCAACCCCTGACCCAGAGGCAATCTCCAATTGATGATCATTTGCACATGAAAATTTAGTTTTCTCCAAGGGAGGCTCACTGGGAAAACAAACTATTCTTCAGGCTAGGCTACAGGCCCAGCTGTAGACAGCCAACAAATAATGAACGCAGAGGCTTTTTAGGAAGTTCTTTGTCTCATAGTGTCAGGTCGGGGCTTGTTCTTTCTTTCTTTCTTTCTTTCTTTCTTTCTTTCTTTCTTCCTTCCTTCCTTCCTTCCTTCCCTCCCTCCCTCTCTCTTTCTTTCTTCTTTCTTCAATTTTACACTATTTTTATTTTATTTTAATTTATTTGTATTTTTCTCCTCTCTCTTTACATTACAGATCTTTGCATATATTTCATGACTTCCAGTTTTGGGCTTTTATGATATCCCTGAGTGTACAAAAGAGTTGTTCTCTGCCTCTGTATCTATTTCTTGTGCCTTTTCTTGTGCTTTTCCCCTTCTGTTTGTTTGTTTTGTTTTATTCCAATGTGTTAGTCTTTATCTTATTAAATTTTATTTTGCTTTTGTCTGTTAGAAACTTGTTTTCTAATGAGAGACAGAAATAGAATGGATGCTTATGGGAAGGGAGGTGGAGAGAAACTGGGAAATGGTAATTAGGATATATTATGTGAGAAAAAGTAATCTATTTTCAATAAAAGGAAACAATTAACACAAAAGGAAGAGAAAATTACATTTGTGAGTGAAAGAGACAAAGAAGCTGTTATAACATAATAGAATTATTGTTGCACTAAACAGAGAAGTTGGGTTAGTTGTAAAAAGAAATTACCCAAAGTATGGTAGAGTTAGAGCGGACCAGATATAGATGCTTACTGAAGAGTGAGGGCTGGAAACTGTCATGATCTGTGAAATGGAAAAGGGAGGAAAGGGATCCATAATGTGCAGACCCACGGAATGCAAGAGGACTCGATTCTGTGGACAATTGGAAGGAAAAATGAGAGAGCAGTGAACTTAGAATTCTGGGTACACAAATTGGGTTTTACTTACAGATTTGGTGAACACCTATACTTCACTTGAAATATGCAACAGGAATGAGCGTGTATACTGAGGAATTCTGTACAATGAATGGAGGTCTGAGTGCATGCTTTAAAAAAACCATCAACATTTAGATGTTGAGACAAATAGTAATCAAAGGAAGATTATACAAAGAATCCCCCAGGGCTGGGCGGTGGTGGCGCATGCCTTTAATCCCAGCACTAGGGAGGCAGAGGCAGACGGATCTCTGGGAGTTCGAGGCCAGCCTGGTCTACAAGAGCTAGTTCCGGGACAGGCACCAAAGCTACACTGAAACCCTGTCTCCAAAAACCAAAAACCAAAAAGAAAAAAGAAAAAAAAAAAGAACCCCCCCAAATGCTAAACTTTTAAATGAAAATCAAAAACACTATGTAGGTTTATAAAATTTCAAGGTTAAGAAGATGTGTCATGAAGAGATAAAGAGAAGACACAGGATATGGCTAGTTGGCAAAGCGCTTGTCTAGCCTGCACAAAATCCTGGGTTCCATTCCCATCACCATATATACCAAGGGTCACACACAACTGTAATTCCAACACACTCAGGAGGTAGGGACAAGATGATAAGATGTCCGTAACTCTTTCTTCTCGCTATACTGTGAATTTGAGTATTGTCTGGGATGCATGGGATCCAGAAAGAATGAAAGGAAGAAAGCAAGAAAAGGAGGGAGAAAGAGAGAGAGGAAAACGGGGAGGAAGGAACAGAGAGAGAAAGAAGGGGGAAGGAAGGTTGGACAAGGAAAGAAGGAAGACAGGAAGGAGAGAGGACTGAGGGAGAGAGAATATTAGTCTGGAGGACGGGTTTCATAAAGAGAAACAAAATAGAAACCACAATGTACTGCAATGAATAAAAGTTAATGCCGTACTCTTCCATCTCTACCTCTCCATCAACCCCTTCAGAGACTATCATTCGCCACCCACTGAGGTTCTTCTTTGTATTAGTTTGCTTCTGCGGCTGTGATCAACATTCTGCTCTTAAAGCAACTTGTGGAGGAAAGAGTTTATTAGACTTACAGATTACAGTCCATCACCATGGGAAACCAAGGCAGGAACTCAAGCAGGAACATGGAGACCATGGAATGGGAATTCTCCTTGCTGTTTAAGGAAGAGAAAGTAAACTCTTTGCAACACTCGGGGGATAGGTAAAAACAAAGCATAGCCAAACCTCTGCTTTAGGGAAGCAGCATTCATCCTGAAACTGGAAAGGAGGCAATACAAATGGGACAGGCAAGCTTTAAGGCACTGAATAAAAAGCAAGATCTGAATGGGAGAAAATGAATGCATATCTAGAACGAAAGTAACTCCTCTATACGAGACCATCACAGCTTAGCAACACAATACCCTCCAAAGCTCCACAGCTCTCCTCTCCGGAGCAGACTCCTCAGAGAGATGCCATACCCCACCTCCGACCCAGGATGGACTTAGGCTAGAATCTTCCCGGTAAGACCGGTGCTCACAGATTATTAGAGATGGGTTGATCCGGATATCATAATTAGCCAGTAAGGGCTAGAGCTAATGGGCCAAGCAGTGCTTAAAAGAATACAGTTTCTGTGTAATTACGCCAAAATCTAACGGCGTAAACGAATGCAGACAGATTGTAAAAAAAATATATATCTATAGCTTTAATGTAGAAATAGACTTACAGAACCACCGTTCCTGCAGAGACCAGGAAAGCAGAAGCGATGGCTGGGAGCACGCTGGCCAAATTTATAGGCAGACATTAGCCCGAGGCAAACACGCCCCCTAAGGGGCGGGACTTATCCATACATCTCCCTTTTTGTCTAAATAAGACAGAACCAAACCAAATACAACTATATACAATAACAACAAATAATAAATATAACAAACAATATTGAGAACAAAAGCTTTGCTAAACATTCTATCTCAAGGAGTCCAAATAATGTAGAGAGTAACTACAATTATATAATCTTCAACTCAGTCAAAGATCTGAGAAGGGAATAAACACTACTCAACAAACGAGATATATCCAAAATGTGCAACAATTGACAGAGACAACTGACTACCTGGGCAATCACCCAAAGTCTCGTTTGCAATGTAATGCAATGTAATGCAAAATAATTGTCCAAATGTTTCCTCTTAAGATCAGGCAGTTAAATGAGAGAAGTTGTTACTGGAGGTTTTCAGGTCAAAGTTCCTGCACTGGCAGCCTCAACAAGTTGTACAGAACCCAGCTGTGTATCCTCCATACACTCATTAAAGAAACAAGATGACAACAGACAAGATTTATCTACATTGGAAAGAGGAACAAATAAAGGACCATATAGATCTCCCAAGTTTTCAGGGTATTGACATAAGGTTCAGTTTTAAACAGAGATCAAAAGGGATGTATAATCAAGCTGCAAGCTATACTGTCAATGTGTGGACCCTCCCATCATCTGTCCATCATCTGTCTTGGCGCTGGACTGTCCAGTAGTATGCTTCCAAAGTGGTCTTGATAAGTTGGTAGAATTCTATGGAATCTCTTCCCGGAAGGTAAGTTCCTTCTCTTCCTGGCACCGGGTCTTCAGTCTGTTCCTTCTCCCAGCATGGAATTCCTCGGGAAATAACATTCTCTGAAGCCCATTTCTTCAGTGAGTAGAAGGCAAAGGGCAGAAGTTTCTGTTTAAAATATATTTTCTCCCTCTCCCTGTTGCTGCGGCCAAGAGCCAAGAGAAAATATCACATAACCTATCATCACTCTCAGAAGGATCAAAATTCTAATGAACGCAGAGAGCTTCCACTCCCAGGTACAGTGATAAACGATAGGTCTACCCAACATAAATCAGGGATTATTCATCTGTGTCCTCGGTGTTATTAATCTCCTTTTAAGTACTGTTTTCATCACATTCCACATTTTTGATAAGACACATGTTCATTTAGTTAGAAATATTTTTTTAATTCCTCTGGAGAGTTCTTCTTTGACCTGTACATTATTTTAAAAGTTGTTCTTTTATCCAACAGTAACTGGACTCTCAACCTCCATCCACCCTTTCATTCACAGTTAGCTCAGTTTCACTGTTGTCTTAGGAAGTCACTGTATGATTTTTATTTATTTTAAATTTGCGAGTGTTTAATGGACGGAAAGTGTGGTGTCTCTTGGGGAACATTACATGTGAGCTTGGCTGTCATGTTTACAGTGTTCTTACTTGTTAAATTTCTTTGTAAATGTTACTTACACCGTTTTGATTTGTGGCACTGTTGGGTTCAGCTGTCCTTGCAGATTTTCTGACTGCCGGATCTGTTTGTCTATTTCCAATAGCGTGGCATGAAAGTTTCCAACTGTAATAAAAATTCATCTGTTTGTCTTTGCAGCTTTTCCGGCTTTCCCCTCATATGTTTTGATGTTTTTATTGTTGAATAAAGACGTATTGGAGGCTGTGATGTAGTCATGGTAACTGACCCTTTAATCATAAGAAATAACTCTTTATCTATAATGACTTTCCTTAACATGAAGTCCATCTTCTCTGAAGTCAGGTAACTATACCACGGTGTTTAAGCATGTGACTTATATTTTACTCCCTCTTTATATGGATCATGAATTTTCAGCTAATGACAAAATGAGTCTTCTGTTTATCTCTCTGTGGTCTGGACCACCTGAGCATCTTTAAACACATTGAGCTGGCTGACAT
Organism: Microtus pennsylvanicus; assembly: GCF_037038515.1. Taxonomy (NCBI): domain Eukaryota; kingdom Metazoa; phylum Chordata; class Mammalia; order Rodentia; family Cricetidae; genus Microtus; species Microtus pennsylvanicus. Next base: position 93,599,513 of record NC_134587.1, read on the forward strand.
TTGGAGTGATCACTGCTACACTTCCTTCACATCTTCTACACTTGTTACTGTTTTCTAGTGATCTTTATTCTTTTTTCTTACTTTTGTACAATTCCTGTGTATGTGTGTGTGTTTGTGATTTTAATTTAGGGTTCTCCTATTCTTCATTAGCAAGTTTTACATTTACTGATTGTTTATTTTGTTTTGTTGATGTTGTGTTAATTGAGACAAAGTCTCTATGCAGTTCAACTTTGTCTAGGAGAAGCTGTACAGAATTAAGTGGTCTCAATCTCACAATCCTCCTGCCTCGAAGATTACCGGCATGTGTCAACAATGCCTATATTTTCTTTGTTTTTTTATTTTGTTACACTTTTCTAAATGGCTGCTTTAAAGGAATAAAAATAAAATTATGATTTAGAAATCTACTTTCTAATAAAACTATGCCACTTCAAGGATAATATGGTACTTTATGACAATAAAATAATCTTGATTCCTTTCTCCCATACATTGCATTCTTTGATACTTATATTGTATCAAATCTTTAAATAGATTGTTGACTTTATTGTTTTGAAATAACTGAAATATGGTAGATAAATTATGAATTTAGCTTGGTGGTGGTGGCACATGCCTTTAATCCTGGCACTCAGGAGGCAGAGGTAGGCAGATATCTGTGAGTTAGAGGCCAGCCTGGCCTATAGAGATAGTTCCAGAACAGGTAAGGCTGTCACACAGAGAAATACTGTCTCAAAAACCAAAAGAAAAAAAAAAAGGACTTAAAAGAAATTTTTATTTTACCTTCATGTTTTATTTCATGCTTTTCTTTTTTTAAAAAAAGTTTTTTTTATTTTTGTTTCATGTGTATGATTCACCTGCATGTTTGTGCGCCACCTGCATGCATTCTCATTCCTGCCATTTTGGCCATGTGTTCTCTTTCTTGACTCTCTTGGCCTTCTTGATCCTCTTGTCCCCCTCTCTCCTTTTTGAGTTCTCCTCTCCTCCCCCTCCTCTTCCCTCATCTTCCTCTTCCTCCTTCTAATCTCTTCTCTTCTCTTCCTCTTTTTTTCCCTTCTCTTCCTCTCTTGTTCTCCCCTTTTCCCTCTTTTCTCATGCCCTGGTTCAGTTCACTTGCCATGTCTATTACGTTCTCTCTGCTCTGAACTCTTCCAGATGCCCCTGGTTCCACTCTTCCCTCAGATCTACAATAAAAAACTTCGTCTCAGCCATACCTTAAATCAGTCATATTCTCACTTTATACATCTGGTGACAAAAACCCACATTATACAGGTAGGTTTACCAACAAGATCCTTCCATTTTTCTTCTTCTAAGAAGAAGTCATCTTCACTTTTCATGTCTCTTCTGCAGGGCACAGAGTTGGTGAGTAATTTTTTTTCTCTCACTCTTTCAAATATTTCATCTACTACTTGCAGATAAAGGTTTTGTTGTCTGTAGCATCTTCCGTAATACACACACACACACACACACACACACACACACACACACACACACATGATTTCTGCAATTAGAAAGTGATAGGCCTTCCTATTGTGCTTGGCCTTTCTGTGGTTGTTGATGTTGCATTGTAGACCTTAGTATATAGTGTTCTCTGTGTCTCATGCATACATGGCTGGCTTGGTTTGTGTCATCACTGTGAGGAAATTATCAGTAAATTCTACTTTAAATATTTTTCCTGTTCCTTCTTTTTTTGAAATTATCATTATATATAATTAGATATTCTGTAGTACTGCCACAATTCTTGGATATTCTATTTTGTTTTCTCCCCACCCCCTTCTCTTTCTCTCTCTGGTCATTTTCCTTTGAAGTTCCGCAAATTTCTTTTTAAAATTTGTTTTATTTTTAATGAAAAATAATTACATTATTTCCCCTTCCTCTCTTGCCTCCAACCCTTTCCATATCATCCTCCCTCAAACTGATGTCCTCCTTTTTAAAGATGTGTGTGTGTGTATTAAAGAAATATATGAATTCAGCCTAATGAGTTCATTTTGCTTTGATTGGACGTATACGTTTTAAAGGTTGACAGCTCGGTATTGATTAACTTCAGGACTCATCCCTAGAGAAGACTAATTCTCCCTCTATCAGAAGTCATTAATTGCCTGTAATTGTTCATCTAGGGGTGGAGACCCATTTGCACTGGGATACCAATTGGTGATGCCATTGTTTGGGTCTGATTTATGCAGCCATACTGTTGAGGTATCATGGATGTAGTTTTTCTGTTATTTCTAAGAAACAAAATCTCACAGAGGACTTTCTGGTCCCTGTCTTTCTGACCCATCTTGCATGATGTTGCCCAAGCCTTACTTGCAGATGTTGCGTTATAGATACGTTAATTTCTTTGGGAAGCTCACAAATCTGTTCTGTACATTTTGTCCAGTTGTGGTTTTCTGTAATGGCCTCCACCTGCTGCAAAGTGATGCTTCTCTGATGAGGGGTGAGACTACAGTTACTGTGGGTATAAAGATAAGTATTTAGACAGCAGTTTGGGATTATACTTAATAGTGAGTTCTCATTCCACTGAGTCTTCTTTGAAATCCAAGAATTTTATCTCTATATATAACTTATTGATTGATGTTCAAGGCATTCTTCAATACCATTATAATATTAATCCACAGCATTTGTATTTATCTTTGTATTGTATTTCTATACATATACAAAATTTAAATGTTTGTATTTATATACAAATAACAATTTTTATTGATTTTAGTTAAATTTTATCTCTGTTTAGAGTGTCTACAGATTTGTATACTGTTCACTACATACATAGAACCATTTACACAGACATTATATTACCTGAGCTTACTAGTCTGATTATTCCAGCCTCCTTGGTATAGCAGGGTCTGGTACTAATTAATGCTTACTTTTCTCTTCAAACTGTGTTTGTTTCCTTCCTTTGTAATTGTTTCATGAGAGCTGGATATGATGTAGTAGGTAAAGAGACCTATAAATAGGTCTTTACAATACCATTGTAGAGTGTGTGGGGAGAAACAGCTACAGTCCTATAATTAGATCTTACAATACCACTATACGGTGTGTGCAAAGAAGCATTCTACAGTCCTAATATTAGATCATGGTGTTTTAAGGACTCGGGCTTTGTACTATTTTGCAAGTATCTCCCAACTGTTTGTGAAGTTTGGTTTTGCTGTTACACTTTTTGTTTCTATTGTTCTTGTTTGTTTGGAGTTTCAGTTTTCCATCCCTTTAGGTGGTACTGGACAGTAACCGTGGACTAGAGCTGGGCATTTCCTTTCCCTTGAGTCAGTTATGCTCTAATTAAACCCTTGCAGTTAGAGTCTCCTTAGTTTTTCCGGATCACTGACCTTGCTAAAAACAGCTCTGGTATAACTCAAAGTGGTTACTCCCCCAACCCCTGCTATATATATATGTGTGTGTGTGTGTGTGTGTGTGTGTGTGTGTGTACAAATGCATATATATGTGTATATATTGTATATGTATACATATATTCACTTTGTGCTGTTCTATCATATCATATCATGATACTTTGAGAACTTGCTAGAATCATGGAGCTAAAACTCAAAAGCCTGGGAATCTCCAGACTTACCCATTAGCAAGCTATCAATTACTATTTAGATTTTTTTTCCAAAGGCTTTTCTCCCCTTTGCGTATTGCCTCACAGGCTTCTGCTCCCAGTAGTAGTGAACATTTATATTTACCCATCACTTTGTCTTGGAAACTTTGGGAACTGTGCTCTTTCTCTATCTCATCATGTCAACTTTGCCCTGAGAAAAGTGGTTGCTTCTTCAGTATATTTGCTCCTTACTTGTTTCTAGGAAGGAAATGACTTCCCAGCTCTTTCCATGATGGACTAAAAGCCTTGTCGTTCACTTTCTACAGCTTTCTCCTTAACCTCCACGTAGTCAATCACCTGGCGACTTAAGCACCCTAACCTGTCGTATGTCTTAACATTCTTGGAATAATGGGCAATGGGTATCATGTGCCATTCTAAGCACTAAGTCAGTGCTTCCTAGGGATCTTTCTTTTTCTCTTTTTTCCTTTTTATTTTTAGAATCAAAAATATGTAAAGGTATTATTGTTAATAATTGATACCCAAGTACTGCTTTAAATTTCGGAAGAGAGCAGAATGCAGGCATCTGTATTTTCTTCATTTTTAATTTATTTATCTTATTATTTTATGTGTATGAGTGCTTTTCCTGCATGTATGTTTATGTACCATATTCATGCAGTGTACAAGAAGGCCAGAAGAGGGAGGTGAACCCCTTAAGAGTGGAGTACAGACGGTTGTGGACAGACACATGGGTGCTGGAAATTGAACCCATTCTCTGGGAGAGTAATCAGTGCTCTTTGCTGCTAAGCCATCTCTTCAGTCAGCCTACTTCTCTCCTTTTTAATAACCTGAAATTTAGTGCCAATTACTTTCCACTAGCATACTATAGAGCACTTCTGAGTAGCAGTAAGTCCTCTCTCATTGTAAATACTCTTCACACTCACCCACTTCTTTCTTTGTTTTAACCAATGATATGAAAACTTAGTACATTTTAATGTGCATTTTTGAACTTTTGAATTGATGCCTTTTGTTCACTTTTCTCATTTACAATTTACATCTATTTCTTTCATAACAGCCAGAATAATTAATGTGAAACCTAAATCATACCATGCTACTTTATCACCCAGTGACCTTTCAGCATGAAATCCCAATGGCAGTTAAATGATAGCTCATTCTTAGAATTAGATCATTGAACTGATAGCAACAGCCACATTCTTTTCTAACTATGGACATGGAGTCTCAGATTTTAATGGAGATTGCATTGAATCTGTAGGTTGCTTTTGGTAAGATGGCCATTTTTTACTATGCTTATCCTACTGATCCATGAGTAGTGGGATCTTTCCATCTTCTGACGTCTTCTTCAACTTCTTTCTTCAAAGACTTAAAGTTCTTGTCATACAAGTCTTTCACATGCTTGGTTAGAATTACACCAAGATATTTTATATTATTTGACGTTATTGTAAAGGGTGTAGATTTTCGATTTCTTTCTCATCTCTACCAACCTGAAGAAAATTTATGTCTAAGTGGATCAAATACCTTGACATAAATCCAGATACACTAAACATGATAGAAGAGAAAGTGGGAAATAGTCTCATTCACATTGGCACAGGAGATACTTCCTGAACAGAACACCAATAACACAGGCACTAAGATCGACAATTAATAAATGGGGCCTCATGAGACTGAAAAACTTCTGTAAGGCAAAGGACACTATCAAAAGGACAAAACAACAACCTATAGAATGGGAAAAGATCTTCACGAACCACATACCCAACAGTGGGCTAATTTCCAAAACATATAAAGAACTCAAGAAACTAGACATCAAAAAATAAAAAAACAATAATCCTATTAAAAATGAGATATAGATCTAAACAGAAGAATTTCAAATGGCCTAGAAACACTTAAAGAAATATTCAACATCCTTAGCCATTAGGGAACTCAAATCAAAACAACTCTGAGATTCTATCTTACACTTATATGAAGATCTAAGACTAAAAAAACAAATGATAATTCATGCTGAAGAAAATGTGGAGCAAGGGGAACATTCTTCCATTGCTGGTGGGAGTGCAAACTTGTACAGTCACTTTGGAAGTCAATATGGCAGTTTCTCAGAAAACTGGGAATCAATCTACCCTAAGAGCCAACTATACTAATCTTGGGCATATACCCAAAGGATGTTCAACCATACTCATACTACAAGAACATTTGCTTAACTATATTTATGGAAGCTTTGTTTGCAATAGCCAGAACCTGAAAACAACCTATATGATCCTCAACCAATGAAGAGATAAAGAAAATATGGTATATTTACACAATGGAGTATTACTTAACTCTTAAAAAGAATGACACCAAGAAATTCGAAGGCAAATGGATAGAGCTTAAAAAAAAATCATCCTGAGCAAGGTAACCCAGACCCAGAAAGACAAATATGGTATCTGCCATCTCATAAGTTAATAGTCGTTGTAAAATAAAGGATAAATGTGCTACAATTCACAGATCCAGAGAGACTAGGTAACAAGGAGATTTTACGGAAGGCCTCCCGGACCTCCCTGGGAAGGGGAATAAAAGATATTTGTTAGTGGGCTGAGGGCAGGCGGGGATGGGAACAGGAGTGATCGGATTGGAAGGGGCATGGTGGGAGAAAACTGAAAGATACTGCTGAAAAGTGGGAAGGGGAGCACAAGGGAATCTCCCAGGAAAAAGTATACCCAGGCTAAACTCCTAGCAATAGTGGATATGAAGCCTGGACTGCCCATCTCCCTATAACTAGATTGGTGCCTAGCTGAATTGTCATCAGAGAGGCATCATCCAGCAACTGATGAAAACAATTGTGGATCCACAGCCAAACACTAGGCACAGTCTAGGGAATCCTTCAAAAGAAGGAGAGAAAAGATTGTAGGAGCTTGAAAGGTCAAGGACATCAGAAGAAAACTCAGAATCAACTGACTTGGACCTCATAGGGACTGAAAGGAATACCGGGGAGCCTGCCTGGGACTATCCTAGCCATTCTACATATGTTACAGTTGTATAGCTTGTTCCTTTTTTGGGACTCCTAACAGTGGGAACAGGGACTGTCTTCGACTCTTTTACTGATCTTTGGGACCCTACTCCTCATCCTGGGTCACCTTGCCTTCCTTAATTCATGGGGAGGTGCTTAGTCTTACAGCAACTTGATATGCCATATTTTATTGATACTCTGCCCTTTCCTAGACAGAAATGGAAGAGGAGTGGGATGGGGGTAGAAATAGATGGCAATTGTGGAGAGGAACTGGGAGGAGTGGAGGGAGGGGAAACTGAGGCCAGTTATTAAAATGAATAAATTAATTTGTTTTAAAAAATGAACATGTTTCTCTTCCATTTGAATTTGACAAGTATACAGATGTAGAATTTTTCTCGGGCTCCTATATGATTCTAATTTTGAAATTTTGGAATTGAAAAGAAAATAACTGCAAAACTTACATGTTTTGTGTATATTCCATCAAATGTGGTATTATGGACTTTAAGACTTGGCTTTCAGAAGAATTTCATTGTAATCTATAGGACTTTTGCATAAGGTAACCTAGTAATTATTACAGCTTTATAGCAGACATAAATGTTCTATATCCATTCTCATTTTTGAATCACATTAGTACAGATGAAAGCATTGTTTGCTCTTCACAAGAAAAATAAATGCTCAAGAAGATGACCAAACTTGACTTTAGTTCACATTAAAATGAGCGCAACTCTGATTCCAAACTAAGTAACCTCAAACCTGCATATTTAGCTACTAATTCTTTAAAATCAGTCGGGATGAGAAAAGCAGTCTTTAGAAATGGGGTAAAGTGCTCGCCCCCTCACTCACCACACTCACTGGATTCTGAGTCTGCCTCCTGGCGGTAAGAGTGGGAAGGCCTGTCTGAGAGTCAGCCCCACTCTCTAATGATCTGCTTCCCGTGGCTTCAGAGAACAATAGAGCTGTGAACCGCATTTCTAGTTCTTGTATGCTCTTCTGGGTTACCTGAAGCTCCTGGCTTCTTTCGGCAACAGACGGAGAAAACATCCGTGTGGTCTTGAAGATTGTGGGCCTTCCCTAGCTTCTAGGAAACGAGAGGGTTTTTTGATATGGAAGAGAGAGTGCTGAGCTATGTGATTCCGGAGCAGGTTTCCTGCATTTCTTCTTTGGGTTGTTGGGGTGGAGCCATAATCAAGGAGTTATTTTCTACACTTTGTTAGATAGACTCCCAGTGGTATCCATCCATCTGAAAAGCTCATCCTTGTAAGCTGTGTGTCTGGGTCCTGAACAACATGTTGTGCTTGACAGAGCCCTGGGGAATACTAGCTTAGCCACAACAGTACATTTGTGGGGCTTGTTGTTAATGATTCTGCGTAAGCGTACACCCGGTCCAGAATCAGAAGAAACACAGTGGAGGCGAAATGTGGACGAGATCTCCTATGTGCAGATTCCACGGATCAAGGAACCCTTCACTGTGGCAGAACTCACAAGATAAAATTTGCCAGTGTCCTCGTTACAGAAAGGCTTCATGAAAATAGAATAAACACAGGGAATCTCTCTGACATAAATCTTTGACTTTAGAAAACTCTGGACAGTTAACAGTGGTGAAAGCCCTCCTCCCATGTTGCGTGTAAGGGCTTGAGAAGAAGGAGCCCTTGTGAGGGAACTGTGTACCGACCTGAACTGCGCACGACACCCACAATGAAGAAACAGAGGGGAGTTCTCGGTCACCAGAGGCTTTAAGGAACTGTGTAGTAATTTGACGTGAGAAAGATAAGACTTTAGTGATATGATCTGGAAGGGCTGCGTCATAGTAGGGAAACCGCATTCCCGCAAGCATGGCCACAGGTGTGCCATGATTTGTGGCTAGCTGTCACAAGAAGGCTCACTTCGTACTGGTGCCTTCCCTGGATCAGACATCATTGTCAAAGCAAAATGAGATTTCGTCTGCTCCTGTGATGACCTCAATGATATTCTGGGACAGCCAAAAGAATGAGAGAGAAAGTATTTTTATTGTTTGCAGGTAGTGCTTTATGGCTTCCCTAAGCCAATCATAGTGGAGTCAGCCCAGAGGTAGCAAACATTCTGTTTTCTAAACAAATATTAGCTTTAAGTTTTCTCTTAAAGCTTTATTGAAGTATAACTAATAAGCTGATGAAGTATATCTAATGTGTGAAACTGGGCTAGCTTGGATACATGCTACATCTAAACCTATGAAACCATTATAATCATTCTAAGGAACATGAGCCCTATTATTGTATTCACCTGTTATGTTTTATAATCTTCCTGTGTTCTCACAAGCCCTTCAGGCAACCAATAAGCTATTTATTATTTCTAAGTAAGTTATTTCCCATTTTCTAGGCGATCATCTTTTAAAAATTATTCTGATTTTTAAATGTGGCTCATAGAAATATTTTCATTCTTTTAATTAGTATTCTGCTGATGTCACAGGAATATGTGACAGTATTCCTGGGGAGAAATAAACAGACTATTCACCCTCGATAGTAAAACAACAATAGATCGAAGTAAGAATATCACCAAACTTCAACTGGGTGGGGCAATGACTTTTATCTTTTATTGCGATTAACTTACAGGAATGTGCATGAGGGATTTCGTACAGGAGTAGAAATGATTCAAAAATAGCTGTAACACCAAAATCTCACTTAAACATCAATGAGAACTCACAAAAGCTGCAACCTGGAATACACTGAACAATCCACAGGCAGCTTATAGATTGGAGATTGTCTCTGGCATCTCAGGGTAGCTTCTTCCAGGTAACTCAGCTGCCTGTATCTGTATCGGTATTGGTATCAGTATCGGTATCTGTATATGTATGTATACGTATATGCTTGGGGAGGGAGGAGCCTAGTCTATCTCATCAGTTTCGGGGACTTCCTGAAGACTTTGACTTGTTTGTGCCTGAGATTAAGGAAATCTCCAGCATCATAGAATTCACCTCACTTTATAACATCTTTTATTCTAATCGCTTACCTCCAAGAAGCCTTAGAGGAAATCACTACACAACATCTGTAGGAATACATACTGTTTTCCCAATTATCTGCTAATGGATATTTGTTCTATTTTAGCTTTGTGTCTATTACACAAAGACAAAGACTTGTATGTTAATGATATTCAGTGTAATGTTTTAGTATACTCTTATGCTTTTGAAACAAATGTTTCTCTTGTTCTAGTGAATCTATCCTTATTAACATATAACATTATTAATATAAGGAAATAGAAAGGCATATATTATGAAGCTCCAGGACTCTTCCCAAGTCTTTTATCATCATCTATAATTTCCGTGCCAGGAGCTTTTATTTCTTCCTCCAGAATACTAACTAGCAGTGTATTTATAATATCGACATTATGCCATTAAATGGACAATACATTAACATGTATTTCTAAGATGTAAGTGCCCTTCCACAACTCTAATGAATACCACATGAAAAAATGCAAATGTTAAAGAGTGGATGTAGTAAACAAGCTGACAATTGACTAGGCACATTTTATGTGCAATGAACATATAAAATGTAACCAGTCTCACTAGCAATAAAGATTCAAATATGAACAACCATTTAATTGTATTACCTACATTTGGAAAAGATTTAAAAGCGTGACACCCTTAGGCAGAGAGACAGAGGATTCTCTCCAGCTATTTGGTAGGTAGAAGAGAAAGGTAAGTCTCCAAATAAAAATCACTGCAGAGGTATGAGCCTTTATAGAATACTAGCTTATCGAGATTTTGGCATTCTCTTTCCATGGACTAATACTATTATTTAAAGTAATCTGGGTCTGAAAAAACATGGGATAAAACCAGACTCGCTGAACATAACAAACAATGAGGACTACTGAGAACTCAAGAACAATGGCAATGGGTTTTTGATCCTACTGCACATACTGGCTTTGTGGGAGCCTAGGCAGTTTGGATGCTCACCTTACTAGACCTGGATAAAGGTGGGTGATCCTTGGACTTCCCACAGAGCAGGGAACCCTGATTGCTCTTTGGGCTGATGAGGGAGGGGGACTTGATAGGGGGAGGGGGAGGGAAATGGGAGGCGGTGGCGGGGAGGAGGCAGAAATGTTTAATTAATAAATAAATTAAAAAATAAAATAAAGTAATTCTGTGACCAAGATAGCAAATTACTTGTAAAGTCATAGACAAATTAAAACAAATTTCATAAATAACTTTCCTTACCATGAACAAAAATAATAGAATTCACCATAAACATGTGTTTAAACATAGATTAAATTAATTATTAACAGACACAAGGAAAATTTATTTGTATTTAAATGTGAAACTTTGTTTCAAATTGTTAGTGAAGTCATATACTTTTGTTGTATTTTGACAATTGAATTGCAAACAAATCAATATGTTAATTATGTTTTATATAGAATGATCATCCAGATAAAACAAAAATATTAAAAATGGTGTTTGCAAAAGTACAGTAAACTTACTAACATTATTATCTGATGATAAGTATCTATAGCAGGGAGGAGAAAGAAATTAATTTTTTTATTCTACAACTATTATGTTAAACCTTTGTCCTCTTAAGTTTAAATTTGATAATTATCCTGAGTTTATATAAGAGACTATGCTGTTAGCAGGCCCAAAATATTCCGGGATGATAGAATATTATATTGGCAATTTTTGTTTGAATGTCCCTAAAGAAAACAGTTCTTGGACACCTGGGAACGCATCTAGAGCCAAGACTCTTGCCAACCCTAAAATGGCTCCCTAAATTAAGATATCTTCTTTTCTGCTCCCATATCCACCCTTCCTCCATCTCAACCATCGCTTTCCCCCAAGGTCTCCCCAATCCTCCCCTTCTCCCTTCTCTCTTCCCATCTCCCCTTACCCTCACTCCACCCCCACCCCCGTGTTCCCAATTTTTGCCCGGAGATCTTGTCTACTTCCAATATCCAGGATGATAAATATATGTTTTTCTTTGGGTTCACCTTCTTATTTAGCTTCTCTAGGATCACGAATTATAAGGATATGTCCCCAGCTAGGTCCTTGGGCAGCAGAGGAGAGGGCGCCTGATCTGGCCTTGTCCCATAGCCACACTGATGAATATCTTGCATATCACCATAGAACCTTCATCCGGCAATGGATGGAGTTAGAGACAGAGACCCACATTGGAGCAGTGAACTGATCTCCCAAGGTCCAGATGAAGAGCAGAAGGAGGGAGAACATGAGCAAGGAAGTCAGGACAGCGAGGGTTGTGTCTACTCACTGAGACAGTGTGACTGATCTAATAGGAGTTCACAAAGGCCAGCTGGACTGGGACTGAATGGGCATGTGATCAAAATGGACTCTCTGAGCGTGGCTGACAATGAGGGCTGACTGAGAAGCCAATGATAATGGCACTGCTTTTAATTCTACTGCATGTACTGGCTTTTTGGGAGCCTAGTCTGTTTGGATGCTCACCTTCCTAGACCTGGATGAAGGGGGAAGGGCCTTGGACTTCCCACAGGGCAGGGCACCCTGAATTCTCTTAGGACTGGAGAGGGGGGAAGGGGAGTGGGGAGGAATGGGAGGGAAATGGGAGGATGGAAGGAGGTGGAAACTTTTAATAAATAAATAAATTTAAAAAAGAAAACAATTATTTGTGTTATTTTTAAAATATTTCTATAACTTTGAAATTATTACCAAAAAAAGCAGTTTAAATTTTGTTTAAACAGGAAACTGTAATACAACCACAGTGGGTTATCCACACAAAGACATGGAAATGAGAGGAAGATGTGAGCTTCCGTGGAAGAAAGAATAAGGTGTGGAATGAGTAAAATTTGTTAGAAAATATATTACAGTGTCAATCAATTTAAAAGAAAATAACTAAAAATATTTTAGCAAGTGAATTCATAAATTGCATCTGTCTCATTACTGCTTGCCAGCGCAATCCAGACGGCATTTCTCGGCAGTTGACAGTTTTATTCATAATGGCCTCGTGTCTTTTCAGCTCCATCTCTTGTTGGTATGCTTTCATTTCCAAAGACTGGACAAACTCAACATTTCATTGAATCAAGTATCTTTTATATCGTGTAAATTCATTATGAATCAATTCATTATACTGAATATTCATTAGGCACCAATTTTTCCAACCTTGTATCTTCAAAGGAAAATGTGAAATTTTTTTAGACAATAAAAAAAGGATACTAAAAACAAAATTTTCATTGACTTTGTGCATTTTACTGAGGATTTACATTTTTAAAGAGAGAGCTTATGAATAATGGAACCCATGGCATGTGACCATGGGCAAATACACTTGCCATTTCTAATGTAATTGTGTGTGAATGAAATTCATTGATATTTGTTGTTTTGGTGACCCAGATTCACTAGAATTTTTTACAGAGGCATGGATAAGGGCTTGTTTACAGTTTCAAGGGCACTAGTAGCTACATCACTGAAGAAAATGTCTCTTGATCTTCTGTCAACCATTAACTAGATATAAATCTTCATTAGAAATGAAACCCCTTCCAGTTCCATGACAGGGTGCTGATATTCCCTAACTTTTGTGTACCTTGTACTTACAGCAGAGCTGTTGTGAGTTCAATATGTCATGACAAGAATCCAACATTCTAGAAGTCACCATTTTATTTTGTCCCTTTTCCCAACTCTTACATTTTTTTTGCACCCTTATTCTACTCTGTTCGTTGAATCTTGAGGGGGTGGTACCAATGTTGTATTTATGGCTGAGCATTCAATACTCATTTATTCTCTCTATGTTGACCAGTTGAGAATCTCTGTCACCAATGGCCAATGAGAAAAGCAGCTTTTCTGATCAAAACTAACAGCACCTACCACTAATATATGGCCACAAGCTTTGGTGTTTAAAGGGCAGTTTAGCTGCCATAGGACATTTTAGTAAAAAACAGTGGCCTCAACCACTAGAGTCTATGGTCTTCACAGCCATGAATTATTGACTGAGTACCAGATGTGAATTGCTTCTTGTGAAATAACCATCCAATAAAATTGGTTGGTTTCCACCATGACAGACTTGCTGCTATTGAGTCAACAAGATCATTTCATCTAGCTGGCTGGTAATGCTTTGCACAGGGTCCATCATTCAACAAAACTGTCAATGACAATTCTCCCAGCGGCCTGCATAGCACCTACCAATGCTGTGAGGGCTTTGTCAGCAGGCAGGAAACTTCCATTCTTACTCCTTCCAGAGTCTCTGCTCAAGTTTTCACAGCTTCCGTTTGAAAAGATCAGTACCAGTTCTGGGATTTCTTTAACAAATAGGAATATTGAGGTGCTCAGTGTACAAAATAGTTCATCCTTAGTATGAGACTTTACCAGAGTTTGTACCATGCCTTTTTTTTAACTCATTCAATTCATGGGCTTTCAATTCACACTGAAGTCAAGTATTTCTCACATGTTTTGTTCTTTGTCATAAAGATATAAAAATATACCACCCTAATTACTAAGACCTTTCTTTTTTATTTTTATTATTTTATTATTATTATTATTATTATTACAAATTTTCAACTTCTCCCCTCCTCCCATTCTCCCTCCCCCTCTCTCTTCAGTGCAAAGAGCAGTCAGGGTTCCTTGCCCTGTGGGAAGTCCAAGGTCCTTCCCCCTCCATCCAGGTCTAGGAAGGTGAGGATCCAAACAGACTAGGTTCTCACAAAGCCTTACTAAGACCTTTCAGTCTGTGCTGGCTCTACTCACTGTCAGCAGATTAACTCTTTAAAATTTACCATCTGTATTTCTAAAATCCCTGTCATCGAGCACTGCATCTTAACTATAAGTGCAATCATTAGATAATGAATATTAGAACATTGGTAAAACCTCAGACACACATCATTACAGTGCAGTGTTACAGTGCAGGTGAAGGTGCTTTCACAATGACCACCTCTGCTGTTGACTAAGGGTGTGAGGTCACATAGTTTACCAAATATCTCTGCTCCTCACTTTCATAATAATGAAATAGCTATCCGTCCTCATAGACACATATCGTTCGTGCTTTAGAGAATAAGTGAGATCATGCATAACTCTCCAAATATAATTCCTATTACAAATAGGAATAAGTGACCACTTAATATATATTAGCCTACCCTAATGTAGGATTTCTGAGTAACTGAATTACTGTAGATCTCATTGTTTTCTTTATGTACATAACTATGTGAGATAAAGAGAACTTCCCAGAAAAGTTGATCTAGATTTTAGATCAATTTTAATAACTCTTGCAAGAAAAGAACTGAATTAATAATTGTTTTAATATACTTATCTATAAAGTAATTGAGAGAGATTGCAATTAGGGATGTCACCACTGAAATTAAAGTTCTTAAACATCCCTTTGTCCAGCTCTGTTTGATGGCAAATAATTGGCATCTATGATAGCAAAAAAATGAATCACTCTCCAGTAACAGGTTTCCTAAACGGTTTTAGCTATCAGAGATAATTCTTGAAATCTTCATTTCAAAAATAACAAACACAATGTTTACATTATCTACCAGAAATCAACAATGACTCGGAAATATTAATACGATACCAAATAAGCCTATTAGCACATTCTTTTGAGTAAGTGTACTTACCTGTCACTCTCCTTCCATCATCAGTTATGACAAAATTTGTACAGAACATCTAAGTAGGATGTGCCAAAAGCAATCGTGTCTTACAGAGAGGAAGAAAAGCTTGTGCAAGACAAGGAACTTGCATCGTTGGAACAGATATACTTGTAAAGTAAAAAGAGCTCTATAGGAGAAACTGGATTGTGAGCTTCCACATCAGATTGTTTGTATGGGAGGAGAAACATTGTGGTGAACTAATGAGGAAGCAAGCAGATTCCTTGTCCTTTGGCACTATTCAGATCTGGCCTACAGACCAAACAAAACAGATGAGATCAACTTCAATCAGTCTAGTTAAGGAAAAAGAATGTTTAGCAAAATTATGAAATACTCTTTTCACCAATAAAACTACACAAAACTGACAGTGGGTGACTAAGAAAATACTATTATGTGACTACCAATCGATTTGCCCACAATGATTGTATAGTTAGACATGTGGTTTGTGGAGTGTGCTTCAGAGCAGCTGGGACTCATTCCATAGCCACACAAAAAGGTGCTGTGCAGGAAATTCTGACATCTCACCCCTTTCTCCCTCCCTTCCTTCCTTCCATCCTTCCCTCGCTCTTTCTTTCCTTCCTTCCTTTCTCCATCCCTCTTTCTCTCCCCCTCCCACCCTCCCTCCCATTCTTTCTTCTACCCTTTCCTTGTTCCTTCCTTCTTTCCTTCCACCCTTTCCTCCCTCTTTCTTTGCTTCCTTCCCCCTTCCCTCATCCTTTTTTCCTTCCTTCCTTCCTTCCTTCCTTCCACCCTTCCCTTCCTCTTTCTTTTTTCCTTCCCACTGTTTGCTTTTTCCCTCGTCTTTTCTTCCACTCCACCCTCCCTTTCCTCTGCCTTTTTTCTCTTCATTTCCTCATTGTCTAAGTCTAAGTCTCTCTCTTGTCCATTCTACATTTACAAGACGCCTAAGGTTACTGACATAGTTAAAATCTGTAGGACTCAGCAGGGATTTGTCTATCATTAACGTAAGTTTAGTTTTTACAATACAAAGTATGTTTCCACCTTTATAGTTTCAAAAGACTTTGGGGGCTAGAAGTTTAATTGTGACAGAGTGCTTAGCTAGAAAGCTCGAGGCCCTGCTCTGAATACTCTGTACCACAATTCATACAGACATGAAACTGACCACAGTTAGACAAACAATTCAACAGCAGAGTAAACGTACAATCAAGCCAGTGTATTTACAATAAAACCCCCCCAAAGACAACTTCAATGCCAAGATTCATTTGAATTATTTTGAGTTATTTTAATGTACATATGTGTTTTTAAGCTTGAAACATTTTAAGTTTTTTTTTTAAAAATAATCTCCACAAATATTTTTAGCGCGGCCTCCTCAATAAGTGGCTCTTGTAAGGCATGAAGCAAAGGAAAGGATAACAGGCAGTTTTGATTAAAGATAGCTTCAAAAGCTTCAGCCTGTTCCAAGCCCAATGACAGAATACGCACAACATGTACCAAATAGACTTTAAAACACATTTCACTAGCATTGCTTGTCATTAAATCACCTTGAAAACAAGTCAGTTCCAAAGACAGAAATGTGTAAATTCTTCGTTGTCTTAACGGCAAATCTGTTTGTCTCCTCTTGAGAAAACAAGAAAAGTGTGTCGTGACTTCATAAACCTCTGGTCTACAGAAAAGGCTGCAGAGAAGGCTCAGGTTCCTCACATTCTATTGCATAACAGTTTCCTCTGAGATTGAAATGATCCCACATTACAGGGAAGCTCCTTAAACCAGAGCATAAACAACTGAAAATCGCTTTGGGAAGGCCCTGAAACTGACCGGGTTCACTTAGGCCCTTTCCAGGGAGTAGGCAACCCAAACTGCTGAGAGTCACTCTCGGACGAACCAAGCAGCAAAGATGACTCTGAGAAGTGTTTTGGGTCACTTGGAAAGAACGCTCTCTAACCCGTTGAGCTGCCTGAAGGCTATGCAGGGTGCCCCGGGTTCCCAGCTTTTGTGCTCACTCCTTCAGGGGTGGGCTTTGGTGATGATGCAGGTGTCTCTGAGTTATTTCTGCTTCTTTAAGTGATCCTTCACCAAGGTACTGTAAACAACCCCGATAAAGCTCATTGGCTCATCAAGTTGGATTTGGGTGGTATCCATACTTTGGTTGGTTGCAGACTCCCTATCTGGGGTGAGTAGATGTGCATACTGTGTCTCCCCAAGAAAAGTCATTACACAACATAGATGTAAATATTACTTATTGCATTCAGTGTTATTTGATACAACAAACAGACATACATTATAAACTGCATCACCTGCCATATATTTCTCTAATGGTTCAACTATGTTGTTCTAAGTCTGCATGGATCCCCATCAGCATTTCCAGGTCAGGGTGTGTGTGATGAACGGAATGGCAGGTGCAAACCACAGCAACCTGAGTTCTAAGCTCTACCCTTCTCAGTCCTCTCATCCCTCCTGTTCACCCCGCTCCTTGTCCGCCGTAGCAAAGACTTAAAATCCTCTGCCGTGCGAATCATGCATCACCAGACATGGAATAGAGATGAAACAGAGACCAAAGAAGGCAAGATGATGTCAGTGGGAAGATAATGTGATCCAGTGCCGCACAAGTGAGCAAGCAAAGTTTGGTTTTGTGAATGTCAGACAGCTCATTCTTCTGAACTTATGCTACAGTGAATTCCCAGAATGCCAAGTTACAGCTCCTGAGAGCTTCAGGATCTAAGTGTCTTTTGTGTGTTCTAAATTTTCAAACCAAAAATGTATTTGAGGGCCTTAATTATAATTTTTAAATACTTCATTTGTGAATTTCATACCTTCAAAATCCAAAGAATTAATGAAAGGTAGAAACAAGCTTCAAGAAGTTGCTTCAAAGTCTAGGCAATTGGATACTGAAAGTCATCTTCTCTATCACCAGGTATCACAGTGTGGTGGTTTGAAAGAAAATGGCCTCCAAAGAGAGTGATACCATTAGGAGGCATGGCTTTGTTGGAGCCTTGTTTGTGCCTTCACTGGAGAAAGAGTGTCACTGTGGAGGAAGGCTTTGAGGTCTCAAGACACACCCAGTATCTGAGTTCACTTCCTGTTACTTGTAAGATGTTGAACTGAAAGCTCCTTCTCCAGCACCATGTCTGCCTGAATGCCTCACCATGATGATAATGGACTAAACCTCTCAAACTGTTAGCTTCTACCTCAAGTAAATGTTGTCCTTTATAACATTAACCATGACTAGAAACCCTAACTAAGACACAGAGCAAGGATGGCATTTACATCTGCTGGAAAAAACATGTCAAATTATTAATAACCTATCAACAACATAGTCATATTCTGGACTCTTAACCTTCCTTCCATGTAAGTTTTGGCTGTTCAGTTGAGCAGGCTGAGCCATAGGTTGGTTTTGCTAGAACCTTCACAGATCCTCCCATCTGATAAGGGCTCCTGCACGCCCTCCAAATAAATGAAGACACTGTTTCTACCGCGCATAAGAAGGTCTGAAAGCGATACATGCCATCCCTTCAGTGTGGAAAACATGCCTTTCTTTTTCCTCGCCATTCTGTCAAATTTGAAAAGACTAATGTGATTATGTATTTCTGACCAAGAGAGTTGAATTGCCAAACAGAAAAAGTGCCAATCCAAATAGATTTTTTCTAGGACACTGCCCAACAGTTCAAAAGGAATAAATTACTTCCCAAAGCCAAACACAAAGAAGTTGCCTTCCTTGGATTTAAAAGGCAAATGCACAGGCTTACTGTATTATACACAACACACTGTTTTCATTACTGTGAAAAGTACAGTGAACTCAAAAGCAGGAAGTGCAGATGTGAGGGGCTGACGTTCCTCCCTTGCCTCTGTCCTGTCAAGTCAGGTTTTGTGGTTGCCACCATGTTGGCGTCTCCCCTTACTGTACATTTCACAGCGATGCAACTGAGTATATGAGTTTCTCTGCTTCCTTTACCCTGACAGCAGTTCCTTCCCCAAAGCCACCACCATAAACTTGTAAACAACCAAATATGAGAAAGCTCTCCAGCTTTAAAAGTGATCTTCAGCTGTTTGTGGATAAAAATCTGAAATCGATTTTCTTGGCTTACACTACTAGACTTAGCATTCTCCAGCATCATCTTCTGCCATTCCCTCAACTTCCATCAACATCTCAATATTCTCCCACTCTCTCCAGCACTGTAGGCTTCCACTTCTGTTTGTACTACCCCTTCTCTGACTTTCCTAACATATGTATTACTCATCTTTCCAGTTGGAGAACAAATAACACTTCAGAGGAGACCTGCCTCTCCTGCCTCACTGGATTGAGCTCTCCTACACAAACCCTCATGACAAGCACATGCTATACTAAATTGTGGCTGCTACTGAGTCATTGTTTGCAACAGATAGTCAGTTAGTATGGGAACACAGGTAAAAGAAATTTACTCAAGGTTACTTATAGGAGGTAGATTTCTTTTTCTCTTGCTTCCTGTCAATATATTGCCACCCTACAACTCCTGGATAGGGGTAACTTTGATCACTCAGTTTTTCTTCTGTCTCCCCAACCCTCTGGTTCTTACTATTTGTAGAATTATGAATTTTTTTGTTACTTTCAAACCATAAGACTGGTTTAATCATTAATGAGACTATGAAGTTTCCCAATACATATTTGAGTTATTAAACAGACTTCTATTTCCAGATTGGAATGTGAGGAATTTTGTGCCTGCTACCACCACACTTGAAGCCTAAATCCCAAAAACATAGAACCTGAGTATAGATAAAGATGGGACTTTTATTTGTTTTCTTAATAAAATGATTTATTAATTCTTTGAGAATATCCATACAAAGTATTTTAATTATATTCATATCCCATTTCTTCCTGTAATTCAGATCCAGATTCCCAGATCCAACTTCACCTCCCTAATCCCTAATTTTGTGTCCTCTGTTTATTCGTTCTTAGTGAACTCATCAATCCCATTTTGTGCTTCCCATGTACGTATGGGCCCTGGGTCATAAACTGGAGGTAATTCAACTTACCGTGGATGGTACCTTGAAGGGAAAGTGAGTCTCCCTCTCCTGGGATCCATTACCTGCCTGTAACTCAGCAGTTAGAGGTGGGGTTAGTGAGCTTCTTTCTGTTCCATGCTGGAGTCTGGGCAGACAAAATGGCAGCTGCTCTGAGCAGCAAGTGCCATGTGTGTGGTGGTCTTGTGAGGTTTAGAAGACAGTTTCTCTCCATCACCACCTCCAAACCTCTGGCTCTTGAAAAGTATTTTCATAGAGTAAAGCCTTTTAAAAGATGATTAACTTAAAATTAAAACGTTCGGACAGCCCCTAATCCAATCTGCCTTGTGTCCTTATATGAAGAAATCTGGCCACAAAAGAGACATCAGTAAGACTTATGCACTGCAAGAGGCAGCAACTTGTAAGCAATGTACATAGGCATCAGAAGACAAGTGTCTCAGCATTTTTACCTTGACACCAGAATCAGCCTCAAAAACTGTGAAATGTAAATTTCTATTGCTACTCCCACAAATTGATAACACTTTCCTGTAGAGAGTCTAGCAAACTAATACAGTATGAAAAATTGGGAATATTTTCTTTGCAATCTGGAGCTGAAATCTACCATTGGGATCTGAGCATATTATTAATTTAGTGGTTGCAACTAATTATGATCTCTAAAATCCAGAAAGAAATATGGCCATCAAATGAGAAACCTGATATAAATAATTCATAACCATTAAGTAAGTGAGAGGCATGGTAGTGGGCGTTTCAAGGAATGACAATTTTTTTCTCCTTTTAATGGATCAGGAAACAGAATGAGAGGCTGAACTACTGACTTAAGTACTTTCATAGCTAGAAAAGGGAAAGAGAGGCTACAGAAAAAAAAACCAAACCTGGATATAAGCCAGCTGAGCATTACAAAAAAGCAATGACTTCGGGGCCTTACGACTTGTGTAAGGGCCCAGATTTGCTAGAACCTTCAGAGTGATCTTGAGTCAGGTTACTTGTCTTCTCTCAGCCTCAATTTCTTCATCTATAAAATGAAAATAAAAGTAATATTTAATTTATAAGACTGATAAATGGGTTAAGTGAGGTAGCTTACAAAAGTAAAGGAATTTGCAAGATATTGCAGTAAGTAAGTAGACTAGACAGCTTGTATCTAAATCCAATTTCTATTGCTATAACAAAAATAGAAGAGTCTGGGTGCATCATAAAGAAATATTTTAGCTTATCTTCTGGAAGTTCAAGGTTGAGAAGCTGCATCCATACAGGCCCTCTTGATGGTTAGGACCCTGCAGAATTTGGAGTCCATAATTAAATACTCAGTGATAAGGAACAAGCAAGATCTCTTTTTGTCTACTTATAGAGCCACTGTTGCAGTGGGAAGAGCCTCCCACCATGACCTCCTTGGATATGAATTGCCTCCTAGAGGTGGTACCTCCAGGTACCACTAGCATATGACTTTGAGGACTAAGTTTCCAACACATGGATTCTCAAAAGACAAATGGATGCAGGTTGAGAAGCCAAGACACCAGAGTTATCCCAATTTACCTTCATGTTTTTGCTATTGATGCTGTTGCAGCTACTGCGTTTTTATTTCAGTTGATTAATTGCCTGTTTCTGTACTTACTTCTATTGAACACATAAAATGAAGCAAACATATTTAGGGATGACTAAATGAACTTGTGATAATTTTATCAAAACAAAATAGTTTCTCTTTTCAAAATAAAAGATGTTCTACTCAAGAATCAGCCAGATCCAAGTCAAAACCTTCTCCTTCAATTTTCTAGATAAGTGGTGTTGGGGTTGGACCAAGTTCTCCAGACTACCCAAACCTGTTTTCCTCATCTATAAAATAACCACAATAATAACTACCTCACATTTTGGCTGTAAATAATAGAGGCAATTATACATGTATGGTACTTAAGTATAATAGCATTTATATAACATGTGTTATGCACCAGTCACTGGCTTGTGCTCTTGAATTGTATTTAACTTATTATGGTCTTCTCAACAACTTCATGAAATAAATACTGTTATTATCCTCATTTTTCTGGGGGGGGGGCTAGGATTGGGGATGCTAAATAATTTGCAGGACTGATAGGTGTTGAACATGGCCTCAGGAAATCTGAGCTTTTCACTATTTTGAGATTTCTGTTCCACCATCCCTCCATAAATGATGAATATTCAATCCTTGCATTTTCCCTAGGGAGTAATTATTCTTTTGAGATTTCACAATATTTTGTTTTTATTTTAAGAGATCTTGGTTGAAAACTAAAACAATCAAAGGAATGTTCTCACAAAGTTATATTAATGATAAGCCTCAGATTTCTCATCTTTCCAGACATGAATCATTTTTTAGTAGCAACTTACTATGATTGTAGAAATATGTAGCTCATGTAAATACAAGTTAATAACACAATTCACACGATCCACAGAGAAGTGGATACACATCAAAATCCACAGAAGAGGCAGGATATTTTTATGGGATAAACAATGTTTGGGTATTTATTTTATTTTAAGTTTTTGGTTTTTTGAGACAGGGTTTATCTGTAGCTTTGGAGACTGTCCTGAACTAGCTCTTGTAGACCAGACTGACCTCAAACTTACAGAGATCTGTCTACCTCTGCTTCCCGAATGCTGGGATTAAAGTTGTGCACCACTGCCGCCTGGCTAAGAATGTTTGGGCATTTTTATCTTTTAGACAAGGATACACAATGACCTATAGATATTTTTAAATTAAAATGTACCTGTCTTATAAAATATATTAAAAATTTTAAATATCATCCTAAAAATATTTTTTCTTGCTCTTAGTTTGTGAAGAAATCTTGGCACTCAGGAAAAATTCTCCAATTTCTCTTAATTCAACTTCTGTTCCCCTCTGCCTTTCTTTATCTAGCGTTCACTGAGCACACACGCACTGAGGCCAGATACTGAAAGACACCCAGAGAAAAAGACACACCCTTCTTCTGTGAAGGCTCTCAGATTGTCAACCAATTACAGTAAGTAGAAAACTGGGTTTTCTAAGATAGGGATTTAATAGCTGGAGACAAAAACAGGTGAAGAAAATGGGAGGAGAAGGCTGTTGCAGTGAGCAAGGCTTGCAGGGCAAGGTCTTGAGGGTGGAGATTGGAATATGTTGTAACTGATACAGCTTCCGGGAATGTAGCAAAGGCTACCAGATAAAACACACAGCATTGGTTCCATCGTATACAGTACCCTGGAGATAAAGAATTCTAATCACAAAAATGGGGAAACAGGAGCCCATCAGTGTCATTAGAACGTTTCCTAGTTTGGCACAGAAGCCAGATTGAAGAAATTTAAGAGCAGATGAATTCAGGAGTCTAAGTGCGGTTGCTAAGACAAGGCTCAAATGAAGCAATTGCTAGTAGGAAAGTGGAAACTGATGAGGAGGATTCACAGGCCCTGGGTATGCAATCCTAGGTCTTCTGTATGCAAAACCAAAAACCAAGAAGGTCCCTGTTTTCCCCTATCTTGCATGTACGATTTATGAACAATCTAGAAGCAATTTGTTAAGATTAGTATTTATTGTGCTATTATACGGTGCCAGGCCCCGTGGTAATGCTTCACATGCATTGCCTAATCCTTACTTAACAAATAAGGAATCTGAGGCACGACAGAAGGAGCAACACCCACATGGTCACCTTAAATCTCACCCTTAGCCCCTCAGGTTCCTGGTTTTGTTCCCCGACACAGTCTCCAGTCTAAATCAACCCCATGCTCTTCTTAAAAGAAAAACTGATTTGCCTTCTAATCTCCCCGGTTGCTATCCAAACCATGTTCTGTAATGATGCTCTTGGCTCTAAAACAGTCTCTCCCGGACTCAGCTACTTTCTTCTAAAATTTCAGCACTCAGTCTTGGACCTTTTAAATTTGCACACACTAGCTAGTATTGCCCTAGCACTCTGCAAAAGCTTTTGTCAAACTTACCCACCCTGTTCATCAGAGCACTGGTCCATTGGACACCACTTCTTTCTCCTTGGAAACCCTTTCTCCCTGTTGAGTGTAGCAAAGATGTTCTTCAGACATCGTCACTCGTATGTCAGTAGCACTTTTACCAGCTCTGGCTGGTCTTTCCTAGGGACAGGCCTGTTCCTTTTCTTTTCCTTTGTGCCATGTGTGCAATCAGCATTGGTTTTCTGTTATTTATTTATTATTATTATTATTACTATTATTATTAATTATTATTTGTCTCTGTTTTGCCCTTCAACATGAGCCCTCGTGTGCTCACTGGTGAGTTTCCTATGTGTCAATGTCTGGTCTCACATCCATGCAGATATGGGCAGTACTAACTGAACTTACTGGGTTACTTGGAAAATAAGAGGAGGGGTTGGTGGGCTATGAGGACCCACGTGGGCAGCAAATGGATTGAGGTGGTCATGTTTCCTTGTGCACATGCATAGAATTCTCAAGAATAAAGAAAAAAATTTAAGTACAGTTCTTCCACTTCCCCTTCTCAGTACGATGCTGAAATATAAATATCTTTCTATACTCTTTTCTTTTTTTTCCCAAGATCTAGTTTCAAGGCAACTTTGAAACCAGTTGGCTCAACACCAACTCGAATTTACGGCAGCCGCCCCAAAGACTTCCCTGAGGAACCAGGAACATTCCCGAAGGTTTCCTTCTATAAGCAGGCAAAGTACACAAAGAATTCATTCTGCTGTTAATCTAGGGCTGCCCGGAGTGCTCAGATTTCTGTGTTTATGAAAATGAATGCCAATAAATTCAACTGGCAGAATGCACTGAAGCCTGCCGCTGTGAAAGGAGAAAGGGAGAAGCTGAATCCAGGGACAGGCATCCTGGCACACAGCCAGTGCTCCAGTTCCTTCCTGGCTGGGGGAACCTCCATCCCAAATCTAGATACCTAGCCTCGTAGGCTAGGACAGAGCAATGAGTAAGCTTCCATCAAATCCACAACTAGCAGCCATGCCGACAGTCTAGGCGAAGGCATGACTGCGGACCATGCCACAAGACACACAATTGGCACTGATTGGAAACAGGAACACCGAGAGAAGATTCTTAAAACTCTAGCGCTGAAATGTGATTTAGGTTTTTTGGGGGTCAGAGCAAAATTAAACTCTCGTGCCCAATATTTGTACAAAATAAAAGCAAACAGTGACCATCGTTCACGTCTACCCTACAACAGTATCCATTTATGAGATGAGTGGTTATGCAAAAACTTTAATAATCTCTCTCTCCCTCCCTCCCTCCCTCCCTTCTTCCCTCCCTCCTTCTCTCTCTCTCCCTCCCTCCCTCTTTCTCTCGCTCTCTCTCTCTCTCCCCTTCGCTCTCTCTCAACATCGGTCCTAATATTCTTTTTGTTCGTTCCTTTGCTTGCTTAATATTTGTTGAGGGTCGGAGGAGCAATGCAATTTCCCCAGCTGTTCCTCTGCTCTCCTATAGGATTAGCCTTTGAGTAGTCAAAGAAACTTTTTAAGAAACTTTTTCTTCCTTCCTTTCTGTGTTTCCTCTGTCAGCTAAACACCATCAAGCAACCAGAGACTTGAGAGTAAATCCGGTAGGGGAATAGGCAACAGCTGAAAGCCTAGAAGGCAAAAATCACCTCGGGACGACCCGGAGCTCCGGGGCAGGTGACACATTGAAGGTTTCCTTGGCTCTGGTTTGATAGTTTCATCCCCGCCCACTGGCAAGAGAGCTAGCTCCCAGCGCTGCTGCACAGGCGCGCGGAGGGGACCATAAAAGCTGTAGCGGAGCAGAGAAGCGGAGCTCGCCCACCACCCGCGGAGAAACGACCCACCATGCACGTGAACGGCAAAGTGGCCCTGGTGACCGGTGCAGCGCAGGGCATAGGCAGGGCCTTCGCCGAGGCTCTGCTGCACCATGGCGCCAAGGTAAGGACTTCTCTATCCACCCTCACGCTGGAGCCCCGAGAGTGCAAAGCCCCAGGCTCGCTAGCAGACCTCCAACGCCACTGGCAGAGAACCCGAACTTGGATGAGCGCTCGCTGAGGTCTAAGATGGGAGCGTCTTGTTTATTCATCGCTTGAGCGTCTGCGACTCGGTGGCAGGAGCTGCACACAAGACCTGCTCCCTCTCTCTTCTTCTTCGTAGGTAGCGTTGGTGGACTGGAATCTCGAGGCAGGTGTAAAGTGTAAAGCTGCCCTGGATGAGCAGTTCGAACCTCAGAAGACGCTGTTCGTCCAGTGTGATGTGGCTGACCAGGAACAACTGAGAGGTAAGACATGGGAAATCAATCCTTAGACTCGGGAGGGAACACGCCCTGAGCAAGCAGCGACCTGAAGACAGCCAGGTAAGAACCAAGGAGGCTGAGCGCCAGCATCGCTCTCTTGGGAGAAGCTGCGACCTTCTAGCTCCATTGGATAGTTTGGACTGTTATGTTTCTTTCTGACAATCCAATAGCCATAAAAACGAAGGGAAGACAGGACTGCCTAAGAAATCCTTTTATTTTAGTTACTTGGCAGCGCATAATGTAATCAAATGTCTTTTGTGTATTCGAAGACAGTGCTGCTACAGTAATTACTCAGTGTGGGGACAGGCTGAGGAACTGTGGCAAGAGGTCTCAGAAAACTGGATGATACAGAGTCAATGACAAGCATTTGTGGCTTGCCTTTCTCTTAAACACTTCAGAGTACTAGTTCAAGGGTCAGGGTCACAGGCAAACCAAATGCTTTTAACCAGATATTTTCTCTGGGTAGCCCTCCCCCCCCCCACACACAAGATGGTTCTTAAAATAGTAACTGTGTGGTGTTAGAATTAAAGAAGAAAAAACCCTCACGCCTTTCCCCAATGTTTTCCTGTTTTTCTGTGATCTCTTAAAATAGACTTGTGAAGTATCAGGAAGAATACCGGCGTCAGCAACATACACTGGCTGTATAGAGGGCTCAAAGAATTTTCATAAAGAAAATTTCCCGGGGCAAAAAAAAAATAGAAAAAAAAGTGTTGGTGTTTCACAAGGTGTTCTTCAAAGTATGAAGGAAGTTGGTAGGCACATTTTTAATCCAGAAGTCAGTGAACTTCCACCAGGTTCACTCTAGACTTTCTATTAAAGGGATACTAAGGTCTTAGGTTTCTTCAATCTTAGTATAGCCTGTGAAGAAAATAGACTGATCTTTAGAAGACTGTGAATCTAAAGATAAGGGAAACCGGATAAAGAGAATGTCATTAAAATATGAAAGTGGTGTTAGGCAATAGGTAACATGCCATAAGTAGAGCAATTTATTAAGAGCATCATAATGGAGCATGCATTGCCAGAGGATAGTTTTATTGATAACATATTAATGGCATCTAGGCTTAAAGAAGACCCAGCACTCATACTGCTGGTGTAGGGACTGGTACAGATAATTTGTACGGCTTCACACATGGCATTTAATGTCAGTTATTTTGCCAGTAGTTATAATGAGTACCATGACTATGAACATATTCCTTAAGCATAAGTAGTTGTAAAGAAAACTCAGGCTTGTCAATCATCAGAAGTCTACCTGTTGTTTAAGACATACAGGCCTAAAATGAAAGGATGGCAGTGATTCTCACAACATCAGAACATAATGCTGCCCACGACTTTTTAAACTGTTTAGATACGCTGGGCAGTGGTGGCACATGATGCCTTTAATCCCAGCACTCGGGAGGCAGAGGCAGGCCGATCCATGTGAGTTCAAGGCCAATTTAGTCTACAAGAGCTAGTTCCAGGACAGGCTCCAAAGATACAGAGAAACCTTGTCTTGAGGGAAAATAAGACTGTTTAGATACATTGTAAAATTACAGAGTTGAAAGGGTTCTTGGATACAATCTAGACATATTATTGTACAAATTAACAGTTGGAAACAGCACAGAAAGTTAGATGAATTACAAAGAATATCATAACATGTAAATGTCAGCCGCACAAAACTTTTTAGTCATGTGAGCCAGGATCTCAGTGATTCATTAAAAAGCAGATGGCACAGGGCACTTTGGTAAAAGCAGAGCAATGGCAACTAGGGGGGAAGAAAAGGTAAAGATGAATCAGACATGTGTGTCTGATAATTTCCCACAAAGTGGGGCTGTCTCCGTAGAGACGTGATCATGAAACCTAGGACAGAGGGGTGCAGGGCAGATTCATATTCCTTGGCCTTTTCTGGAACCAATTTAGGACTTAAGAAATGGTTTTAAAATTCGACTAAAATGTAAAAAGTTTTGTTTTATTGTTATTACTTTTGTTGTTTTTCAGTTTGGCCCAATGAGTATAAAATGATGCCTATGCAGAAACTTTGACAATGTGTTTAGCGATCAACTTCATGTCAGTTGTCTCCCCCAAAGTATGTGATGGTTGTCAATAACTCTAAAAACTTATTTTTGTCCAGATAAAATTTGGGATGATCTGCCTCTTTAAAGAAATATACATGTTCACTTGCAGGCCTGGAAATACATTTCTGCCACATGAAAGAACAAAGACAACACGGTTGTTGTCTACAGTCTGAAGTAATAGAAGTAGAAAGAAAGTGACCATGGAACTCGTTAAATCTATAGACCTGTATAAAAAAATTATTCTTTAAGAAGTATGAGTTTCCCAATACTACGGTAGTAAAGCCAACTTTGAACTGGCTAAAGAGGGTTGACAAGACCTGGATGTGAGGTTAGACAATGCAATGAGTGAGATTCGGGTCTTGTGATCTATGCAAAGTTTCCCTCCCAATGGAACACAGTTTTGTACAAAGCCATAATGAAAAGTAGCGATGCTAATGAGAGGGAAGACTGAAGCAGAAAACATGAAGGTAGCACTAACATCATGGAGTCAACAGAACACAAAGTTCTACTCACTAGGACGTCAAAGATTTCTCAAATATGGATTGAAATGCATGAGTACTCGAGTTAGTTTAATGCTTCGTATATACAATATAGCTTATTCAATGGGGTTATTTGAGGGGCTAGGGGCATAGTTCCTACGGTAGATCACTTTTCCATAGTGTGTAGGCCCTAGATTTGACCCTTGCTGCAAACATATATAAAGAATGTATATTTATCATCTATGCTAACGAGTTATGATTATGTCTTAAGGAGAGAAAGATACTAGCTGCCCAAACTGACCTCAAGAGAGCTCTTACTTTGGGATGCTCACTTCTCCAACATTTACTCCATCAATTTACTGATTATAGAACATTAATATGAATTCAAATCACCTAAAGATATGTTGAAGTCAGATTCTGATTTAGTAGCCATGCAATAACTCTACTATGTTTCTAATATTTGGGTAACTCTAGCTGACAAAATTGGTCTATAGACCACTTTACTGAGAACCAGATCACGAGTGTAATTCTTACAAAGTGGGCAAGTAGATTTAAACATCCAACCAAACCTGGTGGCGCCAGCCTGTAATTTCAGCTATGAAAGCTAATGCACGAGGGTTTCAAGTTTAAGGACAATCTAGGTAATTTCGTGAGACCCTGACTCAAAATCAAAAGTCAAAAGATAATAGAGATATAATTTAGTGCCTAGACTGTGAAGTCCTAAATTTAACCTGTGGTACAACAATAAAATAGAGTAAAATAATAAAGTAAAATCAATAAAATCCATGCCCTCTCATAGGAAGTTATGTAAAGACAGATATGGAAAATTAAAACATCCATCTCTTTTTCATTAGATACTTTTAGAAAAGTCGTAGACCATTTTGGAAGATTGGATATTTTGGTCAACAATGCAGGAGTGAACAATGAGAAAAACTGGGAACAGACACTGCAAATTAATTTGGTAAGCTTTATTGGGCTCATTTATTCACTGCAATTATTTAATACCTCTTCTTTATACATAATAATAATGTTATAATTATATTCATATAACAACACTTATGACCTTCTGTATAGAAAAGTATAAGTTAGCAAAAGCTAGCAAATAAAATTTTCATAAATATGAAGCTATTTGATATTTGTTATTAAGGAAGCATTTTTTTAATATTAGAGGCAAAAAAATACAGCTCATTAATACCTGAAATGCATGGATAAGTGAAATTGAAATTTCAGTACATATAAAGTTTTATTAAGATATAACCCCGAAGACATTGACATGTATTTCTGTGTCTAGCTTTTTTGCAGTAATGGCAAACTGAATGTTGTGACAAGAACCTTATGGCTTGCAAAATGCTAAAAATATTTATGTCTGGTCCTTCACAAGTTGAGATTGCTAAACCCTGACTCAAACTTACTTATTTGAAAAACAAACCTTAAGTTCTGGAAATAGATCAGAAAACAAGGCTAAAGAGACAATTGAACTTTCTCATTAATAAGACTTTCGGCATGTAATTCAGTAATTCAGGTGGTGTGCATGAATGAGAAAGTGTGTGTGTGTGTGTGTATGTGTTTGTGTGTGTGTGTGTTTGACATGCATGCTCTTGTGTCTGATATACACATTTGAAGATCAGTTATATCTGAAGCAAATTATGGGTAAAATTTTAAAATGAGGTTTTCAATTGACCCAATGTTGTACAAGTGGGTAGATTATGACATTCTATCCTCAACATAATGCAACTGAGGTTCAATAAAACCCAAAGCTTTCCCTGGCGTTGCAAGAAAACAAGAACAAAAACAAAACATAAGAAGTGTGTAGCTAAAACAAAATGTCAGATGGATTTTATACAGGGCCACCATGCCCTGGGTCAAGTTATTACAAGTTTGCAAAGCAGCCAAATGTCAAGAACAGCACTGACTTCATGTATGAGAATATAGACGACTGTTTCATGAGTTTCTTTCTAGGGGATGATAAGCTTTAAAAGAGGAACTAGACGGGGCTGGAGAGATGGCTGGGCTGTTAAGAGCAGGTTGTGGTTTTGTGTTGTTTTCCTAAGGACAGTTGATATATATCAAACAGATATTAAACCATTGTCATGTACCTCCATCCCCAATGCATCGTCCTCAGAGATCCCACCCAGCATATTTCCACCAATCTCATAAAACTCTCTACTGGATAATTTTACTAGGTGTATGTTTTTATATGTATAATTTATGCTAGCACAAGTAAGTTCTTTGAAGGCAGAAAGTTACTTTTTGTGTTCTTACTCAGAAGTACCAAGAGTCTTGTGCAAATTATAACATAGTAGTGGTGAGTGCATCTCTGTTTTAGTACAGTCTTTGGTGACTTGCCACACCATCTCATGTGTCCTTGCACCTTCATTACTAACCATGATTACCCCCTTCTTATCCTTTACCCTGCCGATCTCACCAGTCTTCCCACACAGGAAAAGTACTGTTCTATTGTCCCGAAAGCCATTTTTGAGCTTCTCCCTTTATCTGAAGGCAAGAACAAGGTCATTAGCAACCCCTCAGAGCTCACCAGGAATATTTTAGATCGAATGAGTGATTGCAAAATCACAAATGATGAATGGAGCAATAGGTCAATGATAGGAAATAGATCCACGATAACAGATCAATAGAGAAGGAGGATACACTGAGGATGAGATAGGATAATATCTGTTTAGCATGTATGAACTCTGAACTCAGTCCTCGGGGGAAAAATGTACTCTTAACAGATGAACCCTCTCTTCATCCCCATATAGTTCATGTTTTTAACCCTAGGAAGAAACTCATAAAAGAGTCCTGTATGTTCTCACACAGGGAGTCAGTGCTGTACTTGACATTTGGCTACTTTACAAATTTGTAATAACTTTGGTAGGTAGGTATGTGGATTTGCTTTGAACATTGGTAAAACAATACTAAAATGTGATTCTTTTAACATAAATTGAAACTTTAATAAACATACATAATTCATTTCCATTCAGATAAGAAATGCAATCTAATGTTCATATATAATTAACATATATTAAATCTTTTAGTATATTCAAATAAAAAGCAAAATGTAAAGCTGTTGATGATTTTCTTTCTAGAAATACTAGTTGACTACTGATTTTCTCCAGGGAAAAATGGGGTGAATATTTGGAATTAGTCAAACCTAAAGTTCAATTCTGAATCTAACAATTTATGGACTCTTTATTTATATCTATGATCTTGAGTTGTGAAAGAAGCTAAACTTCCTACCTCTAAGGACATTTAAGCTTAAATAGAACACAATTTGTGTGAAGAATGAGCTCAGTGTTAAGACAAAGACATTCAATAAAGTATATTTCTCCTCTAGGTATCAGAATATATATTTGTCCATGATCTCCTTTTTATATGAAGTGGATTCTTCTGTTTTATTGTCCCTCTAATAAGGAGATGAATTGAGCAAATAGGCATAAGTGTTACTGATTTAAAATAAATTTATTATGGAGCCATCAATAAGAGCTTCAGAAAAAGACAAAAGCATGCTGTTTGAGTTAAGCCTACATAAAGGTCAGCCATAAGACAGACAAGAGACACAGTGGGGAGAGTAACATCAGAAAAAAAGAGTGAAAAATCCAAAAGTATTACACAAAGCAAACAAGACCCTGTAGAGCATTTTTAAAAAACTAAAAAAGAAAGAGATTTAAAAAGGAGAGTTACTCCTATCTGAGTCAGAACTCAGAAACATGGGCAGACCCAAACAGAACCTCATAGTTCCTAGTAGGTGCTGTACTTGGGGTAAAAATTCTGGGAGGGAAAAATACATTGTCTCATTAACTGGTGAATTACCCCCATCCCCCCTCTCTTTAGGCTACCTTAAAAAAGCATTGTTAATGTGTTTCCTTTTGTTGGCTCCAAAGGATATTCAGGAAAATGAGATAACTATTTGGTGCCATTGATGCCTTGTAACAATGAATGTTCTAGCTGAAGTATATTAGGAAGAGTTTGCTAAATTTTAAGTATCTCCATCTAAGTAGGAGACATAATATTTAGCTCTAAAACAAGAAACCACTAAAATCTTAGATATGAAATGTTAAACAGTGAAGGAGATTTCAGAAAATTAATATTCTTTATTAATGTTCTTCAGGAACTGGTTTGGAGAAAATATCAAGGACTCTAAAAAGCAAAATCACATGATTTAGATGCCAAAATACTCTCATTACAATGTAGTGTAAGAACCATAGCCTAGGGAGTACTGCGGAGTGGGGGAAAATGAGATAAGGGAAATGGAGAAATGATAGATTGGGCATTTTAGTGATGAAAAATACAGGTGTATCTCTCTCTCTGAGTGGGCATGTATGTACACCGTGTATGTGTGCTGTAGAAATATGCAGTACCTGATAAGAAGGGAAACGAACAATTAGGATCTTATCACCTGTCTAGATGTCTTTGTTACTAGAGAATTATTCCCAGTAGAGAAGAATTGAAAAGAGTGGATGTAAGTTACAGAACACAGCAATTAGCAAAAAATTCTAACACTTGGAATAAGTTTGAATTACAATTTTAGTATTATATACAAAGTTGACTATTCACAACCAAAAGTATTGAATTGAACATACTCATTTGATCATTTTTCAACAGTTAAAGAATTTCTCTTTTCTCCTTTTGAAGTTAGAGAAATTTTTTCTTGAAGTCAAGAACAGAATTTTAACTACATTCACAATGTATCTTAAATAATACCATAGAGTCAAATTATATTCTGCTTCATCCTGAAATGTAATATAATTTTATTTAGATGCTTGATTCAATGATCTAATATATAAGATATATAAGCATTGCTCAAAACCATGAAATATTTCATTCTATGATTTTTTTGTAAAAGTTTATTGTGGGGGGTTGTGTGTGAAATCTGGAACAAGGAAAATATTGTTAGAGTAAAAAAATGAAAATATCATTTGTATAAAACAATACATTAGTTAACACTTGAAGCTTCTTCCATCAACACTTTCACTTAAAGAGTTATTCAGTTCTTTAACTCAGATGGTTGAGAAAAATATCCCTGTCCGCAAAAAATACAAAAATTAATCTTGCTTTTTAGAACTTTAAAACTAGAAGCTAGAGAAACAGTTCAACAGATAGGAGCATTGACTGCTCTGGCAGAGGGTATTAGTTTGGTTCCCAGCACCCACAGGGTGACTCCAGTAACTCCAGTCCCAAAAATCTAATACTTTCCCTTCACCTTCAAAAACACCAGAGACACACAGGTGCACATCCATACTTGTAGACAGACATTCATACACAGAAAACAAAATCAATGTATTTAAAAAATATTTTAAAATTAAAGCTTAAATTTTGTACATTTCATATCTTGCAGACTTTGGAAACACAGATGCAGAATGTCAACAAAACTTTAAATACCAGAATAAAAGCATACAGTGGTGTATATAAACTAGAACCTTAATCAGGCCTGCTGAAGAATTGGGCAAAAACTAACAGAATCTAACTTATTTCAGTCATGTATATAATTGTTTCCTTTTTATATATTCCAGTAAGGTTTTCTTTATTCGTTTATAGGGCAATTGCGATAACTGGAAAAAATGCTTAAACGAATAGAATTTTGGCTTATTTTTGTTTCCTTGTTATTCTAGAAATACTACTAGGAAAAGGAGTTCCCATGAACACTTGCTAAGAAAGTTCTTTTTAAAATGGAAAGAAAGCAAACATGAATATGAACTCTTTGCTGCAGACTCATGGCCTGTTGACCTTTTTCTATAAAGCATAGATAAAGTGAGAATTGAACTGTCCAAAGTGAATCTTCATTTTTGAAACACTTAAGCTGAAACAGAGAAGAGTTTAGAGAAATAAGAGGAGAAACGTACTACCGGTTTTCTCTTAAGCTAATTTACAGAGTAGTAATTTCTTAAAGGCTAGCAGAAAAGTAGAAAGCGTTTCCCCCGGAGGAGGTGAGCAGGAAAGCAGTAGATGATCAGAATGAAGCCATCAGCAGTGTGGAGTAACGTTAAGTAGACAATATATCAAAAGACTGTGTCCAAGAAACAGAAAATACGCACTCAAACTAGAGCTAGAAAAGAGGTGTGTGATCTCCCCAAACTGAAGGGCTCGGCATTATCTGATAGTGTAGATCAGTGCTCCCATCACAGACTAGACACTTTCATCTCACCAACCTGCCGTCTTTCGTTCAGATTTCATTTTCATGATGCTGTATGCTTTACAGTGACTGAACACTTACCAAGAAACATTAAGGGAATAACATAGCCATTTCTTAAGAACAACAACGAGATCCCACTCTTCACCTCTACCTTCATTTTTCCATCCCCAGGTCTCACTTCCCGTAACTGGTAGGCTGCATGCCCAGAAGTTGATATGCCCAACTAAGTTTGGTGAAATTATGTAGAAATATGATAACCTACACTAATGTTAGGAAGGCAAAAATGCAAATCAGGATCAATTAAAACTTCAAAGTGTGCAAAAACACTCACTGATTATACTTGCAGATCTCCCTATGTACCTGAGTGAGCACTGTGTTTCGTATGCAAACATATGATAAAGGCTAATAGCTGTGATCACTTTTGCCATCTTTGCTTCTGGATTAGGTTTCTGTTATCGGTGGAACCTACCTTGGTTTGGATTACATGAGTAAGCAAAATGGAGGTGAAGGTGGCGTCATCATCAATATGTCTTCATTAGCAGGTAAGAACGATTCTTATTTAAACAGGAAAGTTTTCTTACTAGTAATGTGAACCACAAAAGTCAATCTGTGAAGTTTGTGAATCTCAAGACAAATTGTATTGAATCAATCTTTGTTTGCATTCTTAATGATTTTTTAGATTTTTCTGCACACAATACAGAAAAAATGAACAATATATCTGCTACTTCTTTTCAAAGTTATCTTTACTGTGATATTGCTTTAGTGTGTGTGTTTGTGTGTGCTTGTGTGTTTTCAGTTATTGTTTTTCAAAGATTATTTTATTACTTCCAAATGTAAAAAAAACTTTTGACAAAATGGAAACTAGTAATGTGGTATAAGCAATTTCTCATTCCCTGTGAATTTAGTAAGAATGTGTAATTTAAAACTTGCCATCATCTCTACTAGTTGGTGTATGCTAAGCTGTTAAACAACATCCGAACACATGCTAGCTTCAAGGTATAAATTTTGACAGCATCTGTATATTATCAAGGGCAAGATTCTTAGTACTGGGTACCGATTCTATATACAGCAATTTGGCAAAAACCTGGCTGACAAAAGATCTTCCGCTGTATCCCAGAGCTTCTAGACTTGCTTGGCAGTGGGCAGACTCTTTTCTGTCCAGTAGAAAGAAGGAAGGCACGTGAAGGTCTCATTACTGCTCTTCCACATCCACCCCACCCAAGCTTTGGCAGACCTTACTGTGCTCAAAGTCCAGTGTAGAATTTGACCTCATGGTTCATCTAGCTACTTGAAATATCTGGAGAATATATGCCAAGTGTACATGAAAGTATAATGTTTTCAGTGGACAGCTGTTCTTTTGCCACACTGAAGACTGAAGGGTTGAGGCTACACAAGGAATCCAAAACTGGCTTACATTCAGAATCACGTGGTCTAGTATCAGCTAACTACTGTATTCTTCAATGATAGCTTCAAATGTGTGGAACAACTCAGTTACATAACTATACTCTAAAAACCCAGTCAGGGTTGGATGTATTGGAGAAGCTGAGGTAGGAGGAAGGAGGGAGTGCCCAGGGTTAGAGGACAGCTTAGCCAGCAGCAGTGTCCCATCTCAAACAAAAAACAACACCAAAAGGTCTAGGAATAATTCATCAGTGTTTCTAGAAAGATGCCTGTGAAGTCATAACATTTAAGGAATCTGATCATTGTTGATAGCAAGTCTAAACTCTTTATGTCCAAATATCAGGAAGACTTTAAATTACCTGCATGTTCTCAGTGTAGTAACTTCAGGATAAGAATTCACACACACACACACACACACACACACACACACACACACACACACACACACTGCTGTCATTTCTGCCTCCAATAGTATTGGGGGGGAAAGGAGTGGCCAGCAGTAGTATTTGGAGTTATCTTCAACTCAGACAATCCCTGATTCCCATTCTCAGATGATGCCTGAGCCATTATAAAAGTACCATTTATATTTATAACTATCCTTCTTTAGGGAGTCTGACATGAGACTGACATCTCATTTCTAGGCTGCTTAAAGTGAAAATTACACCCCTAATGTTATTACAAACCCAACATATAAAGCATTAAGGATAATTGGGTTGCTCTTTCCCCTATGGCATCTTTTACAAATGCCATTGCTTCAATTTTAAGGATACACTAAAAGATCCTCTCCCAAATGTTCCTTTTAAATGAGAGAGGTGGGATTGGTGAGTTGGCAAAGCAGCTGATCTTACAAAGATCAGAGTTCCCAGCAGCCAAATCAGGCAGTTCACAGTCATCTGTAACTCTACTTCCAGAGAATCTGATGCCCTATTTTAGCCTCTGCAGGCACCTGAGAGCACACCTGTGCGCTCTCTCTCTCTCTCTCTCTCTCTCTCTCTCTCTCTCTCTCTCTCTCTCTCTCTCTCTCTCTCTCATACATACACACAGACACACACCTGCATAAAATTAAATGTGAATCTCTATAAAAAATAAGTGAGTTGGATAGCCTGGGGTTATAGGTCAATAGTAGATTGTTTGCTTCGTATGGTTAAAGCACTAGGTTCAATTCCTAGTATGAGAAAGAAAGCGAGAGAGGGAAAAAAGAATATAATATTCTATGGATATTCTCATACAGCCAATTGAGTCAGCAAAATTTAGAAAACCATGGACACAGCTGGGCGGTGGTGGTGCACGCTTTTAATCCCAGCACTCGGGAGGCAGAGGCAGGTGGATCTCTGTGAGTTTGAGGCCAGCCTGGTCTACAAGAGCTAGTTTCAGGACAGGCTCCAAAGCTACAGAGAAACCTTATTTCAAAAAACCAACAAACAAACAAAAACAAGAAAAAGAAAACCATGGACACTGTGCAGAAATATACATAGATCCTTTTAGCTTTGGGTCAGTGGAGACCTTGGGTATCTCTTTAGAAGCCTGGAAAGGCTGACTCAGTTCAGCTCTTGATAAAGATTATATACTATATAAATGAGCTTAATTTTAGCCATTCTGACAGGTGTAAGATGGTATCTTAAAGTTATCTTGATTTGCATTTCCCTGATCACTAAGGAAGTTGAACATGACCTTAAGTGTCTTTTGGGCATTTGAACTTCTTCTGTTGAGAATTCTCTGTTCAGCTGAGTGCCACATTTTATAATTGGGTTGATTAGCCTTTTACGGTCTAGTTTCTTGAGTTCTTTATATATTTTGGAGATCAGACCTTGCTATATACCCTGTTTTGTTCTTTCTCAAATTTATAGCCTCCTTTTTCATTAATTGTTTATACACAAATATATATATAAATTAAATATATATAATTTCTAAATATAACTTGTTTATCTGTATAATGTTACTCGTATCTATATTTTCAGGGTTGACCACTTGCTATTGGTTAGCCAATTGAATGCTCTTCCCTGGAGAAGACTATGTCCCCCTTTCAAAATGCTTTCAACATTTACTTCCTGTTTGTTTTCCAAGCTTCCTTTATAATTTTTTTTGTTTTGGTTTTGGTTTTTCTGCTCACTCTAGTGCATGCAGAGTTGCAGGCCACATTCAACTCATCTGGGTCAGTCATTATGATTTCGTATAGGCTTGCAGAGTCCTTCACTGCCATAGCAAAACCTCAAGCCGTCATACTGGCTTGGGCAGAGAACTTAATGAGTAATGACCCCTGACGCAGTTTCAACTGCAGTTAATGGGTTTAACAAGCAGAGTGAGATGAGCCTGCATGGAGGAATGAATGTCCTCCCTCTGCATCTTCACAAGAGGTACTGGCCATTGCTGACCACAAGAACTCTTTTATAGGGGTTTTTGTCTAAATACAGCCTACAAACGTTCATTTTGCCACACTCATTCTTAAGTATTAAAAACTGTTGACGGAACAACAGAGGATGAAGTCTGGTTTACTGTTGATGATTGGATAGCTATGATACCATAAAACATCCCAACCAGTCAATGGGTTTCTTAGGATGGGGAGATAATTCAGTATGTAAGACCATTTGATATGCAAGCATGAAAACCTGATTCAAATCCTTAGCACCAAGGCAAACAAATGCCTGTAACCCCAGTATCGAAGGGTCGAGATAGAAGGAGGACGAGAGCTCACTGGCTAGCCAGCCTCCTCAAAAGAGCAAACTTCAGATTCAGTAATTCAGATAATACATTGAATTATCTTCAATATTCATTGAAATCACTAATTTCAAAGGAACCATATAATGCGAAAAACATTGTAAGAATGTCCAGTTACAATAAAGGAAAACTCATCTTCCAATATTTTAGTGAATGTCACAGGGTGGAGGAACTGTTCCTGCTGCATGGATATTAATTGTTCTGATGCGCACTATCATGAGTATATGAGCTCCACTTCCTGATTTGCACTGCCAACACTCCCCATGCCAGGCCAGAAAGACTAGTGTCAGTTTTGTTGTGTTTAATCATAAAATAATTAAGAAGACACATTTTGGAACTGACCTGACTAGAGTGATGGAGAGAGGTTACAGAGAAAGAAAGCTGTGACTGAGTGGGGCATGAGCTCCAATAGCAAGCAATGCGCCAGCAGCCAGGACACTAAACATGTTCATTATATGCAATTGAACCAGGAAGTGGACTGAAGGGTCTCAATAAGGGAGCAGTAAAAAGGTAAAGTTATTAAGAAAGAGGAGGCTGGCCTTTATACTATCTGCACACAGTGTCAAGATCCATATTTAGAACAGGGGAAGACTTCCATTCTCCTGAGCTGGATCTGGAAAAAGATCCTGCCATTCCATGGGTCTGAGGCATGGGAATCCTTGGCATGGCTATGCTTGTGAACGAGCATAAATGCTCATTTCTACAGAGGTACCCTCACTCCTTACCCTACTGATTGTCTAAACATGTATTTTATGTGCATGTGTGTGGTGTTTGTGTGCACACCTTACCTTTTCAGACACTCTCCCAGTGCACTTAGAGCTTATCTAGACTGGCTGACCAGTGAGCCTTCAGTATCTGCCTGTCTTTGTCCACCCTTCAGTGCTGGGCTTGCAGGTATACATATCTGTGCCTGGCTTTGTACATAGGTGCTGGAGATCTGACCTTGGGATCTGACACTTTTACAATAAGCATCTCACCCACTGAACTATCTTAAATTTGCTACTGTTGACAGATGTAAAGGCTAGTATTAGGCTTGAGATAGTGTTTTTAAAAGAATCATCTTGTATTTTATTAGGGAACAAGGAATGAGACCATAATTACTGCAAACTACTGTGCTTGACTTTTAAATATAAAGTATCAATTTTGAAGCACAAATCAGAGATTTCTTACAATGTGAAATAAATGAATATTTCTTTTTTATTACTTTTAGTTATGCTCTCTCTCTCTCTCTGTGTGTGTGTGTGTGTGTGTGTGTGTGTGTGTGTGTGTGTGTGTGTACATATGAGTGCAGGTGCCTTCAAAGGGACAGAAACATTAGATCACTGAAGCTGAAATTATAAGCAGTTGTGAGCTACCTGATATGGGCATTGGGAAAGAAACTCTTGTCCTCTGCATGAGCAGTACACACTCTTAGCTGCTTAGTCATCTCTCCAGCCCCAACATAACCAATAGTTTTGTTGTTGTTTCTTTTAAATCCTGTACAAAAGGCCAAATTAATTTATGTGTGCTATGTAATGTACTTTTAAAAAGATCTTCATTTCAGCAATTGGACCTTAGGGGTCCTGGCTTTGTCAAAACTCTTTGTGAGATTAGTTTGAATCACCTTGACAGTCAGTTCCCATTCCTCATTGCAACTAAAAATATTTGAAATACTGCTTGATTATATTTTCTTCTTAAAGGGAACTAAATTCACAGTTATTACATGAATCTACTTCCATAAGTTTTTTTTTTTTTGAGATAGGATTTGTAACAGTCCATGTTTTGTTAATTAGGATGCTGTCCCAGGATGGTAACATTTCAGAAAAAATATATATAGTTTCTTTTTTTAAAGCAGGCAAATCTGTCAATTAATGAATAATTTTAATTTTTATCTTAAGAGAAAATGATGAATGCTCAAATATGTTGACATAAAATAATAACAAATAGTAATTGTATTTGTAATTTATAATAGCAATTTTCTTACAGCTGTAACCAAATGGCTAACTTGAAACAAGTTGAGTTTGGAAGGGTTTGTTTAACTTACAATTTAAAGATATAAATAATTATGCCAGGAAAAGAAGGAAAGAAGTATAGTTGTAATAATGGATCCTGTTTACAATGGGCAGATTGGGAGGCAAAGAAAATGGAATGCTGGCGTGTATCTGTTCTCTCTCCCTCTCTCTCCCTCACTTCTCCCTCCTTTTCCTTCTATCTTGCACCCTTTCTTTTACTCTCCCTCCCTTTTTTCTCTTTTCTTTCAAAACTCAGTCCAGGACTGAAACATTCCTGATCATACCTCTATAGAAACATCATCAGAGACACAGGCAGAAGTATGTCTCCTAGATGATTCTAAATCTAGTCAACTTGTCAATGAAGATTAAGGCTCATAGTGATAGTTATTATGTGTGTGACATTATTTTAAGCATATTATGCGTATTGACTTACTGTAGACTCACAGTTGCTTTTATTAATACCCTGGCTTGCATCAGATAGCATTGTGGTATACAACACTTATCTGCAAAGCTGACATGGCTCATGGGCTCATAATTCTAGATTGAAGATTTGAGCTCAGTCTGTCTGGTACCCAAAGTCCAACCCACTGTGCTATAATTTTTTCAGTACATTTCATTAAAATGCTCTCATTGCCTAGCTTATTGGTACACTCCTCTCATCCCATCACTCAAGAAAGGTGAGACGGGAGGATCCTGACTTCAAGGCTAGCCTGGGTTACATAATGAGTTCCAGGTTAAGCTAGAATACAATTTCAGGGCCTGTCTCAAAGTAAAACTAAGAATATTGCTTTCAGTAAACTTTATTTTAACAAAGAAGTGTTAGGTTCAAAACAAAATTGGGAACATAGATGCATATATCTCCACCACCACTTGCTTATGGTCTCCTCCTATACTACCTACCGATACCCTTTCTACAGTGGTGCATTGGTTACAATAGATGAATATATACTGGTACATTTCCACTTGCAGTTCATAACTCACATTAGAATTTACTTTCCTACCAGCACCAGCACCCCCACCAGCAGCAGCAGCAACACAACCACCTAAATGCGTTTTTGATTTGATAAAAAGGTCCTCAGTGTGGAGAAGTATGGTCTTTATTTTCACAAAACTTAATTGGAAGTTAGCATTCCCTTGATGATGAAGGTAGCCATGATACTGTGACTTCCTCAGAAGGTTCACTTGGTGTAGGCTTGAACAGAAAGTACGGACTCACATTGACCTTATTGTACATACTGCATTCCCTGCCCTGAGGATTCTCTGCTCCATCCATTCATCCCTCCCCCATCTAACTCTTACACACACAGATCGTTTTCCTGTCTCTATAGCTTTGCCTTTTGTAAGAAGTCAGAGCTGGAATCATAATGTAAGTCACATTTGCAGTTCAGCTCTGCTTCTTCATAATAAACAGTTTAGTTTCTGATTCACCTTTTCATGGCTTGATAACTCATTTAGTTTTAGTGCTGAGTACAACGTTCAGTTATTCATTTAGTCATAGAAAGATATCTCACTTGACTCCCACTTTACACAATGACAAATAAGACCACTGGAAGCATCCATGGGGTGATTTTTGTGAGGACATACATATTCAGTTACTCTGGGTCAGCGCCAAGGAGCACAATTGCTGAGTTGTGCTGTAAAAATACATGTTTGTCAAAACTGCCAGGCTGACTCCATCCCGCCTGTACCATTTTACATTCCCACCAGCAAGGAATAGGAATGCTTATTGTTCTATTTCTCCAGCATTTGTGATTGTCAGTATCTGGGTTTGGGCTATTCTAATTAGTTCCAGCTAGAGAAGTGGAATTTAAGTATTAAAATAATTTGTGACTGCCTGTGCACATGTGACAAGGAGAGAGGAATTAAGAGTGTATTATCCAAGAACAGTGGGTACAAAGAGGACCAGAGACAGCACTAAAAAGTGAAGAGGCACCTCATTTTAGTCTGCAATTTCAGAATGACATATGAGGTTGAGAATATTTTCATATACTTCCTTGCCATGCAAGATAGTATTTTCTTCAGAGAGGTGACTTTTGTTTGTATTAAAAAGTTTTTCATTTTTTTGTTAAGTTTTAAAATTTGCTAGGTATATTTCATTAACAGTCCTTTATTATATATATATATATCTTTTAAAAGTATTTTCCCCCAGTCTGTATGAAAGTCATTTGGTTCTTAGAGAAAAAAAAAAGAGGACATATTTAAGAAATAAAACAGTGTTTGGTAGTGATATTTTTATACAGTACTAGTCCATCTATTGGTTATATGCATTTTAATTTACATATGTTTGCCTTTGTGCTTAATTTTACTTATGCATGTATTGGAAATGAATTCAGTGCAACCCAAATGTTGAAGTTAGTACACACATGAAGAAAATTGGCAGGCGAGGTGGCAATGACTAGCTTGCCTAGCAGAGGAGGGGTTCTGGCTGGAAAGTTGGAGTTTAAATTTGAGAATAATTGGCCCCATGTGTGTGCGCACACATAAAACAAAAAGAAAGAAACGGGGAGACAGTCTTTTCACTAGAAGTAGATAAGGTCATCCAGAGCAGGAACATGCATAAAACAGAGGGTCAGGAAGGAGTCTGTAGTTGTTTGTATGCTTACTGATCTAGGCAAGAAGAGATGCTAATGTTTCCAAAGCATAACTGTTATTGCTACTAGAGAGGAAGAGATCAAGCCAAGCAAAGACAGAAGCTTAAACTATCATGCAAATAGAATCTCAGAGTTATACGATACTCATCCCAGTACAAGTCTGTGTGAAGCACTGTAGATCAGTAATCGACCCTACCCATTCAAAGTATGAGAGGCAATAATTGAAATCAACACACTCTGTGTGATGAAAAAAAATCTCCACTTTACCAAATGATCTACAGTTTGACCAAATACATAGCTGGAAGGTAGAATCCTCTTTATTTAGAATTTTGATACCACAAAGCTAGAAGCAGCCCAAGTATCTATTAAAGTGAATGGATAGTATAGATAATGCTAAATCATCTGTTTAGCAAAATAATAACAGCAATAACGATAATAGCAATAAGATACTGAAGAATCCAAACATAGTTATCACAAATGAAAGAACCAGACCTCCCAAAGCAACTTCAATGATTACATGTGTATAAAATTCTAGAAAATGCTAATACTAGCATAAAATAAAGCAAATCAGTTGTTTCTTGGGTGGAGAAAGAATAACAGAAGGAAATATATAAGAAGAATCATAAGATGACAGATTTGTTCCTTGTTTTAATTACACTCATAGTTTCATTTGTTTATATATATATATATATATATATATATATATATATATATATATATATGTCAAAATTTATCAAATTGTGCACCTTACAAAAATATGCTGGTTTATTTATGTCAATTAAAGCTCAGT
This sequence comes from Microtus pennsylvanicus, assembly GCF_037038515.1. Lineage (NCBI taxonomy): Eukaryota > Metazoa > Chordata > Mammalia > Rodentia > Cricetidae > Microtus > Microtus pennsylvanicus. The sequence continues at coordinate 93,643,907 of NC_134587.1, forward strand.
AAAGTCATAAAATTTTAAATACAGTGAAACTTACTTAGAATGTTAAAGTAAAATTCATCAAACCCAATACTATTTTTTAAATGAAAACAAGTTCACTGGGGTATAGTAGCTCTTTATTTTAATCCAAGCACTTGTAGGGCTAAGGCAGAAGGATTGAGAAAGTTCAAGTGATGTGGGATTCCCATCTGAATGTAGTGAATACCATTGGTTAATAAACTGCCTTGGCCTGTTGATAGGGCAGAACTTAGGTGGAGGGGAACTAAACTGAATGCTGGGAGAAAGAAGGGCAGAGTCAGAGAGAAGATATGGAGTTGCTGCCAGATACAGATGCCAAACCTTTCCAGTAAGCCACAACCATGTGGTGATACACAGATTAATAAAAATGGATTAAATTAATATGAAGAGCTAGCCAATAAGAAGCTAGAGCTAATGGGCCAAGCGATGATTTAAATAATATAGTTTCTTTGTGATTATTTTGGGGCTGAGCAGCCAGTAACCAAAAAGCAGCCTCTTACTACATTCAAGGTCAGTTTATGCTACATAGAAAGTTTGAGGCCAGTCTGGAGTACATAGTGGGACTTTGTTTGATTGCTTTTTGTTTGTTTGTTTGTTTGGTTGGTTGGTTGGTTGGTTGGTTGGTTGGTTGGTTTTTTACAGTTACACATAAAAGTAAGCAAGCTTGTTGGCATTCCAATTGCATTTATAAATCTACTTCTAAAGAAATGATGTGTGTATTTTGTTCTTGCTCATGACCACAGCCAACAAAACACTAGTTGATACATTTCTCATATGCAATGCCTTGAAATAGCTGGAGATCATAAGTTTGTCAGCTCTACAAATGTAACAAAATTCATTCAGTCATCATCTTTGCTAATATTTATAAACAATATCTTTGTCATTTTTATGACTCTGTCACCTAGCCTACCCATGACTAAGAGTCACATTTTGTTTCCTGCAAAGCATGTGAGCACTGTCCTCCAAACATTAACCTTTGTCCCATATTCCTGTAACAAAGAGGTCATGCAAACAGTACCATCTGGCTACACCCCTTTTCTCTTTATCTTACACTTCTACCATCCCCATGGACCCAGTGGAGACATTGTAAATTCTTGCTGACTGCCACTGATATATGTAACTACCTTGCACATTTTACTGACCCAAAACAACAAGGCGACCAACATGTTCTTGTACCTTGAGATCACCGTGTACTAGGTGTGATCTACCATCTCCAGGGATGTAAACTGCTCCTGAGCAAACATGCTTCATAAATTGAAGCCTGGAAGGCACCCAGGGAGTGGTTAGGATCTGCATTTGTAGCTGAACTTTGGCATGACACTCAACTGTGTGGTGCTGTTGTGTGACTAGTTAGCAGGGTGGAGACTGGAACATCTGAGCAGAATAATTTAACACTAATATGACATTTGATATGACTCTCACACTAACCAGGGACCAGCCACTGCTTCTTGACAGAGAAGAATTACATATTTCAAAAGAGTTGTCAAAACTGGATCACCTGAGCAAGGCAAGGTGGTGCGCACCACAACTCTGGTTTGTGGAAGGCTAAGTCAGGAGGATTCTAAGTTCAAAGACAGTCTGGGATACACAGTGAGACTCTGTCTCAAAAGGAAAATGTAGCGAATGGAAGAAACTCATGAGACACAAAAGTATTTAATGACTAGCTAAACTGAACTGTTTAGATCTGTCAGACACGTGAAGCTTGATAGCAACAGTCACTCAAGTAAAATAGGTTCTGTGTGATAGTTGTTTGCCTGGGATTGCTTTAGATTATGCTGTTTTACAATAGTGTCTGGTTTCATGCGAGTGTATTTACCAGATTAATCTTAAATTGATGTGACCAAAAACCACTGTTTGTATAGTCCACTTTACATCAATTTATTTAGAATTTTTTCTTTCTTTTTCTCAGGACTTATGCCTGTTGCACAACAACCTGTTTATTGTGCTTCAAAGCACGGCATAATCGGATTCACGCGCTCAGCAGCGGTGAGAAAATCATAACCAGAGACTCTTTTCCTCCTTGCATGCATAGATGAAACCCAAATTTTACAGACTATAAGAAAAGAAGTTCAAATTTAAAAAAAAAATCTAGCTGAAAAATGGAGGAGACATCTTACTAAAATCTTTATAATAAAAACTTTAGCAATCTTATAAAAGACTAAATAAAGACTATACACTGCAAACTAGGAGAGAGGTGGGTGGTGGTGACACTAATAAATATTTTAAGGTTAAACAATAGGGAAATGGTCTTTGTTTCTAAAATTGTACAAAGTTTCTTTTCTGCAATATTATTGCCAGGAGGACTGGGTTTCAGGTTTTTTTGTGTGTGTGTTGTTGTTGTTTGTTTGTTTGTTTATTTTTTAAGAAACAGTTTCTTTGTAGCTTTGGAGCCTGTCCTGGAACTTGCTCTGTAGACCAGGCTGGCTTCAGACTCACAGAGATCTGCCTGCCTCTGCATCCCAGGTGTTGGAATTAAAGGCATGTGCCACTACCACCCAGGAGTCCTTAAATAGAACACTTGTATATAATTTTGCATGCTGTGTGGAAAATGTATTACAAAGCATAAACAACAAAAAAGGATAGTTGAAAAGTCTCTGCATGGTACTGGATAGGTTGGAAGAACCAGACAGATGAAGTGCTTTGCCCTAACATGGAGAAATTATAAGCCAAAGGATCAGTGTTAATCATCCCCGAGGAGGAAAGCAGTCTTTACTCTTAATTTGGGTTGATGAGACCTCAGTACTTTATTTGAAAATGTCCCAATGTTTTAGAAAAAGATAACCCATTACAAAGCAGAAATTTCACATTTAAATTTGTGACTGAATATTTCTACAATCAGCTCTCATTGTTTACAACAGTTATGAAGTTACTGGCAAATGCTGAAGTACTGATGCTGAGCCCTTGTTTCTGTAAGAAATAAAAGATGAAGTTACTAAAAACCTGAGTTCACAACATTTTGATATCAACCTTGTTGTATATATATTTCTGTATAATAAAAATAACCTTCATATATTGTCGAAATAATGAATTAACAAGTAACAAAGCTTCTATTATGATGTTTGCTTCAAAAACAAAAAAACAGCCTCAGTTACTTAGCTTCAATTGCCCAAAGTCCACAGAGTTCAGTAAAGAAGAGAAGCTTAGATAACTCTGTAATCTTAAGACTTTTCTAATGGTGCTACTTTTATGAATGAATTCTGGGTGTTTACACCATATGTGCCCGCTGGGACTTGTTCCATATTTCAGAGCATACCTGCTGAGTGCATTTTACGATAAGCTTTTAAAGAACTTTTCATTTCGGTTTTCCTGTAACTATCCTTTGTCAAAGTTTCTAAAGCCTGCAACTGTGTTCTGATTGACAGATGGCTGCTAACCTTATGAAGAGTGGAGTACGACTGAATGCCATTTGTCCAGGCTTTGTCAACACACCAATCCTTGAGTCCATTGAAAAAGAAGAAAATATGGGCCAATATATAGAATATAAGGATCAGATCAAGGCTATGATGAAATTCTATGGAATCTTGGAGTAAGTAAAAAACTCTTTCTTTACACAATGTATCAAAGCCTTATCTTTGATCTGAGCAATCAATCATTTTAAAGTTTTAAATTTTAGAAAATGATACAAACCTCAAAGTTTGGATTGCCAAATGTTTTGAAGGGAAAATCAGTCACGAGAAAGAGGATTGTGCTTAAATGTTATGAATTTTGTTTTGAAAACAGACAGTGCCATCAGCTTTTATCAGATTTCTTTTCTAAATAACATTTGTTCACCTTTCAATGCAATTATACTTTATATGCCTAAATTACAAGCAAAAATCAAGTAAAACTCATGTATTGTTGTTTTACCCCCAAATTTCAACTAGTTTAATAAAAACAATTGATCTTCTCTCTCTCTCTCTCTCTCTCTCTCTCTCTCTCTCTCTCTCTCTCTCTCTCTCTCACACACACACACACACACACACACACAAGAACACAGGGACAGACACATACATGGGCGCATAGTCAAAGAACTGTGTCTAAGTCTGAGTAGATGGGTTGACACAAATAGGAACTCACAGAGACTGTGGCAGCATGCACAGGGCCTGAACAGGTCTGGGCCAGATAAGGTCCTAGCATGCGGAGTAAAGTATACACATGCCCCAGCTCTAACCCAGGAGCTATTTCCGATTGACAACCACCTGAAAATAAAAGAATAGTTTTCTTCAGTGGAGTCTAGCTGGCCACACAAACCACGCTTAAGGCCAGACACTATGTCCACAGTGGATAAATGACACAAAACAAACTCAATGGCACTTTTCGAGGTTGTCTCATAATGCTCTGTCAGCATTACGTCAGGGACTAAATATCTTATTTTGCGTTTTTGTAAGATTTCAGTGTGTCTCTGTGTTTATATTTGTTTCTTGAGCTTTTTCTTTGACTTTTTTCCTTCTGTTGTTTTATTTGTTTTGACCTATTCTGGTTTGTTTGTATTGATTTTGTTTCATTTTCTTTTATCATTATTATTTTTACATGCCTATTTTATTTGTATTCCACTGTGATAGAGGAAGAAAAGATGTGGATTTGGGTAGGTGGGGAACTAAGGATGATCTTGGAGGAGTTGAGGAAGGGGAAAGCATAACCAGAATATAATTTATGAAAAAGAACTATTTTCAATAAAAATTTTCACAAAAAAACAAATAATAAAATTTAAATATACTCCTTTGGCATAAGAGTATCCTTCATTTAAAAAAAATAGATGAAACTTTTGTAAGATGAGTTAGATGAGTTTTTCTCAGCACAGGATTACAGCTATTGTATTGGAGGAATCAGATCTCAGTTTTGACTCTACCACTGTCCATGAAACTGTCCAGCAAATTTCAGAAAGTGTTAGCTTTCTCACATAAAGGGATAGTATAGCAAATTTAAAGACCTTCAGTACATCAATAAGATGTTACATGAAATGTATTTAAAATGACACTTGGTAAAAATGATCTTCATTAAATTCTATTTGATTCTATTTTTCTTCCAATGAAGTTTCTAGCTAGTAAGTCTAATATCTATTGATCTAGTATAGATGAAAAAAATGATCATTTTTAGCAATAGGATTAATGACATCAAATGCATTGCCCAATGATCACTAAATTTGTTATATAATTTGCTTAATAGCTCAATGAGTAAAAACCGAAGGTAGCAATAGGTAATGAATTATATTTTCCTACGACAAGGATGCGGCCGCTTAAGAGAATATTGTGAAGTTAATTACTTTCAGTCTCTAGTTTCAAAGTCCAAATGTTTCCTTCATTTTCAGCCCCTCAATCATTGCCAATGGATTACTAACTCTCATTGAAGATGATACTTTCAACGGTGCCATTATGAAGATCACAGCATCTAAAGGAATTCATTTTCAAGATTATGACATCACACCATCGACTGTAAAAGCTCCATGAACGTCTTAAGCATCAGCTCTGCTGAAACTAAGCACAAGTGGCTCACTCAGGCTGCATCTTTATTCATATAGCTTTTGAAATGAAATGCTGTAGTATGAAACCTACCTGCATGCATCTGATGTCAATATTTTTCTTAAATGATTTGTTCAAAGTGTAGATAAAGATGTACGATAAGCTAGCAAAAAAAAAAAAAGCTGCAGTGCAAGCCAAAACCAGGTTATAACCTACATCCTCTAAGGAGAAAACAAAGGATATTCGAGAGATATTCTGCCTTTCAGAAAATGTATTTATCACCGTGACTCATAAATATTAATGGTTTTCAGAAAGGAGATACTTGAATTGTTATTTAAGTCAAAACACATCTTAAATGATTCACTATGTACGTTTGCACTTCAAAAGGGAGGAGCTACTTTGCAATGGAAATATTTAGTAATAACAGCTTGTGCATTATCTGCAAGCTGAACATGTCAACTCTGAAGATCTGCTGTTGGGGATTCCAGTAGTTAGGAAATGAGTCCCCGTGTGACCATGTCCCAATAATACATCTGATGTATGGGAAAATGATACTTGTACTATCAGTGAAGACTCACACTTCAGCCTCAAACCAAGGAAGATGGTTTTGCTTTCCTTCCTAATTTTATAATTCAATGGATTCCAAAGACCTCAGGAATGAAACTTTTAATAGTTGTAACAAAAACGAAGAAAACTATAAAATTTTATATGTGCTATATATGCTTATTAAGAAATGATTCAAAGCTATTTTCCTGATTATTTCTTTGTTGGTTTGTACTAATTTCAAAAGTGCCTATCTTTCAATAAAACTCTTTTATTCAAACTCACATAAATTACTTAGTCTTTGTGCACCTAATGAGATGATAAAACCAATTCTGCCATATCCAAAAATGTTCTTGTACATATGCTTAAATTCATAATAACACAGAGTGAGAAATAGTTCTGCTTCACTTTCTCCATTGTCTGGTATTTAAACATCTTTAAGCCAGGAGGTAGTGGGGTATGCCTTTAATGCCAGCACTCGGGAGGCAGAGGCAGGAGGGTCTCTGTGAGTTCGAGACCAGCCTAGTCTACAAGAGCTAGTTCCAGGACAGGCACCAAAGCTACAGAGAAACCCTGTCTCAAATAACAACAACAACAAAAAACCCAAATCTTTAAATACATCCCTCTGAGAAATAAGTGCTCTTTGAGGAATGCTCTTTGTAAGCAGTAATTGATACCAACAAAGGTGAAAGTGCATGGTTTTCACCTCAATTTCACAAAGAATGGCTGTGAGATTCACTGTACCTGGAAAATGCAAGTTTCTCAGTTTGCAACAAAATCCACCTATTTGAAATTGATGAGAACTTCCCTAATTCTGCAGTAGTAGCATCCCTTGCATTATTTTAATCCATCGATAAAGAACAAGTCACTTAATTTTTAAGGAGTAATTTAAATATGAATCACTGGTCTGAAGTTTCACCTGCTATATTGACATGCATAGGAAACCAGTCCCTATGACCATCTAGCTAGTAGAAATGAATTACAATTAGACACAAATGCCTTTGGATATTCTCATAGTGACTAATCAGCAAGTATTACACATGTATCATGTGCCTTACCTTACATCTTTCCTCTCTATAATGTGAAGTTACAATTTAAACTTCTTATTTATGGAAAATTATTTTGTACTTGCACATATCAATGGATGTTATGCTTTGAATTAAACTTTTTTCAAATTAACTATAAGTATACTTAAGATCAAATATTACACAAAACTGAAATATTATTACATCATGTTAAACATTTACTTGAAAAATTACATTCTATAGGTAGCTTTAAATAAATCTATAATGTTGTCTATAGGATAGTTACAAAAAATAATTAAATTGAATGTGGAATGGAAGCCTTGGCTTCCTTCAATTTTTTTAGTAAAAATCCTGATATAAATAATATCTAGTTTTAAATATTTTAAATACTTTCCTTTAAATATTTTCTGAGAATTTAGAATTCTCAGAATAGAAAACCTACAAATATAACCACATGAAAGAATTGAGGACTTGATGAAAAGATGTTTAAACGTTCAGCCAACATAATTTTTCTCAAATGAAAGCTTTAAATAAAACAAGTGTTATGTGAACACAAGCATTCAGATACCATGACTGTTGGTCTGATAGCCAAGATGGTAACTAGTGGGTGGCATATCCAATATAGACATGCTGGACAAAATTATACATGTCCCAAGCAGGAAACATGAAAAGACGTATATTTTATCAAGCTCTTAAAATGGCACTAACTTAGAACTTATGAATTGTTTATATGTAGAATTTTCCATTTGATATTTTCAGACTATTGTTGGCAATGAGTACTAAAACCCTGGATAATGTAGAATTCTGTATTGTAGGAAATACACTCCCCAGGTCCAGTGTCTTAACAGAACAGAACCATAATCTTTTCCAGACCAGTTTTCAATGTAGCTATATTGTAGGTAGCGCTAAAGGTAATGAATGATTCAAGGGTTCACATCACCGACTTTTCACTGCTCCTTCATGGGTCAAAGTCTCGTATATTGCTCAGATACGGACAAGGCACACCTACTTCATATCTGTTTCTTTCTGTTCTAGTGTAATTTGAAAAACTACACAAGGGGCTCTACCCATGAGCAAGGGTGGTATAGAATGAGGCTTTGAAACGCGATCCCAACTGGGAAGTGGCTTTGCAGCAGCAACTCTACATTTGAGACAGGAGTATGAGTCTTTGGTTCTCATGGAAGAGCTATGGTATCTAACAGTCCTTCATGGTTGTAAGAGTAAACGAAATACTAGTTTAACTCATTGCAATGTCGATACATTGCATTCGCATTTTCTTGATGTGGCAAACACTGAACAAAAAATAAAAACCACTTAAAAGGATTTATTTACAATATTCACATCTGTAACCTTTTTTTTTCTTGGGTTGTTTAATTGTTTTTGGTCATTTTTGTATTCTTGGTATTAATCTTCTGTCAGATATACAGCTAGCATAGTTTCTCCCATTATGTAGGCTTCCTTGTCATTCAATAGACCATTTTGTTTGCTATACACGTACTGGTTCCAGTCCCTTCCATTAGATCCTCATTGGTACACTTTTGTATATTTCTTAAGAGAGGTCTCAGAGCTCAGTCCTCAATCATCTGCTGGAGTCTGCTGGATTCTGCAGCTGAGATGGTCACTGCCCTGGTTGCAGTTAAACAAATATGACTTAAAATACAGAGGAAGTTCATTGAGATATTGAGCAATTATATCTGAGGGACTGGAGAACAGCTGATAGAGTGATGGAATATTTTTATTCCCTTTGTTTCTCCAACTATAATCAGTCACGAATCCCAGGGTGGCTCCTAAGCCATCTTCTTCAATTCAACTCAATCGTCTTCAATTCTTAGTAACAACAGCAGATGTCCTAACAACTTATACCAAGGCCAGCAAGATGTCTCAGTAGTAAGAGATACTGATAGACCTGAAGCTCTGAGACCAACCTCAGCATCTCACGGTGACAGGAGAGAATCACACCCTGGCTTCCCCATGCATGCTAACAGCACTTAAGAGTCTATATTCATGCACAAATACACACACACACACACACACACACACACACACACACATACACACATGTATACAAATTAAAAAATAATAAAAATCTTAAAACTTACACCATATTAAGCATGTGATTTCTTAGTGTTGTATAAAACACCTACCAGAAAAATTGCTATGCTAAATGACCAAATGCTAACAACAATAACAAGTTTGTGTAACTAGAAAAAGAACCATAATTCTCATTATCTCCACTTTTACTCAACATTCTAGTTTAATCAGGCAACAGAGAGAAAATTGCATTCTGAATGGAAAAAATAAAATTCTTGTTATTTGCACTGGATTTAACTATAATTGTTAGAAAGTCCAACATGTTTCACTAAACTACAAGAGTAAATGATAAAGTGAGCAGGTCTGTTTGACTTTTGGCATACCTAGGGTATGTTGCAAATCCAATGTCACACCCCCAATAAAGTAAATATCAAAATAAAACGAGGCCCAGGAATTTGTTAGATTGCTTCTGCTTACAAACCTGTATTTGCACTTTTGTAGACTATTAACTCTACGAGATTTACATGTTCAAAATTCATATATTAAGTACTTTATGTTGTGAACAATAAGATGCCAAAGATCTCTTGAACCTTCATGAGCCTTCAAAAGATTTGAATGAGTTTGTCGCTGGAGAGTCTTGCATAAGGTTAATAGCAGCTGTTGGATCCCGATGCTGGTTATTAAAGGATAGAATGGCCACAAAAGTCTCTTAAACAACAATGGAATTTGTTGCTTCCATTTCTGCTTCCTAAAGATTATTTTTGACAGCCTTTACTCCCTACACTTGGACTTCTTAAACCATTCAACCACTCATTCTGAAATAGCTATTCAGCCAGTTCCCAACCATCCCAACCACCAGAACCAGATACACAAGTTTTGCATGACCTTTTTCCTGGGGAAACATGAAACACATTGCAGTTCATCCCAGAGAATAAATCAATGACTGACAGAAGTGATGATTACCCCCAAAGTTCAACTTGGCAAAAACTTAAGTTTGTTAATATTGCTTCCTGGGCAAGTTTTGCATGACCTTTTTCCTGGGGAAACATGAAAGACATTACAGTTCACCCCAGAGAATAAAAAAGTTCACCCCAGTGAGTAAACCAATGACTGGCAGTAGTAACGATTATCCCAAAGTCCAACTTGATGAACCACTGAGTTTGTTGATATTGCTTCCAGAAATATGGGTGAGAAGTTCCTGATGGAAGCAGGGATGACTCAAATACAGCTGCCTCACTGAAAGATCCATTCCAGCACGGTGGGGCTTTGATGACTCATGAAACCTGGAACCCGTGACTCTGTATATGTCTTATGCAATTCAGCAGGTAGAGGAATGTTTTCTATATGGCTCAGCTCATGAGAGTCTCCTCTAGATAGCTTAGCTAGTCTCCTCTAGACCAGCTTAGCTGGTCTGAGTCTTGGCCTAAATGCTTTTGCTGTGTTTGTGTTCTTGGGGAGGGGCTTTGAGAATCCTGTTTTATTTTAGTTCTTGTGGAATCTGTAAGAGTTTTATTTTAAATGTTTTCTTTTTTTGAGATGAGAATATAATTATACCATTTCTCCCTTCCCCTTTCCCCCTCCAAAAGCTCCTATGTATTGCCCCACCTGCCTTGATCTCTTTCAAATTCATGACTTATTTTTCTTTAATTGTTACCTGGGGGGAGACATTTTAAATACATAAAATACATAAATGCAACCTACTCACTCTACAAAATGTTATATGTGTGTCTGTAATTTCAGGGCTGACAATTTTGTACTAGATAGCCAACTGTTGTGCTCTTACCTGGGGAAGCACGGTTCTTTATTTTATTTTATTTTTATTTTATTTTTCTTGGCAGTCTTAAGTTTCCTAAAGTTCTTTGTCTAGGGTCAGACCTCATGAGCTTTGCCCTACCCACATTAGTATGTCTATTGCTGTTTCCCTTGTTCATGTCACCTTTATCGTATTCAGGAAGTCACGCTGATAAGACTTCATGGATGCAGCCTCTGACTTCGTAGGTGACCCAATCTCACAGAAAACTCGCTGATGCTCTGGCTCTTACACTCTTCTCGTCCTCTTTTCACAATGATACCTTAGCCTTAGGTGCAGAAGTGAAACTGTAGATCTATTGGTACTGGGCTCCGCAGCTCTGCATTTTGATCATTTCTGGTTTTCTGTAATGATCTCCATATGTGTCTCCTTAATGAGGGTGAAGACTACCACACTCCTCTGTGGGAAACATGAGAAGCCTTTTTTTGCATTGTTAGTAGGGATATCCGAGAGATTCCCACTGAGCCTCATATGATGACATCATGAGCCCCATAAGCCTCCTATCAACATGAACATTGCAATTTGGAGGAAATTGCCCCACAAAAATGGTTGAGCCCTAACCAAAGTTAACCAAACCTGCATCAAAGCAGAAAACTGTCTCTACTACACAAAACCCAAACCATCAACCTCAGAAGCTAGGAAAGTAGATGGTTGTTTTAGCCCCTGATATGTGTATACAGACAAAGCTACCTGAAATGAGGGCTGACAACGAGATACCATACAGAGTCTTACAAAAACTTAAATCAAAAGAAAACATGCAAAATACAGCAAAGTGAACAACATAACAACTATCAAGTATCATCTGACTTTTGCAAGGCCCTTCCAAGAGAAGGTCAAAAGAAAGAGGGGAAGAGGAGGAAGAAAGGAGGAACAAGGATGATTTTTTAATGAAGAAGAAAACAATTAAATAAAAATAAGATCTCAAGATGAAGGGAAATTCCCAGAGAAATGAAGGAAAATGAAAGGAAATGAGAAGGGCAGTCAGAAAGAATAAAGAATTAAGTAAAGGAAGTTATGACTTCTAGGAAATAGAAATAAAATATCCATAGAGCTGAAATACACGAAAACGCAAAATGTAGGCGGGGCGAATGGGGATAAAGTTTCTAAGGTGTTTGTATTTACTAGAATCCTGTAATGGTAAACGTCTACTTTCAACTTCACTGGATGGCTACCAGGAAGGCACAGTTTGTCATGTGTCCGTGCAGGCATTTCTAAGAAGTGAAAAGTAACCCTGAACAAGGTCGGCACCGTGCCATTGGCTGGGGTCTAGACCGAATCATCGCTATGCTTCCCGACCGCGGACAAATTCTGACCAGACGCCCCATGCTCCTGCTGCCATGCCTTTCCCACTAGAATAGGCTTTAGCCCCTCAAGATATGAGCCAGAAAAAGTCTTCCTGCTGTCATTGCTTATTGCCCGATGGTCCCAGCACCCAGAAAAGTCACAAATACAGATCCCTAATGAATATCAAAGATTACTAAACCAGGAAATCCTAGTAGAAGCTAGAAAATGAAAAGTACAAACTAATGGTCAATTCAGGAGAGTTGTTGGTAACACTTAGTAGATGTGCCCAAAAGAGGGAAAGAAACAGGCTCAGCTGGAAACAAATGTAGACAGCCCCTGACATAGTGCCTTTCAGTGTACAGTTCTCAGCGCTATGGCAGCCAAAGAGTGATAGATACACTATAGGAACTGCGGCTTGGTAAGCATTGGAGAAACCAGGATTTTTTTCAGTCACATGGGCCTAATGAATGACGTCAAATCGTCTGGAATGCCAGTGTGAAGAGTGGTCCAATATCCTGGTGATTTTCTGCTCTTTCTGGGAGCCACCCTCCACCTGAATCCCTCCTAAATCTGGAGCATTGTTCAGGTCCTAATCCTGCAGTGAAGCGAATACATCCTGTAACCATGATCTCCGTTTATCAACCTATAGGAGTAAGTAAATGTCATTTACAGTTATACATTTTGTTTTTAATTGCAAACGTGGCTCTGGAATTGTTCTACTTTGATTTCTTTTTAACTATTATGGTGTGGCTTATCTCCAGCACATTTAATATCTGACTTGTTTTGGTAGGCATATCTTGGGAGTTGCGTGACACCGCTTTCACTGAGCCAGCCCCACGATAACGGCCACCTTGGTATCTAGTTCTCTAGACACCCTGACCAGCTGATAAGTCAGAGTAGCCACCTAAATCTGAATTACTCAAGCACATATGTCTATTTATAGTGAAAGAGTTAAGAAGTGCTGCTTGTTCCACTGTTTCGGCCCAAGCAGAAGTGTGGGAACAGGAAGTTTTCTATCAGGGAGGATGTTTGGGATATCAGTTGTCTTAAGTAATTTCATTGTCCTTATCAGATGGTCGCTTTACTGCCCTGTGAAAACACGGTTATGTTTTTCCTCTTCCTGTAGCTGGATCAGCAAGGGGCTAGTGTAAATCTCAGGGACTAGCACAGACACCTAGGGATTTACAGGAGTGAGCGTGGCGCAGCTGAGGTTTATGAGATCAAGTCAGAAAGTGTCATCTTTCTAGACTAAACTCTTAATGTTTTTCTACCATTTTTTTTCTGACCCACGTCTAACCATATCGAGTCTAACTCTCATATCACTGTATATGCATTATTTTTTTTCTTACAATTAATCTCAAGCCTGCAGTTTTTACCCTGGTCAATTGAACCCAAATACTGTTATTTGGGGCTTACTCCTTTACTGCTTTAATTGGGTGGTTTCTCAGCTCAAAATCTTGTCTGCTTTGTCCAGAAGTATGAAACTGGGCCCTCTAGGCAGACATGCCAGACATACACAGTTAGATCACAGGTCTTCTCCCTGTCACAGCCACTCCTGACCAAATGACACGCTCTCACCCTGTGCTCTGGTTTGCTCACTCTATTTCCTTTGCCTGCAAGTCTCCCCGGCTCTGAAGCTGGGAAAGGGGGTAGGAAATTCTTTCAAGCAGAAGAAAACTGAAATTGAGGTGGGATGTATGTAGTAGAGATACTAGGAAGAGAATTGGGGCATTTCTCAAAGAAATGTGCCTTTACAATTTAATCTAGCATTTTAGAAGCATAAGGAATAAATGTCTGGATTCAATTCTTTGCACACAGATGTTCTCAATCACTGTTCATTCAGATTCAAGAGAACAAAGAGTAAGCTTTTCATATTAGAAGAATACCCCTTGGGATGATGAAGCAAGCCTCCCCATGGTGAAGCCTTGTCCCACAGTGGTGTACAGCAATGCATATGGCTTATGAGTTGATCTGGACCATAATGGAAGGAGTTTAGTAGTCAGAGTCTACTACTCTACTACACTACTATCATCATCCTGACACCATTCTTTCTTCTATTCTAAAACATCACATGGCAAACTCCTAGGATGCCGGGCAGCTTCCATTCTGCAAGATAATTTCAAACAACACCACACAGCACAAATGGGTCTCACCTCTTCATTGTCTTTATTTACCATATCTTACATTGACATGAATGACTAATGAAAATGCTAATATTCCACAATTCTGTGTCACTGCATTAAAACATTCAAATCCTAAAGACATGAAAAAACAAAAGCATGTGCAATAACACTTTGAAGACCACACACACACACACACACACACACACACACAGAGAGAGAGAGAGAGAGAGAGAGAGAGAGAGAGAGAGAGAGAGAGAGAGACATAAACTCACACAGACATATATTAAAATATAACTTGATGAGGAAAAAGCCAGGCTGAGTAGAAACAGTAATTTCTGAGAAAATTTATTCACCTTAATCTGTAGATACTTCAGATATTTCTAAGGCAAAGTTTGGTTCTTCATGGCTTCTTTTGCTTCCTTATAATAATGGGGAGACAGTGAGTGAAATATTGTTTTTCTACCCAGACATTCTCCATATAACTAAAATTTACATTTGCCCTTTCTGTGCAGCAAATAGGGTTCATACATGTTCTCTCATTTTAAAATAAGGACTTAGCAATATGAATGTGGAAAAAATCTCAATAGCTATGATCAGAAGAACAAGAGCAAACTACCCCATTTTTGTTGCTCAACGCAATGATCCAATTTGCATATTCATTAACTGGAAATGTTTTCAATATGTCTTTATAGCAATTTATTGTGACCAAGTCTAAAAGCAAATTAGAGATGATTGCTCAGCTAAGAGTGGTAGACACTAGAAAGCTAAAAGGTATTTCTAGATATACAGACCATGATAGCAATATAATTGGACTCTGGAATTGGTAAGTATGGGTCCATATTTTTCTACCAAGCAGGAAAAATTTTTTTCTTAACAAAATCAGGATAGGGATGCCATCAAAAATAGCCATTGAGAATTAAAAGACATGGTTGTAATAGAATCTAGAAAGCCAATAATTTAGGTGATCCAAAAAGGACTCCAAATAGAATCTAGAAATACTGTAAAATAAAATTGATTTTTTTAAAGACAATAACCAAATTTGTTCTTTCTTGAGAACTTTATCATTTTTCAAATGTTTATTTACACAGGTCCTGGTTTTAATCTTGGGATAAAAATTTCAAATCTCAGACAAAATCACATGGAATCAAAAAGTTTGGCTGAATTTAATTGTGATTTGTTTCCTCCTAAATTAGTAGTATGAGACATGTCAAAACTTCCCCAGATAATGGGAGTTGGACGTAGCATTTATTATATATTAAGTATCATTTAAATGATATAATTTCATATATAATTTAAATCTGTATATCCCATTCTATAAAATAAGTGAAAATTTTGTTACTCTAGAGAGGAGCGAGGAACTTTCTTTGCCAAATCAGATGTGAGTCATACACATTTGTTCTTGTTTGTTAAACAGCGAACTTTATACCACTATTTTTCTTTAACTATTCGGAGAATCAGAGAATAAGCTCTATCCAAAAAAAACCTTTGTGAGTAATATTGGATAATATTCAGAAAGTTTATCCCACTTTTATTATATGTACCTTTCTTTGTGTGCTACAGCCACAAACTCTTGTGAGGATTGACTCTATCCCAACTCTAAACTATGTAAATTTATTTTACTTAAGGCAAAATAGTTCTATAGACGCTTTTGTATAAAAGCAGATTAATCCACATATCCTTTATTTCCCCAGGCTCAGCAATTGCCATAATCAGATTAAATCTCAAAACATGGATTGAGTGCTTGTACAAAGTGATGCTCTGGTTAGCAACTATTAATAATCGTTCTGTGAATATGATAAAAGATGACCTGAGGATGAATTCAGATGAGAGAAAGAATTCAGGAGAGGTCACAGTCAAAAGAATACAGGAAAACATAAATTTGCATTAATCTAGTATGCCTTGACTTTTCACATGTGGAAAGCAATAAATCTGGCTTACTGTTTATGCTTGCCTGACTTGGAGATCTGTTAATTGCAGCAAATATACATCTGCTGCTATGTAAAATATCCGGGAAGCAAGTCATACCCAGTGAAAGAAAAATATAATATGGTAAAGGTTAAATTAATGACTACTACTTTTTTGTTCTCTTTGAAAATATGTTTTTCTCAAATAATATATCCTGATTTCCAATTCCTCTCCCTTTGCTCCCCCCAGTTCACCTTTACTCCTCCCATCCAGACATACCCCTGTCTCTCAATAGAAAAAAAACTGGCTTCTAAAGGATAATAATAAATATTATTATAAGATATGTTATAATAAAATGTTATTATTATAATAAACTCATCAGAATTGGACAAAGCAAACAAACAGAAGAAAAAGAGCTCAAGAAAAGGCACAAAACAGATATCCATTTGTTCACACATTCAAGAATCCCATAAAAACACTGAACTGAAATCCATAATTGTACAAAGGACATATAGGGTAATATATTTATATATATACATACATACATATGTGTGTATAAGTGTGTATATATTACCATATATGTCCTTTATACATATGCATTATGCACCAGGTACATGTATATGAGTAAAAACATATAAAGTAAAAATAAAAAATAACATAAAATGTTTGAAAATAAAAATAAAAAAGCCCTAGCGTGACACTATGAAACAAAGACATCCACAGATCCCACTGAGTTCCCTTTCTGTGGGCCATCTACTGGTGAGAATTCTTGTTCCCCAGTGAGACTCCCTGGAAGGAAACTGAATTTCCATGTGCCAGTTGCTGTCCAGTGGAGATAGCTTCTGAGTTAGCTTTGGGGGCATGTGTCTACTTCTCCTTTCAGCTCTAGGACCCCATCGGGTGCAGACTTAGTGCAGGCCATATGTATGATGCCTCAGTTTCTGTGAGCTCATATGTGTGTCAGTCATGGAGATTTAGCACACCTTATGTTTTTGGTGTCCCCCATCCCCTATGGCTCTTATTCTTTCCACCTCCTCTTCCCAGGGGTTTCCAGGGCCCAGAATGAAGAGATTCGATGGAAACATTCCTTTTAAGGCTGAGTGTTTCTAGGTCTCTCACTCTGCGTAATGTCTGGCTGTGAATCTCTCTATGTGTTCCCATCTGCTTCAAGATAAAGCTTCTCTGATGATGGCTGAGCAAGGTACTGATCTGTGAGTAGAGCACATTCTCATTAGGAGTCATTTTATTGTTGTTTTGTTTTGTTTTGTCCAACAGTAGTATTTGGTTTTACACTACATCTCTTGACTAGCTAGTTTTAGATTCTTGGTCACCCAAGCCGTGTTGGTATGGGTTCCATCTCATTGAATGGGCCTACAGCAATATCAGATATTGGTTGGTTACTGCCATAAGTTTTGTGCCAACACTGCATTATCATATCTTATATGTAGGACAGCATTGTAGACAGAAGGTTTTCTTGATATTTTTGGGTTTTCGAGACAGGGTTTCTCTTTAGCTTTGTAGCCTATCATGGAACTAGCTCTTGTACACCAAGCTGGCCTCGAACTCACAGAGATTTGCCTGCCTCTGCCTCCTGAGTACTGGGATTAAAGGTGTGCATCACCACCACCTGGCTAAATCAAAGGTTTTTATGGATGGGTTTGTGTTTACCTTTGTCCTTTGGCAGCATGCAGAATACCTTCCTGTATCGATGAAGGGGTGAGAGATCTACGTAAGCACTAGCTTGACTTCGTGTTCTCTGAATTGTACAGGTGTTATCTTCAGGGATGAAGTCTGGCATCACTTTGTAAAGGGCAACCTATAGTCTTGATCAACAATTTAATTAGTTGCAACCTAGTCCCAATACTGAAAGTTTTATTTGGTGACAAGAAATGTCCCATTAGGGAGCTCTCTCTCTCTCTCTCTCTCTCTCTCTCTCTCTCTCTCTCTCTCTCTCTCTCTCTCTCTCTCCTTTCTCTCTCCCACACAATTATTTGGTTAATCTATTTCAGTTAGACCACCTTCATATATGTATACATTTTAGAAAGCTTCTGACCTTTAAATTCCCCATTAAGACCTCAAGTGTTATTCTAATAGGTCTGCCTGTATATGTGTGTGTCTTTCCCCTCTTTTGCTTGTTTGTGTTTTCATTGATTTATTTAAGGGATTTATTTATTTCCTCTATAAAGGTCCTCTATTATATTTATAAAGGCTATTCAAGGTCTTTTTCTTGTGCTTCAGATATGCTGTGATTATTCACGACCTGCAGTGGTAGAATTTCTGGGATCTAATGGAGACATATTGTACTGTCATTTCTTGTATTTTTACACTGGCAACTGGGCATGTGGGTTTGGGAAAATTGTAGTCCTAGGTGCTGATATATGGTTGTCTTTGCTGAGTGGATGTTTTGTTCCTTGGTTTTTGTTTCCTCTCTGGTTCTTAGGAGAGTGTGGTGGCTGTGTGTATTCTGGTAGGAAATTCTTCTGGGTTCTTGCTACATGTTCCTATTGGGGGTTCCAGAAAAAAATCTGTTTCTAGGTATTGGGAGCTGCCACTTAGGAATGAAATTGGTCTAGGAATGGAGAGCTGAGAGACTCCACAGAAGTGCAGAAAGCATGAAGTTTCCCCCAAGATCGGTTTAGTTCCTTCAAAAATGGGTGTAGACAATGTGGAGAGGCCACAACAAGGGGTCTGCCACAGGGATGGGGATGAGACTGGGGATTGTATTTGGAGGAGAGGAGAAAGGGGTAAAGATTTACAATTGGTCCACCCACTTTCCTGGCTGGAGTGGCAAGTGGATTAGCAATGAAGAGGATAATGAGATGAGTGTAGGGAAGAAAGTCAGAGGGGAAGATACTTATGTGTGATCCACTGGAGATGGGGCAGGGAGGAAGAGAAGGCCACTGAAGGATGTTTGCTACAGAACTGGGGATGGAACTAAGGGGTTTTATTTGGAGGTTAGAAGAGACAGGTGAAGATTTGGAGTTAGTTATCTGTCTCCTTGGCCTGTGCATCTGGAGTGGTCCCAGGTAATGCCTTCTGGTACTGGAGGCTGGGTGATGAAGTGAGGGGAAGGGAAGGAAAGCTCGGAAGGACCCTTGTCCTACAATATATGCAGACTAACTTGAAGTGGATTAAGGTCTGAAGTACAAGGCCCAAACCCACAGAACTCCAGGAAGAAACAAAGAAGAAAAGCTCCTTGATACTAATCCAGCAGCGACTGTTTTGGAGAAGATATCAAAGGGACTGGTAACACAGGCAAGAATGAACAAGCAAGACTACATACACCACACTAAAATCTGCTGCCAAACAGAGGAAGCAATTGGCAAAATTAAAAGGCAACATATGAAATTAGAGAACCTATTCATAAGCTATAGATCTGATGAGGTGTTGATATTCTAAATCCATAAAGAAGTCACATAACCTGATAGTAAAAAAATAAAAACATATAACTGATTTATAAGTTAGGCAAAGAATTCAAGCAAAATATAAATGGTTAACAAGTGAGAGAAACAGGTCGCAAAGATGCTCAGTGGGCAAAAGTGCTTGTCAAAAAGAGTTTGACCTTTGGGACCCACATAGTGGAAGAGAGCCCGTACTACAACTTATTCTCTGATTTCCATGCATGCACTGCAGCACACATACCCCCCCACATTTGCATAAATAAATAAATGCATTTTAATTTTTATTCAAAAACAATAAAAGTAAATCTTCCATATAAGCTACCAATCTCTTAAAATATTGCATTAATTTTTATATTAGCATCCAAAATAATGGGTTTCACCACAGCATATTCATTAATTACCAGGATTTAAATATTTACTTTGATTTTTAAGTATTTCATACATGAATACTGTATTTACATCATTTTCCCTTCACCCTCCAACTGTTCCCATGTCCCTCTACCTTCTCAAAGTGATTAACTCTTCCTTAATTTTACACACACATATATGTATAATATATATCATATATATGTAATATATAAAATGTCCTGCTGAATCAATTTCTCATGTGTGTATATATTTACAGCTTGCCACTTAGGACTGGATAACCTATCAGAGAGGGTTCTTCTCTGCAGAAGACATATAGCCCCCTTTCAGCAACCATTAACTAGGTATAGCCCTTCATTCTTTGGTAAGACCTTGTGAGCATTCTTTCTACTATATGGGGTGTGAAATACTATTGCCATTTTGTTGGTCTTGTTTGGGTGACCATATTGTTGAGACTTCATGAAGACAGTGCCCTCTAAAATACACCTATCATAGCAGTCTTTTTCTTCCAACTTTCACACAATCTCCGTAATTGTGAAAGTGTAGTGATCACATTGTAGATGAACCAATTGGGAATGATCCATGGATCTCACTTCTGGGTATATATTCAAATGAAATGAAATTATTATCTCAAAAAGAAAGTGATTCCCCCTACTTATTGAAGCATTATTTCCAATAGAAAAAGTATGGAAATAACCTAAGTATATAACCTAAGTGTGTATGTCTAGTAGTCAAACCATCTTTATTTTCTAAATGCTTGATACTAGGTTTGAAGAGCATGCCCAGAAAGCGGAATGAATCATTTTTGGATATTATTTGTTCTAAAACTTTCTCTCTATTAACCAGCTTCACTATTACATAATGTTACCTAAAATATCTAACCTTGTTAATTCAAGTTGAGACTTTGGAAGCTCTTAGCATGCAAAACCACAGTCTTCGATGGGCAAGATAGTAGCTATTATTTGACATTAAACAACTCAGTAGACATTAGTTTATCAGAGTCTTCCCAGCAGAGATAAGAACCCTAAGGAAATGGAATCCAAAGTTTAACATGTTCTGGGACACAAGAACTCACAAAGGAAACAGATATGAGTAGGACTAAACAAGGATCCCAGAAGGGGGTGGGTAATGAAGTCACAGAAATGATCTCCTGTCCAGCTTTGGTTATTACCATTTCCCAGTCCCAGTCCTGTGTCGAGAATGGAGCTACTTTACGTGTGAACACTTGGACTGCATATTTACATGAATATGAACTCAGACATCGACAACTGGCAAGGCAGTAAGAACATGTTCTAGAAATAGATGTGAATGCCAGCCAGAAGCTTGCCACAAACAACCTGAAGATACACCACGTTCTGAAGCTCGAATCTCCCCTCCCTACTCTCTTTCCCCAGACCTCACCCTGCCCTGCCCCAACAGTCATTGATTGTCTTGGCAATCTCTCTTCAGGAGACATGTGCATGACTTTGCTGCCGCATTTTCCATTCAATTTGGAAATTAACCAGCTTCATGAAACTCTCTGCTCAAGTTACAGAAAAAAAAATGATAGTTCAGTACTAGGACAGCATCTAGACATAACTGAAGCTGATTCAGATGGTTGTTAATAAATTTTACTTTTACAAGAAAAACGAAGCCCTTCTTTTTCTTTCTTCCCAATTTGTTACCCTTTTTCTGTTTTTTTCTTTCTTTCTATCACATCAAATAAATTTGATCTTGGATCGACTTCCAGCTACTCATTGTGTAGTTTGAAAGAAAATCTTTATAAAATTCACTTTAGGAAAGCTATCTTTCCTTAGAATAAAGATCTTAAAAATAAATGTTTAGGGCTGGTGAGCTCAATTGGTGAAGTTTTTTCCCAGCACCCATGATGGTAGACCCCCCAGCAGTACATGAACTAGTGGTTGCTCACCGTTGCCATCCCAGTACTAGGGAAGTAAAGACAAATGAATGAGAAATTTAAACATATCCCCAGTTGCTTATAGTTCTTTGTGTAGGGTTGAGCCCTCCTGAGCTTTGCCTCATCTACTTTTGTATGTCTACTGTTGCTGCCCTTGTTCAACTCAATTAAAGAAAAAAAATTCTCCCCAAACAGAGAAAGTTCCAAGCCATCCTAGGATATAAAGGTATATGAAAAACTATTTAAAAAAAACTAATTGTTTTCATTTTTTCTAAGCCAAAATAAGAAAGAGAAGAGATAATACATTAAAATATAAAATTACTATAACTTTATATTAATTTAATGCTTTATTTTAAAAATACAATTTAAGAAAATACTTTGGGGTTTAAAATTCTAACATTAATGAAAAATGATCCTGTGTAAAATTTTTGGAAATGAAAACTCTCCCTTTATATGTCTAGTTTATGGTATGATTCCAGAGAGACCACGCAAACCTCACCTGAACTATATATATCTAGTTTCTGGTGTGCTTCCAGAGAGACATGAAAACCTCATTTGAACTGTAGAGCCAATCTGCCAACAGAACAAGTTCATATGTTTCCATGTTTGAGGTGCTGACCTTCTCTTTTTATTTTGTTTAATCAGGAAATATTTGCACTACACTGTTTAGGCTTCTAGTTTTCAAATCATCTTCTTTGCCAGCAGCCTGACCTCTTCCTCCTCCTCCTCCTGGGATTCTGGCAAAAGTAAACTAAGTGTGGTAAAATATCAAAGTTTCTGAAGTCATAGAGCTACAGAGGTTGCATTTTCCTCATTATTTATTCCACATCCCCTGTTTCCAACCTACAAATTAGTAATGCAATCCAGGAAAGAAACTTGGAGCTTCTAAATCAAATGGGGTGGAACATAGAATCCTAAACTCAGAAAACAAGGGATCATTTACAGAGCTATGTAAGTTATTCATAATTATGGTGGCAAAAAAAAATTGGACCAGAAAGTCAGCTGCACAAGCTCAGTTGCCAGTCTCACCATATCCAGCCACCAGTTGATAAGCACGTGCCTCCTCAGAACCAGAAACTCTGAACCTATTTGGAAAAGATAGATGGAACAGTTACAGAAAGACTTTGAGAAAAGAGCATGAGGCCAAACTGTTTTTGTTTTTCATTTTTATTTCTCTCAAAAACTCTCTACTTCCAAATAGGCAAATCGGTTGAATAAGTGCCAAAATTAAACCACAGTACTTGTTGAAGTCTTAAAGAAATGAAGTTTCTAACCACCAATATGCTGGCAAGTTTCTAAAGATAATGAAAGAAAAATTACAGAAGCCATACAATTCTTTGTGGAAAAAAAATGCTGAATACTTTCATATTTTTAAACTCACCTTTTTCAGTGAAGAAACTCATGATAGTTTATTAATACTTTATTATACTTACTTTCAGATAGCCTCACAGCAGTAGACAACAAGGCTTAAAGACACATTTCTTATTGTTTATTGGTATATATGTGTGTCTGAGTGAGGGTGCATGCACAGGTGTCCATAGAGAATAGAAATAGGCATGAGATTCTGATGTGGGATTCCCCTCTGTATGCTTAATAAAAAAAAAATTGTGTTGAGCCCGTGATAGAGTAGAGTAGAGCTAGGTGGGGAAAACTAAACTGAATACTGGGAGAAAGGAGGCAGAGTCATGGAGAAGCCATGGAGGCGCTGCTGCAGACAGATGTGCTGAAACTTTGCTGATAGGCCATGACCTCATGGTGATGCACAGATTAATGGAGATGGGTTAAATTAAGACGTAGGAGTTAGCAAATAAGAAGCTAAAGCAATTGGACCATGTAGTGATTTAAATAATATGGTTTCTGTGTGATTATTTTAGAAGTCTGGGTGGCTGGGAAATGAACAAGCGGTCTCCTTACAATAAATTGGTGCTCCTACATGTGCTAGATAAATCCATGTAAAACCTGAGAAAGGTTGAAAAGGAATTCTAGACACAAAATAACAAAGTTTAGCACAGTTTCTTGGTAGCCACAAATTTTCTTTTTCTAGATGGGCTTGTAGCAACCAAGGCACCATGGGGCACAGTAAAAACTGCATTACTGCTTTAAAAAAGGCAGCGACTTCCTGGTTCATCAACACAAAGGGCTCTAACTCTCGGGAGGTCCAGCTATGGAACATTTAAATAGGAAACAATGTGCTACAACTTGCTTAATGGCAACATAGACTAAAAGTGGGGCAATGTACATGATTCACAGAGGCAATAAGCAGCTCTGCCATGCTGGACTGGGCAGAGCAAGTAGACAGTGCCCTATTTCCCCTAGCAATGTTACAGCCTAGGTTCCTAAGAAGCACTTAACATTTTAAGAGACACTCCTGGACAGAAAAGAATTACAGATACAGATAGGACAATTGGACAGATTCAGAAATAAGAAAAAACTCTAAATGAGTCATAGTGTTGGATAAATGTACATAGACTTGGGAGAAAGAAGAAAAAGAGTATAGAGAGTTAATAAAAAGAAAAAAGAGACAGAGTAGAGACAGTTATAGATTAAAGAAGTAAAACTAATAAAATAAATATTAAAAGTAATAGAGTAAAAAAGGATAAGCCACATAAAGATGGAAAATACATAGAGTGTCTGGATTATGTATATTATTGTGTTTTCTTTAAATTTTTTGACTGTGAACGAGCTAAGTTACCAACATATATACTTTAAAGGTACTTTGATTTTAGAATTTGAGTCTAAGGATATGTTGCTTTGGAAAAGAGCTTCTTCTTTTGTTTTCATAGAGGATAAGAACCTGTGTATTCATTCTATAATGATGTGGTTTGATTGACCAAGATCCCCTGAAAGGTTACCTTGAACACCCCTCAAAAAATTGCTTTGCCCAATGAACAACAGGAAGGGGTTTGGAGAGAACTATGTCCATATTCCCAAATATTGTTTATAAGTGTTTGTTTACATTTAAAGGGAGCTATGCTACAGAGATTTGCATTGGTATGGATCTTGGTTTATTGATACAAATTTAAGGTCAATTTTGTTACACTGTATATATGTATTTCTGATCTTGATTAAGGTAATATGTTTGTGCAGCTCATTTAAAAATGCAATGTATAATTAAGAAGTATAGGTTAATAGAAAATTATCTATGATAGTCAAGCTTATAGTCATGTTAGTTAGGTTTTTTTAGATATATGGAGATATATTTCAATTAGATGGATGTTCTTCAAACCTTTCAAATACCTACAGAATATGGCATTTAAATGTTTTAAAAAGTTAGGATTTTTCATGACAGTGAGATACATCTGCTTCTGGCAGCACCAATTACTTCAAGAGGAAGATGTGCATCAAAGAGGCTCTTCATGAAGTTTGTTAGCCATTTGGGCAAGAAACTGCTCTTGCCTGGACTGCTTGATGGTTGCTATGTGAACTGAACATGCAGGACCCACAGAGAAATGACTGCTGAACTTGCCTAAAGGTGAGACTGTGCTTCAGAATTCCTGCATCATGAAAGAGCCTACAAGACATTCTGCAGGACACAGAAGAAAGTGACTAGCAAACTGTCAATATAGGCAGAACTGTCTTTGAAATTCCCTGCTTCATGGAAAAGTCTTCCAGATACCATAGGCCTGTAGGCTAAAGATGGATGCCAAAATGGTAGAGAAGAACTTTGGGACTGTCCAGGCAGTGAGATATCTTTGTCAATTCTAGAGTTTTAGAAGTAGCTTACAATGCACTTCCTGTTTACTTACGTAATTTTATATCCTTCTGGGTTCTTTGATGGAGTTAAAGAATAGATACAGCTATAATTTTCCTTAGTTATGATAAAAGATAAAATAGATATAAATATTGTAACTGTAATTCTTGTTTGAAATCTGTTTTGTTATATGTAATTTTTCTGTGTTAAAGTTAAAACCTTCCTTTTTATTTAAACAAAAATGGGGAGGTGATGTGGGATTCCTCTCTATATGCTGTGAATATCTTTGGCCCGTGATAGAGTAGGATAGGGCTAGGCAGGGAAAACTAAACTGAATGCTGGGAGAAAGGAGGCAGAGTCAGTGAGAAGCCATGGAGATGCTGTCGGAGAGAGACATGCTGAAATTTTATTGGTAGGCTACGACCTTGTATTGATGTACAGATTCATGGAGGTGGGTTAAATTAAGATGTAAGAATTAGCAAATAAGAAGCTAGAGCTAATGGACCACGTAGTGATTTAAATAATATGGTTTCTGTGTGATTATTTTGTGAATCTGGGCAGCTGAGAAATGAACAAGCAGCCTTCCTGTAACAAAATCCCTTATAGTTAGAGTTATGTGTGGTTGTAAACCACCGGACATGGTTCTAGGAACCCACTTGCTTCCTCTGGAAGACTAACAAGTGGTTTTTACTGCTGATCCATCTCTTTAGCCCACACAACACTTTTCTCACCACCTTTCTAACACATTTTCAAAAATCAATCAACTTTTTTAGATGTTAGAAAAATTACTGGGCTAGGGAAAAAAATTAAAACTGCAGCCAATAGCTTTGTTTTCCTATTCTAGTGATAAAAGTGGATAAAACCAGGGGTTTGAAATATCTTTCCTTTAAACCATCTAAGCATAATGTTTTAGTTTTTTAACAGATTGCCTAATATCCCCATGACATACTTAAAGTCTCTTGACTCACTAATAGCTGAGTCTGGAATCTAAGCCTCCCATATATGCCAAAGTATACTCCTTTGGGTTGATAGACAGACCAGTTTCTGAGGACTCTGTCTCAATATCCCAAGGCCTCAAATAGCAGAAGGTCATGCCACATTTTGAACTTTCCCTCTAGGTATGAGCTCTGCTCCTTCATGACAGAACTGAATTTGATTTTTAAATAAAGCCCTATGTTTTTTCCTACATAATATCACCCAGGGAAAGAACTGTCGCCTTCAGGTCTGGCATTAGGCTGGGCCACCTGCCTAGATAGACTTTGCAAAGCCCTTGTTATGTTTTCCCTGGTGCAGATGAAAAGGAAGACCTTATCAGCATCCCAGTCAGGAAGCCAGGCCTGGGTGACAATAAATACAATTCTATTTGCTGCAAATCATGACCTAAACTGGATGCGATAAGATGCTTCCAGTACTCAGAGGCAAGGTGATCAGAAGTTCAAAGACAGACTCAGCTACATGATGAGTTCCAGGATAGCCGGAGCAACATGAGACTCTTCCCAAATGAAGTAAATAGACAAATGAATAAATGAATGAACAAATAAATAAATTACTAACTTATTTTACCTCAATTTTAATACAAAAAATGGGATGATAAAACTAATAGTAACTATTATGGAAGAAAGAAATACAGTGAATGAGAAACTACATGCCTTTAGAACAATATCTAAGTTCCATAGATTCTCAAGCAATTTCATTTTTAAAAAGTCTGAGGCATTTTCAATGCTACCTATACTCTATTTCTAACTATCCCAGAAGATCCCATGCTGAGCTCCTAAATGCCAATCAGCAATGAGTGTGTCCTCTTCTCTCCCTCCAAGCACCTGCACAAACATATGCTCCTACTTCCTTCCTACTCCTCCCAGACACTCAGACAGAATACAGAGAAACTCAACAGAAGGACTTCTATCGAGATAGAAATGTATTCAAAGCTGAAATTATTTTAAAAGTCTGGCTCATTTGTAATATACATTAATGAATAAAAATCGTTCATTATTTTTCCAGTGGAAATGTCTGAATTCCCGCTCACATTTAAAGACTGTGTGTGTATGTGTGTGTGTGTGTGCATTACTCTGATTCAACTCACAATTTTCCCACTTTACAGAAGTATGAATGCATTCTGTAGAAACTGAGGTTTCAGCTTTTCACCTTTGCTCTCTTCTCTGCTGATGGTGAGAAATGCCTCGTGTTGGGCAGTGAGCCAGGGCTTCCAGTCAGCACAGAATCACGCAGGTAAACAGCAGACACTCCTCAGTGTACCTTGTTGCTCACTTCAATGTTTAATTAGTTTGTGTGTATTAAGTGTGGCTGTGAATTACAGACTTCAATTTATGATGGGTTTGTCAGTGTGCTCTTTCTCCATCACGAGCCAAAGAATTTGAGAATCCTGAAACATTAAATCATCGAGTATTAAGATTCCTCAGTGTTAACGTAATGATTGTTTAAATGAAACATAGAAGGCATTGTTAAAAGAAGTAAATATGTGTTCCACAGGTAACAAGGATTTTATTGCAATCTAATTATTTTAGTTCTCCGTGTGGTTGTGCATACAGAGTATTGTGTATATTAAACTTTTTATGTCTTCATATAAAATCCTATTTTAACACTTCATCTCGATTTTTCTTCTAAAACATAGTTTGTTATTGTTAAAGTGTTGGTTTAGCCAATGTAAAATTCACAATTAAGGCTGATAATACAGGTCAGCAAGTAAAGGCCTTGCCACCAAGGCTGGTGACTGAAGGACTTGAGTTCAGTTCCAGGACCCATAATGGAGGACTGACAGTGCTGATTCCATGCACACACAGAGAAATAGTATGATTTTACAAAGTTATCACCAACCAAGGACTCCTTCAATCTTTCCAATTTAAGGCAGATATCATAGGACAAGAAAGCAAACCCCCATCCAACCATCTGCCTGTCTGCCTGCCTGTCTATCTATCTATGCATTCATACATACATTTGTTAAAAAAATAAAATCAATAAGCTTTAAAATACTGTGCCTCATATTAGAAAGGAATCTCCCTTTATAGTGGTTAAGGAGTTTTATACAACCATAAATTGTTTGCTACAAATTGTATGTGTGTCCGGATGTTGGTGAATATCTGCACTGACTTAAGCCTTTGAAGTCTTAATTTACTTAATTATAGTTTCTCTTTTCTTTTCATTTTAATTCAAACTTTGTTTTTCTCATTGGTTTATGTGGGGAAACCTTTGGACACTAGCTGACTGCAGATAGTATCTTGGAGTGGACGCTAAGTGTCGGAAAGGCTAGAGCCTTGGCTGTGGTAAGTTATATAAACATATCAGTTGTTTGAAAAATGCTATTTTTGTAGTATGCCCTGTTTTTTCTGGGCAGAGTTTTTATGCGTGCCATGTTTGTGCGGTCTTTTTTTTTTAAATTTGCACAGCAGTTTCCTTTGACTTATAACTTATTAGAAAACTGGGCATTAAGCTGGTCCTTTCTGCATTGTACTGTTATTATTTTCTTCATTAAACCCAGTCGGACACCTGCAAGCAAAGTCCAATCCTGGCCGCCTCTTGTGATATACGGCAGACCTACCTGCATTATTCTATAGGGACAACTGAGACTGGCAATAGCTTTCTTTGTCTCTCTACCTCACGGGAGGCAGGGTCACTATGAAGAGAAGACCGGCAGAGCAACCGCTTAGAAACAAGATCTACCCAGATTTTCAGATCAAAGTAAACAATCGAGCACCTCTCAGGTCTTTAGAAGTTTGTTCCCCCTCTATTGGATTTTTGATGAAGGTAGATAAATAGGAAGGACAGAATACACTTACAAGTTGAAATATCCTTAGTGGGGGATGGCAGGGAGTTTGTGAGTCGTTGAGTCAAGTTTGCATTTTGAAACTTAATAAGTACCAACACCAGATGCTTACAGGGTATAATGGCTTCAGGAATGTAGACAGAATGTTAAAGCAAAGGTGTTCCAATTCCTGGTTTGCCTTCTCATACTAACAGGCTGCTGTACCTTGGCATGGTGCCTCTGAATTATTAAGTGTAAGAGATGGACACCGAAAGCATAATAGTACTTAATCTGTGCCATCAGTTCTTTTCACAAGAAAAAGGCATGCATTCCTGGGTAATCTGGGACTTAAAGGGGAATCACATTTATAATCACTTAAATGTACATATATCAACAACTCAACTACCCAGGTACCACAGAATTAGAAATAGGAGCTGCAACCACTGACGCCTTTGCACCTGCTTTAGCAGAGGCTTATTCTCTACAGAATAGCTCTAAACAATACTTAAAACAGCCTCTAACAAAGATATTTTTATAAACAACAAAAGCACTACTAGGTATATAAATCATTTATCCACAATCCTAACAAATATTCATAGGGATTTGACTACCTAGCAGCTTCACAAAATGTCCCACAACTCTATTTATTGGGAGAATTTTATCATTCTCAGAGTTGAAGAGATTGTTTTTTGTTCTAACCTATTCCCCACAGCATATAAAGGATGTTAGGACATTTAAAAATTACCCTTAAAGGCACAATGACTTCTGTTTGTGGGTCTATCTGGCCTGGCATGTGATACTTAGACTAGTCCTCTGCAGAGTGCAGAATAGGTTTTACATTACAGGTCATTAGACCCGCACTGCAAAAGCCTCATGAGCCCTCTGTGACCAGCACTGCAGAGCTCGTCCTGTTCTACAGCCTTTCTAGATAACAGAAACCTGAATGGCAAGCTTGGGCTTGCACAGTCTGAGACTTTAGGTTTCCCCAGGCTACTTTTCTAAAATCAGAGGTCAGTTTGAAATAACAATTTCAGTGCTTGGCTCTACAAGAATACTAACAGAATGTCCCATTATAACTACCTCCATGTGTGTCTTCCAAAAAAAAAAAAAAGCAGATGTATTTTTATCAGGCTCAGGAAAATATAGGCACTTATCCAAGTCTCTGGATTAGGGCTGGGCATTTAGTTCAGGGTAGAACATTTCTCTAATTTGTGCCCAGGCCTCAGTTCTGTCACCAGGAAAACACACACACATACACCCCCCCAACACACACACACACACACACACACACACATTCTCTGGATGTTTTTTAAGAATTTCTGTAGAAAGAATTTGAAGTCACAAGCTGGTATATTTTTATTTAGATGAAAACTTCCCACATATGCTTCTAGAACAAGATTTGCTGTGATTGTTGGGTCTTTAAATCTCACAATGAACTTGATTCTTAAGGCACACCTTTTTGCGGGGTTTACAAAGGAAGGCTATGAATTCTGGAATGGAACTTGATTCATGGCTTCTAATAAAGATATTTTAATCCCTTTGCCAAGTTCAGCAACAGACTTGCCAGAACATAGAATCTCCAGTAAGCCTACTCCTTAATCTTGTGTGAGAAAAGAAAACAGGCCCAAGGGCAGCAAGAATTGGATATGAGCGTCTGTCTCTATTCCCTTCTTCCTGTAAAAGGACATCACCCAAAGCAACATTGGCAATATCTCCTAGTGATCAGAGCACTCCCAGGTAGAGAGGGCTTCTTTTACCTATGTAGAAAAACACCTTTAGTAAATTATATTCTTACTGTATTTTCCTCATTAAAAAAAAAAAGACAACCTTTTTTTTTTTTTTAAGACCTCAAGCATTCTAGATAAGTGAAAACAGCTTTTGAGTTTTTCAACTAATTAGGCTTGGAAGACTGACAAAAAGCAGAAAGATCAATCAAACTGATAGGCAATAAAATATTCAACTGTGATTGGCTTTCCGCTTTGTTTTTCGGAATATGGGTGTGCCTGGCATCCAGGGAATTCACATTTCAGGCAAAGTAATAAAAGTTGGCTCTAGAGACCTGACTCAGAAAAGCTGGCAAATAACGTTAGCCCTTGGTGTGCTCCACATTCCGGGCTACCTCACTCCCTGCTGCAGATGGACATGCGCACTTCTCTGATTGTCACCCAATTTAATAAAAGACAATAGAACATTGCTTGGTTCTTAAAAAGAAAATGAAAGCATAGTTTTCCAGAGAATGATTATGTAAGAGAATGATAAGTTACTATTTCCAAAGAAAATCAGCAGAGTGAAATTAGCTCCCTTCTTTGGAAATTAAAACTTGTCATACAATTTTTTTCATTGAGCATAAAGTGCCTGATCATTGCTTGAATTTTGCAAACTGAGATTGCTACTAGAATTTTTAACTACTTTCTAGTAACCCAGATAGTGACTGCCATGAATATTAAGAAAATAAGTAAGACTTGATAAAAATCTAGGTAGTGGTGCAGAAGGATGGGAAGACCCGAAAATAAGATGAAGAGCATCTTAAAATTCATTTTATCTTTATGTTCTTCCGTTTTCAAAGGGATACATATATTGAACGTGAGATTGACTAAATTACCTGGTGAGTTTTGACCAATCATGGAGCTACTCAGAAACAAGAACCTTTATTACTTGGTTTTGAGGTTGCAATCATTTTCCAAATACCAAAGCCTTGAGTCACTGTAATGAAGCGAACAAGGCTCACAGATGGTCAGAAAGTTATTCACGGAGATGAGATGTGTTTCATTTCAGCGTAGTCCAGGAGGACCCATGCTTTAAACAATGCTGACATGGGGACGTGCTGATATATCAGAAATGGAAAGCATTGTTCCATTTCCAAGCATAGGAGATTTGTGTATATTATAGTATCTCGATGATTAAATTACTAATATACACATGGGACACTTAAATCATCAGAATTTCCTCCTTCTAAAAATAAATTAGGAAATCTGCATAATTCAATTCGTATCAACCAATGCAAAAACAAGTAATATAAAATTTTGTTAAGTTCGTAAGCTTCATTAGTTTGAAATGGATAATTTCAACTTAAACCTTTATCATACTTGGGAATGGTGGATGTTATCTCATCACTCACTAGATTTTGGTAAAAATCAAGCATAACTCAAATTGGTATCTTACCCAACAGTGAAAAATGCTCTGAAAGAAAAGTTAAATTAAAATAAAACAACACAAATGCAGAGGTATAAATGAATATTCATAAACCATCACTAGGTAGGAACTAAGCAAAAAGACACACCAGTGCCCCTTGACATAGTTGGAATAAGTAATGCCTGAAAGTTTGAGTCATTAAGTACAAAGTAAAAACAGATGGGACAGTTTGTATTTTAAAAAGCCAATATTTATTCTATAATGTTCCTAGGATTTGCTATGATAGATGTTAGAAAAAACATCTAATATAATAAAATTAAAGAATTTTTTTCACTGTTTTTCAAAGGGTTTGTTCTTAATCATCCTAAGTTTGGTCTGGAGAATCCAAAAAAAAAAAAAAAAAGAAAAAACTGTACATGTATTTCTCTAGGAAAGATCAATTTAGAGGACTGTCTCTTACATTCTTCAGAACTATTACACTGGATTAGCTTCGCTCAACTACAAATGTATACAGTAACAAGATAAACAATGTAAGGCTCACTTGAGAATTATAAACTTAAATGAGGCCCTGTGGGCTTTGGAATATAGTACAGGGTCTCAGGATGTTCAAGGTTCACATTTACTTTTGTTAAGATTCACTGCTGTTTCTGCCTAGAGGCCACAACCATATATTAAGGGTTCTTAAAACCCTAATTTTACTAAGTGCTTCTGACAGCAGGAAATCAGTGACTTGGGTCCTACAGCCCCAGAAAACCGAATTCCAACAAAACCAATAATTAACCTATAATTCACTTTTTCTACCAAGTATCCAGACAACAACTCTATCCAGCCCACAGTTTGATTTTCGTCTGCTAATAGCCCAAAGACAAATCTCAAAGAACACAGGCATAGGCTGCAGAGACAGCTCAGGGGATCATGCACTTGCTCCATAAGAATTAGTAAAAGGAGAAATTGGTTCTTTAAAAAGCTTAACAAGACTTTCCTGGTGGTGGTGGCACATGCTCCTAATCCTAGCACTTGGAAAGCAGAGGCAGGCAGGTCTCTGTGAGTTAGAGGTCAGCCTGGTTTACAAGAGCTAGATCCAGAACAGCAGGGCTATTACACAGAAAAACCCTGTCTTGAACAACAACAACAACAACAAAAAAGCTTAATAAGACTGACAAGATTTAGCCATTTTAATCAAAAGAAAAAAGGAAGGATATCCAAAGGGAAAAAAATGGAGATGACAGGAAAATAACATAACAGACACTGGAAATATTCAAGGAAAGGTAAGGACATACTTTAATATGTGTCTCATCAAACCAGACAATCTGAAAGAAATGGATTCATATGACCCACCAATCTTAAATCAAGATGAAGTAAACGATTTATTTTCAAAGTTTATTGTTTTATATGTTACCATTTTGCCTGGATGTATTCGTGTGTACTATGTGCATGCATGTATAGTGCCACAAAGGTCAGAAAAGAATGTTAAATCTCCTGAAACTGGAATCACAGAAGATTGTGACCCATAATGTGGATACTGGGAATCAAACCCTAGTCTTTGGCAAGAGCAACACGTGCTCTTAATTTCTGAGCCATCTCTCCAGTCCCCATGAAGTCAGGAAAGTTAAATAGACCCAAATACCCAGTAAGAGAAATACAATAATTAAGAAAACAATTCCCAATTAAAGAAAAATCAAAATCCAGGCCCACATGGATTTAGTATGTATTCTTCCCCGCCATTAGCACCTACACTCACAAAACTATTCACAAATTATACAGCAAGAAGATTTCCCAAATTTCTTTTACAAAGCAAGTATTATCCTGATATCAAAACCATAGACTTTATCAACATAGATTCAAAAATTCTCAACAAAATACATACAAACTGAATTTAAAAACACATTTAAAAAATTATCCTCCATGACACCACGTCATCTTCAACTCAGAGATGTAGGGGTGATTAACATATATAAATCAAAAAATATAATCTATCTTATAAACAAGCTAAAGGGCACAAACCGTATGATCATTTTATTACATGCAGAAAAAGGCTTTTGAGAAAATCTAACACCCATTCATGATAAAAAAAAAATCTTGGAGAAAATGGAGATACATGGGATATATCTCAACATAATAAAGGAAATATATAAAAAAAAACCCAGAGTGAATATCATGCTAAACAGGCAAAAACTCAAAGCATTTCTGTTAAAATCAGAAATGAGACAAGGATTTCCACTCTCACTGCTCCTGCTCAACACAGACCTGAGGTCTTAGTTAGCCAGTGAGGAGAGTGAAGGAAACAAAAGAACATAAATAAGAAAAACATCAAAGTATCTTTATTTGTACATGACATAATTCAACACAATAAAGGACAGGAAAAACTCCACCAAAAGTCCCCTAGAACTGATACATAAAATAACAAAGTAGCAATATACAAAATTAACGCATAAAAAATCAGTAGCCTTCCCATATACAAATGGCAAATACACTGAGAAAGAAATTAAGGAAAGAATGCCATTCATACTAGCCTCTAAAAATGTCTACAATAAATTAACCAAAGAAACGAGAACAATAAATGCACAATGAAGACTTTAAGACACTAAAAAAGTTATTAAAGAAGATGGCAGGACAAGAAAGACCTCCCGTGCTCATGAGTTGGGAGAATTAATTTTGTAAAATTGGTCATCCTACCAAAGTCAATCTACAAATTCAATGCAATCTCCATTAATTTCTATTACAGTTCCTCACAGAAATCAAATAAACAGTATTAAACTTCATATGGCACTACAAAAGACATAGGATAGGCAAAACAATCCTCAACAACAGAGAAAAAGAAACCTAAAAACCGCTGGAGGTATGACCATGCTAAATTGCAGTTATATATCAGAGCTAAAGTAATAAAACTATCATGAGATTGGCATTACATCGGATTCACGAATCAATGGAAGAGAACTAAGGACCAACCTATAAACCAACACTCTGAAAGCATCCAATTTCTGGGGGAAAAAAAGCCAACAATACACAGTGGGAAAAGGACGGTTTCTTTCAGCTAACGGTGCTGCCAAACTAGACAGTTAAATGTGGAAGAATGGCATCTAATCCTTATCCCTTACTTTACTTCAAATGGATCAAAGCTCTGAAAGAGGAGGAAGTAGGGAACGTGCTTGAACTCATTGGCACAGGAAAGGACTACCTGAATGGGACTCCAACAATACAGGAATTTATGAGCAATTAATATATGTGAAACTAAAAATATTATGTACAGGAAAGGAGATTATCATTCAAGCGAAGAGGAAACTCATAGAATAAGAAAAATATCAATTGGCTATACATCTGACACAAGGGTTGGTATTTACAATACATAAAGAACTGGAACAAAAGAAAAAAAGCAAAGAAAAAAGGAAGGGAGGAAGAAAATATATCTAAATATATATTTGAGTATATATCTGAGTATAATAATTTAAGGCATCAGTTATACCCTAAAGAGTTAAAATTGCAAACCATGGATGAAAGAAAGAAAAATGAGAGAGAGAGAGAGAGGAGAGAGAGAGAGAGAGAGAGAGAGAGAGAGAGAGAGAGAGAGAGAGAAGAAGAAGAAGAAGAAGAAGAAGAAGAAGAAGAAGAAGAAGAAGAAGAAGAAGAAGAAGAAGAAGAAGAAGAAGAAGAAAGAAGGAGGAGGAGGAGGAGGAGGAGGAGGAGGAGGAGGAGGAGGAGGAGGAGGAGGAGGAGGGAGGGAGGGAGAGAGGGAGGGAGGGAGAGAGGGAGGGAGAGACGGAAAGAGAGAGAGAGAAGCAAAAATCAAATCAAACTGGGCTTAAAAATTGGGCCTAGAACTAAACAGAGATTTCTTAAATCATTAAATACAAATGGGTGAGAAACATTTTTGTAAATGTTCAGCATCCTTAGCCATCAGGAAAATAGATATGGAGGATGGGATTTTAGATGGAGAAAAGATATAATTCACTGGTACAAATAGTTAAAGA
Source organism: Microtus pennsylvanicus (assembly GCF_037038515.1). Lineage (NCBI taxonomy): Eukaryota > Metazoa > Chordata > Mammalia > Rodentia > Cricetidae > Microtus > Microtus pennsylvanicus. The sequence goes on from NC_134587.1 coordinate 93,680,296, forward strand.
GGAATTATGGAATACGTAGGGATAAATTGGGGTTTGAGAGGGCAGGGTAGAAGAAGACGGCATGATAAATACCACTAAAGATTTCTTTGAAGATAAAAAAAAGTCACTTGGACTTACATTACTATAGAAGCTTCCCAAAACGTACATATGCATATACATTGCAAATCTATAAATATACATTAAGAGAGTTAAAATGGAATTGCTGTGTAGGAAAACAGTGCTGCTAGTAAATACCAGAGGCTAACAAAGAGCAAAGGCCCAAGAATGGTTTGCTTCGTTAGGAATATTTGGCTCATGAAATCCCAAAGACCCCATTGCTGTCAGTTATCCTTCAGAAGTTGGGAATAAGACTCTTTTGCTAAATATATTACATTCTTGAGTCACAGACGCCAGAGAAAGCAAGTTGATAGTGACATGGAAACTTCATCCCCCTGGCTAACTTTATAGTGCTCTAAGCTGCTATGCAAGATACTGGAGGAGAAAAGTAACCACCAATCATACCCAGCTCTAAACACTGTGAGCTACATTAATGATTGGCCTGGCAAGAGATTCCCGTGCAAACAATAGTGACAGAAATATAGCCACTTTTTAAAGTAACTAGGATTTAAATCCTGCTCTGCAAAGTGAAACTGATGCATGACTCTATTATTGAGCTAGGAACCTATGGCTAGACAGCTCCTAGACCATAGAAGGAAACCTATACCATTACTGCATATAGTATTAAAAAATCTTCTAGTGTCCTATCATACCCATAGACTAAGGGATCTTTTAAATCTCAGTCAGTGAAGCTTCTAATTACAATAAGTGATGATCAATGCAGAAACCCACAGATGATTAAGTACAGGGGAAATTAGAATAGCAAATATTCAGCCTTAACTAAAATCCTCTCCTCCCATATAGACCACGTCCCCTCCTCCAATGCTCAGGAGGTATTACTGAAGAGAGTGCAGAGAAAGTGTAAAAGCCAGAGGCAGTGGGTGATTACAGAAGCAAAATGTCTTGTGGACACAAGAAAGCAGATGTACATATGAGTTCATAACTGTTATGACAACATGTACAAGACCTGTGCAAGTCAGGCCAAATCCAGTTCCAGCACAGAGATGTAAGGTGGATTGAGATCCCAATCCTAGCAAAGAGCTATTGGCAATCGTCAGCCACTGAGAGACGAAATAGCAGTTTTCTCTGAAAGTATAGTCAAAGATAGAGAGAAGTAGAAGACCAAACATCCAAGAATATTTAGGCAACACAAACTGGCCTTGATATGAAAAGGTGACAATATTGGAACCTGGAGAAGTGAGCAGAAAGAGGAATAAATACTAAAACACATTGTACAAATTTCTCAAGGAACTATTACATCTTAAAGGTATCAGATAAAAAACAAACATGATTTTTCTCCTGGTAATCTTCCTTTTAGAAAAGACTTTTGTTGGTGGGAATGCAAACTTGTGCAACCACTTTGGAAATCAGTGTGGTGGTTTCTCAGGAAAATGGGAGTCAACTCACCTCAGGATCCAGCAATTCCATTCTTGAGAATATACCCAGGAGATGCCCAATCATACTACAAAAGCATTTGTTCAACTACATTCATAGCAGCAGTATTTGTAATAGCCAGAACCTGGAAACAACCTAGGTGCCCCTCAATGGAAGAATGGATAAAGAAGGTGTGGCACATATACACATTAGAGTTCTACTCAGTGGTAAAAAAACAATGACATCTTGAATTTTGCATGCAAATGGATGGAAATAGAAAACACTTTACTGAGTAAGATAACCCAGACCCCAAAAGATGAATATGGTATGTACTCACTCATTAGTGGATTCTAGCCATAAACAAAGGACATTGCGCCTATAGTTCATGATCCTAGACAAGCTAAATAACAAGGTGAACCCAAAGAAAAACATATATTTATCCTCCTGGAAATTGGAAGTAGACAAAATCGCCTGGGAAAGTTGGGAGCATGGGGGTGGGGGTAAGATGGGGGGAAGGGGAGAGGGGGAGAGAGAAGGGAGAAGGGGAGGATTGGGGAGAACTTGGCAGAATGGAATGGTTGAGATGGAGGGAAGAAGGGTGGATATGGGAGCAGGGAAGTATATATCTTAATTAAGGGAGCTATTTTAGGGTGGGCAAGAGACTTGGCTCTAGAGGGGTTTCCAGGTGTCCAAGGGGATGTCCCCAGCTAGGTACTTGGACAGCATAGAAGGTGCCTGAACTGGCCTTGTCCCATAGCCACACTGATGAATATCTTGAATAGCACCAGAGGACTTTCATCCAGTGATGGATGGAGATAGAGAGAGAGAGACCCACACTGGAGCACTGGATTGAGTTCCCAAGGTCCAGATGAAGAGCAGAAGGAGGGAGAAGATGAGCAAGGAACTCAGGACCACGAGGGGTGCATCCACCCACTGAGATGGTATGACTGATCTAATGGGAGCTCACCAAGGCTAGCTGGACTGGGACTGAAAGAGCATGTGATCAAGCCAGACTCTCTGAATGTGGCTGACAATGGGGGCTGACTGAGAAGCCAAAGATAACGGCACTGGGATTTGATTCTACTGCATGTACTGGCTTTTTGGGATCCTAGTCTGTTTGGATGCACACCTTCCTAGGCCTGGATGGAGGGAGTGGGGGCCTTGGACTTCCCACAAGGCCAGGTACCCTGCCTAGGTGGAGGGGAAGGAGAAAAGAGAAGGAAATGGGAGGAGGGGAGGAGGTGGAAATTTTTAATAAAAAAAATTAATTTTTTAAAAAAAATTAATTAAAAAAATGAAAAGAAAAGGCTTTATGTAGTCCAGGCTGGCTTCAAAATGCCTAAGTCACATCGAGCAACTTCAAGCTTCTGTTCTACTTGCCTCCACCCTTAAACCCTGAGATTACAGTTGTGCACTGCCCTGCCCAGCTTGCTGGGTGCTAGGAACTGAACGCAGGGCTTCATGCTTGCTAGGAAGCATTCTGCCAGCTGAGCTACATCCTCGCTTTCTTGTAGATTTGTTTTAGTTTCAACTAGGTCCAAAGCATACCTACAGAATGCACAAAAGCAGAGAGCTTTTATTATTCACTTTAGTGGACAGGGCTTGTTGGGGCTCTTTATTACCCAAGGTAATTAAACATTCTCTTAAAGGCACAATCAAATCTCCACACTTGGGGAACAGGAATTACTTGACATTCTAATGTCTGCCTCTCAGGTATAGATTTTTGTCTATACAGACAAAGATAAGCTGAAGTATTTTCATTAAGTCTGTAATCTACATTTTAAGATTTACTGAAGTTGGTGATATTACCACCAGTGGAACTTGGAGGTCTCCATTTTTTTTTTTGAAAGAGAACTTAGCAGAAAGCTTGAGGATAATTTCCTAGAATCTGTGAGAGAAATCCCAGCATCTTCCAGGAGGGAGATGGAGAGGAGGAAGACAGAAATCTAAGCCTTCGAGTTGGGTCCAAGGAGGCTGGCAAATTCGGGAAAGAAGGTCATGCAACAGTCACACAGCAGAAGGGAGTGGGACCTTCAGAGAAAGAATGAGAAAGTGGAGATTATCAGGAAAGCATGCTTGGATATGGGCTGTTGGCTAGTAGGCAAAGAAAAAGGAGAGAGAGGGAGAGAGAGAGAGAGAGAGAGTGTGAGAGAGAGAGAGAGAGAGAGAGAGAGAGAGAGAGAGAGAGAGAAAAGAAAGAAAAAGGGAGGAGGAGACAGAGGAAGGAAGGAAAGAAGGAAGGAAAAAGAGAGAGAGAGAAGATAAAGAAGAGAAAAGAAAATAATTTTTTTTTTGGTAACTCAGACAAATAAGTATGCAGGCCCTGTGGAGGAGGAACTTCTGGGAATGAATACATTACAGCATTAAGGGAAATTTTTCCTTTGTTTTGTCTTTGGGTGAATCAGATTTCCTATGGCCAGGTGTCTCTTGGGCCGGTGATTAACAAGTGCAGCTAGATCTGTTGTTAAGAAAGAAGACAATAATATACATTGTTCTACTCTTTGGAGCCTATCAGATTGTCCACCTAGGACCAGAACTACTACATTCTGTTGATCTGCAGACCTAAGGAGGGGCAAAATTGATAACCGCCTATCTGATGCTACCAGGGCAAATGGGACAGGGGTCCAAAGCTGAGCATGAGGGTAGGGCTCATCCTCCGTGGCCTTCTAAACTACTAATCCCCAATCTAACATGCTCCCCCAAAGGGGTAATAGACTAAAATCCTTTGGATGTGTTGAAGTGTGTGTGGTGGGGGAGGGATACCTGAAACTGATTCCTACCATGAAAATCCAGAGCTCTAATTCCAAACTGTTTACAGTGGGTTTATAGAAGTTCTAATTACAAACTGTTTAGTGTCTAGCCTGGAGTTTCAATCATGCCACCACACGCAATTTCCAGTCCCAGTGTTTGTTTGGAAGAAGAAATAAATAAGGAGAACGTAGACTAGGAACCAGAACTGCCTTCTGGCATTTCTATCCTGGAACTGGAACTTCGCCAATGGCATTTCCTTCCTACTCCCAGCCAAGAACCAGAATAAGAACTGCTTACATTTGGGGTCCCGGCTTCCAAATCTGTCTCGTCAGTTTCCACCCCCTGTTCTCATCATTAAGGAATAAATATAGTCAAATAAGAATCATGTAGTACAGCTGAGCAGAGAAAACTCAGTAGAAGTGGAAGACAGAAAGTAGCTATGCGTGGACAAGACTAGAGGATATGAGGATGAACTATCTTTGACTGACTCATTACAGATTGCTTAGGGAAGTTACTTTTTTCTCATGATGGCGTTTATGACTGTGCTGTTTAAGTACTTTGTGGCATAAGCAGACTGTGATCCTTTTCACATCAAGCCAGTCTCTGAAGATAGTTATATTGTCTAAGTTTTAGAAATGAAACTCGTGATATTAGGTTGAACTAAGTGACAGTACACATCCACCCAAATATAACCTATAAACATACAGTTTCCTGTGATTCAGCCCAATAGATTATAAGGAGGATATGTTTTAAAGAGACATACCACTATGTGTCCAGTATCGGTGAAGAAAAGGCTTTACAACTCACAATCCTTTCCATTGAAGACATTAAATGAAAACTTGGTCTCAGCCTTAATCATAAAGTATGCACATTAAGTAATAAAAAAAAGATGAGGGTGAAACATAACATCTGCCACAGTTTTATATACCACTACAAAATCCCACCACAGTTGGGATTTTGAAACATGGCTATATATTTTAATAGCAGAATGATATGAGAAAGAAAGTGATGTGAATCTTCAGTTGAAGAAATTAATGATGAATGTTGAATGTACTTTACACGATGGCGTAAGAAAATAGACACGACTGTTCACTTCCACTGAGTCTGTGCACTATATTTCAACAACCGTCCTCTTTGTTCTTGCTGTGATCTTTTGTAATTGAGCCCACATTTTTATGTCTTAACCTAGACTTTAGAGTAAACCAATTCAAGGACGTATAAAAGTCTTCTTAGCTTCCCTAACACTTGTTAAGGAAGTGTCCCTAGGTTCCCTAATATTTTGTCCTATAAACAATCCACTGGCTCCAAACACACGCCAGCTAACTGCCCATTCAAAGTACACACTGAAGACAGCAGATAGGAAACTAGTCGACAATCTTTTCCATCATTTCCATTAGGTTAGCTCAAATGCTTTCTACATCCCTCGAATGTTTAATCGTTCTCCTATTTTATTGAAAAAGTTTACAACACTGAAAGCTTCGTTCGTTTCCTCCCATCTTATATAATTTTTACCTTAGCTCTTCCAGCCTAATCACTTTATTTGTGACCTTACACAAAAGAAAGGAAAAAAAATATTTACTTTTCATAAAAAAAAACAAGCAAACTCTTTACATTTCCTAAGAATCTCTCTCCTTGCTACCACCCATACAATAGTATAACAACACCGTTATATTATAAATTATCTTTTGCTTTCAAAGGAATTTGCCCCTAATGGGTTGATTCTAAGCTACGGCACAATCCTGGTGCTCTGAACGGTATTTCGCAGTTCTTCACATCAAGATTTCAATGCTCTACCAGTGATTTTCTTGCATTACCACCTCTACATCCTTTATTTTGGCAGGGTCAAAGCCAAACATCTGCTTTTTTGTCCTGCTTTTGCATTTGCTGCTGTAGCCCTGGTGTTGGGCTTTGTCAGAAAAAGCAATTCTACTGCCTCATCTAGATCAGGTAGCACGAAGAACCTACAGACCTCCTTTAAAATGCAGAAATTTCACTGACTCACATTCTGACTTTCTACTTTATCGTGTGTTAGTTTTGGTCATTTGTGCCATTCAAGGAATTTATCTATTATTCAGAGTTGTTCAGTATAATGGTGTCACAATATTCATATTCCTTCAGTGTTGGTTATATTTAAAGTGGCAAACTATTTTCAAGCTTCATTTGTATTCATGTCTCTCTTTCTCTCTCTCTCTCTCTCTCTCTCTCTCTCTCTCTCTCTCTCTCTCTCTCTCTCTCTCTCTGTGTGTGTGTGTGTTTATTCTACATGTGTGCTAAAAGAGGCCAGAGGAGGCATTGGATCCACTGAAGCTGGAGTTACAGATGATTGTGAACCACCTGACACAAGGGCTTAGACTTGAACTTGGTCCTCTTGCAGGAAGAGCAAGGACTCATAACCTCTGGGCCATCACTCCGGCTCCATGACAAGACTCACCTCTTTAAATTCCTGCTATTTTCAAAGTATATCTTCACTCTTCTCTACTGAATATTTTTGATGAGATACTTCCACTGTAGGTATTTGAACTTTTAGGCAAGTTTTAGAAATTATCAGCCCTTTTACCATTTTGGCTGGACTTAAAAGGCCATGTTATCAAACCACAGCTTGGAATTAAGCAATAGATTTAAGAGACTTTTATGCTAATTTCTACTGCTTTTTTGCATGACTGCTCAACAATGACACTTTGCCACAAATATATATCCTCCATGAATTCTAAATCTGTCTCTGTAATGGGATCTGTGAAACTACTCCCTCCATTCGGTTATCCCATTATGTGAAATAACACAAAAAGGGCAACCAGACATGAGCTAAAAGGTTGTAGGACTAGCATCATTTGTCCCTTCTCTCAAGATTACTGATCCATATTGCATATTACTCAATGTGTGGAAACATTTTAGTATAATTTGACTATAAGCAGTCAAGATAGGAACCAATTACTCATTCTAGACAAAGGCATAATTCGTTTTTGTAAGACAAATTTTAAGTCAAAGCACCTTTTCAATATGATACTCTATCACCTGTTCTATCATGACCTTGCTGCCACAAATGTCTCTCCTGTTGGTAGTTCTCCTGAAATCTGGATCTCCTGAAGTACAAATCTTTTAGCCTGCAAGCGTGTGAGCACACAACACATGCACACATGAACTTACACATGCATGCACGTGCACACACTCACATATGTGGGTTGTGGGTGCATGTGTTGTATTGTAATTAGTCAGCGTGGCCTTCATAACAACTGTGCATTAATTCACTGGATTCAGAAAGAACAAAGAAAATCTAAATGCAGACTGTGAACTAGTCTTTCACTTTTGCTAAACAGTTTAGAATTAAATACAAAAGTACCATCTTTCAAAGAATGATTCCCCATAAAAAGAACATATTCCATTATTTGCAGAGGGAAGGGAGGTAATGTGGGTAAAATACTTTTCCTCATGCAGAAGAATAGCTTAAGATCACTGGATACTGAGGAAATGATTAAGTTGACTTAGCTTCTTATCTTTCAGTACGCAAAACACATACATGGCAAATGTCCCTTTCCATTTGGGAGAAATATTTTACCAAATTAAAGGAATAGAATAAAAGCATAGAGTCCAAAAGACAAAAAAAGAAATTTCAGAGATGCTTAGAAAATAGAGTAAAAAAATAAATAAAAAAAAAAAAGAAAATAGAGTAGAAGCATTTAAAACACTAAATCATGTTGTAAAGAATTATCAAAGGTGAAAGGAGATAATGTAAGTTATAATTTCTTCCTACGTCTGTTCTTTCAGAAAACCTATGGCCACCTTTTTCTTTCTTCTTTGTGATATTATAGGTGAAATTAAATGAATTATTTTTATTATTTCTTCAATTGACATTATGTAGACAGAAGTTTCTGTCCTGCTCAATCCCTCAGCCATTAAGTCTCAAATAAACTCACGAAGGCTTATATTAATTATAAACTTTTTTGCCTATTAGCTCAGGATTATTATTAACTAGCTCTTACAACTTAAATTAACCCATAATTCTTGTCTTTGTTTAGCCTGTGACTTGGTACCTTTTCTCATTTAAGGCATTTTCATCTTGTTTCCTCTGCATCTGTCTTTTGTCTGTGTCTCTGCCTTTTCTCTTCCCAGGATTCTCTTTGTCTAGTCACCCCACCTATACTTCCTGCCTTGCTATTGGCCAATCAGCATTTCATTGAAGCAATGTGAGTGACAAATTCTTATAGCATGCAAGCACATTCTCCCACAGCAGTAACATAATACATAATTGCACTTAGTAGTAAAATAAATACTCAAATCATATGACAGAAGACTTAGAGAATTTTTTTCCTAAATGTGTGCTCCATATAACAGACATGAAATGATTCTAATATTACAAATTGGATTTCTGCTATCCTGCTTAAGTACAATAGCATATTAGAGAATTGTTGGCCTTGAAAAGAATTTAGGTTAAAGTAAGCCTCTTGCCATGTTTCTCAAACATCTAGGGAAAAAAATTAAAAATATATTGTTAAGGAGCATAGTGACTACAGGAAATAATAAGATAAAAACTGAATTTTTCTCATGAATGTTTTCTATCTCTGCTGTCTAAAAGTTGGTTCTTCTTTTTCTGAAATCCGTAAAGTGTCATTGGAATTCCAAATTTATTTGATAAAACTTATTTGATGAATGAAGAATAAAATGAGAGGATACGAAAATAGAGAAGGTAAAGAAAGATGAAGAGGAGCGGGAAGAAGAAAGGAGAGAGAAGGAGGAGAACAAAAAGATGAAGGAGTTAAGCAGGAGAGCACAGGTTCTTTCCTGTTCTGCTTTAGCAGATTCCCACAGAGTTCTGGGTTTAATAGGCAGTGTCAGATATTCCAACATGCTGTACTTAGCCATCATACGGAACCATTTCCCAGATGTTGCCTAACTTTCCCATTACCTCAGCTTTGAGGTTTGATTGACAAATTTGTGTCTGATGAAAACAAAGCTTGCTCTGTGTTTCTTCTTTATGATCATCTGTTTGGTAGGTTAGAAAAATGATGCTTTTGTAGGCAAACACGGCAAAATCCTGTATGGGGCACTTTTAGAATTGTAGAACAGGGGAGAGCACAGAGTCAGCTCTTTGGAGTTGTTATCCAATATCAGAGGTGAGGCGAGCAAAAATAGGTGTATTTAAATATATAATAAACACATCTGATTTTAACTAAGCATGCAGATAGCTCAGTTTTGCCTAAACTTTTACAAATGCTCCCTACCTCACACGCTAATAAAGTGTCAAAAACAAACAGCCCATTGAAATTATAGGAATAAGATTTACACTGAAGTTGAAAATCAGGGAAATAAATATGACTTCAGAAGGTACACAATTACTTGTAAGATAGCAAAAATACTTTTAGAAGATATGGACTCCAAGCAAACATTTGAAAAGGCAAGATATGTTTCAGAGTGATCATGCTAATGAGTATAAATTAATATATATATGGAAATTTTAAAAGGAAAAGTAGAAAACAGCAAGTTCTATTACTATTTTTACTAATAGTTAAAAAAAAAGGCACATTGGGCAGCATGTGCCCAGAATATATGATGCCATAGTCTTCTGTAACTACACATGTCTGTTGTACTAAATGTGGGTATTACTGTCCAATTGGTAAACTAAGATTCACTACATAAACTAATACATGAAAAAAAAATAATTACTACTTTCAAGTGAGAAGACATCTCGGGGACAGCTGCATGAAGAATGGGTCTAAGCAGATGATGGATTACAAAGTAGGGACATCTAGAAGACACAGAGAAATCTAGAATAGTGCGACCTCAGAACAAAGGGCTCAATCTTTACCCAGACACAATATTCCTTATTGCTGGTGTCCAGAAAGAGGTCTGAGGATAGTCACCTTGATGTGTGCATGCCTGCTGTTCTAGGGCTAAAAAACACATTTTCCTTGAGCACCAGTTTTGTTCCACCCTACAAACTAAGACAAGCTGTTTTCCCATGGATATAATGATACAAATTCCCCAGCTATCTTAAAACCAGACAGGTTCCAAGTGCTGTGCTGGCAAAATCCAAGTGAGAACAATGTAAGCACTCAGAAACTCAAGGAAACTCCCTGATTTGTTGCCAAACCTTTATTTTTCTTAGTTACAGTATATATACTTCTTCTGAAATGATTCTATGATTTTAATACGAAATAATTAACTGTGTTTTCCAAAGAAACCTGCCAGCTATATGTATTAGAATCTCTTTTAAGATTTATTTTACTTAAATATTTCTCTCTCTCTCTCTCTCTCTCTCTCTCTCTCTCTCTCTCTCTCTCTCTCTCTCTCTGTGTGTGTGTGTGTGTGTGTGTGTGTGTGTGTGTGTGTGTGTGTGTGTGTGTGTCTGTGTCTGTGTGTCTGCATGTGTGCAGATATCCCAGGGAGACAGAAAAGTGAATTAAATCCCCTGGAGTGAGAATTACAAACAGATATCAATGCCTAACATGAGTGCAGGGAGCTGAACTCAGGTCCTCTGGAAGAGCAGCAAGTGCCCCTACACTCCAGGCTGTCACTCCAGGGTCTTACCCTCTGGGGCTGTCTCTCCCATGCTGGATCTCATTCTTAACTAAGTTTGCATTCCAAGCCATTTTTAGTTTTGAAATTATAACTTATTGTGAGAAGGTAGAATCACCCATCTTGCAAAACAAAGAATTCAACATTTTCTCATGAGGTCTCATGATAGAATTGCGTAATCTGAAATAACAAGAAGTGAGATTTTAAAGGTTTGGAGCTCCCACCCATTCATACGTATTGGTATCATGGACTGGCCTTTTACACTTGCACACATTGCTAGACAGATTGCCTTTAGAGCTCTATGTTTTGAAATCCTATGGCCGCTAATACTTTGAAGTTACACTGAATGAAAAGTTTGCTTTAGTAATATAACATCTAATATTGAATCAAAAGCATTTTTATCAGTTAGGATCTTTAAAATTGCATATTTTGATTCCATTCATTTGTTGCTAGTGATTTTTTAATTGACCGATATCTTTTAAAAATATATTATTTCTGCTTAAAAACCTCATTCCACATGCAATGCAAAAGTTTGGAAATTTTTTTTTCAAGTCCGTAACCCCAGTCAGTTACATGACATTGGTGGGAGGATGATATAGGTTTCATGAATTCGCAAGCAACTGTCTTAGATTCCCTCAAAGTACCTACCTTATCCACAGAGTAAGAACTAGAACCCAGACGCTGAGAGAGACTTGCTGAATAAGTAAACTGAGAAAGGCAAGGGCAACTGACAACAAACAAATGTAAAGTCCACCAGTGAAAATCAAACTTGTCAACTCATAGTTCTGTGCTTGCATTAACTGCTAATTTAGAAAACTATAAGTTATCAACATTATGTTCATTTTCCCCTCTTCTCATCTCTCCACCCAACTCACGTCAAGCTACGTCATCAGAATCAAGAAATAAATCAAGTACAAATTTTTGGGAAACTTGGCTTTATTTCTGATTGGTTAAGTAAGGATACTACATGACTGAGAATAAAGATTTTCTCTGTATGAATCCCTTATCTGTGAGAAGGGAATAATTATTTCTGATGCGTTGTAGTCACTTAACACTACTGAAAGAATAAGTGAGATTATATATGTGTGTGTGTGTGTGTATGTATATATATATGTATATATATAATGAAAAAAAAGGATGTAACTTTGGGTTAAAACTTCTTCAAAAAGCAAAATGAACATAACAAAGCAAACAAGGGAAAAGGAAGGGAAGGGAAGGGAAGGGAAGGGAAGGGAAGGGAAGGGAAGGGAAGGGAAGGGAAGGGAAGGGAAGGGAAGGGAAGGGAAGGGAAAGGAATAAGGGCTAGCAAGATGGCTCAGTAGTAAAAGGAGCTTTCTGCCAAGCATGAAGACCTGTGTTCTATTGATTCCCAGGATCCACATTTTGGAAAGAGAGAACCAACTCCTATATGTTGTCCTCTGACAGACACACACACACACACACACAACACAACACATGAGCACACACGCACACAAACATATGTACTAAAATTTACCCCAAAAAAAGAACAATTAAATTGCTGAATAGTGGCCTGGTATGTACATGTATGCCTATAATCCAGCTTGACCTGCAAGGTGAGACCACACCAATAAAATAAACAATAATACTCTAACAAAACAAGACCTGAAAAACACCTTAGCTATATCTATCCTTTATAAAGAAAGTAAATGATTGTTTACTTTATATTTTGTAGTTGCTTTTTTTTTTTTTGTAAGAAGAAAATTTCTCCAGTAAGTCAATTGCAAGTTAAGCAATAATGCCACCCTTTGTTTTACATGACTAAAATGCATTTACTTCTTCCTTAGATCTATAATATAATTAAAAGCAGGTTGAAAACCTGACATTTATGCCTTCATTCTATGTCAGCACTTGGGTTAAAGGCAAAGAGGTAAATTATTGTCCTAACCTTTCCACCTTAGCTACCTTAAATTCCAGGACAAACAAAATCTCCCAGAAAAGGTCATTCTCCTGCATGGAAATTCTTTCCCAAGAAAACTCAGCAGTTAACAGATTGAGAATTTAGCAATTTTTGGAACTGCTATGCATGATGAACTAGGGCTCAAACAAAGATGGGTCAACAGACATAAATCTATTTATTTGTTCCTCTTTCCAATGTGGACACACCGAATAGGTCTTTCTCTGGTTTTTACTATTCTTTTTCTCTTTCATTGGTATTTTGGGCCTGGCAGTCAAGTCCTGCCTGTTGGGGCTGGTTGAGGCCCATCTTTGCTTCAAAAGGCAATATTATATCCCTTCAGATTCATTTCCTTAAGGTGCAGATCACATTCTGTTATATTTGTCTTAAGCAATGCTTCTTAGCATTGCTAACATCTCACAGAGAAGAAGCTTCTATTTCTGGTAGCTGACACAGAGTTGGTATGAATAAATGCTCGTGGCACTGTATAATGAAGAAAACCGAATTTGCTTGGTTATTAATTCAGTGTGTTAGGATGGTCTCCTTTGATTGTATTGCTGGTAAACCCAGCTATACTAGTAAAGCATATACAGGTCACATACTGCATAATGCATTGCAAATTTCTGTCTCTGATGCAGAGAATTGACAAAGTTTACTGGGTTTATATATTTACTTAAGTTGCAAACTTGAATTTTTGCCAGTAAATACTATCAGATATGTTCCTTCTGGACACACCTCATTTTAAACCAAAAGACACTGAAATGAAATATGCAGCAAATGCTTCAAATATGAATTAATCAGTGTGTAAATTCAACAAACACAGAGGAAAATTATTTAGAGAGAACTTTGGAAGGAAGATACACTTTCCAGGTTTCCTTTGCTTATATGTTTCATAATTGATGTGTTCACAAAGAAAGAACTGGAAGTTATTATGACGTCAGTGTATTCCCCAGCCTTATTGAGCGTATTATTCATTAGGGACCAATGATAAGCAGTGCCATATATACAAAGGACAGCACACTGAAAAAAAAAAGAAAAGAAAAGACAAATAACACTTCCAGGATACAGGAGCATAGGATATACAAATATAGAGCCAGGGATCTCACGACAAATACTAGCTTTATATGTCTATGAGGAAGCGGCAGCTGAGATTGAAAGTCGGTGGACGTTAGACAAAGGAACAGGATGTTTAAAGAGAAAAGAGTTGTATGTATGCAGATACCCAAACTTATAAATGTGATGTTTAGAGAAGTAAAATTAACTCTCTTTGACTGAACACAGAATCAGAGGCACAATTCTAACCATACTAACCAGAAATGATGTTGGAGAGATAATTAATCAGGGGAAGGAGAAATAAGATTCATAAAATTCCATTAAAGAAATATATTTTTATTCAAAGGGAAAATATTAAAAATGTTGGTGGTAGAGGAGTCCACGGTTAGATTTTCATTCTGAAGGTCACACTACAGTCTGAACAACATCATGATGGAAGGGGCTGACATAAATAACCAGGGCAAAATAAAACGGAGCCATCTATAAAGTCTCCCACGATATGTGAGGAGAAGTGAAACAATACCCTGATATGTGATAAAGAGGGAGAGATGGGGTACACAACGAGGAGAAGAATATGAAGACTGCATGAGTTTCCAGTTTCAGGTCCTAGAAGAATTGCGGAGGTATTTGGCGAAACGGAACAAAAGTAAGGCAACACATAGGGGAAGACAATGGAAGTGGCACAAACGCAGTAGAGATGCGTTCTCTACTGTGATATTTCTAGATGGAGAGGACCAGCAATGTTACAGAGGTGAGTATGAATTGGAACTTAAGCAAGTGTCTAAAAGTTATTAGAAGAAAAAATACATTTAGGTAAAATACAGAAAAACTGGGTGTAAGAAGTGAGAGTACTAATTTGCCTTTCTCTTTTTCACTTTGACCAAAGACAAGTAATAACATGTGGATGTCTCAACTTCAGGATGGTTAAAATATTTTGGAAACATTATGTTCACTGCTCTGACCCAATAGCTTCCTCCCTGAGGACTAGCTTTTGTGATACCAGAAGACATCTTGCAAGCTTTCAAGGGAAACAAACACCAATAATCCTATCCAGCTAGTGTGCCTATGAACCAAAACAACTGGTATGGTATGGTACCTCTAAGTATCAATAGTAGCCTACATACCTTACTAGTAACCAGCATCTTTCTACTTGGACTCAATACCAGCTTGGCAAAAAGGAAATCATGCCAGTACTGGAAACCTAGGCAAATAGTTGAGGTTAGTGTGCTCATGGATCTTGGAGGAGCACATACCAACTGCTACTTTACTAAACCAGAATGCTTTCTAAGAAATTCTAAACATTTATCCTTATCCTCGCAGAGGAGTACAGGTTTCAACCCTCATCAAACGTACGAACAAGAGGTCATATGGTGCTAGCCCCAAATGATACAACTACAACACAATTTCTGGGCCTAATTCTTAGTGATCATATTAGAGGAGAAGGCAGAAATATTGTAAGAGCAGAGGAATAAGACTTTTGATATAAGATTGTATCTCCTAGAAATGTCAGAAGAACTATACTCATGAAGTCTCATCAACATGTCTGGCTGACGCCTGAATGAGGATGGCACAAATGGATGTACTACCATGAAAGGGGAGCATCTTGTGAGACCTCAGCCCTAGACAGACAACTACCAGCAACCAGAGAAATATTCTTCCCCAGAGAAGAGACGCCAAAACGATTATCCAACATACTATCCTGATATCATATACATATAAGTAATATTGTACAGACCGAACAGGTTGTGCATATTAGGAATGGATATACATAACATATGTGTGTATGTATATATGAGTATATATGGGAATATATATATATATATATATATATATATATATATATATATATATATACACATGACAGAATTAGAGGTCATGATTTTTTTTTTTTTTTGGTTTTTCGAGACAGGGTTTCTCTGTGGCTTTGTAGCCTGTCCTGGAACTAGCTCTGTAGACCAGGCTGGTCTCGAACTCACAGAGATCCGCCTGCCTCTGCCTCCTGAGTGCTAGGATTAAAGGCGTGCGCCACCACCGCCCGGCTAGAGGCTATGAATTTGAGAGAAAGTAAAGGGGTATGTGGGAAGGGTTAGAGAGAGAAAAGAAAAGGGGAAAGCAATGTAATTGGATTTTAATTTAAAAAAAAATTAAGTTTGTGCCCATTTGGATCTATTAATAAGGGGGAAATATCAACAGAAATGTTCACCGGTTAAGGAGAAAAGGAAAATCCATTTAAATACTTTCATGTAGTAAGATATCATCCAAGAAGGGGAAGACAGAGCTAAAGCTCTGAACAAAAGTTGCTTGCAGCCCAATGGGAGACTTAAAGTTAAATTAAATGTAAGGATTGTTAAAGACTCCTAAAGAATGACAAGATTAATGCCTCTGGTTTTGGAACTTTCTGTCTGTGTTGCTCGAGTATTTTCACTATTGTCTTTCTACCTCTATCTTAGGCCTCTGAAACCTTATAAGATGTCAGTCATTCAAGGCCTCCCACAAATCCCACCACTCCAACACAAGCATTGTCACTATTGCATAACCAATGTGTAACATAGTTTTCTCTTCTAGAAATGAATTTAGGTGTATTACAGAGCCATCTAAGACCTGCCACGTGCCCTACTACCTGAACACAAGCATCTTCGGTATTAATCTGAGTGGTATCATTTTCTTTATTTTCAGAAGTCAGTCAGGTACTATTTAGCACATCCCAATTACTTAATACTTTACATAGAGTAGCTGTTTATTGTCAATATATATTACATGGCCTGCAAGTCCAAGGTGAAATGGGTGAGAATCATTTCTCTTCATCAAGAATGTCTAGTGACATAGCCATTGGCTGTCTCATAGGAGAACTGCCTCATGGTTTAATTATGAGGCAACATTTACCAATCAGGTAGAGGTGATCAACATCAAACTGTACACTAACTTAAAAATATAAAAAGAATAATTTATTGAATAAGTTAACAATCACTTCAAATCCTACAGAATACCAAATGGTTTTGTATGTTCTCCCTTGACCTTGAGATAGAGAACATGGAAACTGAAAACTACCCAAAAGTAATATCCAAAAAAGGTTCGAGATTGTTTAAATTATCCAGGACATTAGTCTATAAGCTTAAATCATCCGAGGCATGACAAATTTGTGATTAGAAGAAACAAACAAACAAAAACATGGCAGTTTCTTTTATTCTTTTATGACATTCAAGGAATGCACCTCTTCATAAGTAAAAGGTATTAAGGGCATAAGTCTCTTCCTGATATGGAAATATGGGAGTAGGGGAATAAAAATAAATACGTGGTTCCGCAGAGCCGAAAAAGAAAATAAAAATAAATAAAAAATATTCCCAAGCCCCATTCCAAATAAATTCAATGAGACACTTTGAGATCAGGAACATATATTCATTCTGATTAGTTAAATTGGAATCTAATAGTCAATGAGATACAGAGAACTGGCTCATTGTGTTCCCAGTATAGAGTTCAGGACATGGTCTATGATCTTTAATTATGGCTGATCTATGAATTCCTGTGCAGAAAGGATTTAAAGTCTCTACTTGTACACCCACAAGCAACAGGAAACAGTTTGGGGTATATTTCTATAATAAGGGGAATTGATAAAAAAAAATATTTAGTTGAAAAATTATTTACTAAAATTTGTGACTTGAAAGTTGAAAACAGTAGAAGTGCTTTTCTAAATGTCTAAATTTATCATGAAACTATCCAAGTGACTACTTGAGAAGGGAAGGAAATAGACAGATCATATACACAGCATACTGACTGCATCTGTAAGGAACAGAAGAAAGCAGAAAGAGGAGGGACAGAGGAAGCAGGAGGGGAAAAAATCATGGATGCCATAAGAAAGATAGCCAAGCCAAGATGATGACAGACAGTCATTCTGATTCTAACGTGATTTAGATTTAATACAAGAAGCTGCCATTTTGATATCTCCACCTTGAATAATTCTTTCTCACTGATCTCAAAGCTTCTTCAAGAGGTTACTTAAACTTGTGGTTCCAAAGAGTCTTCGCCTAACGTATCCTACAGAATCACAGAAATCCTATGAAATATCACCTCAGAAAACTAATTTTTTCTGATAAGCAATTCCAAGTTTAGCGGCACGACTGTTTATCAAACACCTCCTTTGTGCTACTGGATATTTGTGGTGTTGCTATGCAACCAGCTGAGTTAGGTGCTGCTAGCTCCATTTTCTAAGTGATGATCCAAAGAGCTAGTTATCTTCTCACAACCATGACACTCTCTGAGTACAAAACATAAATTCTTAAACATTTTAGCTGAACTGTCTGCTAAAGAGAATTTCTTAAAATTGGCAATAGGAAAAACTGACAACAGCAAAGCAGATTCTCTAGTGTGTAATGAGGATAGAAGATGTCACAACATATCTCTGTAACAGCATTTGGAATAAAGACGGTGTATATATATGACGTAATGCTAGGGAAGAGCAGCATTTCTCCAAAATGTGGATGGATTGCTCTCTTGGATGCATAAATGTACTGTGCTGAATTAAGTATACACAGATATAAAAATAGGAACCCCATAGTCTTATAACTACAAAGCCAAAGAAGTTCATTTGCAATAAGATTTAAGTATTATGTAAGCAACATTAGCAATATGGCAAATGGTGCCATTTAGTAAATAGCATCCTAACTGTGGCTATGAATCACGGTGATGCTCCAAACTGACAACTCATCGTGTGATTTGCGTTTCACTTTGTGTGATGAATGTGTTACAGAAATGCTAAACCCTTCTCCCTTCCACCCTTTTATTTGCCTTAGACAGTTAAAATCATTGCCCATGTATTAGAGTCACTGATAAATTAGCTCATGAGATGAGCCTACACTAAACCTGCCTCCTACAAAGCTTCCTTCCCACTGTTCACTACATGCCCCCCCTTTACAAAGCTGCTTTTATACTCCCAGTTCTCTGAGATGTCCTTCTCAGTCAGTGAGCACATCATGACTTCTATCTAAGAACAGTAAGAGATGACTTTTTTTTCTCCCAATACCATTTCACTTTTCCCTCGTTGTGCAAACATAACTTAATAGGGAACGGATGAAGACTATGATACGGAAGAGAGGTAGCCTCTTATCTCTCACTAGAGAATCTACTCTTCACATTATGTGTGGCCAACACCCAGGGCAATTGGGCTGTCCCTCTCTTTTTAATTTGAGTCAAATGAGACAATGAATAGATGGCTAGAATTAATTGAACTAAAGTCAAGTTCAACAGCGTCAGCTACTACCTAAATGTGATGGAAATGCCCAGAAACAGGGGACTATGATTGCAGGACCAATTAATCCCACAGCTTCCAAGGTGTCCTCAATTTGTGAAACTGTTACATAATAAAATTCTGGTAAATTCTAAAATTTTATGAAAGCAAAGTTGCCTTCAGACTGACAATAGCAAGAGTGATGCCAGAAGTTATAACATGGGGAGCATAGAATTTATTCTCTGGTTGTTAATGGGATCAGTTGTCCAGAATAAAAGCCTGACACTTGGCGAAACATGGTGGAAGGAAGTGAATACTGTACCTTTCCTGGTGACAGCAGTAGTCAAGCAAACTGACTAAGAAATTGGTTCCAGAGAGTGGGCTATTGCTGAGGCAGACCTGACTGAGGATTGTGGAACTATTCGGAACTTGAGGGTAGACAATCCATTGATCCTTCAAAGCTAAATGGGCTCTTCTTTGGGATCTTGGAAGGTGGGGCTGTTGAGAGCTATAGAGATAATAGAGGCCTGGCAAGTGATGTTAAAGAGGGATGTTTGGGAGTCTCTCAAAGACTCTATCAGGAATGTTCATGTGCAATTTTGAATTCAGGGTCTGTGTTTCCTGTTTAGCTGGGGCTGAAAAGTAAGGTATGTTTAATGATAGACAAGTGGCATTGAGTAGAAATCTTCAAGGGAGTCTTTCATCAAGTTCAGCACAGAGAACTGTGATCCAGGGGCAGCCAAGACTTCATCCCAAGCTGGAAGCTGAACTTAGTAATGTGTAGGAGTCTCCCATCTACTACTGTTGGATAACATTAGAGCATAAGGGGGAAGGGTTTTGAAGAGTAGTTGAGGCTTGTCAGGCTTGGTGAGTGGTTAGGAGGGGTCAATGGTGTAGGTCCAGCCTCAGTTCTGGTGGAGACCTCAGGGTTGAAATGTCATGGAGGATCTGAACTTTGGCACAAAGTGGCATGATGTTCTGCGGAGACGCCAAGAGGTAGTTGGTAAAGAGGCAACCTCAGTTGCAGCAGAGACCCCAGAAAACTGGATTGGCCAGGACTGTGGGGTGACTATTGAGGACAGCACCAGCTCTGAGGAGGAGCCAGTGTGGGTTTATAGGGCAATGTGCTGTGGACGGCAGAAACAGAGCAATGGCTCCCAGAAGATCATAAGTGAGTCCTGGGTGAAGGACACTGAGTTACAGAATTCAGCGTACACAGTAGAGTGTTGCTTTTGCTTGGGTTTATAGCTGTGTCCTTGTTCTACCCATTTAGAATAAGAAGTATGCAACTCATTTTTTTATTATTATTTTACAGGAACCTGCAATTAAGAGACGTTGGGCCTTTAAAGAAACTGGCTATTTTAAAGAAACTAAATTTCCAATGTTGGAATATTTTAAAGATCATGGGACTTTTTGTGCTATACTATTTCATATTGTGACATGAAACATGAGATCGTACAGATGTACAAGACGGTTAAATGTTACGGTTTAAAAGTAATGTATTTGTACGTCAATTATGCTGTTCAATTATTTTTGTCAACTCGATTCAAAGGAACTTCATTTGAGAAAATACCTCCATCAGATTGCCCTGTCAGTAATTTGATGGAGGAAGGTCATTGGTTAAAAAAATAAAGAAACTGCTTGGCTGGCCCTCATAGGTTAGAACACAGGTGGGTGGAGAAAACAGAACAGAATGCTGGAAGGAAGAGGAAGTGAGCTCAGACTCAACAGCTCTGTGCTCTGGAGCAGAGACGCCATGCTCCCGGCTCCTGGGCGGACACAGGGATAGCTCTGCTCTCTGGGGCACAAGAGATGAAGCTCCGACCCAGGATGGACATAGGCTAGAATCTTCCCGGTAAGCGCACCTTGGGGTGCTACACACAGATGATTAGAAATGGGCTAAATTAATATGTGAGAATTAGCCTAGAAGAGGCTAGATAGAAATGGGCCAAGCAGTGTTTAAAAGAATACAGTTTCCGTGTAATTATTTCGGGGTATAAGCTAGCCAAGCCAGACGGCCGGGGTGCTGGGGACTCAGCCCCGCCACCCCTATTACTACAGTAATTCTGTGAGGCTGTTGTTATCAAAGACAGACAAAGGATAATTCAGCCCACTGTGGGTGGGACTCACCCTGGGCAAGTCATTTTCAATTGTGTAAGAAGCTAAAGTGAGCAAGACATGAAGACCAAACAGTAAGCAGCATTCCTCTCCTCCATGTCCTCTGCCTCAGATCCTGCCTCCAGATTCCTGCCTTCAGTTCTTTGCTTCACTCCCCTCTTAAAGGACTAAATGGGTAAGATGAGATCGGCCTCCCAGTGACATGGTGTTTATCGCAACAGAAAGAAAACTAGAATAGAAATGCCCATTCTAAAAATGTGCTGCTGAGTGAACAGCTGGGTCAGAACAAAGTTTTTCTGTTAATTGCAATGGGGAAGGTTTAATTATCTTAACCTAGCTAAATACCCAAATATTTTAGCTCATAGAAAATTGCATAATTGAACAATTAAGACACATTTATATAACTAGTAACAATTTAAAGTCTAAAAAGCAGTGATTTTGCATAAAATCTCACACAGCTAGAGCTGGAGAGACTGCTCATCAGGTAAGAACACTTGATGCTGATTGTTTTACAGTACTAGAGCATAGCAACAGTAGCAGCAGACAAGATACTAGAACACAGTCATAATGGAGAGAGCCCAAATGAGGTTTCAGCCTAATCTAGGTATCCTACTGTCTTCTTCTGCTAAGCAGGGCAGATGCAGAGACTGTCAGGACATAAGGATACCTTCACATACCTAAATTTTGATGGAGAAAATATGTGGAAGATTTACTTGCTCTCATTCAGAAGAGAGCTTTGAGGCTTGAAGATGACAGTTACAAGGCCTGGACTTCTTGGGTTGCCTGGGGAGAAGCATGGCCACAGAATTTCATAGATACAGAAGAAGATACATAGGGAAATATTCACCAAATGCTAATGTGACCTTATGGAGAGAAGCTTTAATTGCACTTTAACTCTTTTACATGTACCAATATTGGCTATTTAAATTTATAATATGTGTATAATAGAAAAGTTGTAAATATATCCCATGTTGAAATAATCAAACAAACAAAAACTATTAACTCATTAAAGGGTTTGAAATTAAGCCAGACATATCAAGTTCCAAACAGTCTGTCTCACCCATTCATCCCCACACACATTCTAAAATGTAAACTTTTTCTCATGTTAATGCATTTAAAAACCTAAAGATTTTCTCATGACTCAAAATGATTTCTTAGGTCAGAGAGCTGCAGAGCTAAGTAGCTGCAGGTTTAGTCTATTCAAGAGCTTTTATCTTGGGTTACTTGTTGAGTTAGAGTTTTTATAAGTATCATATCAGTAGTTGGGGTTAGCACTCAGAAATTCTATCTTCAAGACACTATTCAAACTATTAAATATTCAAACTAGTCAATATTCAGAAGGATCGTAGCAAATAAAATTTATTTCCTTTCCCATTTTGTATACTGATCATAGTAAATAAATTTTATTTACTTTCCTATTAGTAAAATTTTGCACATTAGGAAATTCAAGAAAATTTCGCAGGATAAATGGTAGCATAAGAGGTAGGATTAAAGCAAACCAGCTCCATAAATCATGCTCTTCATTGTACCTAATGCATTAGTGCATTAGTCGGGACTGGATGAGCACTTAGAGAACTGTAGTGAAAATGAGCATTGGAAACTAAAGTTCTACAAGTATTATTAGCTCCAACCCATTACAAAGTTTCTTGCAGATGGAATCATTTCATAAGCATGGGCTTCCTTTCTTTGAACATGCTATTGTATCTTTGAGGAAAGAGGTCACCTTAAAAAAAAAAAGCCAGTGTTTATGATGACCCTCAACCTTTGTTTGCTACAACTCAAAGTGGGTCCTCTCTTATCTCCTCAAATCAGCAGTATGGGAAAAGGGGTCTCTCTCTTTCTCTGTCTCTCTCTCTCTCTGTCTCTCTCTCTCTCTCTCTGTCTCTCTCTCTCTCTCTCTCTCTCTCTCACACACACACACACACACACACACACACGGAGGGGGGTCATTTCTCAATCTATCCCCACTGACTCTGTAAGTAGAGCTTGTCCACTCAGCTATCTTTAAATATTGTCTACATATTCACAAGTCGAACACTTAATCGGCTGTTGTGACCAAATAACTGACTATAAGCAACTTAAGGTGGGGAAGAAACGTTTGCATTGTCTTACAGTTTGGAGGGGATACAGTCAGGGTAGGAAAGGCACACGAGCATGGCAGGAAACGCAACTGGTCACATTGTAGCTGCCGTCACACAGCAGAAGAAACTGGATGCTTTCTCCTTTCTATTCTACCAGGGCCAAACTCTGTGGATAGTGCTGCCTGCACTCAAGATGAGTATAACCTCCTCAGTCAAGTTTTGGCAGAAAGACTTTTACAGATACTGCCAGAGAATCTACGGTAATCTAAGTTCACTCATGTTGGCAACAAAAGCTAACCATTTATAACTTGATTCTTTCTCAACCTAACACCCAACATAGTTTAAAAATGCATCATTCCACCCCTGGTCCCTAGGGTCTCATTTTTATCTCATAATGCAAATATATTTAGCCACCTCTAAATATCCCCAGTTTTTTTTCCTTTTTTTTCCTTTTATTATTTTATTTTTAAAAGCTATTTTTTCTTATTTTATATGCCAAATCCATTGTCCACTCCCTCCCCTCCTCCTGCTACCTCCACCTTCCACCTCCCACCCCCATCCAACCCCCCCACCCACTCCACAGAGAGGGTAAGGCTTCCTATGGGGAGTCAATAAAACCTTGCACATTGCTTTGAGGCAGGACCAAGGCCTTCCTCACTATATCTCGGCTGAGCAAGGTATCACACCAGAAAGAATGGGCTCCAAAAAGCCAGAACAAGCAGTAGGGGTAAATCCTGGTCTCACTGCCAATGACCCCACAGTCTGCCCAAGCCATACAACTGTCAGTCACATTCAGAGGACCTAGTTTGGCCCTATGCTCATTCCCTTGCTGTCAAGCTGGAGTTGGAAGGCTTCAATTAGCTCAGGTAAGCTGTTTCAGTGGGCATTCTCATCCAGGTCTTGACCTCTTTGCTCATATTCTCACTCCTCTGCCACGGACCAGCTCACAGACGACACTGGAGTTGATGTGGCACTTCTCCCTCTCTTCAATCAAACTTTGAGAGCTCAGCCCAATGCTCTGCTGTGGTTCTCTGCATCTCATCCATCAGTTG
Organism: Microtus pennsylvanicus; assembly: GCF_037038515.1. Lineage (NCBI taxonomy): Eukaryota > Metazoa > Chordata > Mammalia > Rodentia > Cricetidae > Microtus > Microtus pennsylvanicus. Next base: position 93,704,467 of record NC_134587.1, read on the forward strand.
CTGGATGCAGGTTCTATGATGACATTTAAGACAGCCATCAATGTGACTACAGGGCAAGGCCAGTTCAGTCACCTCTCCACTCTTGCTTAGAGTCTTAGCTGGGGTCATCCTTGTAGATTCCTGGGAATTTCTCTCGTGTTCGGTTTCTTGCTAGAGGAATGGTTCAACATATGAAAATCCATTAATGCAATCCACTATATAAATAAACTGAAAGAAAAAACATATGATCATCTCATTTGATGCTGAAAAAGCATTCAACAAAATCTAACAGCCCTTCATGATAAAGGTCTTGAAGAGATCAGGGATACAAGGAACCTATCTAACCATAATAAAAGAAATATGCAGTGAACCGACAGGCAACATCAAATTAAATGGAGAGAAACTCAAAGTGATTCCACTAAAATCTGGAAAAGACAAGCTGTCCACTCTCTCCATAGCTATTCAATATAGTTCTTGAAGTTCTAGCTAGAGCAATAAGACAACAAAAGGAGATCAAGGGGATACAAATTGGAAAGGAAGAAATCAAACTTTAGCTATTTGAAGATAATATAACAATATACATAAGTGACCCCAAGAATTCTACCAAGGAACTCCTAGAGCTAATAAATACCTTCAGTAATGTGACAGGATACAAGATCAACTCAAAAAAAAAAAAAAAAAGAAATCAGTGGCCATCCTGTATACAAATGATTAAAAAAACGCCGTGAAAGAAATCAGAGAAACATCACCCTTCACAATAGCCACAAATAACATAAAATATCTTGGGGTAACACTAACAAAACAAATAAAAGACCTATTTGAAAAGAACTTTGCATTCTTGAAGAAATAAATTGAAAAAGATATCAGAAAATATCACTTGTGTTTAGCAATGTCAAGCTTGTTCAGAAGTCTAAAGTTCAAAGTTTTCTGTGCAATGCAAGACAAACTCTCAACTGTGAACCTCTATAAAGTGAAAGATAGGTCACACACTTCAAATATACAATAGCAGGAAGCAACCCTGTTCTTAAAAGAGAGAATGAAGAAGACCTGAGAGAAGAGAAACCCGAAGAAGACCAATTTCCAACAGGACTGATATCAAATCACACAGTTCCATGCTGCACATGTTATAGAATCATCTGGGTTCCCACAGGCATAGGTAACCCCAGCCTTCCACCTCTGCTGCCTGCATCGCACATAGAAACTCTCGTTGGTCAGATCCCATCTATAATTCAGTTTTTCCTAGCAGACATCCCACAGGGTGTCACCTACAATGTCTTAAGGATACTTAAGCTTTGCCTTCACAACTTCATTCAGTTTCTTTTCTGAGCCTCATCTCAGGGAAGCCATGCCTTCTACATAATTAATGACCTTAAAAATTCTATTCAAGCCTCCACCGTCTGGTTCTCACATCTTCGTTATCACAACATTAGTACCACAGAAATACATTGCCAGGTTGTACTACCAACTCAAGAGGTAGCTTCATCCCCTGGCCCACAGCTATAGTTAACTCGGGGTGCTTTCAAGGCAGGACCTAGAGAAACCCTTAAAAACAACACACATGCCAGCTATGTACTGACTGAACATAGTGAGCAAGCAATGGCTTTCCAAGAAGAGAAATAAAAACAAAAATGTTTAATGCCATTATAGAATATTTTCGGGAGCAATTAAATTCATGCTGTTTCAAAGGTCTCTAGCCCATTTCCATAGTCATAACTATGCTTTTTCATACCCAGAAAATAAAATAAAATAAAATAAAATAGCATAGGTGGCTCGTGCTTATAACCCCAACACTGACAGAGTCACTGAAGGTTCTAGGTTAGCCAAGGTTTTGTAAAATAGGGGAGAAACCAAGGCTACATAGTGAGATCTTATGTCAAAATATAAAAAGTTGGCAGGAAGAAGGAAGAGAAGAAAAAAAGAGGAAAAAGTGAAGGAATAATCCAAATGAATTATTAGTACTAAAGACAAAAGATAAACATAGAACCAACTGTCCATAGTTTCATATTGCATAGTCTCTTTTACCCTTGAATATAAAAATGCCTGGCCTTCATGGTAGGTATGACTAACGATAAAAGCTTTCCGTATCAGATATTACCTTATCACTTCCCGACATCCCTAGTCTATGGAGAGCAGTCATCAGTGGCATCATTAGAAGAGACTCATCAGAACACCAAGCATAACAGGCCCAATATGCGTCATATGTTTAAGTATTTCCTCATGTTTCCCTTGCCATGTAACTTCTTTCCATTGGTACGTCTGTCCCAAATGATTTCATCTCACAGGATGTGTAACATTCTTACCCCATCCTAAGATCTTGGCAGAACAATGGGATTCTTATAGTTAGTTCACCATTGAGCTTTCAAGGCAAGTGGAATAAATCAAAATAAATTCACGGCTGAGTAATAAACCTCCTTGATGAATCTTAACAAGAGAACTATTCTTACAAACCAACCCATAGGAGTTCTGTAGAAGATTGATATCCTTTTATGTGGTTATGGTGTCCATTCTGATGGTAAAATAGTCTTTCTGAAACCAGAAGCAGAATGCAGTCACTTTTGACACAGTTCTCAGCTCTCTGCCTCCTCCCAGTCTCACAATGTGGTTGGACCAGACAGATACGTTGCAGAACTGCTCCTGATGAACACCTCCCTATAGGTCAGCTAGCTGCAATTTCCTTGACTAATTCACTGACCCCCAAAGCCTGCCCATATGGATTACCTAAATATGCTTCAAGGATGATCTCTATGCTGGCTTGCTCTAAACTCCTGTCACAAGAACAATTGCTGCTGTAGTATGTTCTGTGGTAGATTCACTGCCCCCACCTCAGCATCCCCTGAGGTGCTTTCTTGTCTTTGCCACCACTGGACAACTGACGTCAGTGAAATCTGAATCCAGGACCCTTTCGGTCTCTCCAGACCCCTACACACTAATTTTAATAGTGTTTTTATGTGTAACATGTTAACTATTATTCAGAATGACAGACAAATTTTTAGGACCTTTAAATATATCAAATTTAATATTACATAAATATATTTTGGCTTTTTTAAACCTCCTCCAATAATTTCTCACTGCCCCTTTTTCTCCAAAATCTATCATGTTATTCAGCAATATCTACTTCTTTTTTTCTTAGGTTTCCCTCATTTTACTGGAAGATTGCTAAAATGTACTCATTCACAGCACAGTATAGTAGTTTTCTTCTTTTCTTCCTCTTAAAATTAGCATACTTAAACTTTCACATTATGCTGAAAAATATCTTTCCAAGCATTTTACAAAAACAATTCCTCTTCATTAAATGAAATCTGGAGCCAACTAAGTCTTGGCTTCCAAAAGACTTTAGCAGTAGTGATATTAACAGTTGCCTAAATCCAAATCTTTTCGAAGATTTGCACCAAAGGATAAGAAGAACAAATAAAACTACATAAAACTCTCACTTTTGATATAACTACAAAAAAGAAACCATTACAACTTTAAATTACTTACAAGTAGAAAAATAAGAATTCACTCAACATGGTTAAGTTTTGAATTCACTCCACAACCAATCGTAGTCAACCGGAAGTAGTGACTTTCTGATTCAGAAGAAAGAATAAAGGAGAACTGAGCTAAAGGAAGTTGAGAACAAGAAAGCTCAACAATGATGGTAACATTGATGGAAATGAGCTTTCACTGATCCATGTACATCTAAATAAACAAAGAATGAGGAAATGAGGATTCCCATATGATTCTTTCCAGTAGAGTGTCAACTAAGAAATGAGAATAGAAAAGCCCAGGGAACTCTGTAGAAGAGAAGGCAAAAAGAGAAGAAGATCCAGAGGGCAAGGAGGACACGAAGGAAAAGAAGACATAAGGCCCCCTAAACCAACAGGAACAGAACTCATATGAACTCAATGAGACTAAAGGAGCAAGGACAGGGCCCGCATGGATCTGCACCAGGTCCTTTGTGTACATGAAATTATGGCTTTCTGGGTTTTATGGGATTTCTGAGTGTGTGAACAAGTGGGTCTCTGAATTTTGTGCCTTCTTGGGCTCTTTTCCTTCTGTTTGCTTGTTCTGTCCAACTCTGATGTGATAGGTTTTGGTTTATCTTATCATGGTTTATTTTGTTATGTTTTATAATTATCTCTTAGAGGCCCATTTGCTTATCTCTTTTTTTTTCTAAAGAAAGACAGAAAGGGAGTGAATTGGGATGGGAGGGAGTGAGGAACTCAGAAGAGTAAAGGAAAGGAAAACTATAATCAGGATATATTATGTGAGAAAATAATCTATTTTCATAAAATGATAAATTACATAAATAAATGGCAAGGTATAAAAGAAGAAAACCACCATTTTCAATGATTCTAATAAAAACTTATTTAAACAAAAATAATAAATGTACTTAAGTGAGTAGGTGAACCCTCAAAGAAGAAAAACACTTGCAGTCTTCAAAATGCCTCTCCACGGAGTCCTTATTAACTACTAAGAAGAAAATAAAATGTTTTTATAAAGAAAACAAGGAGGAATGACTACCTTAGCAAAATGATTATAGCTAAAATTAGCAGTGAGACAAGGCAACTTCGTGTATGTCTCTTGCTGTGATGGTTGTGAATACAATCTCACATCTGCTTCTGATCTTAATTGCCTGACTTGAATTTAATAATAAGAAGCAAATTGAAAAACATTCTGGCAAAAATCCACTTTTCCTTGAAACTGCCCAATCTACGAGATGAGAAATTCTGGACAAAAAGACACTCATGGCCAATAGTAGCTAAACTTGAATCTTGCTAATTGATTTAATTTTAGGCAAGGAAAATAAAACCTCGACTATGTATGTCATAATTTGGATAATCGGTAGCATCTTAATATGGGTCCTGAGTGAAACAGTGTGAGGATGGGGTATTTGTCTTACTTGTGTCATGGGTTATCCAGGAGACTGTATTTGCTCTTAGGAAACAAAGACTAATCCATGGGCTTGAAGTCTGCAACTACTTTCGAAAGGCAAAAACATGTTTATGAAAAGAGCAAATCAGGAAGCAAAACAAAAATGTCAGTAAGTATTGGTGAGAGCACAGTTACATGAGGAACCGCAGCACTAAACCTGCAATTTCTCTGAATTTGAAATCAAACCAAAATTCTCACCTTACTACATTGGAAATAAAGTTTCTGATCATTTTCCTCTCTTAAAGAACACAAAACTCTGAGATTAGACTGTGAGAAACAGAAGCATGTAATTCTTCTCCACAGACCCTTAAGAAATTCTGTTTATGATAGAAGCAAACTATAGTTGAGTGAGTCAATGTTTTATTTTTAAACCAAATTAATTTATACATAGTCACTAAGCTATCTTTAAGGATTATGTGTATTTTTGATACATAATGTTGTCCCAATATTGTCAAAAAGGTTTCTAGTAACACAAAATACATTCAAACACATTTGAGTCACTGCGTGATTTTCATTATGAAATCTGTAGCTGATCAAATGCTTGTTTTTACTGATCTAGCTACTATTAACCCACACTGTGATGTTTACTTTATTACCTTAATTTAAAGAAATAGTAACCATAAGCTGTGCACATACTCATTCTTAAGTATGTTACTAGGGAAATGACATTTATTAATTTGGTCTTCAAAAATTTAGAGATTTGATTTGCTGTTTATTCATTTATGAGTAGACTGTGGATCAAAATAGAAAAAGAACAATTGTCTAGGATCACACAATTTGTAACTAATGAAGACATTCATTTTTAATATTGTTTAACCAGATCAAAAACATTGTATATTTTCCAATGTCAGTATTTCTAGCATAATTAAAAGCTGAATAACTTTTATTTGATGATTTTGTCAAAGCTCCCAGGAGAAAGCTATTCAACATCATTAATTAGACTGATTTTCTAGGGGAAGTTATTGATACAAACATGATATTTGGAGTCTATTCTGAAAATACAACATCGTATTGAAAAATAATTTTCAAGTATGCTTTATTATTTTGGCAGGATCTACATATAGGAAACTCATACATAAGTGATATTTTTGTAATTAAAAGAATAACCTGGGGGAGTAAAAGTTATCTTATACTAAAAGTTGCTCTGATTTTGAAAATTAAGCCTCTTATTCCATTTTAACAACAACAAAAAATCACAAAGATAAAATAAAATGAAGATCTTTCAAATACTCTTTCTGAAACCCTGTAAAGCTAATTTTTAATATGGAGATCCCATAAAGGTACTTATGTATCCATTTCAATAGCCACCTTAGCTCTAGTTACAGGCCCACTGTCAACACATGAGTCTGAGTCAGACTATGACATTTATCTCAGTGCATCAGGAAACACGAGACTATGTATGTACATTTGTATATATACTGCCTACAAAATCAACCACGTAGATAGTTTGTCTTTTATATTTTCCAAATCTGCAAAGATCTATAGACAAGTATTTATTTAGAATCATTTACTCTTGTGAAAGGCGTAATTTTTGTTAAATACATGCACAGATGTCAGGCTCAACAGAAAAACAGTGCATACGGTATTATTTGAGCTTCCCAATGACAAACTTCACATAACAAAGAAAAAAATCAAAGCAGTTGACAGCCTTATTTCTCAAATATTTTGAATAGTAAATTCAGTGTTCTTTATCTCCATGGGCTACATTTTTTTAAATAAAATTTCTAAAGGAATTTGGTTTCGTCCTGTCATCTGTTCTGGAAAAAGATGGCCAACTGCCAAACCAGAGATTCTGAAAACTGGAAACACAACTTATCATTGCTCTGCAGTCTTTAACGTGCAGTCATTTCAATGATTCATATATTACACTGCTCACAAACCTAGGAAAGCATGCTTTTATGAAACAGACTTTGACCAAAGTCTAAGGTCTCATTTTAATACAGTGTGATATTTGATTGCTGGTACAAGTTTTTTTTTTTTCTGTTTTGCCTTCTCTCGTTGCTCTTTTTTGTAACTGCTTTTGCCTTTCCCATCAAGAGTTCTGGCTGTAGACTGAGCTAGGAGTTATGAGTAAAGTGTTGCATGCCCAGAGAAAAGTTCTTGTGCTATTTCCAGTATCTTCTAAGGGCCAGATATTCATTACCTTGGATATGAAATGCTCAAGGTCAAATTTTCAAGTTACTAAGTTCAGTGTTACCACTTCCTTCCAAAAGTGTGAGGGCTCAAATCTGGAAAACTTAAGGTTAAAGTATAAATATTTGCTGTTTTGACTGAATGGCTGCAAGGAAGCATGATATATATGACTTCGAAAAAACAAAATAGAAGAGCATCCCTTTCCAGACTGAGATACACAAGGCATGACAGCTTTCCTTCAGGATGCTTCTGTTTCTCCTAAACAGTCTTTAGATGGTATTGAGTCATTTGACAGGAAGTCAGTACAGCAGGAGCGTGCACACACACACACAGACATGCCCTGGGGGCTACCTTTCCAGAACCTTGGTTATTCCATGCTGACTTTATCTCTCCTAGATTTTGCAGGCAGCATTTTGATTTTATACTCGGCTTTAGTAAAGATGGTTTTATGTTTCTTATTGTTTCCTACTTTCATTCTCTTTCTTCTCAATATGTTAATAAGTGTTTTGTTGAACGAGCTGTAGGCTGCATTCCTGCCATCCATCTCCTGGCCACCTGGCTAGCTTATGCCCCAAAATAACAACACGGAAACTGTATTCTTTTAAACACTGCTTGGCCCATTAGCTCTAGCCCTTACTGGTTAATTCTCATATCCCAATCAACCCATCTCTAATAATCTGTGTAGCACCAGTCTTACCGGGAAAGATTCAGCATGTCTGACCTGGCGGCTTGCTCCATCGCGTCTGCCCCAGAGAGGAGAGCTATGGAGTCTGAGCTCACTTCCTCTTCCTCCCAGCATTCTGTTCTGTTTACTCCACCCACCTAAAGCCTGGCCTATTCAATGGGCCAAGGCAGTTTCTTTATTAGCCCATGACCTTCCTCCATCAGTGTTTGAGAAAGTTTCTCTTGAACTTTGGAAGTTTTCTCTTGAACAATGCTAAAATCCAGAAGCTGGAGGCAGAGGTTCAGAGAGGGAGCTCTATCATGCTTGAGGCCTTCTGGTCCATCCACAGCACTGCATAAAGTCAGGTGTGCTGGTATATTCCTGTTATTTCAGCACTTGTGGAGTAGAAACAGGAGGATTGAAGTTCAAGGTCATCTTCAGGAACACAGTAATTTTGAAGCTAGTTTGGGTCTATACTACTCAATCTCAAACCAACAAACAAACCCAGTAATGGTTTTTGCTGCTGTTGTTTTGTTTAGAATAAGTATATATAAGTGGTACTACTTGTCAAGAAATCCTAATCAAATACATCCAGTACTAGAGTTGTTTTGTTTCTGGACAAATGTCAATTTTCATTCCAGTTAGCAATAAGAGCAGCTGTTCTATGTCCGTTTCACTAACATTTGTCAACATTTGAGGGGTTTCAAAGACTTGCACAATAAAATTGGAGCTATTCTTATTATGTTTCTAAAGCATAGAGGATGAACCGCACAAGTGGGATGGGGTGCAGTCTGTAGTCAACAAGACAGGGTGATTCATAAAGCAGGTTCGATAAGGAAATATAACCAAAAAAGTAGCAAGGATAAAAGGAAAAAGGGCAAAGAATTTGAGAAATAAGATTTATGAAAAGTACAAAAGTTGTAGCCAAGAACGTGTTCTAATGGAGAGTTGAGACATAACTGCTACTGTCTACAAAGAACTCAATGGAAACTAACATTTCATAACAAGCTTAGAAGGTGATGTTATTCTAATTTTTTCTACTTATATTTTATTGAAAGGAGATCTTTTGTGCAATATGTTTTATTGCAGTTTCCTACTATTCTAATTTTAAGGTATTTAAAACAGATTACTATGTATACTTAATAAGTTACATTATTCCTCTGAGCCCATACCAAGACTATGTCCATAAAACTGCACTGTACCAAACTGAGGCCACTGCTTTAATTTGAGTATCTTTAGAAAACCCTATTGTTTAAACCGTAAAACTATTTTTAAGAAGAATCCAAGGGCTTGGACAGGTGGCTCAGCAGTTAAGAGTACATACGGCTCTTGTGAGGAACTTGAGTTGATTCTCAGAACTCACACTGAACAGCTCATAACTGCCTACAACTCCAGCTCCAGGGGATATGACACCTTCTTCTAGTCTCTGCTGCCTCTAGACTCATGTGTCCACAGACACATTTATATTTACAAATAAATGATGATGAATAAAATGTAGGCATGGGATTAAGTCAAAAGAAGGAAATGTGGATCTGGAACATCCAGCAGCTGAAAGCTTAGTCATGGCCAGGACATCTTGTTCTTTCAGAAGGGCTAAGGCAAATGTTAAGGCAAAATTGTGTGAAGTTGGCACGTACTATATAAATTTACCCAGCATCCATCAATATGATTTCTCTTCCTCAAGTAAAACCTCCTAAGAAGTTATCTAGTCTACACACTGTGCTAAGGGCATACTGTGTATGGGAAAAGAAAAGAAAGAATGTCTTATAATGAGCTAATATTTTTATTGTATAAATGGAACATAGTTTATTATTATTATTATTAACTATTATTGAAATAGGTTCTTCTCTCATACAATACATCACTACCACAGTTTCCCTCCCTCCACTCTTCCCAGCTCCTCCACACTCCCTCTCTCCCCCAGATCCACTTCACTCCAACTCCAGTTCAGAAAAGAGCAGGCTTCCAGGAGACAACAGCCAAACATGACAAAACAAGACACTAAGACCAGGCAAAATCCTTCCTATGGAGGCTGGACAAGGCAACCTAGTAGAGGAAAAGAGCCCCAAGAGTAGGCAAAAGAATCAGAGATACCCACTTCCACTGTTTGGAGTTCCACCAGAAGAAGTTAACGGTCATCACATGTATGCAGGTGACGTGGTACAGACCCATGTAGGATACATGCTTTCCCTTCGGTCTCCATGAGCCCCTATGAGCTCTGCTTAGGTGATTAAGTGGCCATGTTTTACTGATGTTCTCCATCTCCTCTGTCTCCTACAATCTTGCTTTCCACCCTTCTGCAGTGTTCCCTGATATCTGAGGGGAGGGACCCAATGGAGATGTCTCATTCGGTCTTTCCCCATTTACCGTCTGTCTGTGGGTCTCTTCACCTGCTCCCATCTCCTACAGAAGTGAGCCTCTCTGATAACGACTGGACAAGCAAGGCACTGATCTGTAAGTATAGCAGATTATCACTAGGAATCATTTAATTGATGTCTTTCAATGGCCAGTTGTGTTTGGTTCTACCCTAAGACACTGGGCTATCTCTTCTGCAGTTCCTGGTCATCCAAGCAGTGTCCGGCATGGGCTCCCTCTGATGCAGTGTGCCTCAAGTTAAATCAGACATTGTCTGGCCCTTTAGCACAAGGTCCACAAACTCATTGTCTAGGTATTTCTTGCAGGCAGACAAATTGTTGGTCCAAGGTTTTGTGACTGGATTGATGTCCACATTTCTCTTTTGGTAGCCTACAGATTACCTTCTAGCACCAAAGGGGCTAGAACATAGAGGTAAAACCTCCATGCAGGCACCAGCTTTCCCTCCTCTCCACTTTCAACGATCTGTGTAGATGTTGTCCTCAGCATTGGGGCCCCACTGTCTGTTTGAGGAAAGTGATCCTCTGTCCTAGAATCAGTCCGAGTTGTTTGGGTATCCCTACAGCATCTTCTTGGCCAACAATCAAACAGAGTGCAATTCAGTCCTACCACTGGAAGCCTTGCCTGGCTACAAGAAATGGTCAGTTGAGACTCTGTACCCTTCATCACTAGGAGCCGTCACAGGATCACCCTCATAGATTCCAGGATATTTCCACTTCACTAGGTTTCCAAATCATCCCCTCAAATGCCCTCCAATTCCACCATCTCTCCCCACATTCTCTTCTTTCGGCCCCCTGGCTCCTGATTCCTCCTTCTCCCATCACCATCTGCCCCCAGCCCACCAGAAAAATCTATTTTCCCTTCCCAGGAGATCCCAGGGAAATCTATACATTGCTCCTAGATCCATCCTCTTTATCTAACCTCTCTGCGTCTGTGGATTTTAGCTTGGTATCATTCACCTAATGGCTGATATCCACTTAAAAGTGAATAAAAAATGTATTTGTCTTTCTGGGTTTCAGTTACCTCATTCAGGATGACTTTTTTTTCTAGTTCTATCCATTTACCTATGAATTTCATGATTTCATTTTTTTAATGTTTGTGTAATACTCCATTGTGCAAATGTACCACAATTTGTTTATCCATTCTTCAGTGGAGGAACATCTAGGTTGTTTCCAATTTCTGGATAGTATGAATAAAGCTGCAATGAATATAGTTGAGCAAGTGGGGTAGTATGGAATGTCCTTTGGATATATGCCCAAAAGTGGTGTATCTCAGTCTTGAGGAAGATTGAATTTTATGAGAAACCACCATATTGATTTCCACAGTAGCTGTACAAATTTGCAATCCTACCAGCAATGGAGAAGTGCTCCCCTTGGCCCACATCCTCACCAAAGTGAGCTGTCCCTTGTGATATGAATTTTAGTTGTTCTGACAGGTGTAAGATAGAATCCCAAAAAAGTTTTGATTTGCATTTCCCTGATGTCTAAGGATGTTGAACATTCAGTATTCTTCAGCCATTTGAGAATTCTGGGGGCTGAGGACAGAAAGCTGCCAGCTAGCAATCAGGCTAAGGCACATAAACAAACAGTTCTGTGGCTATACTATGTGCATACATGAAATACTTTTTTCAGTGATAACGAAAGACAAATTTAAGAAAAGAAAGTTGGATTTTGGCTCTAGGTTTGAGGAGACCCATGCCATCATGGCAAGGAAGGCACGGCAGTAGAGTCACAAAGTGGCCAGTTACTTTGTACCTGCAATCCTGAAACCTGAAAACAAACATTAAGCTCAATTTCTTATTTTCCCTGTTTATCAGTTTTCAATACTTGTTCCATGGCACAGTGTCCTCCATATTCAGGGTGGTTTTCTCTCCTCGGTTAATCCTCACTGGAAGCACCTTTGCAGGTATACTTAGTGGAATGTATCCTAGGTGATCCTAAATGCCACCCAGTTGACAAGGAAATAAATAAATCACAAGTTCATCCATTATCAACTTGATAATCACATCATTTTAAACTACAGCAGTTCATCCCCAGCCTCTAAAGTCTCATATTTAATTGAAATTTTCAAATGCATTTAGCCTATTTCTAAGCATCTCCTAAATTTCAACTTTACAATATTGCTCAAAATTCCAAAATTTTTCTGTGACTCAAGGCAATATTTCAACAGTGAGCACCTGTAAAATTAAATGTTAGAAATTCTACTGCTCTACTACGCAGTACCACAAAAATAAAAGTGACGTGCAAAAGAAAGGAAAAAGTCACAGCAAAGCAAACTGGAAGCAAGCCAAGAGCAAAACGCAGCAGGAAAAAAGGTGCTGCAACATCACATTTGGCATCAGGGGCTCTTAGTGGCATCATTAAGGATACAACAGTCTTCGGTATCCCACTCCTGCCTGTTCTGTGGCATTTGGAACACAAAACCTAACTCTTGGGTCAGTTCCGCTCTGCCTGCAGCTTTTCTCAACAGATGTCTCATGGTCCTGGCATCTCCAAAATCATAATTCCAATGCCTGTGTTGTCACATCTGAGTCTATCTCTATAGATTACTGGGTTTTACTTTTCTTGACTCTCCTTATTTTTTTTAATTTAATGATGGTGTCTCAGTCAATTGTTTTATTTCTGTGAAGAGAAAACATGACCAAGATAACACTTATAAAAGACAGCATTTAATCGCTGACTTGTTTACAGATTCAGAGGTTAGTCCATTATCATCACAGCAGAGATCATGATGGCAGGCAGTCATGGGCCTGGAGATGAGAGCTGATCCACAAGCAGCAGGGAGAGAAACTGGGCCTTCTTTGGGCTTTTGAATCCTCAAAGTCCAACTCCACTAATGCCCTTCGTCCGATAAGGCCAAATCTCCTCCAGCAAAGTCACACCTTATAATCCTCGTAATCCTTTCAAATAGTTACACTCCCTTGTGACCAAGCATTCAAATATATGAGCCTATGGGCTCATAATTATTACTGAAACTACCACAGCTGGGGTGGATGTTGTATAGAGCAGTCGAGACTAGGCTATCTATTTCTAGTCGCTAAAGGCTGATACTTTTATTGTGCCTTTAATGTAAGGGATGAAGGCTATCTGTTTATGAATCACCATAACTTTAGAAGCCACCCACTTGAGAGTTCAAGTACGTTTGAGGCTTGTGTTATATTTTCCCTTGGTACTCTAAAGAGTAAAAGTTCCCCCTTATTACTTTGCCCTTCAAGCAGAGGCTATATTAGATAATCTACCTCACTGTTCCTGCTCCATCTTCGGCTGTGTCTAGGATGACTAAGGAACTGAATGTTCATATTCTTCTATTTTTGTAACTTCTAATGACTCCTCATAATCACTTTGGACCACTTGGCTCTAGTATGTGGTTAAAATTTTACCATGTCCTGGGTCTTATTTCCTGAAAATAAAACTGACTAAGATAATCCTTGTTATATTATAAATGACTGAAAGAGTGTGGATAGGAAAAATAAAATGAGGAAAAGCAGATAAACAAAAAATACAATGTACGAGGGAAGTCTCAGACTAAAATTAATTTCAGTCTGATATTTTAGGGAAATAGGAGAGGAAAAATTAAACCAGAGAATTAGGATGACCACGAGGCAATGAGCTAGCTTTCTATACCTCCATAAAAAGAAATGAGTTAACTTGGCACTTTCTAGAAAAGGAGGTCTTGCCAAGGACAGTTCTGCACAGAAGAACCATAACAATGTGAGTTAGCAGCCACTGATAGGACAGCAGAATGTCAGTTTCCACTGACCTGAGAGTAAGGTCTGACACCAGAGGCCCACACTATTAACTAGACTCTAACTACAATTTGTGAACCTCCTTGTAAGTACCCAGTTGTGTTCCCCTCCAGTGGTCCTTCATGGCTTCCAGAGGAAGCACAACTGTTCTTATCTAATTGTAATTCTTGCATCTGTGTAGTAAAAAGGAGAAGGTTCTATTTGGTACTCCAACAGCTGATCTTTAGGATAGTTATCCAGTAGCCAATCACCCTTTGTGTTGCTATTTATTATGTCAACTTGACACAGGCTAGAATCAGTTGGAAAAGGAAACCTCAGTTGAAAAAAAAATGTCTCCAGCAAATTGTTCTGTGGGTAAGCATGTAGTGCATTTTCTTGATCCATAATTGATTTGAAAGGGCACATCCTTCAGAGAGAGGTGCCGTCCTTAGACAGATTGTCTTAGGTGCTAGAAGAAAGGAGGCTGAGCAATCCACAGGGAGCATAATAAGCAGCCCCTCTTCATGACTCCTGTACCAGATCTTGCCTCCAGGTTCCTGCCCTGTTTTCGCTCCTGTACTGACTTCCCTCAGCAATGGAGCGTGACTTAAGACGTGTAAGTGACAATAACCTTTTCCACTTTACAAGCTGTTTATGGTTATAGGGCTTTCTCACACACGGTAGTAGAAACCCTAAGTCACCCTTTCTAGGACTCCCTGACACAGTTAACTCTAGGTGCCTTTCCCTTTACGCAATAGAACAGGACATGATGTGTCCCTAGGCCAATAAAGGGAAATTAAAGAGGCGATAAGAGTGAAAGAAAGGAAGGGTAATAGGAGGTGAATATAATCAAAATACATTACACTCACACATGAAAATGTCATTGTATCTCACAATTTAAAATATGCAAATAGAGTGTTTCAAGAGAGATTAAGGGAAGTGCTGTGAAATTCCTGTCTCATTCAGTTGCCGGATCTCTAGCTCATCTGACAATTCACTCATATTCCATGCATTTCTCTTCCAAAATGCAAAAGCTGCATTTTTTTACGTCCGCCAAATCTTCTCTCACTTCTGCTCTATCCTTTTCTTAATTTGATTCCATTAATTAATTTTAAATTAAAATATAGCTAAATCTTCCTTTCCCTTCTCCTTTCTCCCTCCATCTGCCATTGTGAGATGCTTCCAGTAATAATGAAAAAAAAAATCTCCTAAAGGAAAAAAAATCCTTCAGAATATAACTTCTATACTTCTAAAATTATGTATGTTTCATGTTAGCTTCAAAATTTCAAACACTAGAAGGAGGAAATAACTTCAGAAATACGCCTTTAAAATATGGTCCTAGCACATTCATACGTAATTTAAGTAAAGCAATAAAATATTCTGCCAGTCTACCCACGAAAACCACTTCTAACTAAACATATTTATCAGAAGTTCCAAAATTCAAACAAAATGCAAACTCTTGCAAGCCTCTCCTTTAGCCCTTGAGGTTAATAATTAAAACATTTTGAAGAGAACAGATTGGTAGTGATTTGGAATATTGATGCTGATTGAATTTGTTGAGCTAATTGGTGACTCCCATTATATTCTGAGAGACTGACTACCTTTCTAAAAAAAACCCTTCACCCTGACGTTTAGAGAAGTGAGAACTGGGAACCAAGGAACCAGATGCTGGCCTTTATAAGCGAATCTAATTTACTTTTTTGCTTACAAGTTTTGACAAATGATCAGCTTTAAACTTCATGACTAATTGCTGGGTCTGAATTTTTAGCTACTGTATTAGTCTTACCAGAATCTTCTAAAAGCAAAATTTTATTTGAAGTAAATTAGGGTCTAAGGGCCACAACATCCCTAGGCACCTTCCATGAATTATGAAAGTCGAAATGAATACTTCAAAGATCATCTAGCTCACTGCCCTTGGTCATTTCCCATCTGAGTTGTTTTGATCAAGAGTTCCTCTTTGCTCAAATATTTACTCAAATAAGGCTGATTCCAAGACATCCTTTTCATTTCATCAAGAGTTTTCCAAAGTAAACTAAAAGAAATATTTTAAAGTAGAACTTTATATAATAAAACTACTAATATGAATTGAAATGCAGTGTAATTTATTTTTATGCTTACTTACTGGGCAGAAAATTTTAACAAAATGCAAAATAATAATATTTGTAATAGTGAGTGATACATTTATATAGCAAAGTATGAATGTACAGATCTTTTTAGTATGTGAAACAGCTAAAATTCCACTGGCAGAATTATAACTACTAAAACTTTTGGTGGTTTGAATATATTCCAAGTTCAAAAACTTGGACTAGAAAGCAAGATGATGTGTGCATGCCTTTATTTCCAGAACTCAGGAGCAGAGGCAGGTGGATTTCAATGAGTTCTAGATCAGCCTGGTCTACTTATAAACTCAACAACATCCAGGGCTACATAGTGAGACTCTGCCTCAAGGCCAAACCAAATAAACAAACAAAAAAACTTAGATTATAAACATTAGGGTATAGTTTCAAAATTTTGGAGAAAAAATGTATCCTGTTCCATTTTCCTTACATTTGGTTATAGATATGTTCCATGTTAAGATATATTTACCCACAATATCATTTAATAGCTACATGCCAATTTCCTATTATTGTTCCTATAGAGATTTCTGTTTTATAGAAAATTTTGTTTTATGTTCTCTGACTAAATATTGTACATATTCAAAACCAGTATGATTTTAAAATAAAGGAATTATTCAGCCAATGAACTTTTTAACATATTTGAAATTTTGAAAGTAGTTTTTACTATGATCAGCACAAAGTTTTTCAAACTTTACCTATCACTTTCTACCATAATCTACCACAGAATAAAAAAAATTCAATACAAAAGGAAATGAGATCTCTATATTCTGAGATAATAACTCACAACAAAAAATATTCTAGTTCTTATATGAAGTGTAGGTGATAAAACCAAATAACAAAATACCATGGGGCTAGGGATGTAGTAATAAGAGCAGCGGCGGGGCTGCGTCCCCAACACCCCAGCCGTCTGCCCAGCTAGCTTATGCCCCGAAATAATTACACGGACATTTTATTCTTTTAAACACTGCTTTGGCTCATTTCTACCCAGCCTCTTCTAGGCTAACTCTCGCACCTGGACTAGCCCATTTCTTATCATCTATATAGCACCGGTCTTACCGGTAAGATTCTAGCTCGGAGCTTCATCGCGTGTGTCTGCCCGGGAGCTGGGTATGGCATCTCTCTCTGAGGTGTCTGCTCCCGAGAAGAGAGCTGTCGAGTCTGACCTCACTTCCTCTTCCTCCCAGCGTTCTGTTCTGTTTACTCCACCCACCTAAGGGTGGGCCTATCCAATGGGCCTAGCAGTTTCTTTATTGCTTAGCCAATGAAATCAACAGATTGATAGATGACACTCCCACATCACTTCCCCTTTTTCTGTTTAAACAAAAAAAGGAAGGCTTTAACCTTAACATAGCAAAATTACATATAACAAAACAGTTATCAAGTAAAAGTTACATCAGAAACATTTATACATATAACAAAATTGACCGTAAATCTCTATCAATAAAGCAAAATCTATACTAATGCAAATTATTCATGTCTATATCATATCCCCCTTTAAATGTAAAAGAACATTTATAAACTATATTTGGGAACATGGGTGCAGTTTTTTCTCTCCAAACTGCTTCCTGCTGAATGGGGGCGTCATTAATTAGGTCTTTCATGGTATAACCTGTGTGCTAGTTTCATCTCAGTTGGCAGTTGAGCGAAGCAATTTTTTGAAGATGTTCACAGCAACCCTTCAGGAGGACGTGGTCCATCATACCAAATCGGGATAAATGCAATCCACAAGGTCTGATCCTCTGTGAAAACAAAAGCAGAATCTCTTTTCCAAAGTATCATATCCTTAGATCCAAATTTTGAAATCATACCCTCATGATATCCGCTCTGGTTCCACTTGGCAGCCCATATAATGAAATGTCTCTCTGTACTTAGCTCCTTCACAGTCAAAAATTTTAAAGAAAACACAATGTACATAATCCAGACTCTCTGTGAATTTTTCATTTTTACGCGGCTTATTTTTATTTATAACTATAACTATCTGTACTCTGTCTCTTTAAAGACTTTACCTTTTTTTTTCTTTTTAAACCATTAACTTTATTCTCTATATTCTTTTTCTTCTCTCTCCCAAGCCAACGTACATTCATCCAACAGTGTGATTCATTTAGTGGTCTGAATCTGTCCTATTGTGAATCTGCAATTTTTTACTATCCAGGAGCACTTTTGATTTATGCCTTTAAATCACTAGGTGCTTAAGAATCTAAGCTGTGACATTCCTAGGTTAACTTTTTGCTCTTTGAGCGTATATCTTTGACCTGGAATATCTCTGTAGACCAGGCTGTCTTTGAACTCTCAGAGATCCGCCTGTCTCTGCCTCCCAGGCATTGGGATTAAAGGTGTTTGCTACTACACCTTGAACTCACAGAGATCTGTTCTCTCTGCCTTCTAGGCACTGGGATTAAAGGCGTGTGCTACCACACCTTGAACTCACAGAGGTCTATCTCCCTCTGCCTCCCAAGTGTTGGGATTAAAGGTGTGTACTACGACACACAACAACTCTCTTCCTTTTTTTTTAAGAACTTCAACTTTTAGCTTGCATATATTTTTAACACACTTTAAACCATTCAGAAATTTTCTCTGTCTTTGAATCTCTCTTTACTGTATATCTCTCTTTTTCTGACCACATGAGTCTTTAATTTGCCAAGCAATCTCAGTAGGACTAAAGGTGTGGCTTTGACGGCTGGATCCAGCCCATTCCTTAGCTTTCCAGCCTCGTGGCGTTTCAAGGTCCCTGCCAGCAAGCTAGCTTCAGCAGCC
The DNA here is from genome assembly GCF_037038515.1 of Microtus pennsylvanicus. NCBI lineage: Eukaryota > Metazoa > Chordata > Mammalia > Rodentia > Cricetidae > Microtus > Microtus pennsylvanicus. Next base: position 93,723,125 of record NC_134587.1, read on the forward strand.
TGTGCTTGCAAACCGCACGAACTGCCTGGGTAAAAGAGTCAGAGTTTGCCCTGGCAGGATAGCCCAGAAAGCTGGCATTTTAAACGGCACAGCTTTTTTCCTGCTACGGCTGAAAACCGAAAAGCATGTGTTCAGCTTTTCATCAACACCATTTAAGTGTTTCGTGGCAGGACCTCTTAATGAGCTGCAGGGTTTTGCAGCTAAAGCTGAGTCAGGAAAATTTCAAAATGGAGGACGTACCATTTTGTGCTAGCTCTGGGGCCGGCAGGTAGGAGCGGCACTCAGCACTTTAATTCTGAGACTGAGCATGCAGCACAGAAATTCTTTTCATCCAAGTTACGTCCAAATCTGACACGCAGAGCACTGCGCAGTCTGAAAACACGTCTCTGTATGGCAGCAGGAATCCGCCATGCTCTTCTGCCTGCCTAAGCCTGATTCTGCCTTCTGCCCAGGAGCAGGCGGGGAGCTCTGAGTCATTGTCAGGGTCTCAGAGCACTCTCCTTCCGATCCCAAGCGGGAACACAAACATAAAGCCAGAGTTTGCACTGGTGGCACAGCCCCAGGAAGCAGTGCTTTAAGATAACGCAGCTTTTTTTCTGCTGCTGTTGCTGAATCAGGAAATCTCTCTACGGCATGCCACGAACAAACAGCAAAAATCTGTGTTAAACTCTCTCTCCATTATTTTTAAGCCTTCTCAGGTTTTTTAAGTGGGTTTAGTCCATCACGTGGGGTGCCATTTGTAGTAATATGAAGCGGCGGTGGGGCTACGTCCCCAAACCCCAGCCACCTGCCCGGCTAGCTTTTGCCCCGAAATAATTACACAGACACTGTATTCTTTTAAACACTGCTTTGGCCCATTCCTATCTAGCCTCTTCTAGGCTAACTCTCGCACCTGAACTAGCCCATTTCTTATCATCTATATAGCACCGGTCTTACCGGTAAGATTCTAGCTCGGAGCTTCATCGCGTGTGTCTGCCCGGGAGCGGGGCATGGCGTCTCTCTCTGAGGTGTCTGCTCCCGAGAAGAGAGCTGTCGAGTCTGACCTCACTTCCTCTTCCTCCCAGCGTTCTGTTCTGTTTACTCCACCCACCTAAGGGTGGGCCTATCCAATGGGCCTAGCAGTTTCTTTATTGCTTAGCCAATGAAATCAACAGATTGATAGATGACACTCCCACATCATAGGGAGATGATTTAATGAGAAAAAAATGTTTGCCATGAAAGTATGGGGCCCTGATCTCTATCCCTAAGAGCATTGTATAAAAATGCTAGGCCTTTCTATTTGTGTTTATACCGATGGATTACTATGTCTCTCAGCTTTCTTTAGAGAATCCTCAAATCACAGTGGGTGGATGCTCATCCTGAGACTCAATTGGTCAAAGTAATGAGGTAAGTAATTATGAGATGCAAAGACATTAGCAGGACCTACACATCAGCCCTTCCAAACATTAAAAAATACTGCAGAAGATGGGACAGAAAAAAAAATGTAAGCCCTTGACGATGCGGAGGTATGCCACAAAAAAGATGTCACCTGGATATGGCATGGACATCGCATTCATAAGCTCAGTGATGATGGATACACTTCATCATGGATGGAGAGGGGGCCATGAGTCCCTATCACTCCTTGAGGGACAGTTAGAGTTGTTGGGGGGAGGGACTACAATTTTATTCATGGGTGTTGTCCGTAATAAGTTGGCCATGGCCCAGTAAATAACCTACTACCCATGCTCAGGCAAGCAATCTTAATTACTCACACATGAAACCATGAAAGTCAAATGTAAATTTGTCAAGGAGAAGGGCTTACAAGATAAGGAGGAGAGGCAAGGGGTGTCAATAAGGTAGGAAAATGACTAAACTTCATTATATAATGTATGTGTGCAAAACTGTAAAAATGAGTATGATTGTGCATACTGGGAATTCCATCACCAACACGGCTGGCTGCACGAGGTGCACAAATGTATGGCTGAGGTTCACTGGCCAGGCAGCTTAGTAAAAGCCAGTAAAAGACTCTTTCTCAAAAAACAAGGTGTATGGCACCTGAGGAACACCTAATGTTGACATCTAGCCTTCACACACATGCACATCACAGACAGACAGGCATGCACACATGCACACACATGTCTTAACGTCATTTCAGTTTGTACCAATTTTCTTCCGTTTTTTTCCAGCTGTGGGGACTGACTCCAGACAAGCCCTTTAGCCACTGAGCTACATCCCTGCTTTTATTTTAGGTTTTATTTCTTGATGTATATCCATGTATGTGTTGTATATGCATGTGTTTATATGTTTCTGGGTACATGTGCAGATGTACATGAACAAATGTGCACATGGATACAGAGACCTGAAGTTGATGTCTGCCATCTTTCTCAGTCATTCTCTGTTTTATTGAAGCAAGTTTCTTGTTGATCCCAAAACTTACTAATTCTGGCTACTCCAGCTTACTCCACAGACCCCTTCCCATCTCTGCCTCCCAAGTGTTGAGATTACAAGCAAGCTACCATGCTTCCCAGCTTTGAAATCAGTGTTGCAATCTACACTACAATCCTCATGCTCACATAACAAGTAGGTTATCCATGGCATCATTTCTGAAGCAACCCGGCTCTTCTTTAATTTTATTTTGAGACAATATCTCATTATGTTGTCTAGGCTGACCCTGAACTCACTGTGAAGCCAAATAAGCCTTATACTTATAATCTTCCTGCCTAGGCTTACTGTAGCTGGTATTATAGGAAAGTTCCAAACTTTGGAAGTGAATGAAGATGTGGTGATCTGGGGTGTGTGTATCTCAGTGGCATACTATTTGTGTATACGTATAGCATACTATAGGTATACTAGTATATGAAAGGCCATATGTCCATCTCCAGCACTCACTTTATTCTATAGGGGTCAGAGAACAAAGCAGAATAAAATACACTTGGTGTGGGTTAGTTTTAAGTTTAGTTTCCCTTTAAGCTCCTATTTTATGAGTTATGTGGAAAAGGCCTAAAATACTAAAATATATCAGTGAAGATGGTTCAGCATCTCTGCCATTGCTTGCTCTGCAATCATGAGTACTAGGGAAATTGAGACCCCGGAATCTTCCTTAACTGCTCTTTTACCTTATTATTTTGAGACAGGGTCCCTTAGCCAAACCCACAGTTCACCTATACAGTTAGTCTCACTAGCCAACTTGCTCTGGGGACTCTCCCTTCTCTGCAAAGGCAGGAGTTTACAGAAGGGTAAAAGGCATTTGAATGAGTTCAGGGGATTAAAACCCATTTGGTCCTCCTGCTTGTATTGCCTGCATCCTAAGCACTGAGCTGTCTCTCCCAGCTCCATAACTCAAACCATTAGCATTTGCTCTTCGTGTCTGTGTATTAATTCATGGTATACAAAGATGAATCTGTAGAGAGGAAAATTATTTGTCCCTGAACTTCCATATCTAACAACAGGCTGCCAACTAAGTCTCTGCTGAGCCTGATAGTAAATATCTTCATATTTGACACCATAAGGTATGTGACAACTTTGCAGTTCTGTCTGCAGTTGTAGTTTGAAAACAGCCATAAGTTGTGCTTAAATTAAAGATTGAGACTGCATTTTAATAAAACTTTCTTAATAAACAAGTGTCCAGAGATTGCAGCATATCCTCTCTCTGTTGAACATCCCTTCCTTTTTCAGCTTCGTAGAAACAATGGCAAGGGTTTCTCTTACTGGAGTACTTCGTTCATGATTTCTTTTGTCTGCAATAAAATTCTACAAGTCCATCTGTTGGGAGAGAAAGCGGATAGACAAAAAGTGACAATTCAGCTCCGGGGATTTTCTCTTTCTCTTCAGAAGCCACATGGGAGTTGCTTACGTTCTCAACTTACTTGGAGGAATTGCTGAAGTAGCTTGTCCTCATCAGATGCATATGCCGTGGAATTTGTCACCTCTGGAGTTCATCAGTGGTGGTCCTTGACTTTTAGTCTGGTCTTCAAGACATTTCCAAAACTCAGAATTGGTTCAACCTGGAGTCACTGAGCTTTTTTATTTTGGTCCCATTGGAACGAGGATCTGTCCAAGTACAGAACATTCTGGGTCATTCCACTGAACAACAATGATGTGCTTACTTACCCTCATGCAACTCTACGTGTGTGGTAGGGAGCATGGTGCCAATTTCTCTAGACTTGACAGAAATGTGACAAGGCTAATTTTGTTCTCATTACTGCAACATAGCATTAATTTATGCTACAATTTTATTTAATATATACAGAGCCTGACACTGTTTAACACAATTGGTATTATCAACCAGAAACTTGAAAAGACTTTACTTTGAAAGAACTGCATGGATGGATAGGCTCCAGAAAGTCTAATTTCAAGAACCTTACAAGACATAAAATCCAAACCAGGTTTACATTAAGAGAAGTATGAGTCAAAATAAATATTGCATATGACTTTCTATATAATCTTCTTTAATATTAGACAAACAATGGAGAATTATGAAAATAAAATATTATTATAACAGTATAATTTCTCAATATTTGATTTTAGCCACATATCAGAACAAAAAGTACATATTTCTAAAATTAAAAATATTTGGTTTTCATCTACTCAGTTTCTACTGGATTTTTTTTACAAACATGAAATAGCCTTGAATATCTACTATTTTGAAAATTGGCCTTCTGAGTATGCACGGATGGTTATTCCTCTACCTCCATTCTTCTTTAAATATGTTATTTAAAAAAAATATCAATTTTAATTATTTTCCCATGTAATACAGCCTTTCTTCAAGTCATTGTGACCCAGCTAGCTTCTCCATCGGGCTCTGAAGCTGCTTTTATAGAGGTCACTGGGAAATTCATTTTAGGTGAGCCAACTGAAGAATTTTATCTTTCACAAGAAATCTCCATCATTGAAGCACGCTCTGCCACTGATATCTGTAACTCTAAGTACACTTCCCCTCGTGTTGTAAAACTTTCTCTTCTGACCTGTTAAATACCTCACGGGCTCCTTCTTTACTCCCGCCAGTGCTCTGCCTAGGTTTGTATCAGTGTCTATGGTTTCAGACCTTAACACTTAGGCTGGATTTCTCTGTTGAGTCCCAGGCTTGTGTGCCTTCTAGATGTGACTGTTTTGTGTGTCTCTGAGCATTTTGAACTTAGTATGTATGAAACAGGAATTGCCTTTACGTCTATAACTAGCTTTTCTCCTTGTTTTTCTCTTTCTCGGTGAAAAATTTTAAAATTCAACTAAGACTGGCACTAAAGAGTTTCTTTATTTCAATCTTTTATTCTCATAATTGGTCAAAAGTCAAATTTATGGTGCAGCTTGGAATTTGACAGCCGAACAGTTGCCGAGCATGCATGGTGCCCTGGGTTCTATTCCTAGCATCACACACATAAAATACTGTTTGTTTAAAAAACCCTCCTAATGATTTCTTAGGATTATTCTCTTTTCCCAATAGCTCTACCACTCACTATGCTATCTAACTCTACTGGGCATCTTTTCGCCAAGACCATTCTCCCCAACATAACACTCTATTATTGAGAACAATGGAAGCTCTGTTATAACATGTCAGTGACTTTCTGTTCTTCAGAGGTCACAGATGACTCATACAAATCATTCATACCTACTTAGATGTGACTGTCCTGGCAGGTACAAAGATAATCTAAAAAGCTGGTATATCTCCCTTGGACTACCAGGGGAAAAAAAGTCATAAAAAATTGGAATTTGGACTGGAGAGATGGTTCAATGGTTCAGTACACTGCTGCTCTTCCATGCAACCAAAGTTCAATTCCCATACGGTGGCTTGCGACTTCTTTAAATCAGTTCTAGGGCATCTGAGGATTGCTTCTAGCCACCAAGGGTACCAAGCAAGCTCAAGATGCAAAGACATATGTATAGACAAACCATTTATACACATTTAAAATTGTTTACTGTGTGAGACATTGAAATTTCTGTAGGAATCTCATGCTAAGAGAAAGAAAAGTTTGAAGCCTGGGTCTAGCCAGAGAAGAAACTTATCCCTCAGGAAGTAATGTCTAAAAAGTCCTGAAATTTGTTAGATCATCTTCCAGGAGAGATTTCTAGTCTGTCCGAAACAATGATGGACCAGGCATTAATGGCCGAGAACACACCTTGATCAGGACTGCTTATATACCAGACCCTTTTGCATACACCTGACCCTGGTAACTAACCCAGAAGGTGGCTGGGTTTGGGAGCAGGTGACAGAAATGCTTTGCTTCTCTTTTTAAGTGCTCACATTTAGATAAATCTGCTTTTCAGTATTCCTTGTCCCGCTGAGATCACATGTCTGGGACTAGCTTGTTGGGACTGCCAAGACCAAGTCTCTGATCCTAACGTGACATATCCTTGTCTTTTACTTCTTATACCTTGCACATCAAGTTCTACCTATTTGAAGCCATTTAGGGGAATCCATTAATGAAGTTTTTAAATAAGGAATACATAATTAAGCAGCCCAGGTCAGGATGTGGTCCTGTCTATCATCCTTGTCTCTGCTCCAGGCTCTTCTGCAAAGTGTCTGACAAGTTGTCAGGGCTGTGTGAAATCCCTTTCCTAAGACAAGTTTACTCTCTGGTTGGCACAAGTCTTCAGAATGTTCTTTTCTCCAGCAAGAGATTGTTGGAGGAAAAAAATTTTCTTGGGCACATTATTTAAACAAAGGAGATGTCTGCTTAGAATATTTTTTCCTTGCCAGAATGTCAAAGGGTTTATGTTTTCCCACTCTCAATAATGAGGTGAAATATGCTTCTGACTGAAAGAAAAAGGTTCCTGAACAGTATTTGAACAGAAGCGAGAGTTTGGACACTCTCAGGTATTATCAGAGTGTGCATGAAACAGTTCTCTATACATTTTTGGCTTTAGTTCCTTTTAGAAAGCCTAATACACATGAATAAATGTTTTAAAACTAAATTATTTATGGATGTACTCTTTAAGACATTGTTTTAGTTAGGGTCATTTTTGATTTGATGAAATACCATTACCAAAGCAACTTGGGGAGGAAAGAGTTTATTTCCTTCACAGTTTTATAAGAAATTTTGTCATCAAAAGCAGGAAACTTAAGCAGGGCAGGGCCCTGGAGGCAGGAGTAGATGCAGAGGTCATGAAGGAGGGCTGTTTACGGGCTTGGTCCCCATGTCTTGCTCATCCTGCCTTCCTATAGAACCCAGAATCACCACCCCAGGGATGATACCACCCACCATGGGCTTGGCTCTCCCATCAATCACTAATTAAGAAAACACCCTACAGGCTTGCCTAATGCCCAATCATACGGAGGCATCTTCTCAACTGTGGCTCCCTCCTCTCAGATGACTTTAGCTTATGTCAAGTTGACATAAAACTAGCTATGCAGATACCAGTTTGCAACACTTTTTAATTATTAACATACACAACTCGGAGTACACAGTGTTGGGGCATTTTGAATTATTTTTGCTAGAAGAGAATAACCATGATACAATTAGGAACACAGAAACACAAACCTGGAAAAGAAACCAAATGATGCTTTTAGTTTGGAATATGTCAGTTTAAGTATTTTCCTGAACCTTTATAAGATATATATAATACAATAAGGACGTAACTACATTGAGCATATAAAGGAACCAGCAACACTTAGTATTATTATACAGGAGACAGAACTTCATTATTTTTATTATTATTACCATTATTATTATTATCATCATCATCCTCATATTAACTCAACTTCTACTTTTGAAGCAAAACTTAGAACCTTTGACTCAAAGGACAATATATGTACTGCAGATTACTAAACTGAACATTTTAGATACTTTAGCTGAGTGAGGTGGTGACACCTTTAATCTCAACATTTGGGAGGAAAAGGCAAGCAAATCTCTGTGAGTTGAAGGGTATCCAAATCTACAAATCAAGTTCCAGGCCAGCCAGGGTCACACAGTGAGGCCTTTTCTCAAAAAATAATAATAGTAATACAATTTTTAGATGCCTTGCAAATTTAGGGAACAGTGATGGCTTCATTTTCTGTTATGCAAATAAAGTTCAGGCATATAATAATAAGATACTTATTCTATTTAAATAAATATATATTGGTCAAGTGTGCAAATGGCAAGATTATTTAAATAATGGGATTTTCATTGGAATTACACTATCTAAAAATAACATAAATACAAAAAGAATTTCATTGGTTGTTACAAATTTTGTATAAAATATATCGGTCACTGTGCTCATATTAAACTTTTACATCTTTAACTCTGCAAACCTTTGTACAATATTTAAATTAGACACACAACTCTACAGATGTGTATTGTAGATGCATCAGACATTAAGTGTACAAAAAGAAACGCATTAAAATAATTGCTGTCTAGGAGACTTGGACACAGAGTCAGAAATGAACCTTGATTTTGTTAAGATAGTTTTAGTTTTGTAGGCTAAAACCTTACAAAATCAATATAAAAGAAACAATGCTTTTAATTAACATTTTTATTAAAATGATAAACAATTATCTTAGTAAAACATAAAATCCTAAGAGCTTTATAGTATATAATAAAATTGATATTAAAATGAATAGCTTAATATTATTTACAACAAAAGTATTACCTTTTAGCAATTATTTCAATCGCAAAATTAGTCCTTGTCAACAATGATAAAATGTATGCATATTTCATACAAATGAGCTTAGAAACTATGTAAAAGTATACCTACATATAGAACAATTCTAAAACAAACTTTCTGTATACATCTGAATTTGTCCAGCAAAAATTTTAGAATTTTTCTCAGCATTAAACAAAAATACATTTAAGTTACCTGTCTTTTAAATTCGGGGACAAGATTTTTTTTCCTCGATTTCAGTTTCCAGAATTAGCATTTGAAAGTGTCAAACCCAAACTCTCCCACCAAGAAAAGAAATCTCTGAAGTAACACTATAGTGACATCCAACTGATTTTAAATACTAGAGAAGACATATTTTTTCTGCCTCAAATTCTACAGTTACCTGTTTTAATTGCTGCATTTTAACTAACTGCTTTTCCAAAGAAATGAGAAAGAGCACTTATGTTTTAATGGAGTCCAAAAATCATCCCCAAAGCACGTATTCATGCATGCATGCGTGTGCGCGCGCACACACACACACACAAAGAGAAAAAGAGAAAGAGACAAATGATTTTGCTGCAAAATGAAGCTTGACAGAGATGTGGCTTGCTACTCAGTTGTTTTCACAGCCCTAAAAGCAGATTAGGTTTAGACACATGCTACTTCAGACATAAAAATGTATAAAACTCTACTTAGCTAGAATTCTCCCTGGAAGCAAGAATATTGTTACAAATTTAGTATTTACCACGTTTTCACAAACCTCATTTGACATATCCTCAACACACTTGTTTCTCTGACTCAATTGGTTCAACAGAACCCCAATGTCTTAAAGAGCCCCCGAATGTAGTAATAGGGACGGCGGCGGGGCTGCGTCCCCCAACACCCCAAGCCGCCTGGCTCGGCTAGCTTATGCCCCGAAATAATTACACAGACACTGTATTCTTTTAAACACTGCTCTGGCCCATTTCTAATCATCTGTGTAGCGCCCCTAGGTGCGCTTACCGGGAAGATTCTAGCCTAAGTCCATCCTGGGTCGGAGCTGGGGCATGGCGTGCGTCTTCCCTGGAGCGGGGAGCATGGCGTCTCTCTGAAGGCGTCTGCTCTGGAGAGGAGAGCTGTCGAGTCTGACCTCACTTCCTCTTCCTCCCAGCGTTCTGTTCTGTTTACTCCACCCACAGGGCCAAACAGTTTCTTTATTGCTTAACCAATGAAATCAACAGATTGATATATGACACTCCCACATCACCCGAAGACCAATAAGTTTCAGTTTTCTCATCTTATGGCAGATGCCCAATTAGTTCAGCAGAACTGCAAATTTGACCAGAGTACTTCAGATTAACAAGGCCTGTCATATTGTACAAATGATGTAATCTTCCAAAGAGTTGCATGAAACCAAAACAGCATAGAACTCTGAAAGACAAAGCCCGTCACCAAATGGCAGTCACAAAAAGCAACTCAGAAAGAACATAAACACTTGAAGTGAGAGGTGAAGAAACCAGCTATCAGCTGAAGCTTGAGGAATACTGACAGAGGGGAAACTTGCCAGTGCCAGATTATCTTGAGTCCAAACTAAAGTCCAAATAGTCATGTCTTTGTTTTATCAAACGGAGGCAAAAATAAGCTGAATGTGAGCAAAAGTGGGAAGATAAGAAAAAGTCCCTGGAATCAAATTATTCTGGCGGCTGTGTGGGACCATTCACTCTTTCCTCTCCATTTGAGGTCAATGTGCTGGGAGTGGCTGAAACCCACAATGAATCTTTTCTCCTGCCATGCTTGCCAAAGCCATTACAGGAGCTGTCGGAGGCCTTGGCCCTGACCTCTATAGCAAGTCAAGCTTAGCCACCATCCTTGATATGCTAATTGAGAAGACAAATAATTTACTGTGGTCCAATTGCAAAGAGGAACACAAGCCCAGTGACCCTTCAAATCTATTTGTGGGGTCCTAACACAAGATCTGGATTTAAATAAAGGGCAAGAGGTGTGTGCAATTGTGCGATCTTATTCAAGGTGTGGCCTTACCCTTCCTCATCTCAGCTCCATCCTGTCCTGCTAGGTGATCAAACAATTAGTAAGTTATCGGAATGTTGTGAAATCTCTTTCCGGAATCAAGCTCCCCTCTTCCCACTCCTTGTCTTAGCTCCATCCTCTCCTGAAAGGTGATCAAACAATTAGTAAGTTATTAGAATGGTGTGAGATCTCTTCCCAGAATCAAGTGCCCCTCTAGCTCACACCAGGTTTCAACCTTCTTGTTCTCTGAACCTGAGGTTTCTACAGAAACCTGTTTCTAGAGACCTACTGTTTCAACAGTCTAATTGGCAAAGGCAGGGGCACAAATGTTGATGCCGGAGAATCAAGGTCCCCTCTTGGAGTTCTAAGTCTTTTAAGAATTTTAAAATGGAGTCAAAGAGATGCTTGGGGACAAATTTATTAGAGTATAAAAGAAAAATCACGGAGCAGGCCAGGTATAAATCTTTGTACCCATCTGGAGGGGAAACAGAGAAAAGAAAGAGAAAAAGCCATGTTGTTTGAGTTAGAATATTATGGAGGTCAGCCACATGATGGACAAGCAGCCTCATTGCTGGGAGGGGAACATTACAGAGAGGATGAAAAGGCCCCAAACACCAGAGAAATCAGATTGGCTCTGGCCAACATCTTAAAGAAAGAGAAAGCAGAAAAGATACACCTTTTGGTAGACAGATCCAACAGAGCCTCATGGTGGCTCATAGGGACTGTAATAGGGGTAAAAATTCCTGGAGAGAAAAATACATTATCCCATTGACAGGCCAACTACTACTCTTATCTCTTTAGCATGACGTAAAGTGAACCCACCTTCCCAAGAGCGGTCCCTTAGGCAAGCAGTTCCTGGTATGATTGGATGAACTCTAAACAGAGGAAGGAGACAGGGGCATGTCCCTCTCCGGAAAAGGTAGATTCTCTTCTTTTGGCTACACACTTGCCCTTAAGGGGCCTTCAGTGCTACCGTACCAGTATCTGTTTAGAATATATTCATTCCTGACCAGATCATTATATATCACATCCCTGAAATTCCTCATTGACCTAGTTTCATCTCTTAGGTTGACTAAATATTCCTACCATAAACACCCATGTCATCATCTTATTGTCTGTCAAATTAAATATACACTTTATTTCTGGTTTAATAATCATTCTCCTGCTAAACTTCAAGCTTCACAGCATCAAGGGATGTGATTTATTTTTGCTAGAGGATAATATTTAAACCAGTATCAGTGTCAGTTTTCATGAAGTTAGTACCTTAATAAAAAAGCAGATATAAAATGAACAGATTAAATGGTTCTGCCATTAAAAAAATTTGCATTAAATAAAGTGATGTTTGCAGCCCAGAGTCTTGCTCTCTAAGGAGTGTGTAATTAAGAAATGAGAATGATGCATGTCATTTGATTTTTTTATACTTCTGATATATATTTTTTTCAAATAAGTACAGTATGATCTTGAATTCACAGATATCCACCTGCCTCTGCCTCCTGAGTGATGGGATTAAAGGCATGCACCACCACCACCCAGCTCCCAAATAGAAATTTCAAAGAGCTCTCGTTCTTTCAAAATCTTGGAAAAACTATCAATATTTATAAAATATCAAATTCTTATCCTTTAAAGTTAATCCTTTTTAAATGTTACTAAAAGTCAATCAACATTTTAAGGAAGTCCAAGAGTTTTTAATACAAGTATTAGAAGATTATACACTGTGAGTATCCAATTTAATTCCATATAAATCTTAGACACTTATGAGATTTATTCTTTGTAAGCCTACTATAAGTGCAAAATGCATATGACTCATCAAAGGTTTTAATATAATGTTTGTGGCACTAAATATGATGTTATTCAAGTGATTAGAACTCATATGCATGCTATCAGTGTTCCTTAAATTGTCTGGTTTTCTTTTTTAAAATATTGGCTTGGGTTAAGGAGAAGAAAGAATAAAAATTAGACTTTTAAGTTTAACAATTCTGATATTATGTTTCCAATAGCAATCAAAAATTTCTTGAGAATTGTGGCTCATGGCTATATTTAGTGTGTAGTTTCAAGTGTAGTTTTGTAAATTTTTAATTAATAACTTTATAGACATAATTATACTCCAGACAAATTATGCATGACATTTATAGATGCAACATTCATTCATAGTGTGTAACATACCTGGTATGTGGAAAGTCTAAGGTTTTGCTTACTCTAGTTCTTTTTGCCTTATGATATTTAAAATCATGGAGATTTTTGTCATACAAAGACTTATATACATTTAAATATACATATATCTTTAAACCATAAAAATTACCAAACTTTTCAATGACATTTCTATTCTGCCATGTCTGTCAGAGTCAGTTGTATGATTTTATATAGTGTGTATTCAGGTGCATACATAGTTCATATTACGCATACCATAAAATACTTTTGTTATATGTATATATTATAAACATAACAGTTGAGACTAATGAATATAGCTACTATAAATATAATATTGCCTTCTGCGAACAATATTGACTTTTATCTTAATAATAATGTATATGTCTACCAAATTTTACACTAATATACATAAAATCTCATTCAATAGTTTATAATAAACTTTCTATCAGCAATATATATATAATTACAATCCTATCATCCCCAAAGCAAAAGTGGCTCATCTCATCACTGAAAAAGTATATGTATACTACTTGCAGAGCAAAGCCCACACATCATGACTCCATGTGTAGAACCAGTATTTTAATTATTTTCATCCCTCTTAAATTTACATTTTCAGCTTTCCTAACAAAAACAAGTCTGGATTTTATTTAGCAGTTAACAAAACTCTATTTTAAAAATTTAATTATGCTTTACTTTTTATTATATTTATTATAACTGTCAGTCTCTATCTCTGTCTCTGCTTCTGCATGACTTTGTGTGTATTTGTGTGTGTGTGTGTGTGTGTGATGGGAGAGAATGTGTGTGTCTGTGTGTGTGTGTGTGTATCTGTGTGTGTGTGTATCTATGTGTGTGTGTGTGTGTGTATCTATGTGTGTGTGTGTGTCTGTGTGTGTGTATGTGTGTGTGTGTGTATCTGTGTGTGTGTGTATCTGTGTGTGTGTATGTGTGTGTGTGTATCTGTGTGTGTGTGTGTATCTGTGTGTGTGTGTGTGTGTGCGCGTGTGTGTGTGTGTGTATCTGTGTGTATGTGTGTGTGTATCTCTGTGTGTGTGTGTGTGTGTGTGTGTGTGTGTGTGTGTGTGTGTGTGTGTGATGGGAGAGAATGTGTGTGTCACAGCATGAATATGAAGACCAGGCCAAAGACCAGTTTTATTGGGAGCAGATTCTTCCTTCCACTGTGGGATCCAAGAGTCAAACTCAAGTCATCAGTGTTTCCTGGCAGTGCTTTTACGCTCTGAGCCTCATCACTGGCCATTAATCACTTTTTAAATGCAAAATATTACTTATCTTAGTCCTTTATAAGATTTAATAACATCATCCATTCCACTGTCACATATGTGGCAATGTAAAAATACATTGTTATTTATTTATAAGGCTTGTTATTTATAAGGCTTACACATCTTCTAAAATTCCACTATACAGACGAATCTCTGAAAGACATATACACCCATGACTTTATAAGCATTTCAGTTTTAATGAAGCCACATTTCATTATATATTAAGAATATCCCTGCAAAAGGAACCATAATAACACTCTTATTAAGGATTTTTAAAGACATTTAGGTTTATAAATACATTTTACTTTAGTTCTATAATTACATATTAAGGTATTTACATATCTAAGCAAACTCATATTTGGAAACCTTTAAATATTAGGAAAATATCAAAAATTATTGTGTCTGATTCTTCATATACTACGTTTCCAAATGTATTGAAAATAATTTGCTCTGATCAAATAAATTAATTCTTATTTTCCATTATCCTAAAGTTCACAGAGAGAGCAATGTAAGATTTAATTTCTTTTCAGAATCTATTTTAAAAGAAAATTCTTATCAAAATTTACATATGAAATACAAAATTTGGTGACTTAAATATCATGTTATGGCTTAATCGATGTTGTTTTATATAAAGATAAACTGAACATTTTAAAATTACTTATTTATTTTTATTTTACGTGCATTGGTATTTTGTCTGTATGTATGTCTGTGTGTCTGGAGCTGAATTTATAGACAGTTGTAAGCTACCATATGGTTGCTGGGAATTGAACCCAGGGTCCTCTAGAAGAGCAGCAAGTGCTCTTACTGCTGAACTCTTAATTTCTCTTAAGCCCCTATGCACTTTTAACAAAGTCTTTATTTTAGATGTTTATTTTTATCTGAAGCACTTTCTTTAATGTGTGTCTGATATGCCTGAAAGTATCCTTAAGGCATTTTAGAGGCCTATAAAGCATATTAAATAGACTCAAATATGCCAGTTTTAATAGGTATTAAGGAGAATATTTAACTTTATAGGATAAGGGAGTATGGGCTTATTGAAGTATAAAGAAATACTTAAACCCAAATTATATTTATTACCAAATAAAACAAATTAAGACCATCTGTTTCTATTTTAAACCTTCGCTGTAAATCATACTGCTATCTTTATATATCTTAATATCTTTATTACGATACCAAGGCTTGAAGTTTAAAGTCACCCGTTGTTTTTCAGTCTTAAGAGTCAGTGTTACTATTTCCTTGGTTACAGCTTTTTTGTTGTTGTTTTTTTCCTTTTTCTTTTCAGATGTAGTTTATTCTGTTTTCCAGGTTTTAGGAGTTTTATACTGTGTTGGGAGAGTTTTGATTTGGGATCAAACTTGGAGGGGAAGAATATAATCAAAATAGGCTTAAATTTTAAAATTGTTTTAAATAATAAAAAACATATTCACATTTACTATCACCTAAATAAAGGTCCAAAATCTTGTTTGTTTTTGGAAAGTCAGTTTCCAGCCAGTTTTTGTTCCAACAAAAGAAAAAAAAAAAGGAAAGTTCAAAAATTGTCCTTAAAAAAATGTTCCCAATGTGAGTTCGAGACCAGCCTGGTCTACAGAGCTAGTTCCAGGACAGGCTCCAAAGCCACAGAGAAACCCTGTCTCGAAAAACCAAAAAAAAAAAAAAAAAAAAAAAAACCAAAAAAAAAAAAATGTTCCCAATAAAAGAAAGCTCATCCTCGTGCATACACATTAAATTTTTTTTTTGATAATTGCTGTCTGGTATATGTGTTTAGGGGTGAGCACTTGGGAATGGATAGACTATAAGGGCCTGTCCCTGGAAAAAACCTAGTTTGTTTTTCTCTCTTTCAGCAGCATAGGTGCGTACAGCTCCTCGTCCACACAGGGTAGGGCCCTGTGAACTTTCCCTGTTCATGCTGGCTTGTCAACTGATGTTGCCATGGTTCAGTCTCGTTTAGTCAACCATATTGGCCATATTTGGTGGGGATAGCTTTATTGTTGCGTCTACACGATGCTGTCTCATAGCAGACTTACCATTCCTCTGTCACCTAAAGTCTCTTTCCCCATCATACTGGTGTGATGCTCCCGGGGCATTAGGTACAGGGGTTTGTACCATGGAACTGTAAACTTTATCAACTGAGGTTGGCCACCCGGTAGTCAGTTGGCTTCTCCATTTTGGCCACTATCCCCACTCTATAATAACTTTCCTTGGCTACAAAAAGAGGCATCTTTGATGAGGGGTGAGAGCGACACTTATCTGTGGGTATCAAGACAAATATTTAGAAAGCAGCTAGAAACTATAAAGGTTAGGAATGTGGCAGTAACAGGTTCTCCTTGGAGTTCTATGACTCCTCTAGACATGGGTAATTGGTTAAGTTTACAATAGCAGCTATGAATCCCCATTCCATTGGGTGGGCTTCAAGTCCAATTAGACAGTTGTTGGTAAACCCCAAGGCAAAAGTGTTAAATTTTAAATTGAGTATGCTAAGAAAAATAACCTTAGCATCTGATAAATATCTATTTTATATATTTATTTATTTTTAAATTTATTTATTTATTAAAGATTTCTGTCTCTTCCCCGCCACCGCCTCCCATTTCCTCCACCCCCCTCAGCCCGAAAAGCAATCAGGGTTCCCTGTCCTGTGGGAAGTCCAAGGAACCCCCACCTCCATCCAGGTCTAGTAAGTTGAGCATCCAAACTGCCTAGGCTCCCACAAAGCCAGTGCATGCAGTAGGATCAGAAACCCATTGCCATTGTTCTTGAGTTCTCAGTAGTCCTCATTGTCCGCTATGTTCAGAGAGTCCGGTTTTATCCCAGGCTTTTTCAGACCCAGGCCAGCTGGTCTTGGTGAGTTCCCAGTAGAACATCCCCATTGTCTCAGTGTGTGGGTGCACCCCTCGCGGTCCTGAGTTCCTTGCTCGTGCTCTCTCTCCTTCTGCTCCTGATTTGGACCTTGAGATTTCAGTCCTGTGCTCCAATGTGGGTCTCTGTCTCTGTCTCCTTTCATCGCTTGCTGAAGGTTAATATTCAGGAGGATGCCTATATGTTTTTCTTTACAATGTTCATAGCAGCATTGTTTGTGATAGCCAGAACCTGGAAACAACCTAGATGCCCTTCAATGGAAGAATGGACGAAGAAAGTATGGAATATATACATATTAGAGTACTACTCAGCAATAAAAAACAAGGACTTCTTGAATTTTGCATGCAAATGGATGGAAATAGAAAACACTATCCTGAGTGAGGTAAGCCAGACCCAAAAAGAGGAACATGGGATGTACTCACTCATATTTGGTTTCTAGCCATAAACCAAGGACATTGAGCCTATAATTAGTGATCCTAGAGAAGCTAAATAAGGAAATATCTATTTTAGAAAGCAAAATAAAGTTGCTTCTTTTCAACAATTCTAGAGGTATATTAAGTTTTGCCCCATGGTGTCTCAAGATGCATTGGGTTAGAGGCACATCCTAAAGAACAAAGCATGAGTTAATGATGAGGAATTGTTTCACCTCACTTCTTCTTGACAAATATGCCTTCCCATCATCATCTGTGGGCTGGTGACCAGATTAAAGGAAGCTTTCCAGGAGGCCCTAATGTAAGAAGGAAGATGGTTCCTTCTTAAAACCAAAAACATGCTCAGCAGAGCCAGTAACGGCCTGCCTGGGGCCAGGGCCTCGGGGGGAGCTATGGCTTCAGACCCTAAGAGCCAACCCTAAGGTGCTGTTCCAAGCCATCAATTCCGAAGCTACTGTGTGCTCTTCAGTGATGCTTTTGAGATACCCTGTGTTTCCTTTGTGCCACATTGTTGACTGGCTTCTTGCTGACTTCATCCCGTTGTCTGATAGTCTTTGGCTGACATTGCCTCATTTTTCATTTCAAGAAAATGGCATAGAAAGTGTATTTCTTTTTAAAAAGAAAAAAATGTGGATGTGTGACTCACCAGCTTGTACAAGACCTCCTGATCCCAAACCTTGTTATCTTTTCTAACTTCTGTCTTCTTTATCTTCTCATTTCCTGGACACCTCCCACTTAGGACCCTGTCACTTATGAATGACTTGCTGGTCTGGGTCAGAGAGCCCTTTTAATCTGTCTTAGCCCAACGCCAAATGGTAAAAAGTTAAAATTGGTGGGGGGTATCAGTACTTATGAGCACCTCTCAGATGTGCTCCTTCAAACTCAGGAATGGAATATGTTCTTCTGATGTGATTATGAGGCCTCTGTAGACATCTCGTAGGTGAAAAGCCCCAGTACTAACCTTTAATACCCGAATCATCTGCAGGTGCACAGAGTAGAGAACATGCACCTCTTTTGCTCGGAGTCAAGTGAAATATCTTATGTTGATAAATCTCTAATTTGCTGCCTCCATCCAGACAACTATTATAGACACAAACTAAATCACAAAATGACACATATCAAAAGCTGGCTTTCATTGTGAGGGCATTCTCACATCACAAAACAACCAGCCAACTAAAATTCTCCCTAGGCCACCAACTGAGCATAGACTATTCCCCACGCCTATAAAAATTTGCAATTGTCAATGAGAATTCTTGGATAGAAGTTGTGTCAACTGAGAATGACTAATCAGAACTGCAGAGATGTGGAGAGGCTGAATGTTGTCGGTCCAGAAGTTAAGAGCTTTAGCTTGGGCTAGTTTTCACCGCCTTGCCCACCTTCATATGGGAACTGATATCTTGTAAATAGATTTAAAAAAAAAAGAACAAATAAACTTTTAGAATCTATTAACTCAGCAGATTCCTTTTTATCTTTCATCAACCCAAAACCTAGGAAAGCAAGGTAACATCTGAGCAAACCTTTTCCCCATCTTGCTGTAACTGCCTCTGATGACATTGTCTTAAACTGGCCTTGATTTATGACTTTCTTCATGAAACTGTTTCCATGTTGGAACATGAAATTTTGGGTCACTTAACTTTGTCTTCCTGGGCTGTGGTTACTCAAACTTGGCTCCAGAACAAACTATCACTTGTTCTCCATAAAATGAAAGCTCTGTTGTTTTTTCATTGACACAATAGAAACATGCTCCAAAATTTACCTTGATTTAATGAGAAAGAACAGGATCCTGGGAATGCTAGCCCTGAGTCTATTACACAAGAGCGTAACCCAACAGTTATCCAATCCTCAGACAGCAGAAAAAGTTCATGGCAGTATACATTAACCCAAGAAAGTCCAAACAGCTGCCACATTTCAAATATAAAGGTATAGATGCAACCAAACTCTAAACCTGGAGATGTCAAGTCAAGTTGTGTAGAGAAGCTATCAAAGTGAATTATTCTATCAAAGAAACTGTGCACTTCCTTGAAATACAACCAAAAATCATTCAACAAATGTGTCAACCAAGCCTAGCATTTTTAAAGTACTTGGTTTCTCTCAAGACTTCTGTATAAGCAGGCACAAAGAACACAGAACAGCCGAAAGTCCAGCTCTTGAGAGTGTGCCTAGAGCTTTCCAAATCATAAAATCAAATAGCTACTTTATACTCCTCACAAATAGGACCAGGTTCAAATTTAAAGCCATTTTCCTGTACATACATTTATAGGCCACCAACACAGGAAGGGGAAAGAAACAAGGGAGAAAGCTTCCAGCAGCTGGTGAGATCAGCGGACACTGGGGTTTAGAGGACACTTCTAAGGGTATACAGTGGGCTAGGGCAGAGAAGAGTTTACCAGCTCAAAGGGCAGAAACCATAACATATTGGGGTTTTTCTGTTACTCTGGCACCGGCTATCAGGACCCTTTGCAAAGCAGGGTTTTCGGAGCTTGCCCTCTGTGATTCATTGTGGTTCTGCATACAGAAAGGCCTTGGATGTGGGGTTCGTACTGACGCTGGAACAAACTGTTGTGGGTTAAGAAGTTTATTAGAAGAATTGGTAACATTAGTAACATCATGGGCAGACAGACAATGTGGAAGGGAATCTGAGGAGAATCCGGCCCACACGAAGAGAGTGGTGCTATTCTTACAGGTCCGGGGGCGATGCGGGGGAAGGCTATCTGCATCTCCCAACAAGGGACAGGGAGGTTGTGGGTGGAAGTTACTTTCTACTCCAGAGAGGGTCTGCACCTGTGCCAATGCGCAAAGCTGTGTCTATCAGTCTCAGCAGGTCCTTCAGGCTTTCTCCTCGCCAACTTGTTTTCCTCCTATGCTAATTCTCTAAGGCTTTGCATAAAGCCTTCCTCTCTGCCCAGAGCTCCTGCCTGGCTGAGAATTCCCCTACATTCCAACCTTGGGTGCTCGCACAGCATCGCTTTGTGCTGCTGGTTGTCCAAGTCCGAAGTAGCACTGGCAACTGAAGAACGTAAACGCACTGCCTCGGTTTCCCTGTGTTCCAAAGAGATTAGGAAACAAAAACTGGTTTAAAATAAATAAATAAAACAGGTTCATTGCAGTTTGGCAAGAACTGAGATGAGAAATTTCTTATATCCACCCCCACCCCAATCCTTTCCCCTCTCCTGTGGCAGGGTTACAGTTTTATAGGAACGGTGAAGGTGAAACAAAAACCCCAGAGTAGTCATATGAGGCACACGCTGATCTGGGAGATGAGCTGTCAGACTGTGTGCAGTTTCTTCGTGGGAGACACATTCCTCTTCTCTCTATATCGGGGGTGCAGCCTGTTCTCTAGCCCAGCACTGATTCCAGGGTACATTTTAAACCTTTACCGTCCATGTCTCACCTTTGGGAAACCTTTGAATTACTGACAAGGTCCCTTTTAGAGTGGGTTCCACTCTAACTGTCCTGCTCCTAGCATTAAAAATCCTGCCAGGCATGATGAAAAAAATGTGTATTACTAGAGAGTCAAGGAAGCAGGCTCACACGTTTGAAAATATCGTGGGTAATTTACTGAGACCCACCCTGTCTCAAAATGAAATAGAGAAGAGCTGGCCAGGTGGCTCAGCATGTAAAAGTGCTTGATGCCAAGTCTCCCCATCTGAGTTCAACCCCCGGGACCCATTTTGAGTAGAGAGTGGGCCAACCTCCGCAAGTTGTTCTCTGACTCATACTTATATACGTGTGTGTGTGTGTGTGTGTGTGTGTGTGTGTGTGTGTCCCATGACATGCACATGTGCATTCAAATGCGCACGCACACACACACACACGTAACTTCATTTGCAGAAGAGTTAGAGTATTATTTCTCAGTAGTGGAGCTTTTGCTTAGCAGGTTCAGGAGTTATGATTCTAAGAACGCCAGGAGAGAGAGTTATGCCATTGCAACAGAGGTCGCACAGAGAGGTTTTATTGGGAGAAGGGAAGGGAGATGTAAAAGTGTGAGGGGGGGAGCGACAAAAAGAGATGCAGACAGATAAACAGGAAGAGGAAAAAGAGATAGAAGTAGGTGGAGTTCTGCCTTTTAAAGGGACAGGGTGTTGCCTGCCCTGCAGGCAGACATGACACAGGGGTGAACGCATTCCATCAGGTCTCCAAGAGGCGGGGCCAGGTGTGCCTGGATGCTAACAACAGGGTTCTTGGTTAAATTTCCAGTACCATAAACTAAGGAAACTAGACATAAGGCAACACTGTGCCTCTTTTTATTTTCTCTATTCTCCCACATTACAACAAATATTTAGTGCTTGTGAAAAAACACTTTTAGAAAAAACACGATAGAAGGTCTAGCCTACCTGACCAGTGCATCTCTTAGTCACAGGAGCCCCAAAGTCAGATCACACTGCTTGAGAACGCAAACAGCACCCATGGCCAAGGGCGAACATGTGTCTGCTGTAATACATCTGTAGCAAACATTCTTTTAAGAATTACAAGAGATCATATGTACATTGGTGTGTTAGGTCTGAAAATGCTGTTTCTTTAAAAATCCTCCATCCTCTCTGACTCTTATAATCCGTCTGCCTCCTTTTCCACTTAGACCTGTTATCTTGAGGGGAGGAATGTAAGAAAGACACCCATCCAGGGCTGAGTGAGTGCTCCAAAGTCTCCTGCTCTCTGCACAATGTCCAACTGTGGGTCTCTGTGTGAATTCACAGCCACTACAAGAAGTTCCTCTAATGAGGGCTGAGCAATACACAAGACTTGTGCAAATTCAAGCCAGACAAATCCCAGCACAGACGAGGGGAAGTGCACGAAGTCCCAGGCCTCCCCAAGAAGTTATTTTAAATGTACCTGCCATGAGAGAAAACAATCAGTTGTCTTCATTGGAGAGACATTGGGTATATCAGCCATACTTCAAGGCAGGCTCTATGCTCATGAGTAGCTGGCCAACAAAAATACCAGATGCCATGTTTTTTATTTGCAATTTCCTTCTGTTTATATTTGTTAAGAGAGAAAAGTGGGGGGCATCTCGGAGGAGTTGAGGAATAGAGAAGAGTATGATTATATATATATAAAATGAAATCCCAAAGAATCATAATATTTTAAAAAAGGAATTTCAAGAGGGCTAGGAAAACAGGTCAAAAGTTAAAGGAATTTCCGCACAAGCAAACTTATCATAGTTTAGATCCTTAGCACCAACGTAAAGGCCAGGAGGACATGGCTTCTCGCTTGTATTCTCTCGCTCTGTAAAGCATATCTCTGGAGAAAGTTAACAAGCAAAATTAATCACTTGTGTTTGATTGAGAGATCCTGGACTTGAAAGGGAATAGGATAGGAGATCAATTGAGAAGATGGCCCACATCAATTTCAGATCTCCATAAACACATGCAGGCACACACAGAGACATCTGTACATATACTCATATCCATGTAAATGAGCATATGGACACAGGAACAAACTACACACCATACACATTAAAAAAAAAGAAGAAGAAAAATTGCAAGAGACCTGAGAAGACCTGTAGTCATACAAGTAATTCCTTGAAATCAAAGAGAAACAGGAATCAAAAACGAAAACAGAAAGAAAGAAAAAAGGTTGAACAACTTTTTTGCCTATGCCTTGAGTTGTGCTTGCTTGCCATCAAAAGAATGAGTGACTGACAAACATAAGACTATCTGAAGAGCATAGACACATACTTCTTTCACAAGAGGCCTCACAGGGCTAGATCATCACAACCAGTTTTCAATTCCTTCCTCATAATAGGAAAAAACAAAGGCTCGTTCTGTGGCGTTCTATGGCTGAAAGACGCTGCACTAAAGGAAACGCTGCCCCGGCATGACTCACGGCCCTAACCATCTCAGTTATGCAACACATGAACAGCCGGCTCCTAATTACCTTGCACAATGTTGAGATTAGTGGAGCCAGAAAATGACTGCGCCGATATGGATTCTCTTCCTTGTGTTATGATAAATCCCATCATACCGGATTATAATATGGGTGGAAAAATTTATGGGAGATTATATGCCCAAACCTGAGACTGTATATAACTCCTTTCCATGGGTGGCCAGTGTTATAGTTAGGAGGTAGCAGCAAATGACTAAATGATCTACTGGTAATATAGAGTTGATATTTCATCAGGAAAGTAATTCCTGACATCAGAATCAGTTTTGTTTTGTTTTGTTTTGTTTCAAGACACGGTTTCTCTGTGTAATTGCTCTGGCAGTCCTGGAACTCACTTTATAGACTAGGCTGGACTCGAACTCACGGAGATTCATCTGTCTTTGTGCCCCTCCCTCCCAGTGCTGGGATTAAAAGCATGTGCCACTACTACTTGGCTCAGAATTCATTTTTAATTAAATATTTTAGACTTACTCTCTAGGTCTTGTTCAGTTCATGTTTAGTTCATGTGGATAATGAGCCTTCTCATTTCTCCTTTAGTATCCTCTTTAGATAATGAAAGGACAAATCTTCCTTCAATGTCTTAGCTGCACACACACTTACCAGCATGATCACCTCACTCTAATCTCCATATTGTGGAGAGGAAGTTTTAAAGATTTTTTTTAATTATGTTAATGTGTGTGCTTGTGTGATTTTATATGCACCATGTGGGCACAGGTGCCTGTGGAAGCCAGAAGAGGGTGTCAGATCTCTTGGAACTGGGGTTAGATACAGTCGTAAGCCATTCACTCTGAGTTCTGGGATCCAAACTCAGATCCTCTGTCAAATTCAGTACATGGTCTTAACTGCTGGCCTATTTGCCTCTCTGACCTCTTGCTTTCTCTCTATTAAAAGATATTCAATGTAAGATGTTTGTACCCACCTCTTCCTCACCCCATCTCTCCAATTCCCTTTTTTTTCCTTCCTTTTCTTCTCTCTTAAAAACTTTCTAATTTCTGTGCATGTATGTGCACCTGGAGGAGTTTTCTTTGCCCCATGTGTGTGCAGGTGTCCAGGGAGGCCTGGGGTCATTGGATCCCTTGAAATTGGAGTTAGAGTTAGTGGTGAGACTTCTGACGTGAAAGCTAGGATCCAAATCTGGGTCCTCTCCAAGAGCAGTAAGTGCTCTTAATAAGCAAGCCATCTCTCCTGCCTACTTTTCTTCTCTTTGGATTTATAAGGAGGCATCCAACATCCAACCAACACTGAAGTTCTAGGCTATCATACAGTAAATCAGAAACAAGTTGAAACGCCTCTGCAAATTTTGGAGACATCTGTTATCCACGATGATGATGACCATTTTTATGGTCTACTGACACAGTGAGTTAGTAGAAATTTTTATAAGGCTTGAACTTCACTAGCAATATGGCCTGGAAATTTATTAGCATCAATTCCCAATCATATTTGGACAGGAATTCATCTTAGATAATGCGGTCTTAATGTTGTTTATAAGAACATGTTGGGAGATAACTTTGTTTTGATAAATTAAACATTCCTAGCTGAGCTCTTATAAACAAATATGTAAAAGCAACAAAAGATACCAGGAAGCTTAATCAAATAATTCTGACAGTCTCATCAAGGTTTCTGGGCTTTGTCAGTATCTTTCATTATAAATCTTACTGATTCAAATCATTTATTGTTAGAATGAAAAAGGAAACAGGGCTTTTTTGTAATGATTTTAGTTTTACAACTTGTTCCTATGATTATTAGCAAAAAAAACCTTGCCATGATTTAGCAAAGTCTTTTTTTATTTTATTATTATAGGTATTCACGAAATATTTATTAAAGAATTATTCTTTGTGCTTTGGGGATAACTTCATGCCAGGGATAATAATACTCTTGGAATGTGTCAACAATATTAAATTGTATGTATGCAATAAATTAACAAATAACCATAATAATATTTTTTTTTCTGAGCTGGACTAGACTTGGGAATGACTTGGGAGTTAGAACACTTCCTACTCTTACAGAGTCCCAGGTTCAATTTCCAAAACCGACATGGTGGCTCACGATCATCTTTAACTCCAGACTCAGAGACTCCAAATTGTCTTCCACACTGGCAGACACCAACTACACAGGTAGAAAGCACATACATATAGGCAGGCGAAACACTCATACACTGAAAATACAAATAAATAAATAAACAGATTCATCTAAAATTTCTTTTTAAAATAACATTCTTTCTGCCTTTAATCAATTTCACAGCTACTCATAATTCCTATGTAACTTAGACTCAAGCCTAGGGCACCCTGATTCCTCAAGGAAGAAACAAGCTTGATTCAGACTTGTAACTGCAAGTCCGAAGCTCTCATTAAAGCCTGTAAATTCTCAAGGGTCTATCTAACCAGGCATTTTAATAAGAAAACTGTATTTTGTTCTCAAAAGAATCCCCCATCAGTTACTGAGAATGCATTTTGATGCTGAAATCTTTAGCTATCAGCTCCTACTTAAATCTCAGAAAACCAGTTTTCTTTTCCAGACAAGTACCTATCCTGCTGCAAACCTAAATCACAAGAGAATGAAACTAGGTTCCATCCATTCCATTTGAGACTATCCTTGTAGACTGAGATTATATTGACTAAAATTTATATAAAATGTTTATATAAATTTTGCATAAAATTTAATTTTCTTAATAACCAAAAATTTTTGCAGTTGATACTTGTTATACAGATGCCTATATTTTAGAAGCATTGTGCAAAAGAGAAAATGGGTCATCCCTGCTTCTAGCTATCACATGGAGGTTGGGCTTCCCCAGCTCTAAAGTCCAAAATAGGCTCCACGTCAGCAACAGGATGCAACAGAGAGGAACAGTCAACATTGTTGCATTTTCTCACAAACTCCATGTTCCAGCACAGAGTCTGCATTCACTGTCTCCTCTGAAAAAATTATTGCCCTGTGTATCTTTTATTCCTATCAATCTTTAAGCAAATTTATAAATGGTTATTTTATAATCTGAATGTGTTGATGGTCCCTGTGCCTGATGTTCTGAATGCTTGGTCCCAAGTTTGTAGTGACATTTTGGGAGGTAATAAAAGTGTTGAGAACAGGATCTCTCTAGAATCCAGAATCTAGAGGGAGTAAGCCAATAGGGGATACACATTTGAATGGATGCCTGGTTCCCCTTTTTTCTCTACTTCCTTTTTGCCATGAGATAAGGGGCTGAGTTATACGCTCTCTGCTATAATGAACTGAAAATGAGTTAACTAAATCTTCCCCTACCTTGTGTTATATCAACAACACAAAGCCTGAATCATAACCTAGACCTACACCACATGCAAAATTTACACTTCATTCTATGCTTTCATTGGAATTCTGCTTTCTCTGTCTCTACTTTCTTTTCTTTTTCATGCCTACTATGTAACTTGTTCATTCGTTGTTTTTATTTAGTGATGACCTCACTCCTGTTAGCATATAATCTCCAAAAAAAGAGCAGGAGTCTGAAATCTATAAAGCCCAGTCTCTCCTCAGCATTTTCTTTATTCTCCTCTCCAACTATAACTGTTCCAATGCTTTCCGTTTCCAATAATTGACCTTGCTCCTGTCCAGCCTGTTGGCCAGTCTCTCCATCCTCCTTTTTCTAACTCGTTGGTTAATACCTCCATGACTTTGGGTAACTATTCATCCTGAAACACATCTTCAGCAGTTCTGAGCTCCCATGGTTACTTTCACAGACAGTGCCCATCCTTTCCTTTGCTGCCTGTCCTTCCTCCTAGGAGAAGTTTATATTCCCCCTTTCTCAGTTCTCTAGCTTCAGTCTCGGGTACTTCCCCCTTCTTCTTTGCTTCACTTCTCTCTTCTTGCTGGATAACCTCTGTGGGTTTTCTTGCTTCTAACTTTGTACCAAGATGTAGCACACAGGTTAACCACTGGCTTCCTACTCTCCAACACCAATTTTATTTTCAGCTATCTTTTAATAGCTGATAAGCATCTGGAAGGCCCCAGGTGGGAGGTTAGAAGTGTACACAGAGGTATCAGATAGGAGAAGAGTGGCTCTCTAGAGATCTGAGCACTGAGGGCAACTGCCTGCACCAGGAAGAAGGTAACAGTGCTCAGGTTCTCTATTTCTTCCTCCGAGGGTGATCAAAGTCTCTGTGGTTGCGATGGAATGGGCCATTCAGGGTTCCCAACCCGGCTTGTGAACAAACAATGTAAGGCTGGAGAGATGACTCAGTGGGCAAGAAGAGAATGTTTCCTGCTCTTACAGGAGACCAGAGTTCGCTCACCAGCACCCTTGTCAGGAGACTCACAACCTCCTATAGCTCTAGCTTCTGGAGATCCACTACCCTCTGGCATCCAAGGGCACTTGTACACGTGTGCACATACATGCACACACACACATAAAGTAGTAAATAACTTTTTAAAGACAAATCTCTGTCTTTGGACTTGGATTGCTCTACTGAACCCACCAGAGAGTAGAGGAAGATGAGAGATGGACAGGACACTGGGAAATGCCTTTTCCAGGCATTTAAGAGGTAGTCATTGAAACTTGTGCCATCATCAAATTAAGAATGAGAGCTCAGGTGGTCCATGCCTTCCATGTGGTTAGCGGCCTGGCAAGAAGGAATTTCTTAGTCTCACTTTTACATCTTGATTTGTGTCATTTATAAAACTGTTAAACCTCCGTGAATCATACCTTCCACTCTGACAAAAAGGAGACATTTTAGCACATTGCCTTCACAGTTCCTTCAACTGTTAACTTTTCACTGGTCTACAATTTTTTGAGATCTGTACCACAGGATATTACCACAGGATCACAGTCAATTTTGTAAAGCTGACTCATTTCTTTCTGTTCCCAGAGAAACTCCAATTTCAACTTGCATATTCCTTATCCCCATTAACGCCACCAATGTTCTCATAGTAACTGGTCATACCACAGTATTGCATTTTTTCATATCCACTGGCCCGTAGTTTTTCCTTTTAAAAAGTTATTTACTACTTTATGTGTGTGTGTGCATGTATGTGCACATGTGTACAAGTGCCCTTGGATGCCAGAGGGTAGTGGATCTCCAGAAGCTAGAGCTATAGGAGGTTGTGAGTCTCCTGACAAGGGTGCTGGTGAGCGAACTCTGGTCTCCTGTAAGAGCAGGAAACATTCTCTTCTTGCCCACTGAGTCATCTCTCCAGCCTTACATTGTTTGTTCACAAGCCGGGTTGGGAACCCTGAATGGCCCATTCCATCGCAACCACAGAGACTTTGATCACCCTCGGAGGAAGAAATAGAGAACCTGAGCACTGTTACCTTCTTCCTGGTGCAGGCAGTTGCCCTCAGTGCTCAGATCTCTAGAGAGCCACTCTTCCCCTATCTGATACCTCTGTGTACACTTCTAACCTCCCACCTGGGGCCTTCCAGATGCTTATCACCTATTAAAAGATACAAGCGATCACGTCCAGGCAATTATAATGACTTTCCTAGCCAGCTCCCGAGGCAGGCAAGCAGAGAGAGGGAGGGCTCTAACAGCAGACAGATGACTCACCTTGAATCTCAGATGTATTTGGGTCTGTCTAGGGATTTGGATGCACTGAAGCTGGACAAAAACTTGGGAAACATATTCCATAAGTATTTGAAAATTAATGCTCTCTGAGACAAACTTGGACTGATAGAAGATAGGAGAAAGCAGGTGGCAGCAGATAAAATCTACTCCAATCTCCTCTTGCCCATATTAGATGGTTACAAGCCAAAGTAATTCCATATAGCCTTTCCAAGACTTTCTAATGTGACTGAGCAACCATCTGTGTTTCTTATAAAGCTGTGGCCACCTAGTGTTTTATTTTATTCCTTCTCTATTTGTCATCCATTTACCCTCATTACTGCTTCTCTAAGATGTCATCTCCAAATAAAATTGCCACCAAGTACATTTTGCCTCAGTCCTCTGTATCCTTGAAAATCCAAGTCAAAACTGATATCTAGTAATCTCCAATCCCTCTCTCATCTTGTTTGCAGCCAGTGAGTTGTTCCACTATTCCACTGCCCAAGTTTCTACATAATATCATTTCCATCTCTGATGGAGAACTTCAGCCAATCACATTCTGTTTAGGGTGTGTCCCCCTGGGGCCACAGAAAAACATAAAATATCCAGGTGCGCTTGCCTTCTTCCTCTTTGCCCCCTGCGCTTCTGGATCACTGGAACCCTGATTTTGTAAGTTTCTTTTCTTCTGTTTATTAAAGCTGAATATTATTTTAAGTTGGTCTGGTTAATAATAAATACCGATCTACCACGCCCCTTCACATCTTTTCTTCCTGTGGCCTCTTCAGATGCTTCATCTTTGTTGTACCCTTACTGCTTTATGGAATGCTATACAAGTCTAACCCAGTACATTCTCTTCTATATGTTGGGTCTCACAAATAGCAATATAAACTTCTCAAAATATATCATCTTCATTTTCAACAATCTCGATCAACTCCAAATGATTTTAATATAGTGATAAAATCCTTTTCTTTATAATAAAACAATCTTCAGATATAGCATCTGCTAATTATTGCAGCCTATTTCTCCATCATATCTGTATGTCTCTTCTCTATTCCAAAAAGCAGACCTTTTGGGACAAGGCACAGCTTTACTTTCATTTCCCGGCTACCCAGATCAAAATAACCTCACAGAAACTGTTGTAATTACAATACTGCTTGGCCTATTAGCTCAGGCTTCTTATTAACTAACTCTTACATCTTAAATTAACCTAACCCATTTCTACTATTTTTTTATTTTACCATGAGGCTGTGGCCTACAGGTAAGGTTCCTACAAGTATCTTACTCCTTCAGCAGCTACATGGCAGCTCCCTGACTCCACCTAATCTCTTTCTATACGTATATCTCTTCCAGCCTGACTATATTGTGCCCTGCTATAGGCTGAAGCAGTGTCTTTATTAACCAATGGTAATAAGCATATTCATAGCATACAAAGGGGAATCCCACATCATTTACTCATTGAAAACATCTCCCTTCTTGAAGCTTCTTTCTACTGTGTATCTTATTTACTTACCTACAGAGATAACTTCCATTAAGAACTTGACACTGCCCTTAGCATTTGTAACATGTTGAGTAAAGTACTAAATCCTCTATCGTAAAATCTTAGCTAGACCCAAATTAGAAATATTAAGATACAGAAATATGTAATTGTGTCAGAGCACCAATCTCTCTATGCCATTGTGGTACTGACTCTGTAGTATTAATATGGCTCTCTGTACATAGCATTGCAAATGTACCCATCTCACTTGACAGATTTCTCATTCCCTTGAGTGGAAATTTTGGATCCATTCTAAAAGAATCTGGAGATCTGGGAAAGCCCCAATTATTTCAACACTTAGTATCCCATACAACTCTTCTTATTTTTCAAAGACTTATTTATTTATTCATTCATTCATTCATTTGTTTATTTATTTATGCATATATACAGTGTTCTGCCTGTATGTACACTTTCAGGCCAGAAGAGGGCACCAGATCTCATTATGGATGGTTGTGAGCCACTATGTGGCTGCTGGGAATTGAATCAATGTCCTCTGGAAGAGCAGAGTGCTCTATAACCACTGAGCCATGTCTCCAGCCCTCACACACACCTCTTTTTCTGCTTGTTTGTTGATAAGGCAGTGATTTGAAATGAAGGCAAGAACAAAGAAAGCATATGAAGATATCCTTATCAATATTCATATTTCATGGCCCACAAAGTCCTAAGAATGTAATCACCAAACATGTTAAATGAAAGAGGGAAAGTGAATGAGTTAAGGAATTCATTTTAGAGAAGAGACTATTTTTTCTGGACAGTTCAAATTCTACTTCCTTCATGAAACTTCTACCAGTTTCCTTGTTTGCTATAAAAAAGACAAAAAGTGTCCTAAATTCCTTTGTTGGTTTCTGTGGGGTCATTATTAGCCTAATAATGATTTGTTTTCTTATGTTGAAACCTTCTTTGGAAGTTTGTATTCCTATGGAATCATACTATAAGCTCTGGAAGGCAAGTCTATGATTTATCCTCTTTGCTTTCCTAGAGTTAAGAGAATGTCTTAATATTTTCCATTCCCCCCTTTATTTATTTATTTATTAAAGATTTCTGCCTCCTCCCCGTCACCACCTTCCATTTCCCTCCCCCTTCAATGGAAGAATGGATGAAGAAAGTATGGAATATATACATATTAGAGTACTACTCAGCAGTAAAAACAATGACTTCTTGAATTTTGCATGCAAATGGATGGAAATAGAAAACACTATCCTGAGTGAGGTAAGCCAGACCCAAAAAGAGGAACATGTACTCACTCATAATTGGTTCCCCTCCCCCTTTTTTTAAAGATCATGCCATTCTTAGAGATTAAAAATTATGGAAAAGAAGTTTATATAATCCTACTTCTTAATGCTGACAAGGAAGGAAGGTTTATTTAGTTTTTGTTGCTGTTTATGAATATACATAAGATTATTAAACAGATAAGTAAAATAAAACTGGTAAGAAAATACGATTAGTTAAAAATAAGGTTGGTTAAATTGAAATGAAAAACAGTAGACAGGAACTGTAGAAATGGCTTGTTGGTTAAGAGCACTGGCTGCTCTTCCAGAGGTACTGGATTTAAGACCCAGATCCCAAATAGTGGCTCACAAATATCCAAAGCTGCCAAAAGGATAGAAAAATAAAAGTGTCTTTGTGACCTTTGAGGTGTGCCTTAAGAACTACTGATAGGGCATATACGGTTAATGCTAACACAATTAGTTGTAACTCTCCCTTGAAACACCCATAGTCTACACTGGAGTGAGTCCCACTAGCTGCAGCTCTTCAGTCAGGAGCTCATACCACACTTGACCGTGTCTTACTCTCCTCTCCCTTGGGAAGTGTGTACTCATTCCTTCTGAGTGCTGCCTTTCTCTTCTTAACCCGCACTCAGGTATGGAGTAGAGACCAACCAAGAGTCTATGTATGCTGCAGGCTTGACGGTATCAGATCAGTTGTTTTTAAAACCAATCTTATTACCAATGCCACCATCACTTTGAATTGTATTGAGCATCACATCCCTTCTGATATGTATCAAAATTTATACTTAATGAGTTCTGGGTTGCAAAGGAGGATTTATTTTTATATACGTGTCTTTAAGTCTTTGTTCACCAATTCAGCAAAAACCACACATAAGCGTTACTGTTTTTTTGAGCGTTTTAGATGGGAAGGAATCACTGGAACAAACCAATTATAGTACAATCTGGATGCATTTGAGAAATTAAGCATATGTGAATGGCATACTTAAGAAGGCCACTTCCAAATACTACTAAATTCTGCTGCCATAGCATCATCACAAGATTCCAGATTGAATTTTTGCTGGATACACGCTTTCATCTCTGTGGCCCTCTTTGTGCCCACAATTTCTTCTGTCTTCTACTTTTAAAAATTATTTTAGATATTGGCAAGCCCCATAGCTAAGTTTTTGTTTAATTTACCCAGCTTCTTCCCATGACTGGGTATAGAGTTTCTGCCCCACTATTATGATTATTTAATAGGACTGCTTTGGATTACCGAGACATCCAGATTATGTAAGAGTGTGCTGACATTGTGGCATTTCCCCCTGTGGCTGCATCCGCGAGGAGCAAAATCCTCTTTCCCGTTCCCAGGGCTTTGTGAAACCAGGACCACAGCAGCAAACCATTATATGATTGCCCTCAGCATTCTCATGGTCTGACAGTCAAAAGAGCAAAGTTCAGACTCGTTTTACCTTCAACTAACTTTATAAATTTTAGCTCCTCCTTGAAATTAATCTGTTTGACAATGACTTTGATATTTAGAAAGATAAACTGAAGAAAAACTGTCAACATTTTGATTTGATTTTTTAAATTATTATATTTTTAATACCATAAAGGCTTTCTAGAAATAAAATTGTACTTGTCATATGCCTTTAAATTATACACTCATCTTTTTCTACTTTAACAATTATAATCAGGTGATACCAACATGGTATGGGAAGTCCTTCTGTCTGTGTGATGCTTTGATTGGTTTATGAGTAAATCTGTTTCAGACAGTGGCCTAGCAGAATAAGGCAAGGTGGGAGTTCCAAGCACAGAGAGGAGGAGAGAGTAGGCAGAGTCAGTGAGAAGCTCTGTAGCTGCCCACAATAGACAGATGCGTCAGAACCTTGCCAGTAAGTCACAGTCACAGTCAGTCATTGGTTCATCTGCCTTGTGTTTTGTTTTTGTGGCTCCAGGAGCAAGCAGATTCCTATCTGTTCATGTCAGTATCTAGCCAAGGAGTATGATAGTAATTTACCATTATCACACAGAAATGACATCTCTTCGCTATTGTAGCCAGATTTCCCTTTGGGCTGCCACCTCACAAATAACAACATGGAGATTCATTATAAATTATAAAAGTTTGGCCTTGGCTTAGCTAGCTCTTAAAACTTTAATTAACCCATGTACATTTATCTTCATTCTGCCATGTTGCATTTACTTTCTGCCGTCCCAAACCTCCTGTTTCCTCTCAGTGTCTCGCTGGAGAATCTGGGTGCTTAGATTCCTCCTCTCATTTTTTCTCTCTCTCTGCCTGGAAGTCCTGCCTATTCTCTCGGCATAGCTGTTGGCCATTTAGCTCTTTATTACACGAATCACAGTAATACAACTTCACACAGTGTACAAATACCCCACAGCACACTCCAGCTCTGTAAGTGAGTTATTGTTTTTCTAACAGGTTCAGTTTCACAAAACCACATCAGGCCAGTCATTTTGTCGTTAGGTCTCCACACCTTCTCAGCTGAACTCCCTAACGAGAGAGCCCACATAACCCTAGTCAGGACTCCTGGAAGCTGAGTTTTGCATAAGTGGCTTACTCCTCAAATCTCACTATAAAATAGTTTGATTCATTTTTCTATTTTGGAGTTAAGAGGATAACTTACTTATTTTAGTATTTCCCTGACCAGAAACATAACAAAACCAGTGCTTTAGCACAGTTGAATGTAAAATTAGCTTCCTACTTAATCAGAAAAAAGTAGTGTAAGATGCATATAAATATTGAGCTTTTTTTTAAAAAAATGAGTTTGAATATTTGTGTCACTGTGTTTTTAATATTTGGGGTTTGAAAAGTTTGAGTATCTGAACAAGGGGCTTGAGAAAGGAAAGTGTAGCACATTCACATAAGGGAACTTCAGATGACCTTCACAGTGCATTATCACATTTGCTGGCAAGAACACATACAATATATTACTTAATAAAAGAAGTAAATCCAAAAGCAGCATACAGAGATGCTTTTTCATCTTTAAAAATGATGGTAACATGAATCTTAGAAAGGCACGCAACAAGATGAAGGTAGCAATGGTTATTACTGGGCTGCCACTAGTTTTAAAAATTACTTTTTTGCTTTTGTTTTTATATTTTACTTATCTGAATTTTCAGTTTTTCATAGCTCATGCATGTGATATATCACCAGTTAAAAATGAAATAAATCGACTAGATTTAAATCCACTTAAATGAAAGAAAGAGCAATGAGTTTGTCAGAATATAAGCTTGCTCCTTTTGGTAGATTTTACAGTCTGAATCAGGCCATAGCTCTGGCAGCTCCCTCTGTGACAGAGAATTAAATGGCTTGAGCTACAGCTTCCCAGCTTCCAATTTATGGTATGTGGCTGCTCTGTGCTTTTTGTTCCATACACTGCATTGAACTAAATCTTGTGACATGAAGCTTCCTGTCACCCTTGAAGGTGATGGAAAGTCCTGTTTCTGGTGAGGGGCTAGTATGGAGAGTTCTCAGGGGAATGTGCTGAGGGAAGGCCTCTGAAGTCCATACTCTGTAGAGGAGCCTTCCAACCTCCCCAACTCACTCTAGTGTTTTGCTCCCTATCCTCCCTTCCCCCTCGCCTTTCTCTCTTTCTCCTTATCTCCTTTTTCATATTCTCACACTTAATAAAGCTCTTCTCCAGATTTTAAAAAGAAGCCTTGCCTCTTTAGAGTGCGGTCATATTTACATTTTCATATATTGTATTTTTTCGGCCTAATGTTCTCCTTCCCATTTCAAGTCCTAGTAGTTAATCACACATAATTCATAATTTCTTCCAGAGATGAGCTTTATTAGAGGGATGCTGTGGCATCTTCCTTTCTGGGCCAACCACTGTTATCTTCTTTTATGATACTTAAGAGGAAAGCAAGCTTTGAATTATAAAGATAGAAGTCTACTTCAGAATGCGACTGTCAATTTTCTTCTTGCATTAAATGCATGAAAAGGAAATACTTTCCGTGTAAAAATAAAATATAGACCAGTAAGATGACTCAGTGGGTAAAGGTGCTGCTATCAGGTCAGCAACTTGAGTTTAAACCCAAAAAATCACACAGTGGAAGGAGAGAACCAATTCTTGAAAGCCGCCCTCTGGCCTCTGTGCATTTATTTGTATTTATGTTTGTGTATGTGGGACTCATGTATAACTGCAAATAAATAGAAGTACTGAAAAGAAAAGAAAAGCCAGAACATAAAGAAAAATTATAACAACTTTTGCAAAAAAAATAAGATTTACAATATGTAGCTCCCTAAAGAACTTAGAGCAATTGGTCAAATCCAGTTGCTGCCAAGCAATTCCAACTAGCATTTCATCTGATATAATCTAGCAACCATTCAGATAGTATAGCCAAAGAAATCTACAAATTTGGAGTGCTGTTGACAATGAGACTGGGCATTAGGGGAAGCTCAAGATAAGTACGGGGCCTCTGGTCTGCTAAAGGTGCTATGTGGCACCATACCTGGAGAAATATAGAGACATATTTCTTACTCCAGATAGGGAGCCAACAAAAGAACAAAGTACAAAGGGTACCATTAAAGTCCACCTTCATGAACCAATGAGGTTTTACTGCGAATACGTGCAGGAGCAGAAATCAAAAGGCAACGCCCCTAGAATGAGTGGCAGCTGATGAAAGCTGGGAAGCTGGAGTGCACTGCACAGCCTGCGGGCAGCTCAGCAAATCAAGTGTCCCTGGCTGCCTCTTCTAGGCACTGCGGCTGGTCCCTGCTTGTTTCAGGCTGTTCTGATGGTCGGAGTCTCCTTTAGGCAGCTCAACTTTCCTGAGAGTATCCAAGTCCACCTTCAGGGTCCTCCCATGAAGTTTGTTTAAATAGAGTCTCAATGTACACATAACTAAGCATTGCTGACCAAAGTGGGCTCCTGCCCATCATCGCTGTCTGTGCGTCTGTCTCTCACACAAGACGGTCTGTCAAACTGTCAGCACTGTGTGAAAGCTCTCTGAGGAGACAAGCTCTCCCTCCAGCTGGCCTCAGGCTTCAGTCTTTTCTTTCTTCCAGGATGAGATTCCAAGGGAATTTCCAGTTTCTAAGGATTTAGTTTCAATGGTCCAATATCCAAAAAGAGGGCACAAATAGCTCTGTAGAATGCCTATTCAAAATAGACACAATGGTGTTTTCGG
Source organism: Microtus pennsylvanicus (assembly GCF_037038515.1). Taxonomy (NCBI): domain Eukaryota; kingdom Metazoa; phylum Chordata; class Mammalia; order Rodentia; family Cricetidae; genus Microtus; species Microtus pennsylvanicus. Next base: position 93,759,653 of record NC_134587.1, read on the forward strand.
CATTCTTGGAGGAGTAGGTGTATGAGCACGGTTTGTTTTGTTTTGTGTGTTTGTGTGCATGTATATGTATGTGTTCTCGTGTGTACGTGTGTGTGTGTGTGTGTGTGTGTGTGTTTGAGTGTATCACAGTGGTTGTCTGGACTTTTTTTTTTCTTGCTCTACAAGTTTTTTGTTTATATGTTATGTCTCTGATTTTGTGGTTTTAGGGGTTTCTGTGCCAATTTGTGCGTCTATTTGTGCTTCTTGTGCTTTCTATTTGTCTAATTGTTTTTCTGTTCATTACTTTTACTTTATTCAGGTTTGTTGCTTTGTTTTTATCTGTTCTTATTACTGTTTCTTTACTTTATTCCTTTTTGTAAAGACAGCTTTATCTTGTAATGAGAGAGAGCAAGAAAGGATGTGGATTTGGGAAGGTGAAAAGGATCTGGGAGGAGTTAGGAGAGGAGGAAACATAATCAAAATATATAATATAAATAACTTATTTTCAATTAAAAATGAACATAAAAAGTAAATATTTTTATTCCTGTCAGTACAGTAACAAAGACAGAAAGATCAAGAGTTCAAGTTTATTCAAGCTTATATTTTGAGTTTGAGCATAGTTTGAACCGTAGAAGACCACGTCTGGAAAGACAGAGAGAAGAAAGAATGCAAAAGAAGTAGATACTAAAAGTCAGTGTGTGGTTCAGTGTGCTATTTCAGTTGTGCTGTTAAAGATGAAAATGATAACCAAGTTCAAAGAGTAGGCAGTTTTAAGTCTTGTTAACTTGTTTTCTCACATATGACAGTATTTCTTTTGTAAATAAGAATATTATGGCATGCACTTGTCAGTGGGATCAATCTCCGGCTTCCCTTTCAGTCCCAGATACCTGCTATACCACTGAAATGCAGATTGTAATAAAGATTCAAGTAAGGTTTACTATAGAGTAATATGAAACACTATTATCAATGAGAGTGGGAAATAACCCAACAAACCACTGTGGAAGAAAGCACCTTCACAGATAGATTAAGAGTAGACAATATCCAGAGAGACTTCTATATAGACATACATGTTTTGGAAGGTGTTTTCTGTTTTCTAAATCTCTGAATAGTCAGCTTTCTAGGCAGCATTTTCCTATGTGAATGATTGACAAACCCACTTGGAATAACTCTTAGAAGATTCAGAAGGGAGCAGTAGGATGTCATTACATTTTCCAGAATTCTTGTTGGGAAGTAATCTTATTATCTTCCAGAAGTTCAGAATGCAGAAAGATACAACTGAGATTTCATTTCTGTCTCAAAAATTGTCCTAGTTAGGGTTACCTTTGCTGTGAAGAAAGACCAGGACCAAAAAACGTTGGAAAACAAAGGGTTTCTTTCATTCAGTTCCGTATAACAGTTCATCATCAAAAGTAGTGAGGCCAAGAACTCAGGCAGAGCCGGAGCCTGGAGAGAGGAGCTATGTAGAGGCCATGAATGGGCACTGCTTAATGGCTTGCTCCCAATGGCTTGGTCAGCCTGGTTTTTTTTATAGGACCCAGGACCACCAGCCTGGGGAAAGTATCACTTACAATGGGCTGGACCCTCCTGAATCAATCACTAAATAAGAAAATGTCTTACAGTTGGTCTTATGGAGGCACTGTCTCAGTTGAGGCCCTATCCTCTGATGACTCGAATTTGTGTCAACTGAAAATTAACCAGTACATAAATCAATGAAAACTGAAAGTGACTCTAGAAAAATATAGGTGCTTGTGGTGTCCTGCATCTAGAATACAAGTGCTGGGTCCATCCAGCTTATCTGTTTGTACTTGGTGGGAAGACAAGAGACAACTGATAGAGTCGGGAGGACATATAGTAAGTCCGGAGAATCACCTCCTGTTTATTTCTCATAGCCTTTATAAATCCCAATACAGAAAGGAGGGGGAAGACAGAGGGCTTCTGTACCACGGTACAAAGTACAAAGTAGTTTCCCTCTGAATACTCAAAACATCAAGTAACCACACCCTAGGTCAAAACATCTTGTTAGTAGCCGCACTTTAGGTCAAACATCCTGTTAGTAACCACTCCTTACATCAAACCTCCTGTCATAAAACCATGAAGAAGCAAGAATAGGTGTGAACACTCTTACCTTTCGTCAAGGTGGAATGGGTCCACTTTGTGGGCTTGCACAGATGCTTCACCTGGAAGAAATAGCCTTTTCTTAGCGGGCCTCAATGAAACTTTGCTACTGCAATCTCTCTCCTTATATAGTCTACAGCTGTTCTTTCAAACCATCAGTTAAAAGAAACAAATCTCACCTAAAAGAACATACAGGATAGTTATTCTGAAGCCAAGTTTGAGTGACCACCATGTTCTATTTTCCCATACTGAAGCAGTTTTATAGTATCTTATCAAAGAAAGGCAAAAATTGAAACAATTTTAAACTGCTTTTGCTGGTGGGTACATCAGAGAGATTGTTGCAGTCGGGGGGGCATCTCTCCTACCATCCTCGGATGCTGGGGTGACATTCTTATATTTTAGGCTGGTGGAAGACAGAAGTCTGTTAAGTTAATAAATGTCAAAAGGTTTTTAATCTATCCGCTCTGGAAGATTAGTTCTGACTAGTTAGTAGCAAGGAATGGCTATTTAGGGAGAAAGTTTGAGACGAGGTATAATTAGGCTTCTTATGGCCCTGCGAGATTCCAGTTTTGCTCACCATTGCACTTCTAATCAGTCGATTAGCAGACACAGCTTGTGTCCAAGAATTCCCATTCCCAATAAGGTATTTTAACATCATTGTTTTTTTCATTTTTAATCTGAATTCTACGTGTGTGAGTTGTTTTGCCTGCGCATACGTCTGTGCACTACATGAGTACTTGATACCCATGGAGGTCAGAAAAAGACAACAACTCCACTGAACCGATACTTATAAACTGTTGTGAGCTACCGTGTGGGTGCTGGGAACTACACCCAGGTTCCCTGGAAGAGGAGGCAGTGCTCTTAACTACTGAGCCATCTATGTAGCTCCCGGTGTTTTGAACCTTGAGGAGAGAGAGCTGTGATACCTTCCTATTTCTAAAAATGGGTGTGTTAACTAACAAGCACATGGGATTATGAGGGGAAAAAAATCCATCCTCAATGACCTTCGCACTTAATTATTTCTACCTGGCTGCCTAAAAATGGCTCCAGTTCACAGATAAGAAAGGCACATTGATAAAGTTAAAATCAAAGGCCCTGTTACCCGGCCCCTGACTGCTGTGTGGGTGCTGTATCAAAGAGAGGCACATTTGTATCTGTCCACAATATTAGAATTATCAAGTGGCAATAAATCCACAAACCACATGAGTTCCATTGGCAGCAATTTGCCAAGTAGTCTTGATTTTCATTAACGGCTGCTGAGGCAAACAGAAGTTCCTTTGTCCCAATCTTAACTAATAGTATTAACTCTCAGACCACATATTACACAGTTCATCTCTCTATACGGATGCATATGCTTAGATCACAGAATGGTTACAAACTGTTACATGAGCTACAACAGAGTTCTGGTTGTCAACTGACGGGAGGCAAGCAGAAGACCGATGGGGATGTAGAGAAAGTCTCTGAGAATAAAATAATGGACGGCCAGAGGTGCTGCTGCAGAACTCAAGCTGTAGAGACAGAATTGAGCTGAGCCTCCAGGTATAAAGAAGCAAGGTGTGCAATCATGGAGACCACAGAGGTAAAGGACAGGTTAGAGTCCAGAAAGATAAATGGACAGCAGGTCCAGATGTACAATGTGTAATGATTGTGTTGTCTCTTTAAGAGACAAGCCACGCCCACTCCCTCCCCCATCTGCTGAGGCAGACTGATCTTCAGCTTCCTGACTGAGCTCTCCTCTCTTCCCATCCCAAGGCAGCTTCTGCCTCTCGCTCCACTTCTCCGCTTCCTCTCCTTCTCTGTCTCTCTCTCCTCCTCCTCCTCCACCACCTCCTCCTCCTCCTTCTCTTCTTCTTCTTCTTCTTCTTCTTCTTCTTCTTCTTCTTCTTCTTCTTCTTCTTCTTCTTCTTCTTCTTCTTCTTCTTCTTCTTCCTATCTCTCTCTTCCCCCCTTCTCCGTTCCCTCTCCATAACCCCCTGAATAAATATTCAGCCTCACTCTGCATGCACTCTGTCTCTTGCCCGCTCACAATGTGTCTCCCTGCCTTGGACCAGCCACTGCTAGGGGACTGGCAGCCATCTCTGCCTGGGACTGGCTGCTCCCAGGGCCCTCTGCCTACCGCCACATGGCCCGCTACCACCATTTGAGAACCTCCAGCATTTCTGCTGCCTACTGCCACTGGGGATCTTGCAGCATTTTTAATTTTTCCATTACACAAATGAGTGGGTGAGCAGATGGATGGCGATTTAAACAAGTCACATCAGGAAGGAGGACATTCTTCAAATAGCTGGGAAATCTGTCAGCCTCTTAATGGGCCACCTCTTTGTGAAGGGGTTGAGATGAGGGAATTGCATCCTAGCTCTGGTTTAGTACACTCCACAAGTCCTCGGATCTGTTTTTCTGATATGATCTTGATACCCCCATGTTACCATATGGTCCTCACTGACTCTGGCCAGTTTATAGGGCAGTCACTTTGTACTCTTTGGAAGAAATCATTTATCAGCCTGTCTTGTAGACAGTGCTGGCAAGATTTATGCATGCTTACAAACGTGCAGAGTAAACTCATCTGTATGTTTTCACTCAAAATAGAATCAACTACTATTTGTAAAATAGGGTCCCGCAGGATAAAGCATGCTCTAAACACATACATAGAAACACACACATTCACACAAACAAAAACAGTCATGTACAATGTGGAGGACCAGAGAAAGAACACAGCCTGTACTATACATGCCATCTTAGGTATATCCCTGTGTCCAAAACATAAACTAAGAAGCAGAAATTGATTTATTAGTCCCACCCTTTCCTGTAGCAATGTCACAATTACATAGAAAAGATGAAACAAAAGCCAGGACAAATGTAGAGTGGCGATTTAGTTGTGAGATAACCCTAAGAACTTTGTGGAATCCCCTCCCAGGAAGCAAGGGCCTCCTCCTCTGGTGTCAGCCCTTCGCTCATCATCCCACTCCTGTGGCAATGATCACTGTAAAGGGTTCATTGTTTTAGAGTATCTGTCACACTCTCTGAATCCATCATGCTTAACTGCCCATTGCTCAGTCTTGAAGGATTTGGGAATGCCATGCCATCTATTACTGGACCAGCATGAACGTTACAGAAAAATGCCCATACCAGAAAGAAATATCGTACAAAGGACGTGAATAGAAGCTTGAACACTGGTCAACAACTACTCAACTTTCGCTACTTTGAAAATGCTGACACAAGCGACCCCACTTCGACTCTGACAATGCCCCTCCTTGTCTTTGCTGTAGTCACCTCGGCTTAACCATCCAATTGTTTCGTTTTTAAATTATCCTTCATTACCGAGATGAGATAATTGGGAAGAAATTGCAAAAGGTCCCTTTCTTGGCCAATTTAAGCAACCAAGAGATCTAAAGGAAAGTATATTGGCTGAACTCACCTGAGCCTCTCTGCTGGTCACTATCTCAATCCTTCTGTATTTGCTGAAGGTTTTGGCGTTGGGAGTCTTATGCCTTTTCTTTGTCAGGTTGGAAAGTGCAAGCTTTTCCTTGTCTTTATTCTTGAAGGTCAACTTTAAGAGTCAACTCTTGAGGGGCCTATCAAACACAGTAACTTAATAATTGATAGAAGTGAGCTTTTGTAACTGCCTGGTTGGAGAAGAGCTATTCTAAAGGGAGACATTTGCACCCCTCCCTTTAGCAATCAGACTATTGAAATGATGGACCCAGAAATACTATGCCAGAGGAAGGGGAAGGATGAAGCCTTGTGCCTGCTGCCTAAGGAGGAACTTGTCTCCCATGAAAAGATATCACATAGCTCTAATTGTTGTTATAATTTCTATGAAGGCAATTGTCATAGACAAAGACTAATACATAAAATGACATAGACTTTCATTAACTCAGCATACTCTTAAGTCCTTAATGACGTAGTCACCCAGAAGGGCCACCAAGATAGTATAGACTTCAGATAGCCCATGCCAATTTAACAATAGAAATCTTCTCAAAATATATTGGAATTCAAATGTAAGCAGACAAGTTTCTTAAGAATTTTAGATTCTACGGCAATTGCTGGGCAGGCGGTATATGCGGGACTTCCAGGTAGAAAGAGAGCTCTGGGAAGAAGAAGGCAGAGTTGCCTGCCGGACTTGGAGGAAAAAAATCGACACTACTGAGAGATGAGGTAACAAATCATGTAACAGAACATAGATTAAGATAAAAGGAATAATTTAAGTTAGAAGAGCTAGTGAAACAAGCTTCAACAAAGGTTGAGCTTTCATAATTTTTTTTAAAAAGAATTTTAGATTCTAAATCTTCTTCCCACAACACTGCAATTGCTTTGGCAGAATGATGATCGTCCAAAGAGATACACTGTGCCCTTCTCTTTGGCTCTCAGGCTCCATAAACAAGAGACCCCAGAAGATTACAATTTCCTGAGAAACCTCATGCTGATAGACCACAAAGGTTGAGGCCTTGGTGTCAAGCAAGACACCAAGAGGGTGTCGAACAATCTACTGCATGGGAGGAGATTTCACAAGTTCTGACAGTAAATTGGGCCATCTCTCAATCTCACCCTGGAGATGAGACCCTGATCGGTCAGTGATGGGCAGGACCATGCCTAGATCAGGAGGGCTTAGTTCCTATGCTTCCTGTCTCCTTATATTTTAGCCCCATACCTTCCATCAGACTCCTATGGCAGACTTTAGGGACATTGGGGCCCTGTGTTGGTTCCTTCCCCCACTGTCGTCCTCTATTTTTAATTGTTCCTTTTAATCCATGGCTGTCTAAACCAGAAACTGCAACTCCGCCACTATCAGCAGCTGTTAGGCTGTGAGGGAATCCTGTTACCTCAGGCACCAACTCTTTCAAAGCTACAAAAGGAGCTTAACTAGATCTCTGGCTCTCTAAAGAACTCAAGATTCAAGGTTTGAGTGGAATCCTGCTCACCTCCTCTCCTTCCCTTCCCTTTCTAGAAGCCCAAATGCTTCTCCTCACCCCTCCTTAAAAACCCTTCTCCACCTGGCTCCTCCCTACCACGTCCTGTCAGCTGACACAGCCTCCTGACTGCAGATGTATTTTATTTAATCAAACACACCTTTGCATCATTAAACAAATGTTCCAGAACATACACAAAAGTAGCACACCTTAAAATAATATTCTACAACACCACACTGAACAAGTCTGGCTCTGTTTTCACTCTCACTTGTCTCTTTAATTGACATATAGGAGGTAGATGTCCGTGCCTAGCTTTTGCAGACTGGCATAGCCAAGGTTATGACTTTAACTAAAATCTCCAACAACATCACCAATATTGCCTTCCCTATTCAAACTTTGGACAGTGGAAATAGTTCATCCCATATCTGCTGGTACTGCAGGGTGAGTTCAAATGGCTACCATTCCTCCAACATGAAGACAAAAATTAAAGATCTAAAGACAGATGTCAAAGCACACTCTACAGAATCACACATAACTTGAGTGCTGTGGCAAACATAATTTGGATATTCCCGCCACACACCAAAGTCATTCAGCTCAATCAACCTTTCCGAAGGACAGGCATTTCATATACACCTGGCTCCCTTAATGACTTGAGGACAAATTGACGCCAGGAGTACAGAGGAATCAAGATATGAACTCAAAGGGTTCACCAGGAACTTTACAAACCATAAAACCAAATAACTAGAGTACATTTCGCAAGTAGGATGGGGTCAAAGTACAAAAGTCTTTGCCTTTTCGATTTATCAGTGTGAACTAACAAGCACCTGACTCCAGAGAGTCAGTCATGGAACCAGGAACTTGAGGCGTAAGGGGGTGCTCCTGATTACTGGGAATTCCCCTGCGTTCAGTTCACCCAGACTGGTTATCTAAAAGTTTTCCTCCTGGCTGGCTAAGCCAAAACTGTTACAGGTTTTAAATTTACAAATGTGCTACCTTCAATTCCCTGTATTCCAGAAGATCCCAGAAGAAATCAGAAAACAGAAATCGATGAAAGACATTAGACTTATGGGTGGTTTGGCCAAACCAGGTAGAGAGACTCCTAGTTTTTGTTGTTTTGCTTTCTGCCTTTCCCATTGCAGTGCTATAGCTCTGTAGAAACGATGGAGCAAAAGCCAGGAAATAGGCACCCAGTGACTCAGTTGCGGGTCGCAAGCAAGGGCACTCTCTTTTTGAGAGGCGAGGTCTTCCTCACTGGGCATCAGGGCTTCAGCCTGTCCACTTCCTCCTGGGTAATGTATAATATGCACCCATGGTCATATCTTGGCACACTCGGCATTGCTGTAAATCACAGGGCTCACAGCTGAGCAAAATAGTTGATTTTTTTTTTCACTCGGCAGCATGGAGAGCACCTTCCAGTACTCTGAAAGAAAGCCTATAGGGAGCTCCTGATTGGTACAAACAAGCTTGATTTGTTTATGTCCTCTGAGAAAAGTGTGTGATGTCTTCAAGCAATAGGGTCTCACCGTCAAGTTCTGATGAACAACCAAGACCATCAGCAATCCTTTGTAGTGTTTGGGGCCCCCTGGGAAACTCCTGACAAACAATTGGAGGGGAGTTATACTAATCTGGCACTAGGTTTTTATTTGCAACCTGTGCTTATTATAATGTTTTCAATTTCTTGACGGAGGTGGCTCTTCCAGTGAGAAAACTTGGGGAATATTTTTAAAGTAATAATTTCATGTTAAAGTGGTTCACTGGTTATAAAAAAAATTAAGCTTCATTTCTTTTGATATTATTTTATCGGTAATGCCGTTATCTAGGTTCCCATGGTTCCTCCCAGAGGTTGAAAGTAAGTCATTTTATTTAAGACATGATGTACTTTGGACACAGAATTTGGAAAACACAGTTGTGATTGACCTAAAAGTTCCTTGTTGACAGAGATTGCACTTTCGCTTTCCAGCCACCCAAATAATCACACAGGAACTATATTAACAACAATACTCTTTGGCCAACGGCTCAGGTATATTCCTTGCTGGCTCTCACATCTTAAACTAACCCATTTCTATTTATATGTATATTGCCACGAGGCTGTGGCTTACCAAAAATTTTCTGGCATCGTTCTCCTTTAGTAGCTACATGGCATCTCTCTGACTCCACCTTCTTTCCTCCCTCTATCTCTGCTTGGATTTCCCACCTTGATATATTCTGCCCTGCCATAGGCCAATGCAGCTTCTTTATTAACCAATGGTAATAAAACACATTCACAGCATACAGAGGGGAATCTCACACCAGCTCCTCCCTATGGACTAGCTTGTATAGTACCAGAAAATGTTATACAAGTTGCCAAAGTGGGAAAGAATCATTAGTGATGGCCAGCTGGGGTACCTATGAACCACAATGACCAACCCTGCTATGTACTTGATTTTTCGTTTGTTTGGTTGGTTGTTTTGGTATTTGGTGGAACATAGTAGTTTACTTAGCTTACACTTCCACATTGTAGTCCATCACTGAAGGAACTCAAACAAGGCAGGAACCTGAAGACAGGAGCTGATGCAGAGGCTGTGGAGAAGTGCTGCTTACTGTACTGCTTCCTCTGACATGGTCCACCAGCTTTCAAACAGCACCTGGAACTACCAGTCCGGAGATAGCCCTCCCATGCCAATCACTAAGGAAAGAAAAATTCTCTATAGGCTTACCTACAGCCTGTATCTTCTGGGAGCATTGTCGCAATTGAGACTCCCTCCTCTTTAATGAGTCTAGCTTTTACATTGTGCTGTAACACTAGCCGGCACAGCTGACTGCTTGGCAGCTTGACACAAAAACAAATCACTGTTTTGTTTTGTTTTTTATTAATTTTATTTCTAATCATATTCTTTTCCTTCTCCAGGTCCTTCCAGATCCTCTTACCATCCCTACAAACCCAACTGTACGTTCTTTCTCAAAAAATAAACAAAAATCCAGTACAACAACAAAACCTAGGATAATAAAATAAAGCCACACCCAAAAAGCAAAAACAAAACAAACAAAACCCCCACCAAACTGTAATAAAATAAAGGTACATAAAATAACTGTGGAGTCCAGTTATAGGTTGATCAACTACTTCTGAACTTGAGGCCTGTCCTGTCGTGGATATACCCAATGTTACTCTATTTCCCTCTCCCAGCAGGTGTAAGGGACAGTTCATTTGTTAACCTTTACCCTAGTGACTGTTTTTATTCATTCATTTTAAAAAATAAAACAAAATAAAATAAGGTAAAACAAAAACTATCACATCTAAGTAGGACAAGGGAAACCAACAGAAGGAAAAGAGCCCAAAATAAAGCACAAGAATCAGGGACCCACTAGTTCGCACACCTGGGGCCTTATGAAAAAACTAAACTAGAAGCCATGATATATACACAGAGGACCTCAGCAGGACCTGTGCATCCTGCTTAAGTCTCGGAAGTCATAGGAGCCTTGTTCGTGTCGATTCAGGCCTTCTTTTCTTGTTGTCCTCCTTTCTCTCTGGCCCTTTCACTTTTCCTGCTTCCTCTTCCTGAGAGTTCCCTGAGCTTTGAGGCGTGGGATTTGATGGAGACATCGCATTTAGGTCTGAGTGTTCCAAGGTCTCTCACTCTCATGGTACAATAGCAGCAATCATGTCTTGGCAGTAACCCACAGCCATCTAATTAGACTTAGGGCCCACTCACTAGGAAGAAAATCATTCCTGCCTGGTACTAGAAACTTCAGCAACTCAGCGCTACTGAGGTTATTTACGGATTTTAGAGGAGATCTACTACTGTCACTTTACTAGACTAGCATATTTCTGAACAGCATTTTGTTTGTTTGTTTGTTTGTTTGTTTGATAGAGTTTCTCTATGTAACCCTGTTGTCCAGGATCTCACTCTGCAATCCAGGCTAGCCTTGAACTCAGTATTTCACCTGTATCTGCCTCCTGAGAGCTGGGATTAAAGGCGTGTCCCAGCACTACCTCAATATTTATCTTTATGGTCACTGGTAAGTGTGGTTCTAACCTCATCAAATAAACTTCTTTTTGCAACAGATACCAGCAACTCCCCCTCCTCCACAAAAATCCCCTCAACTGGTCAAAATAAACCAATCATGGGGAACCCAACACCAACAGATACATCTGCAACACGATGCCTGCACCTAAGACTCAGGTGAAGAGTGGTGAAGGACCAGCCCTGCAGATCCAATGCTTCAGAATCTCCAAGACTCGGGGTAACTGCAGGATGTCTAAGAGGAGTCCCAGTGGGGCTCCAGCAGAAGCCAGATGCCTTAAACCTGACCAGTGGCAGGGAACACTTGCCAGTAAAGATGAACAGACTAAAGAATACACTGTGTGACTCACTGTGTCACACTATGGCTTTTATAATGAGATCTTTTTCTTTATTTCTTTTCTTTTCAATTGAATTTTATTTTGTTTTTGGGATTGCAGAGGCAGAGAGCAGATGCAAAGGGACAGGGAGAAGAATGGGATTGGGATGCATGCTGTGAAATCCACAAAGATTCAATAAAAGGTGTTATATATATTTGTGTGTCTTATATATGTTGTACATATATGTTTTACACACACATATATATATAAAACTTGGATATGACATTCAAAATATTTGGAATAGACATTCAAAATATTAATGTCTCACTAGCAGGGAAGAAGAGCCTCAGGAGGCAGCTTGTCAGAGTCCTACCTAACAAATCTCTGCACGTGTGTGTGTCGGTGTGTGTGTATTTCTATGTGTGTGGGAATGTTTGCATAGGTGTGTTTGTGTTTCTACATGTGTAGGAGGAGGGCCTGCTTGTTCGTCCCAGCCTGGGCTACAACATATGTGCATGAGAATGTTTGCATAGGTGTAATGTGTGTGTGTTTCTATGTGTGTAGGAATGTTTGCATAGGTGTGTGTGTGTGTGTGTGTGTGTGTGTGTGTGTGTGTGTGTGTGTGTGCTAGCAGTCAATATCAGGTATCTTCCTCTATCACTCTTCAGATCACTTCTAGAAACAGGTCTCTTACTGAACCTGGAACGGATTGGGCAGAGCTGGTTGACCAGAAAGTCTTTGGGATCTTCTTATCCCTGCCTCTCTAACACTAGGATTAAAGGAGCAATCTACCACACCCAGATTTTTATGTGGATTCTGGGGATCCACACTCAGGTTTCCACGCTTACAGCAAACAGTTTCCTGATTGACCAAATCCTCAAACTTTTCCTGACAAATCTTAAAAGCAAAAGGAGGAATCAAACTTGATCTAAATAATTTAATCATATTCAAGAAAAGACTTCAAGGCACAAAAACATCTACTCTCCAGCAAGAAAATATCTCCAGCAAGAAAGGTGCACGTTTTCTAAAATTAAAAACAAAGCAAATCCTTCCAGATGTGGACTAAGAAGATGGCTCAGTAGGTAAAGTGCTTGTAAGAAATAGAACAGTGTTCAATCCCTGGAACCCATAGATGTGGTGACATACCTGAAATCTAAGGACAAGAACCTGGAGACAAGCAGGCACTTGTTGGCTGGCTTCCTTAGCTTACTTGATGAGTTTCAGGCCAGTGACATGGAACGCTGCATTAAGAAATACACCCCAGTTTTTCTTTGGCTTCCAAACACATATGCACACATTTTACCCTCCCCCTATACACACACACACACACACACACACACAAACAGAAAGAGAGAGAGAGAGAGAGAGAGAGAGAGAGAGAGAGAGAGAGAGAGAGAGAGAGAGAATCCTCCATGTATAGAATGAGACAGAAAAATATTCTCCATTGTGAAAGAAAGAAAAAAATCAACGAATAAAAACAGACCAAAAATACAAGCCTAGCAGATGCTGGCACTCAAATGGTTAATGTAATTGTCTGTCCTGTACTCAAGCTGTATTTAGTCTTTAGAGACACGGAGGTACTTTAAAAAAGTCAAGTCAAGCTCCAAAGCTGAACACTGTCTGAGTACAAGCCCCCAACATAAACTGATTTCTCTGCCTGGAATGTTCCTCTTCCCTATGTCGCTTGCTAAAAACTAATCTTCATATTTCATCTCTGTCATCACTATCTCTAGGAAACTGTCTGAGTCTCATCCCTTTACTGCACGATGCTATCTATGGATCTTAATATCATCCATTTTATGTCCTTATTACAAATATAATTTCCCATTGCTTGTGTGATAACCTGGTTAATCCCTGTCTCCACGACTGTCTCAAGCACCGTGGTGACAGGGATAGTTTGATTTGTTCACTATCGTCTAGTGCCTGCCAGAGTCCTCAGGAAGTAAGAGGAGTATGGGATTTGTGAAAATGAGAGGCTAAAGGCAATAACTAAGGAGCAGAAAAATATCTGAATTTTCAGAAGCATTTATATATATATATATATACATATATATATATATATATATCAAGCAAACTACAGACAGTTTCAAATATATCATCTCAATGTACAAATATTCACATTGCAAACTAGGAACAACTGCATGTAAAAAGCAATGTACATAATCAACCTTTTAGATGCAGGGAGCCATCAGCTCTGCCCTTCCAACATCTCCTTGTGTTAAGAAACGCAAACTTGCTTTGTGATAGCTACCCTGGAGATACATAGAATTAGACTTGTAAATCTAAAGCAGATATCCCTACAAGGTATTTGTCAAGTCTTACAGGAGTACATCTAAAATCATGGCGATTTGTAACGTTTCATGTCCTCTCTGTTTCCATACTAATGGTTTCTACTAAGGGCTTCTAAGATATTAGATGCACTTGCCACAATTAACAGAACAGGGGATAGTGTTGGAGAGAGTGCTCAATGGTTACCAGCTCATACAAAGAGGATCTCAGTTCAGTTTCCAGCAACCAGGTTGGGTGGTTCACAGCACCCTGTAACTCAAACTCCAGGGTCCTGACACCATGACCTCTGTACACATACCCCCCCCCCTCTCTCTCTCACACACACACACACACACACACACTTTTATTTTAAAAATAAAATTTAAATATTTTTTTAGAAGACAGAGCTGAAGGCTTACAGGTATTGATGAATGCAAAAAGAGAAACATTGGTGTAATAGTTAAACTGGTTCCAGGTGGCTTGGCTTAAACAAAGCCACTGGGGGGGGGGGGGGATACAACCTGAGATGGATACTGAAACGCAGTAGCTGTTTCTGTTCTAATTGGAACTGAGATGGCGGGATGGAAAGCTGATGGGATTCCACAATGAACTACGTGCAGGAATGGAAACTGCACTGACTGTATGTCCCTCATTACAGAATGTCATAAAAACTGCAATCTCGGGAATACGACTGCACAGAGAGTACATTGTCCCACCACAATGTGAGCTAAGGCCAGTTTCTTCCTTTTGCCCTGTCTATTTAGTCCATTATGTTTATTAAGGATCAGTGTTTTTGTATTCCTGATTACAATCCAAATTTTATTTGGAATGGAATATGTAAATTGTTATTATCATGAATTGAATATTCAAATAGGTTCAACTTAATTGGTTTTATGCTACATTTTCTTTTTCTGGCACCAAATAATCTACTTATGATGTGGAATTAAGTAAAAAAAAATTCAAACACTTAATGTTTAAATATTTGGGGTGGAAATTTAAAATGTTTAAATTATGCAAAAATAATTAATGTTCTATGTGTAGTCCTGACTGTTCCCCAAGAAGCAGGATATCACACCTAACTCTAAAGCTGCACTGAAGTGGACACTTTGATCTCCAAAAATGGCCAGTACATTGGTCTTCTAAAAAGTTACAAAAACTAGGAAGGTGGGTCAGTTTCTTCTCCAAGGAGAACGGTTACCTATGGCTGAGTCCTTGCTGTTGGAATACTTCTACTGTTAGGTCTGTTTTATACTAAAACTTTTGCAGATCTGATGTTAAAGGGTGCTGTAAAGTATGTGGTGTAAAACCTTTGTCCTAACTGGGAGAGGCCGCCCAATGCCAAACCAACAAGCACTGAACACTCTGCAATAACATTGCACATCATTTCCACCCACAACCACTAACAAAACTAATCTCAAGGTTCTGAATAGGTCTAGTGAGGTTGAGAAATGAAGGGCAGTGAAGGACTGTTTAGTGAAGACCTCCGTCTCCACCACAAGGTTGACACAAGGAGAGAGAGTCTTACAAGTGTGTATGTGTATGCATGTGTGTGTATATATCTGTGTGTGTGTGTGTATGTCTGTCTATGTCTCTCTCTCTCTCTGTGCATGTGTGTGTGTCTGTGTGTGTGCATGCATGCATTTGCTTCCCTTGAGTCATCTTGTCATGGCAACAGAAACCAAGATAAGTTTTAATGAGAATGATGGGAAGGAACACTGTATCACTTAAATATTATCTTTAATTCTCCTTCTTGAAAGAAAAACATCTAGGATATTCTAAAACAAATGAGTGTACTTCCTTTATCTTCTTTTTAACCTTTCCTTTTATAAATATGTATAGTTATAGTTTCACAAAAAAACATTCAAAACTGTTTTCCAATCATGAAATGGCATATGCATATTTTTCAAAGCTACTAATGAGCAATGGAAACCTTTCCCTCATAAAATTAATGAATTTTTAATTTTGTATTAGTTTATTTGATAGAAGAAAAATATTTTACAAAATAGATTTTCCAAACAGTTTACAAAGAATAAACTGTAGCATGATGTTTATAAAAAAAGCAAAATCCAAATAAAATTATTTTGTGATTCTCAAATTTTGTTCTAATTAACCCTGTAACTTTTCTCTAACCATCATCCTTTGGTCAGTTTTACATTTCTTTCTGATTCTCTACATATACTAATAGAGCAATGGTTAAAGTAAACACTATTTCAAGTACAATTGAATAGTGTCAGACTCCTCAAGGAGTATAATGAAGAAATGTAACTGCTACAGCAGTCAGAGCTTGTTCTTGTTCAAAACAGGAAGTGACACTAATAGGAGGTGTGGCCTTGTTGGAGTAGTTGCAAAATTGTTAGAGGAACTATGTCACTGGGGGTAGTCTTTGGGGTTTTAACTACTCAAGCCAGGCCCACCGTCTGTCTCTCTTCCTGCTGCCTACTGATCCAGATAGAGAAATCTCAGTTCCTTCTCTAACACCATGTCTGCCTTCAGACCACCATGCTTTCCTCCATGCTGACAATGAATTAAATCTCTGAAACTGTAATCCAGCCCCCAATAATTTCTGTCTTTTTATAAGAGTTGCCATGGTTATTGTGTCTCTTCATAGCATAAGAAACCCTAACTAAAACACAGGGCAAGCTTTATAAAGGAAAACATTCCATTGGGACCGGCTTACAGCTTCAGAAGTTCAGTGTAGTACTATATTATTTGCATTTTGATAAATAAATCTTGCCTGAAAACCAGAGGCAAAGCTAAAGCCACTACAGGTCAGACAATGGTTACAGACATTTTTAATCCAAGGATTTGGGAGACAGATCTCTGTGAGTTCAAGACTACCCTGAGCTACACAAATTCAATGCCAAAACAATTCCAGGTGGTGGTGGTTCACACCTTTAATCCCAGTCTAAGGGAGTTACACACTTTTCATCCTAGCACTAGGGGGAATATAAAATGGAAGGAGAGAGAGGTTTAGTCTGTTTAGTTTTCAGTCTCCCAGCCATGGCAGAGGTAAGACTTCTCTAGTGGATCGGCTACTTTGCTTTTCTGGTTTTCGAGTTGTACCCTAATTTCTGCCTCTAGATTTTGATTATTCATGCTACGTTTTAATCCCTTATTGTAATGGTGAGAAGCACGGAAACTCACAGGCAAGCATGGTACTGGAGAGTGAACCTAGAGTTCCACATCTGAATAGACAGGTAGCAGGAAGAGAGAGAAGGGGAGGAGCTGGGCCTGGCTTGGGTTTCTGAAACCCCAAAGCCACCCCAGTGACATACTTCCTCCATCAAGGCTATACTTATTCCAACAAGACCACAAGATTTTAATCATTTCAAAGAGTGCCACTTACTATGAGCCTATAGAGGCCATTTTCATTCAAACCATCGCAAATGCACTGAAAAAAAAATGATTTGGGGTGTGCTGTGGTCAATCTTTGAAGCCAATTTGATGGGATTTAGAATCACCATGGAAATACTTCCAGGTTTCCAGAACTACTTAGCAGAGCAGAGAGACCCAAGTAGAATGTGAGCAGAAGTATCCCCTAGGCTAGGATCCTAGACTGAATGAAAAAGAGAAACTGAGCTGAGCATCAGTATCCATCTGATTGCATTCTAACCATAGGTGCAATGTGCCCAGCTGTCTTGCTCTTCTGCTGCTATGCCTCCCTGCCATAAGGAACTGTGTCCTCAAATTATAAACCAAAATTAATCCTTTCCTCTTCATTTTGTCATAACAATAAGTACTCTGTGATACCCAGAATACAATCTAATAGCTAATAAGGAATATAATCTACTGGATTATTGAAGTCTTGTGGTGATACTTACTAAAATATGTGTACTTTGCTAGCATTAAATTGTACATAAATAGGAACAAAATCATGCCAAGGGTAGTATCACATGCTTTTAATTCTAGCAGCCAAAAGAAGAAAGCAGACAGATCTCCGTGAGTTTGATGCCAGCTTGGTCTACATAATGAGTTCTAGATCAGCTAGTACTCCACAGTGAGACCCTATCTCAAGAGGGGTAAGAGGAGAAAAAGAAAACTATAATTAAGAAAAAAGGAATTTTGAGATAATTTCATCAAAATGAAAAACACTCAAAGAAAGATGAAGAAAGATGAAAGACTCAGAACAGTCTGGCCACAAGGACTTACTAGGTCCCCCACATCTCCTCTGTGTCTCAGTCTGGTACTATGGCTTCTCTCTCCTACTCCTTTCTTGCCTGTGCTCTCATCCACTGTCCTTGTGCTCTCTTCGACTTCATTCTCATACCCTGTTGAAATAGCCTCTTCTCTCTTTCGGGAGAGATTGCTGCTGTAACTTGGAGGGAAGTTGAGATCACAGAGAAGTGACTGCTGGGTTAACCATGCTGCTTCCTTCTGGCTGCTTGCCAGGAGTAATCAAGGAGAATTAGAGTTTCATCTCTGGCAGCAAACTCTAATAAAACTCTTCGTGAAATACAGAAGGCAGGGCAGCATGACTCCAAAAGTCAGTCTTGGAACAATCCCAAGAAATATTAAAACGAGTCCAGAAGCAGGTGCTATCAGGAAATAGAGGAGTGAATGAAGAAAATATGAGGATATAATGATGTGAATATAGATAATAAAAGTAACTGTACTAAATGTGTTTTTTTCCACAAGGACTTAAACTAGAATTAAATATCTTAATCAATAATAATCTTTTTTAAATGCACATCTACAACTTACAGAGATGATGGTTTCAATATGGACATGGAAATCGGATTCTCCAAATTGTTCAATAAGCATTTCCTGAAAACATTTTATACATATATATTAAACTTTCCTAAAAGGGTCTTTCATAAAGAATCCTTCTGTTGATAGAACAAGTGATTTGGGATCCAAGGTGGTTGTCATGATTTTTTAATGATATTTTGAAGTGCTACTCCATGGCATAAGAAACCAGGATACTGAAGTGATAGCCTCACTTTAAAAAAAATTACTGCCAATGTACGTAACTCAAGGACATGAAAGGGGTTGGTAAGGTTTCTGGAAGTTATTGTCCTTTCCAGGAACCCTAATTATATCAGAATCCTCCCACAGCAATAGCTCTGTGGTTGCTTCCATAAAGTCGAAGGGGTGTGAACTAACAAGGGATGCCTGGAAGAGGGGGAGTCTGACCACACTGAGAATTCCAGGAAAACTGCAGAGAAAGAATGGATTAAATGTGCATTAATTAAAACATTTATCAGATGCCAACTCTGTGGCATTCTTAGGGTGAAAACGACTATAATAATGAAGGTTCTCATGGTAAATTTTATCCTAGAGAGGAGCAATGAGCCTTATGGCACTCTAGAAAGACTGGGAAACATAATCTTTTAGAAGAAACACAGCCACTGAAATCATAAATTCATAGCAACTGTGTTATGTCCACACTTGGTCTTTGAAGAATGAGCCCATCTACACTCAGGCATGGCAAAAGGAGAAATTCAGGGTGCCCTACACCTCACTGCTGAATTCTGCTGCTAGTAGATTCAGGAAGAGATGAAATCATTGCATGCCCACCAAAGACTCCTCCAGGTTCCAGAGGATACCTCCAATCCAGTAGTCATAATTGTCCAGGTTAAATAAAACTGAACCAAAACTTGTGAACCTGGGAAAGGGATTGTCAGAGACTTGTGGGGAGGGTTATAGAGATAGAAGGTAGATAATAGAAGGTGGGGAGTAATCAGGGCACACTGTGCGTGTGTGTGTGTGTGTGTGTGTGTGTGTGTGTGTCTGTGTGTATGTGTGTGTAATATTCAAAGAGAAATTTAATTCATTAAAGCCTGCTAACAGAAAGTACTTCTAAAAACAAGGTTCTTAGACACAGATTATTGGGCAGAGTACTTGCCTAACATGCACCAAGTCCTGGGTTCGTATTCCACAAGTGGAGGGAGGATCTTCTGAAGTTCAACAACACCACAGCCACATGGTGAATTTGAGAACAGCCTGGCATTCATAAGATACCATTTCAATAAAAAAAAAAAAAAGAATAGTTCTGCAGACACAGTGTTGACTTTTTGGTAACAGGCCCATGTTTTATATTTCATTTTCTTTTAATTGAAAGTCAATTAGGATTTTTGTTTTAAAAAATTAAGCCTATTTTCTATAGTTTTTATCTTTGTTCTTTATTTATATATTTTATCTTAGCAAATTTATAGGTCTTGCTGTGTGTTAAGCATTGTTAGAGACACATCTCAAAAGTTAATCCATTACTCATTATAATAATCTTATGAAATATATATTATCATTGTTATCATATGTATTATCTTCCTTTATTTTATAGCTGAGAATCTTGAGGCTCCAAACTAATGAAGATCCTGAATAGCTTTACATAGGAAGGAAGTAGGTTATCTTATAGTAAGGTAGTCACATACCAAAATTAAATATAATTAATTATAATTATATTATAACACAGAAATAGTATCTTTCAAAAAATGTTGATACATTTCTAATTAAGGTAAAAAAATCCTATCCCTGATAAGTATGACAAAATAAAATATTGGAAAGAAAACAATCCCAAAGCAAACCAAGCTATCCTTATGTCTACTTAATGACTATGTGGCTCTGTCCTGGATCTTTTTAAACCTTCAGCCTTTCTTTTCTTGAGTAAAATATTTCATCATATGCTCAAACCACAGGAACATGGAAAAGTAGTTTCCTCAGCTGAAAAGTCGAGACTCAAAACAAGTCTGTCCATCACAAGATTGTGCAGGATTTCTCTCATGTGGTCGTGAGGCATCCAGACAGTATTCTAGGCTACTAGAAATAAAAGCACACCTATCAACATACCTCTCAACACAACCTCAAAGCTACTGTGAACAAAGCACAAATATAATGAGAAAGAAACCCTGGGAATTCACACAACTCAAAAGGAAATGCAAATGCACAGGCAAGTCAACAAATCAATGAGAAGTCATACAGAATTTTCTTACCTTTTTTTAACCCACTGAGAAAGGCTGATTTCCCCAGGTTAACAAAATGTCTTCCTTCATTAGATGTTTAAAATAATCCTCAGTCATCAATGCAGTATGAGACTGAGTTCTACTCATTTGGGAGTCCTGCTATAACAAATTTACATACCCACCTCATGATAAAATGATTACATTAGAACCTCTGGGATGAAAGATTATATTTTACGGCAGAAAAAAAATAAGCCGAATGAACCAGCACATCTAATGAGCTAAGTTTAAGCTTTAAGCTTTATTATACCTTAGGATAGAAAAGCAAAACCACACAGAGTTCTATTTGATTATAATACCCAATAAGCCAGCTTTAATTAGCAAGTCTCTTTGCAAGAGTTCTTAATTCTACTAGCCAGTGGAGACTGAATCATTTTAGAAGGACTACTGAAGACTTATTTGAGTATTCACTGAGCTCAGTTCAAACAATCTTCACCAAGATGCTTCAGAAAATATTAACTAGTCAAGTGATACCCCATTCGCAGAATTTCCCAAAGTGTTGGAAATGTATTTGTGGTTTCATAAGACTCAGACAGCTCCTCAGTCTTGAACTAGGTAGACCAATAGACGGATCCCAGTTACCTCTGACTTTCCTGGTGGAATCTTTGGTCTGCCGTCTCCATTTCCTCATGGTGTTTATTTATCCTTTAGCATTTCACATGCTAGCAAAGGATGATTTCATTCTACACCAACAAATTCCAAAGAGCCAAGCTGTCTAACACTAAACATGTGTGTGTGTGTGTGTGTGTGTGTGTGTGTGTGTGTGTGTGTGTGTGAGAGAGAGAGAGAGAGAGAGAGAGAGAGAGAGAGAAACAGACAGAAAGTCAAAGATGGCAGACAGAAAAGAACCATGTTAAACATTTCTAATCAGAAAGTTTGACATTGGAAATCTTAACTTTGAGTACCAAAAAAAAAAAAAGACATACATGGGAAATTCTACACTTGATCTTTTGAAATATATCACCATAGACAGCAGGAGAGAACCAACTTTCAAAACTTATCCCCTGATCTCCACATACATCATGGCACATATGTGCCCACACACACGTAATAAATATAAAAATATAACACCATACAATCTGTTTAGTATTTTCAAGGGAAAATAAGGGACTTCTTAAACTGGACTATGCTTTCAGCTCCTACCCAGATTCACCCACATAAGCACAAAAAGGTCATAGAATAGCATTGCCGGTGCTCTGACCAGACACCCAAAGCAGGTTCTGTAGGCTGCTTCACACAGAGTCGAGAGCTGTGTGCATTAGTCATCGAATGTTTTGTTCCGTGGTGCAAATACAGCATTGAAAATATTTTTAAAGTCATTTGGTAGTCTCAGCAGTGAGGCGTGAAGCATTTTATAAAATAGTATGATGTCTAAATGACCACTGAATGTCACCTGAAGAAAGAGAAAGATAAACTGGTTGATGCTACAGGTGAGGAGAGATGACGAGATACAGGGAACACTGAGCAGAGTAAAGAAAACAGTGATTTCTTGATTGAGGGACTGGGTTTATCACAGTGACAATGGGAACATTCCACTGATGCCACAAAAGTAGTACAAGCGAAGACCCTTCACTGTTGGGGAACTCTAAATATTTAGCAGGACAAATACAGAAATTGAAGAGGAGACGCAGAATTAAACTTGTATGTTTTCGGTGATAGAGAGGTTCGTCATAAGGCGACAGGTGAGTCTGTTGATGAGTTTCCCAAGGTCATCATCCCTCATGGAAACCTGACGCCAAAGCAAGTTGCTGGCACACGTCACTGTCTTGGCATTGTCCCCAGAAATACACTGACTACAGTGATGAGACAACCCAAACAAGACTGAAGAATGCCAAGAACAAAATAACTATGCCGAGACTTGCTGAGGCAAGAAGCACGTGTGTGCTGATTAGTTTTGGTGTTGTTGGTGCTGTTGATGTTTTTGTTTTGCTGACAGTTTGACACAGGCTGGAATCATCTAGGAATAAGGAATGAGGAGTTGTCTCCATTAGATTGTCCTGTAAGCAATTCTGTGGGATATATTCTTAAAGAAGGATTGGTGTGAGAGTGGGTGGGTCATGGGTGGGGCCCAGCACACCATGTTCAGTGATGGTCCTGTGTTGTATAAGAAGGCAGGCTGAGGGGCTGGAGAGATGGCTCAGTGGTTAAGAGCATTGCCTGCTCTTCCAAAGGTCCTGAGTTCAATACCCAGCAACCACATAGTGGCTCATAACCATCTCTGATGAGGTCTGGTGCCCTCTTCTGGCCTGCAGACATACACACAGACAGAATATTGTATACATAATAAATAAATAAATAGATAAATAAATAAATAAATATTTTAAAAAAGAAGACAGGCTGAACAAACCTTGGAGAACAAGCCTATCAGAAGCACTATGCCTTGGAATCCACTACAGTGCTTGATTCCAGTTCCTGCCTTCAGTGCCCTCTTCTGGCCTGCAGACATACACACAGACACAATATTGTATACATAATAAATAAATAAATAAATATTTAAAAAAAAGAAGGCAGGCTGAACAAACCGTGGAAAACAAGCCAATCGGGAGCACTATGCCTTGGAATCCACTACAGTGCTTGATTCCAGTTCCTGCCTTCAGTTCCTGTCTGGACTTCCTTCAGTGATGGGTGACTGTTTCCTAGGAGTAGAGGACTGAATAAGCACTCCCCCCCCGCCCCGCACAGAATCCCAACTAAGACAACATGCTGGGGTAAATATGATATTTTAATCAACACTATGTGACCCCCATTTCATTACTTTTTTATTCATTTTATTTTTTGGACTGTTGAAGACTAAGTCCAAGGCTATGCATGTGCTAGGCATGTGTTCCAACATGAACTCTGACCCTCCCAATCCTCTTGGTTTTTAAATGAGTGAATCCCTTGCTGGTCTGTCTCAGTCTAAGAAAGAGTCCAGCTCACAATGGCCATCTCTTCTTCTTGCTGTGGAAACGACCTGAGCCAGTGACAGGTGTGGCTGGTGACCACATGGCTTCATCATTCCCCAGCAACTTTCCTGCTCATCTCGCAGCTCAAAGTCCCACCAAAAGTAATATTTATTCATTTTCTCCACACACGGATGTTCGGGTACGATAAACCTCTCTGCCAATACAATAATCCAAATCAGACCAAATCAAACCAGATTAGCAAAAGCCCAGGTTTAATGGATACCAACACTCCCGGGGGGCTTTCCAGCCGCACCCCCTCCTCCCTGAGAAAAGCTGGGGAAGGAAGACCAGAAAAACTACGTTTGTTCTCTGGGGTACAGTTTGAATATATTGTGGAAGTGGCCTTAAGCATCTCTGGGGAGGTGTTCATCATTTGGCGTGCTTTCTAGTAGGTGGAGTCTAGACTGAGGCAAGTCCCAGGGGAGGGCGCTTGGGATGCACCTTCCACCCTAACCTTAATAGAAGAATGCAGAATGAGAGTGAAACACTTTCTTGAGCGGCAGGAAAAAATAATGAAAAAAAAAACTAAGCTTGAGCTGTTTCTTTTTTAAGAAACCATTTATTATTTTTTGCTTTAGAGTTCATAGCACATATACAAGTGAATTTTATCAAAATAGAGCCCAATTCTTTTACCGTATGTACAAGATGAACTCCCATGTAAACAGTACCGAAAATCAACTAAAATGCGTTCAAATGTACAAGAACTGTTAAAAGTGCACTAAAATATTACAGCAATGATGTCTTGTAAGGTGTACAAGGTTTGGGCTAACATAGTCTTAAAGGGTTTACTGCTAGCATGATTAGACAGAAAGCAAAGTTCATTACTTTTGCAAAAATAATGCAGATCAGTGCTGAGTGTTAACTAATTCAAGGTAGAAAGAAAAATCTCAACAGAAATCTTCTCAAAATAGTTGAGCATACAGCAGCTGGGAGCACTGGCTGTTCTTCCAGAGGACCTGGGTTCAGTTCCCAGCACCCACATGGCAACTTACAACTGTCTGTAACTCCAATTCCAGATGATTCAACACCTTCACACAAACATACATGCACACAAAACGCAAATGCATATGGAATAAAAATTAAATTATAAAAAAATAAAAAATGAAATAGTATCCTTAAAAAAATAGTTGAGCATAAAAGGTGCTATCAAAATTGTTTGCAAACCTTGGTACACAGTTACTAAAAGCCTGGGCAAGTATGCCTGGACCAACTTTGGCTTGTGACTGTGTTCAGTGATGCAAAAAAAAAAATGGTCCTATCGAAGGATTCTGTGAGTCAAGTAAAGAAAAAACTTCTGACCTCCTTGTATATGTGTGTGTGTGTAAACATGTGTGTGCAAGTATGTATACATAATAAATTTCATCTTACTAGATGATGATGTGTGTGTGTCGTGTGTCTGTGTGCACACATACACAGAGGTCTTTTGTGAGAAAGAAAAAAGTGAATATCAATGAAAATTTTGATATTAATGAGACTCCAACTTTGCATCTATTTATTAATGGATCGTGGTGGTCACGATTATCGTATAACATTAAATATGACACTACTAACTAAAGAAAGCAAGCGCTTGTGGAAGATATGATGAAAATGTATGAAGGGCATTGTGAATCAATAACAGTTTTAAGAAACTAGCGGTTTATAGAATCAGAGAGACCTCTAAGTCAAAAGCTGTCTTTAATGAGAAAGGTGAACATGAAGGAAGTGCTTTAAAAAGTTATTTCACAGAATTCCTCCTCATCCCTAAACGATCTGTCCCAGTTGCATCTGATGCATTTTCTCACCTAACAAGATAAAATAGACCTGCAGTAACCACGTAACCACGGCAGGGCCTCCCGGCTGGAGTCTCAGCCTAAGGCTGTCTGCAGTTGCTGCTCGCTGTTTAAACAGCCCTTCTATTGCTACACTGGGTGGCTCATGTGCCCTGAACATGTGATGCTTCTACCAGTAGTTTCATGACTTTTATCATGAAGTGTTTACGTATGAATAAGTGTAAGAAAATGATTATGTTTTAAACTTGTGCATAAATTTACATTCACAAATTGTAATGACCTCCAAAATATCTGAGATTGTCCGGGTGGGTGGTAAACGGTGACACTCTTCTATCTAGGGCGTAGAAATACACAGGTTTTGTTTAATGCACAAAGTCACAAAAGCAGTGTATGAGATGACTTTCAGGATTAGTGTTTGATCAGTATATAGAAAACATACGTGAATTCCATGTTTAGACTTGTGTCTGGTTTCTACATTATGCGTATACTAATATCCCAGTATCTGAAATAACTTAGATTCTGGGTTTCTTCAACTCTTTTTTTTCCCCATTGTGAAAAGAGGTTTTTATTTTATTTCTTTTTATGAAAAAACAATTTCCGCCTCCTCCCAGCCTCCCATTTCCCTCCCCGTCCTCCCACTCCTCTCCCCCTCCCCCCACTCCTCTCCCCCTCCCTCTCCAGTCTGAAGAGCAGTCAGGGTTCCCTGACCTGTGGAAAGTCCAAAGTCCTCCCCCCTCCATCCTGGTCTAGGAAGGTGAACATCCAAACTGGATAGGCTCCCACTTCAACTCTTAAGCTTTTTGCATAAGAGATTATCTCTCATGCATACAGTGTGTGTGTGTGTGTGTGTGTGTGTGTGTGTCTGTGTGTGTGTGTGTGTGTGTGTATTCTCATGTTTATGTCTACTTGGAGATCTAAAGGTTTCATATAAATACAGAAAGGAGGATGTAAGACAACCTACATTTTACAAAAGTGAACTTAGAGGCAATAGCTTAATCCTTGGTGCTCATTAAACTTTTACATGCATGAAAATATTTACCTGAATTTAGGTTGCTATTTGGTACATCCTTGCCACAAACTATGGTTGTATACAGCTTATAAGCTCTATACAATAAGTACCATAGATATGGACAGAGCTGTTCATCTTCTGGCCCATTTTTCATAACGAATTCTACACAATATACACCATGGTGATAGTCATGAATGAGTAACTTAGCAATAATTACTCAAAACATGATACATTGCATAGAAGGAACAGAGTCATTCATGACAGGCCTCATGCTAAGTACTTTAATATTTTTTGTTAGCAGCATTTTTATTTAATATTTTTCCCCAATCATGTAACTATTATATAATTTAATAATGTAGATGCAGGGCAAATGAGACAGAGAAACTGCGTGGCCTAATGCTTCAGTCACATTACTTCCAAGATGGAGTTTGGATCCTAAAACAATAAGGCCTTAATACAACTAAGGAGAGAATTTCAGACAGGCATTCACCTTGGTGATGAGTGCTCACATCTTAACACTGGCAGAACTTTTATTTACTTGAGATAACTTTCAAGTTCAAAGAGCAGCAATCAAAGGGCTAGGCCCAGAGAAGGAGCAATTCAGGCTTGAAATCTCTCTTTTGCTTCCTGCTCTATGACCCGAGTCATCTCACCTTGATGTTTTCTAATTTCCTTGTGTGTGAAAAGAAGTTAGCATCATTGGGTCTGTTGATATGCTGAGAAACCTATGTTATAATACCTAACACAATGTCAAGCACGTGCTAGTTATTAAAATTACTTAGGATCTTTTTTTTCTATTTTGATACCTTGCCTAATTTCTATTTAGTTGTGAATTTTGCAGCACAAATTGATTACATGCCGATTAAAAACAAAAGCAATTTATTTGCTCTATACAGCAGAAACATTTCTTAGGAGATTTGGGAGCCACCTACTCCAGCGTATTCTAATTCTCTGTTTAAACCAGGGGAGACTGGATACTCCTTGTCACTTTGCTGAGAACATCAGGATAAAAACGAGTATGGGGCTGATTAGAGCCATTGAACATTAAAGATGGGTGTTGCATAAAGAAAGAAGTCACGTTAATCAAGACAATGCTGTAAACAGCAGAAATTCTGACTTACGTATTGCTATTTTGAAGTATAAGGATGCACAGCAGAATTTGTTCCAAAGGGCCTCTTTATAATGATGCAGTGAGCAATTTCTCCTTTGCAAAGACTCAAGCAATATCTCAGGAATGTGCTGCTTTAGGGTACATTTGTTGCTCACATGAATCAAATTAGTCCTACAATAAAACATTTGTCTAGTCCCCTGGGGGTAGTATTTCTTTAATTTTTTTTTGTCACTTAATAATTGTTGCTAGGAGATTCTGGAGACCAACTTCAAATAACAAAATGCAACTTCCAATCATCTAATGCAACTTCCAGTCATTTAAATAAAGTTCAATGCAAAGCTTTATTAAGTAGGATGGTGTTTCGTGGTCATTCATCTTCATAAAGGAAGAACATATAGCCTCAGCTTCAGGAGAAAATTCTATGGATGCCTGACTATAACTATTTGTTTTATGCATAGTCTCAAATAGTCTGCCTGACTCATATTTTTTTCAACTAGACAATTCACAAACCAAGAAGAAGGAAAGACAGGAATTGGGAAGATAAAGGTAGGAGGCAGTTGAATTAAAATGAATGCTCTGTGTATACGTCGTGGCTGTTAGCCTGGTCGTTTTGTGGGACTCCTAGGAGTAGGAGCAGGAGTGTCTCTGACTCTTCTGCCTGCTATTGGGACTCTTTTTCTCCTACTGGTTTGCCTTGTCCAGCCTCGATATGAGGGCTCTGACCTTGTCTCATTGTATCTTGTTTCATTCTGTTTGGCTGTTGTCTCTTGGAGGTCTGCCTTTTTCTAAAGGTAAATGGTGGGAGAGTGGATCTGGAGGAGAGGGGAGCTGTGGGAGACCTGGGAGAAGTGGAGGGAGGGAAAACTGTGATCAGGATATATTATATAAAAGAAGAATCTATTTTCAATAAATAAAAAAGTAAATAAATATTTTATATAATTCTCTAAACCTTATAACATGTTATTTAAGGGGAAAATGGGTTACTCCTTTAAAATATAGGCCTACCATCAGTTTTTTGAGAATCACTATTAATTACTAGTGTTCTGAGAGAATTTTCTCATCTTTTGTTATTGACTTTGTTCTTTGGAATCAGCTCTTAAGCTACTCAGACTGATCTTGAGTTGGATGCTGAGGTTGTTTTTGAGCTCCTGTTCTTCTTTCCCCCAATTACGATGTCCTGGGATTCCAGGAGTGTGTCACAGCACCCTGAGGAAATCTCCTTCAGTAATCCTTGCAGTTTAACACAGGACAAGGGTTGTTATGAAAGCATAACAATAAAAGAAAGCTGGATAAAGGATTAAAAACATTTTAATTGATTCTTATTAATCAGACATAGTCATAATAAATGCAAATATATTATTCATGAATTATCTATTCTGCTATGGATTCACAAAAGTACAGAGAGATTAAACAATCTTTTTTCTCCTTGTAAAATTAGGTCTTACCATTCCAGCAAATGACTCAAGCAAAGACTAAGCCTGATGACCTTAGTTTAATTCCTGGGACCAGATGGGAGAAAACAAGAACTGATTCCCACAAGTTATACTCTGATCTCATACTCATAACATAGTGCATGTATGCCAACTCACATTTGCTGTGGGAACTTCTTCAGCCAATATCCTTTAAGATACCAGCACATTTGGGCATGGTCTCTTGTACTATAAATGCTGGCATAAAACTTGTGTTCTCTCTCTCTCTCTCTCTCTCTCTCTCTCTCTCTCTCTCTCTCTCTCTCTCTCTCTCCTGCTGGATTGGGTTCCTGTTGCCCTCTCATGCAGAGGACTGTGATCTGTGAGTATACCCCTAAATAATGAACCTTTTATTATGTTCATTTCTGGCATCCATCTACACACAGCACATACATACATTAAATAGAAATAATAATAGAGATAGATAATTTAAAATAATTTAAAGAGTTATTAGAGACTTCCATATTCCTCAGAAAGATTGTTCTGTTTTTTTGTATAAGAAATTGATAAATTGCTCTGACCAAGGAAATAGGTATGCTAACTGCAGATCTTTACCTACCCTCCCTCTTCTCCAAATCAGTTTCCCATTCTCATCCCTAGCTCTGCAAGAGACCACCTGCTGAGGTATATTTTCCCTGCACTGCCTCTTCATCTCCAGTGGATCACACAGATCGTCCCCTCCTACCTTCCCTTACCCACTGATGACTTTTTCCCAGACTTCAATTCAACCAAACAATTCCTATGAACCCTCAGGTCATTCTATCCAAGAAAGCAGGTAGGTAAACTGAAGATCTTTACCTTTCCATCCATTCTTCTGAGTTCAATTCCCTGATCGCATCCCTAGCTCTGTAGCAAACTTGCTACCCTGGCCTCACTCTCTACTCCAATTCCCAGGGGACTAAGCATATCCTGGTGCTTTCCTGTGAACCCTGTCAACCCCCAAGTCTACTCCCACTCTTAAGTATTAGCTCAAATATTCAGAAACACATTTTGTCTGAAAACCCCAGTGGCAACACATATGAGAATCCCAAATTCCCTCCCAGGCAACCCACAGCCACTGCACTCCCTTAAGAACCACAGAGGGCAATGGAAACCAAGAAAAATAATACTCACCTGCACCTAGAATTGCAATCTTCCCAAACCCAAATGCGTATACACAATGTAAAAAACAATCAATAACAACCATGACAGTATGTTCCCACTAGAGCCAAACCATTATTATTCCAATATAGCTGAAACATGATAAAAAAAAATACCTTAAAATAGCTTTTATGAATGTCATACAGGATCTTAAAGAGGAAATGAACAAAACACTTAAGAAAAATCTATGAAAACACAAGCAGTAGAAGGACATGAACTGGACATGGAGGTTTCTCTTCCACCTACCAATTCCCAAATAAATACTCAAAGGATTGTATTAATCATAAAAGTTTGGACAATGGCTAAGGCTTATTACTAACTAGCTCTTATTTTTAAATTAACCCATTTCTATTATTTTATATTTTACCACAAAGCTTGTGGCTTGTTAGCTCATATCTTGCTTCTCTAGTGGCTGCTAACTCCTTGACTCCACTTTTTTTCCTTTTATTCAGTTTGGCTCTCCCATTTAGCAATATTCTGCCCTGCCATAGGCCAAAATAGCTTTATTCATCAGGCAATAAAAGCAACACATTTTCACAGTGTACAGAAGGGCTTTCTACATCAATGAACAGTTTGTTAAAGACCTGAATGTGAAAACAGAATCAATGGAGAAAACCCAAACAAAGGGAAATCTGAAATGGAATATCTAGAAACTCAAAAAGAAACCTCAGAGGCAAGCCTCACCAACAGAATATAAGAAATGGAAGAAAGAATCTCAGTTATTGAATATGCAATAAAAGAAATTAAATAAAAATGGTCTATAAGTTTCTTTTCTGTTGAGCCTTTTTATAATTTGTGTATCAGGGTAATTCTGGCCACACAAAATGAACTAGATATGATAATGTTACTTCTGTTTCTATTTTGTGGAATAATTTGAGGAGGATTGGCAAACTCTTATTTGAAAATCTAGTATAATTCTGTAATAAAACCATCTGGCACTGGGCTTTTGTCGTTGTTATTATTTAATGACATTGCTTATTTAACTTGGGGTTATAAATTTGTTTACATTGTTTATCTGATCTTGATTTAACTTTATTAAGTGATATGTATTGAGAAAATTATCCATTTCTTTTATATTTTCCAATTTGGTGGAGCAAGGTGTTTAAATTATATCCTTATGATTCCCTGGATTTCCTTAAGATCTGTTATTATGTTGCCACTTTCATTTCAAGTTTTGTTAATTTGGGCATTCTTTCTTTGCCTTTTAGACAATATGGGTAACAGTTTGTCAATCTAACTAATTTCCTCAAAGAATTAACTCTGTTTCCTACAGAAATTCCCAGGAATCCACAAGGATGACCCAGCTAAAACCCTAAGCAGTAGTGGGAAGGATACCTAAACTGGCCTCCCCCTTTAATCAGATTGATAACTACCTTAATTGTCATCATAGAAACTTCATCTTATAACTGATGGGAAACAGATGCAGAGATCCACAGCTAGCACTGGGCTGAGCTCACAGAGTTCAGTTGAAGAGAGGGAAGAGAGATAATATGAGCAAAGGGGTCAAGACCAGAATGGAGATACTCACAGTAACAGCTGACCTGAGCTGGTGGGAGCTCACTGACTCTGGACTGACAGCAGGGGACCTGCTTAGCCCAAACTAGGCCCTCTAAATATGGGTGATAGTTGTGTGGCTGGAGTAGTCTGTAGGGCCACTGGCAGTAGAACCAGGATTTTTCCCTAGTACTCGAACTGGCTTTTCAGAGCCCATTCTCCTTGGAGGGATACCTTGCTCAGCCTAGGTGTAGGGCAGAAGGCCTTGGTTCTGCCTCAGTATGATGTGCTGGACTTTGTTGATTCCCCATGGGAAACCTTGCCCTCTTCAAGGAGTGGATGAGGAGTGGGGTGGGTAGAAGTTAGGGGAGCAGAAGGAGAAGAGAGAGAGGGAACTGGGACTGGTATGTAAAATGAGAAAAGATTGTTTTAAAAAATTAAAAAAAGTGCAAAAAAACCCTTAAATTAACCCATTTATATTTAAAAAAAGAATTAATTCTTTTTCATTGATTCTTTGTATTGGTTTTGTTTGTTTGTTATTTTTATGATTTCAGCCCTGAGTTTGATGGTTTCTTGCCATCTATTCCTTTTGGGTGTAATTTCTTCTTTTTATTCTTGAACTTTTAGGTGTGCCGTTATTTACTAACATGAGAACTCTTCAATTTTTAGTGTAGACACTTAATGCTATGGCACTTATGCTCTTAGAAATGACTTCATCATGTCTCATAGGTATGGGTATGCTGTGTATTCATTTCATTCAATTATAAAAGGTCTATAATTGCTTTCTTATGCTTTCTTATTTTTTTATCTTGATCCATCTTTCATTCAGTAGAGAGTTTTTTTTTTTTAAGTTTCCATGAGTTTGTAAGCTTTCTGTTGTTTCTGTTATAATTGCTATCTAGTTTTAATCAGTGGTTGTCATTTGGGTTTTAGAGATTGTTTTAATTCCAACACAATTCTCCCCAGACCTTAAAAGGACAATTTTCAGATTCATGTGGAAAAACAAAATACTAGGACAATGAAAACAATACAGACTAATATAAAAGAACTGTTTGGGAGTATCACTGCCCCTGATTTCAAATTATACCACACAGTTATAGTAGTAAAAACCACATGGTATTGGCACAAAAATGGACACTCAGCAATGGGATTGAATTGAAGACCTGGACATAAATCCACTCACCTGTGGAAACCTGGTTATTGATAAAAAAAAAAATTAGGAAAATGCACTGAAACAAACAAACAAACAAAAACCAGCATCTTTGAAAATTTGGGCTGCTCAAACTAGGCAGCAGTTGTAGAAGAATCCAAATACGACTAGATTTATAATGATCACCCTACATAAAACTCAACTCCAAATGGATCAAAGAACTTAGCATAAAACCAGACACACTGAACCTGATAGACGAGAAACTGGGAAATAGCCTCAAACACAATGGCACAGGAGACAACTTCCTCAATAGAACATCAATAGCACAGGCACTAATATCAAAAATTAATAAATTGGATCTCCTGAAACTGAAAAGCTTATGTAAGACAAAGGACACTATCAATAGGACACAACAACAGCCTACAGAATT
The DNA here is from genome assembly GCF_037038515.1 of Microtus pennsylvanicus. Lineage (NCBI taxonomy): Eukaryota > Metazoa > Chordata > Mammalia > Rodentia > Cricetidae > Microtus > Microtus pennsylvanicus. Next base: position 93,792,713 of record NC_134587.1, read on the forward strand.
GGAACAGATTTTACCAATTCCACATCTAATAGAGGACTAGTATTCAAAATATATAAAGAACTCAAAAAACTTTATATCAAGAAAATGAATAACCTAACTGAAAAATAAGGTAGAGATATAAACTGAGGCATCTCAAATGTCTGAGAAACACTTAAAGAAATGTTCAGCATCCTTAGCCATCAGGGAAATGAAAATCAAAACTACTTGGAGATTTCATCTTATACATGTCAGAATGGTTAAGAGCAATACACAATTGACAATTCACACTGGTGAGGATGAGGAGTAAGAGGAACATTCCTCCACTGCTGGTGGGAAGGTAAACTTGTACAACCACTATGAAAATCAATATGGCAGTTCCTCGGAAAGTTGGGAATAAATTAACCACAGGAATCAGTTCCTGGATATATAACCAAAGAATGCTCCATCCTAACATTTGCTCGACTGTGTTTATTTTGGCTGTATTTATAATAACCAGTAATTGAAAACAAGCTGCATGTTCCCCCAAGAGAAGAATAAGGATAAGAATGGATAAGGAAATGTGGCACATTTAGTAATACTCAAGCATTTAAAAAAATTAAATCATGAATCCATATGTAAATGGATGGAAATAGAAAAAGTCATTCCAAGTGAAGTATCTCACACCCAGAAAGAGAAACACAGTATGTATTCCCTTATGTGGATATTAGTTGTTAAGTCAATGGTAACCAAGCTACAATACATATAACCACAAAGATTAGGTATAGAGTAAGGGACTTGGTAGGGAGGTACAAATAGACCTTATTAAGAAAGGGAAATAGAATATACAGTTATGGATGGATAGAGGAGGCTGAAATGAGAGGATCAAGTGAGAATGGGGGAGAAGGGTACAAGCTAGGGAGTAGCTGGAGAGACAGCTACTATTAAGGACCATTTAAGGTAAAGTATGGAAACTTAATATAGTAGAAACTTCCTAAAATATATATATGTGAATGAAAATGAAATGAAAACACCGAATAATAGAGTAGTCAGAGTCCCCAGGTGGCCATCTCTTATCACCAAAAGAAGCTTCTGGTACTAGAAATGGGTTGCATCTAATTGAGTTGTTGTTCAAAGGGGTACCATAAGAATCCCCAAACAACCCCAGCTGTAGTCAAGACAATGCGTTGTTCTTGAACTGACAGCAAGTCCCATTGCTGAAAACAATACATATACAACTCATTTAATATGGAGAAGTTGAGCTGGTATCTACATAGAGTCTAACTTCTACATTCTAGCATCTTTGGTACAGGAAAGTACTCCACAAACTACAAATGGAGAAATGTAAACACCAAGTATGCCAGATACCCTTTGATCTATAGTGGTGTCCTGCCTGCAAGATATGCTAGGGCAATGGTGGCACAAAGCAAATGAGTAACCAACCACTTTATTTGACTTAAGACCGACCCCCTTCACAAGATGGAACCCGTACTGGACACTTCTTGAAGGACCAAAAATATGAGACTAGATAACCTAGGACATAGGGCAAATAAAAAAAATACTACTGTTAAAAAGATAATAAGTAGCAATAAAATAACTCCTAATGTCATTTTGATATACTCATAGATCAATGCCTTGCTCGGCCATCATCAAAAAAGCTTCATCGTGCAACAAACTGAGACAAATACAGAAACTCACAGTCATACATTACACAGTTGGTGAGAGACTTTGGAACACTAATCTGTAAATGAGATAATCTCCCCTCAGCATTCAGGGAACCCTGGAGGAAAGGAGGCAGAAAGAATGTGAGAGCCAAAAGGAATGGAGGATGCCAAACAAACCAGGTCCTCTAAATCAACATGAGCAAAGTTCATATGAATTCACAGAGACTGAAGTGGCATGTACATGGCCTTCACGGTGTGTGTATATATTATAGCTTCTGCTTTAATGCTTTTATGGGATTCCTGAGTGTGCAAATGAGTGTGAAGAGCCCAGGCCCTTGCCCAGACCCCTGCCATGACAGGCTGCAGAAAAGACCCAGCAGGATATAGGCCCCTGACTCAGTAGGATAGAGCAGGATGTATGGTACCCCCATTCTTGCCCTACCTATTGCAGGTCAACTACATGACATCCTCCATATGGCAAGGAACCAATCAGAAGTTAGCTGGTGGGCGCTGGACCTGCCTTACAGATAAGGGAAAATGTGGTAACAATAGTAACAGTCCCCAAATGGCCTCCAAATGCAACAACGTTTCCACAGCTGCAGCTGATCAATCAACTCAGGACAGGTACCTTTAGCCCAAAGTTGCAACACTCCTGAGACTGTTACTCTGCAGATTGCTGACCCTCAGGCCCCTCATTGCCTGACCCCAATATATGCTTTGTTCTCTTGCCGCCCTCCACCACTGTGCTAGACCACAAGAGACCGGGGTTCAAACTCCCAATTAAAAAGACTCTGCTTTTGCATTCAATCTGTCTCTTGGTAGTCTTTGTGGGTTCAGACTCCCGGTACAAAAAAAGTGAGTCTCTGATTCTTGCACGTACTCTTAGGCTCTTTTTCTTCTTGTTTTATCCAACACTGATGCATTTAGGTTCTGTGTTATATTACATTTTAGTTTAGTTTTACCCACTAGAAGCCTGTTTGTTTTCTAATAAGAAACAGAAGGAGAGGATCCAGATGGGAGAGTTAGTAGGAAGGAACTTGAAGAGTAGAGGAACTACAAACTGTAATCAATCCAAACTGTATGTGAGGGGAAAAATAAATCTAATTAATAAAAGTGGAGGGGGGAGAAAGTTCAAATTAGAAAATATTTTAAGAGGATGCATGGAAGCATGAGGGTTCTGATTCATTTCTGCTGCTGTGCTGAAATACCTTGACAAAAACAACTTAGAGAAGAAAGGGCCAATTTTAGCTCACAGTTCCCGGTTAAATCCCCCATAACAAAGAAGCTGGAGTGGCCAGAATGGCGAACTGCAAGCCACATCAAATTCTCAGCCAAGGGCAGCAAGGAATGGCTGCATTCATGATTTCCCTCCACTAGCTTTCTCTGCTCCCCACAGTTCAGGACCCAGAGAACAGTGCCCCTCACTTTCGAGCTAGGTTTCCAACATTGTTTAGTGTGATGTTAAGTTGGGAGGTTCATCCCAGCCCCTGGCATCCATCCCAGCCCCCTGGCCTGGGAGTTGCTCGGTCTGGACTTCAAATCCTGCATGCCATGTCCTGACTCCTCCCCAGGGAGGGTCAGGACCACTCCCAGAGGGTATTTAAGTGGACAGCCAGAGGAGAAACACATGATGCAGGGTTTTGCATGTGCTCCCCGGTTTTCTGTGTCCCCTGCCATGCTCTTGGCTATCCAAGAGTACTGCATTTATTAAAACATGGGCATTTTAATTCGGTTTAATTTGGCCTGATTGGATTTCTGTGCGCTGAGGGAGAGGATTTTTCTTAACAGTTGGAGGTCCCATTGAGGGTCTGATTTTTCTTAACACTTAGGACAATTGAAATCATATACACTCCTGACCGACACTCTCTTTGGCCTACTTGATCTGGGAAATCCTTCACAGACACTCCAGTCTCAGGTTATTCTAAGTTATGTTTAGTTGACAATGAAAACTGACCAATACAACAGCTATGACAAAAAATCCTATTTCATGAGCTTTCCTAGTGTGCATAAAGTAAATTCTAAAAGGAGTCATAGAGGTAAAGAGATGGTTCCGTGGCTAAGAGCAATGGCTATTCTTCTGGAGAACTGGGTGACAATTCCCTGCACTCATATGGCAGCTAACAATTGAAATTACCTGGTGCAAGTGAGAAGGAAACACAGAACATGCAACAAACCCACTTAGGAGTTTATTAGAGGGAACTGGGGAAGTCAGTGTACAGAGAGAGAGAGAGAGAGAGAGAGAGAGAGAGAGAGAGAGAGAGAGAGAGAGAGAGAGAGAGTCCAACTTTTAAAAGCTGCCTAGTGCTCGCACACGGGGGTTTACGTGGCTATGTCATACACAGATGACAGAACTCACGCATGCGCACAAGGGCTTAGCTGAGTCATATGAGGATGATGCAACCCGCACTGCATTTGGGTCACGCAGGGCCCTGGGGTCATTAGGCACTTCTGCCTGAGGGCTAGGTCATATGCATGACCCTTGAACTTAGAAGTGTCAGCCTTATTTTGACTGAAATCATAATAACAACTATCTGTAAATCCAATTTTAGGGATCTAACACCCTCTTCCGACCTCAGTGCACAACAGACACTATCTAGTACACGTACAAATATGCATAAAAACACTCATACACATAAAATAAAATTACAAATAAAATAAGTCATAAAAATGCCTTTATTTTATGCAGTTGATATATACTCATAAATAATTTAAAATAAAAGTTTAAAGAAAGGCACTGAGAAAAAAAAACAGAATTCCTCATTTCCTTGTGCTGAGTCTGCTGGGCATTAGTGTTTTCTGCTCCTAACCACACATCTGTAACAGAATTCACTGAGTATCTGCCTTCAGGTAGAGCTGAATGTTTCTGGGTTCCTTCAAACTGTAGCCAAATAACAATGCTATCATGTTTAGTGTTATGCCCAAATCTGTGAAGTCCCTGCAAAAGCCTACAAGGAGACTGAGTCCCATATGTAAAAGCAAAGAGCTTTTATTTTAAGCAAGTTTGCAAACTTCATCTCTCTGCATGTCCAACGTATTGGAATAAACGGAGAGCCCTGAGCTCAGTTAGAATAGGGTTTTATAGTAGTAAAGTGGGGGTGAAGGGGTTCTGAGGTTTAGGACTCCTAATTGGCTGACAATTGTCTAGGAGTGTCCTGTTCTGGTGAGTGTGGTTTGGCAGGTGATCCTATCTACAGCGGTTGGAATGTTAGGCATTTCCTTTGAATGGTCTGTTCTTGGGTGGAGGTTGGGTAATCTCAGCTTGTGGTTCAGGCCTCCATTTAATTATATTGATGGCCAGAGTCCTACTCTGGAAGGTGATAATGGTTGAAAGTAAGGAACGTCCTTTGGGTGACCTGGCCATACTTAGCTTATCATGGCTGGCTCCCACATTTCCCATGTGTGTCCATTGTTATAGAGTCTCCACTCCTCTCTCATTGCCCACCATTCATAGATTCAGAAGACATCAAGTGAAGGCAGACTGACATAAAGCAAAGAAAAACTAGCCTACACTTCACAATCCCAGAGAACCTGGATAACAAAGAGGACTCTAAGAGAGACATACATAGACGTAACTACATGGGATGTCAAAAAAGACAAGATCTCCTGAGTAAATTGGGAGCATGGGGACTATGGGAGAAGGTTGAAGGGGAGAGGAGAGAAAGGGAGGGGCAGAGGAAAATATATAGCTCAAGGAAAAAACAATAAAAAGCTTTTCTTAAAAGATGAAAAAATATGCACCCTTTAATTACCAAAACTGTTATTATAACTAACCCATATAACAATCAGTGATGAGGAAGCTGATTGCAGATGGTGACTGTGTAGGGGGATCAGTCACGCCTGATATACTAGTTAATGCCTTGATAAACTGCTAAGCTCCTAACACATAGCATTCACTGAGAAGATGGGACATGAAGATTACCTTCATGATTTACCACTTCATATCCTGTCTACTTATATCACAAAACTGCTACACTCAAACACATCTTCCCAGAGAGGGAAACCCTCTCCTCTGAAGTTCTCTAAAAACAAGCAATTTCCTTTGCTCTTCCAGTTGCTGCTGAATCTCTCCTGGCTTGCTGAAGGATGTCCCACCTGAATTCCATCTCAGTACATCTCTCTGTGGAGCGTGGAAGGACCTTACATAAAATAGGGAACACTACTATGAATTCTCAGCAGTTATGTTTAATGCAGAAGAGCGCCAGACCTACTGTCTTAGTCCATCTGTCACTATGATGAAACCAAAGACCAGGATATATGCCAATAAACACCTCAGAAATGGATGTAATGACAATGCGTCTTTCGAATGAAATGTATAGATTGTTGGGTACAAAGGAGCCATGCAAAGATGGGGGACAGAACACCAAAGTCTAGTAAATCAGATGCAAACTTGATTCCAGGAAATAAAAATAAAAAATAAAAAACACTCAGCTAGCTGAGACCACAGCCAGAGATGGACTTTTAAAGCTGTGGCAAAAGACGGTTTTTTGGACCCCCCCCTCCCCCTTTTCATAGCAAGAAGCAAAAAGCAATAGGTATGAACAAAGGAATTCTTACAATCTTGGGGTGAAATTTAGATACAAACTGCCCTTCTTTGCAATTTCTAGCAGTAGGGATTTAGTGCTTGTGTTTCAGGTCTTTGTTTTTCCCTTGGCACTCCCTGACGGTGTTTAGGAAGCTCTGCACACACACACACACCCCCCCAATGCTGCCAGTTTCACATAGCAGGTGCAATGCATAATCTAAAGTTTCACGTACATCCCTCCCTCTAACGGTTAACTCAGCTCGTATCTGTTGTTGATCACGGATGGTCAGGTGTTATCTTAGGGCTGACTCTCAGTGTGCAGAGGGATGCTTCGGTCTTGTAAACAGAGCAGCCAGTTGTAAAAAAACAACCCTCCGCTGATAATTGATCCTTGAGCAGCTGAAAAAATAACCCACTGTTAATAGTTAATCCTTAAGCAGCTGAGAAAGCTGCTGACAGCCTGATCCCATTCTCCTAGGCTTACAACTTTATATCTTAGTTTCTATATTCTTATTTCTGGAATCTGCATTGATGAGGTTAAGCTTTGTGAGGGTGTTGTTGGTTTGGGGTTCTTTGGGAGGGGCTGTTTGTTTTGATAGTGTATTATAAAATCCAGGCTGGCTATTAACTTGACCAAGTGTCTGAGGGAGACCTTGGACTTCAGACCCTCCTGCCTCCACCCTCCTCTCTCTGGGTGTTGGGATTATAGGTTTGTGTGCCAGGTTCTGTTGATCTGGGTATTGAATTCAGGCCTCTGGTCATCTGGACCACTACTCTCCCCAGCCCAAAACAAATGAGCCTTTGTTAGGTTATGCAAGTTGAGTCTCAATTTGCCCCTAACAAGTAGCATTTTCTGAAAGTCTTATATTTTTCTCTCAGCTTTTATCAAGTTGGAGAACACTGAGCGTTTTGAAGCGTGGTATCACAAAGTTCACAGAGTTCCTTTGCACTTGCCTGCTTTCATCTTTGAGTCTAAGAGGAAGAAGACAGTTCCCCAGATAAGTAATGAAGAACAGCTGCCTTCTGGGTATTATCCTTGGGAAACCGCAGAGAAATTCAGGGATGGCTGCACATTTTTGAGAGCCATTAAGATTAAGATTGCGAGCCAAATATTCCCAGTACCATGACAGAGCTCAAAATCAAACTCTTATTCTCCGACGTGCACATTTTAAACCTCAGTCATCTAGCCCTGGTTTATCTTACTTGGTTTTACACAGCACGACATGCCTCTCGGTGGGTTTTATTTATTTTATCTTATTTAACTTACACCAACACTGATGTTTAAAGATTAGATTTGCAGTCTAAACCTTTCCAATTACCAATAATATCCATCATTACAAATTTATTTTATTTGTTAAGAGAAAAATCCCTTTTCGAGCTTTTTAATCAAAATTTTTTTAAAAAAAAAAATTCAAGCTTCTACTGCCACCTAGTGGTCATATGAATTTTTAAAAGAAAAATTACTACAACAAACCGGGACTAGCATTTTAAGTTTGGCCCTAAAATGCTTTAGATGTTTTAAACAGAAGCAATTGGAAATTAAAACCTTAATAAAATAAACCACACCTTTATATTGTACATAATTACTACAAGTAATGTCATTTTTATCATTGTGACCAAATGGTGAAAATAGGGCTTTCCGTCTTGCTAGATTTAAGCTGTTTCTTTAAATATTTTTACTTTTCATAGCTAGAGAGTCACAGCACATGACAGTAATAATACACACTTTCCCAAGAGGAAACTTTGAAAGTGGTTGTCCGAGTCTGAAGTCCTGCAGGCAGTGCCAGTGACCACGGTTCTGTGATTTTGTTTCAGCCATCAGCAAGCAAGAAATGAGGCGCCTCATCGTGGTGATCTTAGAGCACGCTCCCCAACATCATTCCACACGCTTATTGCCATCCATGTCTTCTCTTGGGGAAATGACTGTCTTCAGGCCAAAATAAATAAATAAATAAATAAATAAATAAATAAATAAATAAATAAATAAAACCTGTTACCTTTTAAGAACTCTTTAGATAATCTAGGTACAATTCTTTCCTCCAGCGCAGAGTTTTAAAATGCCCTATTGCTGTATAGCATGTCTTATTGTTCTCCTAATGACTTTCACAAAGCAAACGCTCTCATTTTGCTCTATTTTATCAAAAACTTATGTATGATACATTTCTTGTCATCTTTAAGATCTTGCTTTGTTTTGTTTTGTTTTTTCAGACAAGATCACAAAAGTTCCCACCTGGCTTTGGACTTCTGATCCTCTTGACTCCAACTTCACATGAGCCGCTCAGCCACCGTGCCGAGCTTGTCCAGCACTGGGGCTCCCATCCCGGACTTCAGTGTGCTCCGTGCTCAGCCCTAGATGATGTCATCTTTAATAACCCTCAGCCAGGCCGGGTGTCCCTACTGTTCTTCCCTCTTGCTGTTCTTCTTATCGCTAAGTCAGTCTGAGGTGCATTTTCCAGGATGTCCACATGAAAGAGAGTCTCCTTCGGGCAGTTGTCCCTGTGTCTCTGTTACAGTCCACTGGCCGTCTTGAATATAGATAACTTGGAGGTTGTAGGCCATCTTTTAGTCAAGCGTATTACAAGCCAAATCCTCATGAAAGACTTTGACAAAAGAAATGTAAAGATATTGGTGAGTTTATTTTTAGAAGAAAAATGAAGTTTGGTAGCATTGTATAACCTCAACTAGAAAAAGTCCAGAAAATTATTTAAAAACAAAACCAAACAAAACAAAACCTTTCCATGCTGGGCCACACCTTTGCTTTAAGTGAAGATTTGAGATTTGAACAGCTAATCAGTAGAAGACGGAGGGAAATCCTTTTAGAGAGACTTCCATAGTTAAATCTTGACTGGGCCTTTGATGAGCTACCGAAAGCCATTATTTGCAACAATAGCCATTGTGGCAAAGCCTTTGATATAATAATCCGCCTTTGCACTGCTCTGAAGTTAAGCTAACAAATGTGGAACACTTGGAAATTTACTTGACAGATAAAGAAGCAAACAACGGTAATTTTATATCGTTAATAAGGTCTGATATAAAAGTCTGATAATTCTGGTGACGATTCAAATTAAATTTAACTTTTAGGATGAACATATGAATCCTGAATCAATAGGTACTTGTAGGGAGAGTTGCGCAGATGCAAAACCACCGTCTGCTAGCAATCCTGTGGCAAGCTGAAACATTGGCTCGGCGCCACTGCCACCTGCTGACAGCTTATCAGCTTGCAGCACAGCCAAGACCACCTCGAGTCTGCCTTTGCCTTCTTATCCAGCCAAATAGGACCCAGACAAGACCACTGAACTCTTAATAAACTAAATAGTCACTGGGCCAGACTCCCATTGGTTTAGAAATTTACCTTATTCCTTTGCAAGTTGTTCATATTTCTGCAGCACGTGAACAGAGCCAGTTTGAAACACAAAGCCCATGAGATATCACTAAGCCCTTTCTAGTCTAATAATTGTCTCTGAAAAATTAATACTCCACTGTCTCATTTTCCTCCTGAATTATTTTTTCATATATTTCATATTTTAAGACAACTCTTCGAGTTCCATAACTCATATACATATATTTTTCTTCTCAGGTTTGTGTCCCTGTCTTTTTCAAAGCCCTGATAAGACAGCCAGAGTCTAAATAACTCCCCAAACCTAAATCATTTCTGGAAGGAGAGCAGGAAAAAGAATTCACTTCTTGGGGCGACAATCACTCCCCAAATGAAATTTCCAAGAACTGACTGAACCAACACTCGCCACCTCCCATTTCCTGCCTACCACTCTCTGATTTTCTGTGCTCCCTTTGCCAAGGCACTGGCATTTTTCCCCTGCCTCCAACCGTACATGGCCTGAGAACTATGATCCTAATAACCAACCAAAAGGGAGAAAGAAACAAGTGGCTCAAGGACCTGTACTGCGTTATGCTAATGAAATAGTAGTTTTAGTGTGGGGGTATCTTGAAGATAGCTAATAAAGTAAGACTGTTTGAACAATAATTTACAGTGAAAGTACCTGCTATTTAACTGCCACAACAGAAATTGCAGAACTACACATTTACTAGTGCAATAAAAATATAAGTTCACAATTAGTGTGAGATTTTGCCCATATATATATATATATATATATATATATATATATATAGAGAGAGAGAGAGAGAGAGAGAGAGAGAGAGAGAGGGGCATGATTTTGAGGATTTTGAGGCTTTTGGTTTGGTTCTGTATTAAGTTCTGGGGAAAATAGGTTTGAGCAAAATTGTCATTCTCTCAAGCTAAACAAAAGATGATTTTACAGGATATAAACGCCTCTGAAGTACCAGGAGTGCAGCACCTTATTGTAATGTCACCATATGACTATCCACACTTAAAAAGGTCCTGCGTTTCCTAGACTAATACCATTTCAGGTGGCTCTGTCTGATTAGTTCTGACTGGGAGCCTGCCTCACCTCCAATTTCAATCACAGACACTGTCTGAGGAAGACTCAGAAATTTCAGATTGGTTGCTTTTCTGTTACAGTGACAAAATACCATGACCAAAAGCAGTCTTGAGAGAGTTTATTCTGGCTTATGATACCAGAGGCATGGCTGGAGGGAGGGGCTTGCCATCATAGCAAAAGGGTGGGGCCTGCCATCATGGTAGGAGGGAGGGGTATGACATCATGGCAGGAGAAAGAGGCATAACATCATGGCAGGAGGAAGGGGCATGGCAGCAAGAAGCGGGTTGGGGGCAAGAGCAGAAGGCTGAGAGATCACGTCTTAAATTGCAAATGGAAAAGAAAGAGAGAGCTGCAAAGAGCTGCATTCTCTCAGGCTGCCAGTGACATACTTCCTCCAGCAAAATCTGCACCACGTCCCCAAGTGTCATCACCAACTGAACCCCAAGTGTTCAAACACTGAACATGCAGTATGTGGAGGGGTCATTTCTCATGCAAACCTCTTCAGAGTCGCAGCATGTCTCAGACAAAGCTTCAAGTGAAGAAGGGGGAAAATGACCAACATTAAAGACGAAGAGCAAGTAAACGTGGGAAGAGTGTTTTTCTTTCTAAATAGAATTTCAAAAATTAAAACACAGCCTTGGAACTCAAGTTCCTAAGGACAGAACTCTAAGTTATAACTTCAAAAATATATACACACAATAGTAACAAAATAGAAAATTAAATTTTTAAAAAGATTTCTGCAAGGTGCTGAACAGGCTTTGAAGGAGTAAAGCAATCACTAATCCTACCCAGCTGTGATGGCTGCAAAACACAATGAAGCCCGACATGAGATATCCCCAGAGGTGCAGAGTATCGCCTTATGTCTTGGAAGCAACCAACAGCTGTCTAATTGGACTTAAGACCCAGTCACTGTCTGGGAGGTCATGCCTGGTCCTGTAAACATAGCCAGCTGCCTCAGCCTGGTGAGTCCACGGAATCAGGAGGTAAACCAATTACTACCGCTTTCCTAAACCAGTAAAGTTTTAACTGCATTATAAACCCTGATTCAACACGCATGTATAAATGTAGCTGTCACTTTTTTTTGCAGTATATACAGACCATGATAGCAAGGTACAATTGGTCAAACATGCAGAGGATAACTGACTAGGGTGCCCATCCTCAGTTGATGCATCTCCATTCTAGCTACTCCATGCAAGGCTCATGGAACATCTCTAATGAGGGGATGGGAAGGTGCTAAGAACCAGAAAACCAGGAGGCCTGTTGTGAGGCTGTGTCTTCTAGAGACAACAGGGAAGCTGCAACCATGAAATCTCAACAATACAACAGCCTAAACAAGATCTGAACAATGACAGCACCAAGTTTTCCTAAAGCCTTTGATAGTGAAGGGAAGAATGAATTCACTTGGGCAGAGACTCCAGCAGCCCATGCCAGTTCTGCAGGAACACTCCCAAGGGTAAAGTCACAATGAGATTTAACTCAGATGGCAGTCTGAAAGCAATTACAGTCCCAGAAGGTCTGCTATCCAAGCAATCCCTGTCCCAACCAAAGATACAAATTGTGGAGGTAAAAATTGTGGATACTCCATTAGTCCCTTGTGATCGCTAGCAAATCCTGTCACTTTACCCAATCTTTCTTCTCACAACTATGTATTCTTGATCACACCTACGCACAAGAATACATGGTTTGTTCTAGGTCTTTGGCCATGTCTTCATGTCGCATAAAACTTTGGTTAATTAGCTTTTTATTATTTTCTTTTTTTTTAAACTGTCTTGATGGGGAAACCTTGTTAGCCAATTATCTTTAAGTCCAAGTTAAGGCATAGCTTTCTGCAACCAGGAGTCAACGGGTACACAGCCTAGGTGCTATCTCTGTGTGTGATTCCTGTGGGGCACAGCTGAGCTTGGACTTCTCGTTCCTGTTTTGTGAGTTTTCCCCTTATAATAAATAAAATTACAATTGTTTTATCCTTTAGCTAGCCAGGTTATTTCCAGAATCTAGCAAATTTCTACACTGTCTCTTTAAATGGAGATGTCAGCTATGAGTATAGCTGAATATCATTAGGCATCATTACATTGACGTTTTTTTTCTCTCCAGTCGTGTTTGGCTCTGTCCTATAGCTCTGGGTCGTCCAGCCTCTGGGTCCTGGCACTCTAAGCAGTGTCATTAGTGGGCTCACTCTCATGGCATGGGTCTCAGGCTGGACCAGTCATTGCTGGGCCATTCCCACAATCTCTGTGCCACCCTTACCCCAGCACATCACATAGGCAGGACAGACTGTATGTCAAAAATCGTGTGACTGGGTTGGTGTCCCAATCTCTCCGCTGGTAGTCTTTCCTGGTCACAGAAGATAGCCAGTTAAGGCTATGTATTCCCTACCCCTATCGCTAGGACTCTTAGCTGCGGCTGTGGAAGAGATGCTCTGATCCCAGGGACCTCAGGGGCTCCAGGCCTCTCTAACTTTCACTATGCTAATTGTTAGGGTAAATCTAAGTTTGGCTTTCTCAGTTGTGATTGTAGCTTGGATCACTGGGGGGGGGGGGGGGGAGTCAATAATTTTTCTAAAAGTTTCTACCAAGAAATTAAGCTTCTCTGCAGTCATTCACAGAAACTGGTTTCTCTGGTAGCCCCGGCTGCTTTTGTAGTCATTCTGAGTAAGCAGGAGGAAATCACTAAGGTTAATCACCCTTGTTTGTTTAATTCTCCTCAAAAAGAGAGATAATTATATCCCAAAGAACTTAATAACTTTGGAGATTGTTTCTTCAAAGATGATGTTTAAAACGTATGGGGACACATAAGAAAAAGGTAAAGGAAGTGAAAGGTCAGGCATTTCTCTGGGACCAGGACATGAATAATTAGCTATTTTTCAGTTAAAATTCTCAGTTCCTTTGGAAGTAAAAGTACACATAGAAACTGGCAGGAAGAACAGAAACTTGGTCCCAACAGGTGAAAGAATTAGAACTGTTGTTGACATAAAAGTTGATATACAGATTATTTAGAAATTGACATATACCTGAAAATACTAGCCTAGGTATGGCAGCATACACTCAGTGAATACAAAAAATATGAAAGTATCACATTTTTAAGGGCTAGTCATAGGTCTTGAATCTTTTTTTACATAATCACAAGTTTGCTGCTGGCTAGGGCACAGGATGAATAAGATGTATCTGGATAGATATATTCATTTGGCTTGCAATATAAAAACTAATGATATGGGGTAAAAGTCAATGACGTCAAGGGAATGGGGAAGAGAAAAAGATACTGAAATGGGTAAATGTTAATGATTCTTGGAAAATGATTATGGAGAAATGCATTGAAACTGCTTATGCTCAACTACATTAGAACTTGTATAAATAAACATGGCTTGAATTATTTGACACCATCTGTTTGAAAGTCAACCAGTGGTTAGGCTCTTCATTTTTCAACAAATTCAAACCTCTTTCCTGTGGCTCAGAACTCAACCAGAGCCAGACTTTAGCAATATCCCAACCAGAACCCAAAGCTGAATATATTCTGTTGTTTCTGAACTAGTCTGTCTGTGGTAGCCTACAATACCAACACAAAATGGGCAAAGACATGTAGCTAATTGGTCACTTATAATTTATTAAATAATTTATGAATATATACTGATTTTATTGTGTTATTTTTTTCTATTTGATAATCAGGTAATTGGTTGAATAAACCAGGATGACTTGATGTTGAACCATGACCATTAACATCTCACTGAAAATGTAAGATTTTGACAATTTATATTCATGTTTCATTAAGTGTTAGCAATTTATTTTCATACTCCATGAGCCCTCGTTATTTAGAAATAACTTCTGACATTTTGATATATGGTTGGCCTTTACCACAAAGCCAGCCTACTTGAGATATTTAGATTTAAATAATAAGTAATTTTGTTTCTATTTACCTGCATGTGTGTGTGTGTGTGTGTGTGTGTGTGTGTGTGTGTTTGTATGTGTGTGTCCTTTACAGTTACTTATATGCCCTGAATATACAATTCTCCTGTCACCTTGTAGGGTCCAGGGATTGTGCTCAAGTCATCAAGCCTACACATCAACACCTCTACCTAAGAGTCACCTTCAAGCCCTGATTCAAGTAACTCATTTTAAAAATTGGTTACTTGACATTGTACTCAAAAGTAAAATGGGCTTAACTATATCATCATGTTGTGATGATCAAAATTTCTTATTTCCCTAAAAGATAACCCCTGTGTTGCCCATGGTGCCTGAAATGAATAGGCTAGATGCAAAAGTGGCTGAAGGTGGTTAACACACTGACATCATTCATTTACACCATCAGCTTTATGAACTTGACATAGCGGCATGCCAGTCAAGTTCTGTAGGAATCAAGCCTGTAGGAATCAGCTTCCAGATCTTTCACCAACTGAGCAAGAAAGGGATGAGTACTTATTTGAGCAACTTCCTTTCCCAAACCTAAACATAGCAGAGAGACTTGTCTGTCTATCATGGTCTTATTTTTGAGTGATTTCCATGAATTTATAACATTTCTTTGCATTCTAGTTCTTTTAAAAAAAATGTCTGAGAGGGGTGGTGTGGTAGGGTAGGGTTTTGAGGTTGGGGCTCAAGTAACCCCAGCTGAGCCCAAACTCACTAAGTAGTGGAGGCTGACCTTGAGCTCCTGATCCTTCTGCCTGCACTTCCCAAGGACTAGGATTCCAGATGTGTAGCATCACAGCTATTTTTCAGTTTCTGAATTTTAACTCCATGTACATCAGTCACTGTGTACAGGTCATTAAGTGTCCCTCATGAGGGAGATTGTTGTCAGTCTTTCACAGAAGGACCTAAGCTTCCCTGCTTCTCTCTGCAAGGCACACCCCAGCAACCTGGCTGTCCAGGTGCATCCAAACATGCATACATCAAGGGTTACAAGGATGTTTCTTAATTTTTCCCCACTTCTTTGGCATAAATTAAAAGGGTGGCAGGGTGGTAGTTAAAATAGAAAGACTAGAAATGGCTGAAAAAAAAAACCAGACTGGAATAATGGTAATATCAATGAACAGGTAGACATGAAAGGAGGAAATTTCTTGGGGTCCCACACTCTACAGGGAACTAGTGATTGCTGGGGGAGGTAAAATCACCCTTTCCCAAGGATGGTAATTACTGGTTTTACAGTGTAGGTCTTGAAACCATATACACACAAACAAAAACACACTCAGCAGGGTGTATATTTGTACATATTTATGAATATATATGCATACAGACAATAAAAAGAGGCTATCCGTTTGAAAGTAGAGGGACATGGCAGGGGTTGAAAGGAAAGTAGCTGGGAGGGGCTAAAGAAAGGGGGAAAGTGATGTAATCCTATTTCACTTAATATTTGACAAAAATAGAAAAACCTGGGGACAGGAGGTCAACCAAAAACATATATCTATATGAAAATGCCTCTAGGAAACTTCAATTCAGTAAGCAGGTTTTAAGAAACATTAATGAAGGAAAATAAAAGACTATCAGTTATCATATTCAGATACACCATCTCACAAAACACTAGTGAGCCTCACTGTCTTTCTATACAGATGCAGCCAGCCAGCCTCTCCAGGGCACCAAGAGAAAGCATAGCAGTCGACAAACAGGAAAAAAATAACCATAGTGGGATTCTACTGGGTGGATTTACTAGTTTGTTTGTGTTGTCACTGAGTTTGAATATGTTTTCAATGCTAGAAAGTCATTACATGAAATAAATTATCCCACTGGGCAAGTGACTAAACTGCTTCCTCCCCATACAGACAATTTTATAGTCAGCTTAAGCCCTACCTCCATTGTGTAGGGGATGCAATGGGCTTGTTGTTCTCCTCCCTTGCATAATCATGAGAGGTAGACCATCCCAAAAGAATGAAGGAAAACATCTGATGGGTGCATGGAGAAGGGAGGCAAATTTAGGGTTACTAACTGACAGCCTTTGAGTTACTGTCAAAGGCTGTCAAAAGCATTCAAGTACAAAGCTCTGATGCAAGATGACCCAGGAAGGAATATTACTAGCTTGGTCATCTCAGCTGCTCAAGCAGCCGGTTTCTGAAAGTCACCTCCTCTTTGTAGGTGCCATGAGTCCAGGAACTCTAGCCTCATGGACTTCAAGAATACATTCACTGCCATCCTTTGTCTTCCCCTCTCCGGATCTGAAGTACTGGAGCACTTCTGTTCTTTGTTGTAAAAAGCTGCTGAGGGTTGATCCTTGGGAGGACCTAGAGGATGTCTGACTGCAGAAGCTCTTTGCATAGGAACTGGCTGCTCACATTAACTGCAACATGGAGTTGGACTTACTTTTGCTTAAAAACAAACTTCTGTGGCAGCTCAGAGGTAACACTGAGATTGCCCAAAGTCTGCTGCTTTTACTGATGATGAGAAACACATGAAAAAGTTACCGGCTTTGCCTTTGCTGAGAGGCATAACCGAGTATCATATCATATTCTACATATCAAATATAGAAATAAACAAGGAATATTGAGCATTGGTGATGAAGTTAGCAAAGCCATTTTAAATCCTTAGTTGAGTTTGTTTTGTTAGATATTAATCCAAATATTTCAAGTCTGCTTTATTGGTACTAAAATCACTTACTTTCACTTAACTTCTTAATTTTATTTCTTAAATAAATGAAAAATTTCCAGTTGCATCTGCATTGAGATTTTTAAGATGATGAATTAGATTGGGTGCTTAATTTGAGTCATTGATCAGGCAGTTTCACATCAAACCATGGGAACAAGAAGATAACGTGAAACACGTTCATAGCAACAGTAAAGCTGCCCCAGTTTGCAAATACCAATGTTCCATTTCTTAAGATCTGTTTTCAGACCTGGAGAAGAGTTTTCTCTTTTTCAAGTATCCATCTTAATAAATTAAATCCCTGAAAAGGAGAAGGCTGAATTTCAAATGGTCTTCAGAGTCCCAGCCCAAGCTGGTGATTGTGAATAGATTCCCTGGCTCAGTTCCATCTCTGACTACGCAGGATTCCCTCACTGGAGAAAGGCAACAAGACTTTAGAAAAAGAAAAGAAAGGGAAACACCACTGCTCTGGAAGCAATAAAGCACAGGATTTTTGAATGGTAGAGACAAATCACCTGGGAGGTATTATTTCCTTTGGTCGGAGACTCGGGGCCACATGGGGAGTTGTAAAAGGAGTTTATCAGGACACGTGGATAGAGAATAGAAGAAACATATGGTAAATGCATCGGAATCAGCCTGTCTGGCAGACAATTGCTGTCATTTTATGCTGCAGGTAGAAGGAAGAGCATTTAAGAAACAGATTACTCTGATAGGAAAAAAAGGGTATTGAACGTTTCTAATAATCATCAAGCTTACAGATCAGTATTGTGGAGAGGGAGGGAGAAAAACAAGGCAGCCAACTAGTGGTACCAAGGTAAATGAGGCTAGTCTGCATATCAGAGAGCTTCCAGAACTCTCACAGTATTAGAGATGAATACTGAAGGAATAATACCTGTTGGTCAAGAAAAAGAAAGAGGGGAAAGAGGGAGGAAAAGAGGGAGGGAGGGAGGGAAGGAGGGAAGGAAGGAAGGAGGGAAGGAGGGAAGGAGGGAGGGAGAAAAGAAGAAGGAGGTAGATGTCATATCCCAGTCAGAGAAAAGAGTCTAAACCCTGGTAGTGTTAATAATTTGAGAGGAGAGAACACATAAATTATTTGACCAATACAAATTTGGGACAGACTTGAAACACTGAGCATCCAGAATGCAGGGTTCTTGCCAGCTGAGGAAGCGGTACTCCAACCTTTAGTGTGAATCAAATCACACAGAAGATTTGTTAAGTCACACATCCGTCAGGAGAAGTGTTTGCAATTAGTAGACCTTGTGTGGGGCCTGAGGATTTTGCTTTGGTAACAAATTATCTACAAATGTTGATTCTCCTGTTCTGAGGTTAACTATGTGAGATACGGAGTGAAGGAATCTAGTGTTCTTCCTGGGTGCTATGAACGTACAGTAGGGAGCTACACGGGAAAGCATCCTGTATCCTTGACTATGGGCTCAGTGTGTGAAATTTGGTGTGAATTAAATATGGCAGACTAGAAACAGAAAAAGTAACTGGGGTTTGTGGAACTTTTTAATATTATTGTTTATTGGTTTGAACAGAGATTTTGTTTAAATTTTTGTCAGTCTGCATGTGTGTGTGAGAGAGAGAGACAGAGCAAGAGCAGCGCAGTGTGTGAGTGACACAGGGTGCGTGTGACCGTGAGAGGACAACTTTCTAAGTCAGTTATTTCATTCCACTGATGTTTCCACACACCAACCTCAGGTCATCAGGCTTGAGTGACAATCTCTTATACAAATGGAGCCATCTCGCTGGCCCCGGGGTTTGTTGTCACCATCGTTTCAGACAGACCATTTATGTTACCTAGTCTGGCCTCTAGTTTGCAATGGTAGCCAGGCTTGGTCTTGAACTCCTGCTCTTTCTGCCTGTGTTTCCAGTTGTTAGGATTACAGACCTGTGCTCCCGTGACTGCCTCTGAGTAGTGGATATTCTAACAATGAAATGAGTTTCGGGTTGTACTGAGCTTTGGGAGGAAGAAGAATGTCTAAGAAAATCTATTCAGATAGACACAACATTTGGCCACTTCTGGGATCTCAGAGTTGAGAAGAAAAAAAACAATAAGAAAGGTGCCGCAAATTTGAATCTGGAAGCAGCAAAGCACAGGAGTTAACTGCTGTGTCTGATGTGAAGCAGCCATGGTGGGCCTGATGGCTCAGCAGGTAAAAGCATTTGCTACCCACGCCTGGCAACTCAAGTTCAGATCCCTACAACTCTTGTAAAGGCAGAAGCCGTGGTGCTTGTCTGTAGTCCCGGCACTCCTACAGAGAGACGAGACATCACAGGCCAGATTGCCTGAAGTTTGAAGCTTGCTGGAAAGTAAGGAGAGAGCTCCTGACCTCAAGGCTTAACGTAGGCCCACACCTGAGGTTGTCCTCTGGCATGCTCATCCTCACCCTCTCAGATAGGAACAGAAATGAATAAACCAGCAAAAGGAAAGAAGAGACTCATGAAATTCTATAAAACAACAACAACAAGCTGACAATGGTGTCAAAAGCCAGCTACGTTAGAAACAGAATGGCATGTTGTGTCTTTCCACGATGTCAGAAATTACTGAATAACAACAATAAACTCACGAGCTACACCACTACTTGTGTAGACAAGTCATTTATTAGTCTAGATCTCATTTTCTGTGCTGAATAGAAGGTGGTTATTTATGCAGGGCTAGGTCCTGTCTATTGGCCATAATTCTATACAATTAGCTTAATACTGTAGGCCTCAGCCAACCCTGATAAACTTAATCAGAACAGACCACCCAAAGGAAGTTCTTAACTTCCAACCATTATCACCTGCCAGTGCAGGACCAAATAAAGGAATAGAATTCGGTGGCCAGTTTTGGGAATGTAATCGGATGGATTTTAACAACGCAGAGGGAATGGGATGAAGGGCAAGTCCTACCAGAGCCACACGTTCAAGTGGGCTAGTTTTCCTTGAGGCTTCATGGTACAAAAGTCTCCTTCAATCTCAGGAAAATAAATCAAAATATAAAGAGCTGGAGAGGGCCGCAGAGGAGTCAAGAAATTGCACACAGGTATGGCTCACCTTAAGAATGTGATGAGGAAAAGAAGGGAATAAGAATTGATGGAATGAGTGGATCAGGAGAAAGATGTAGATATTTGAGTAGAAGAGGTAATTATACCATGTTTGAGTCACGTGCCAGTATAAAGGTAGCAAAAGCCTTAAATTAGGTATAACCAATGAAGGAAGACCTGTTTAAGTAGGAAGAAGCTTAAAGGTCTTCCTTTTACTAACTCCTTTCACATGGTAACAGCCAGTAGCTGCCCCTGCCACTGGAGTGTCACTGATATGGCCTCAGTGACTAAGTTCAATAGCTCCTAGTTTGTTTTTTTATTTGCTCTTTTATTTTTGACATAGTCTTGTTGTTTAGCCCAGACTAGCCTGGAACTCACTATGTAGCCCAGCCTGACCTTGAACTCACAATTCTTTTGTTTTCTGCCTCCAAAATGTTAGATTTCAGTAGAATTCCACTATGCCCAGCTAGCTTCTGATTCTTCATTCTCTTGCAGAGCAACTCAATGTCAATTTCTAGCCTCCCTCCCACTGGACTATGGTGAAAATCTTCCTAGAGCCTTTCCCTGCTCAGCCCAGAGTTGGGCTCTGGTTCTAGGGTCACATGGCATGGAATGACATCAGGGCCTTCTAGTCGTCTGCCACTATCCAAAAGGATGTCCAAGTTGTCCTGTAACCTTGGCACCACCACACCTTCAGCTTTGGCAGTCTCTGCTGCTCTTCCATGCTTTTTGGATGGAGAAATCTACTGTGAGCCTGCCTGAGGTCCCCTTGCCGGAGGGGCTCAGTGCCTTCCTACTGTGGGACTTGCTATTTTTTCAGAAACTACTGCAAGGCATATAGATAGCCTTTGTTCTGAGCATCCTTAATCACTCCCCACCCTCTCCTTCACCCTTGGGAAGTTTCCTTGTACTCTCAAAGAACTTTTGTCCCTTTATGTTATTCCAAGGCACTGCTTTAGATGATACCCCATTCTTTTCCTGCTCCTTCCAAGTCCTCTAAATTCTCTGAAGCTTTGAGGACTTGGTGACAGACAAAAACTGTTCTACTTTCTTTCCGGTCTCCAAATTTTTTGAATGGTTCCAGGACAGATAGCATGGAAGCAAATGTAGAAATACAGCTGAAGATATATAGGAGGGAAAATATACACATGAGTGTGCACGCACACACACACACACACACACACACACAAATGGAATGCATATTACCTTTTACTTTCATAATCTTCAGAGAGCTCCATGATAGAGATATTATTTATTACCTCTGCTTGTGACACCACTGATGGTTAGTGAGTGTTGGAGTTACTGTCCAGGTTTATCAGAACAGTATGAAATAAAACTAAAAGTTCAGAATCTGAAACATTCTCAGTCTAAAAGAGCTACTTAAGGATGGTGAGGATGGTCCAGGAGGCAAGGTGCTTCTTGTATGAGTCTGAGAATAGGAGTACAGATCTCCAGTACCCACATGAAAATCAAGTATGGCTGTACATCTCTGCATAGTATTGGGTGAAGAATGGCAATAGGTGGGTCCCCAGGACTCACTATCTAGCCATGCTAGAAACCCTCTTCCACAGAAACAGCAGAGAAACATACCCAGTGTTGATCTCTGGCTTCTCTGCATGTGTGCATGAGAAAATACATCTTCATATGCATGTGGGCACACATGCATATACACATGATAAACATATATACACATATACACATTGATGAACCCACTTGTCACCATCTTGGACTTAAAAGTCTTCATATAGAAAAGATAAATTAGATTTATTCCTGTTTGTGATTAAATCTCTGTTTCTCAAAGACAACAATCATGCCTTTTTTTAGGAAGTCATTATGGCTAACTTGTTATGATTATATCTTGCTCCTGTAATCCTGCCTGTTTTGCCTACCAAATCCCCCATTTGGAAACCCCTACCCCTAGGTATAAAAACCTTTATAGTCAGGCTTTCTTTGATTCACCAGCTCTCAAATAATTACATGGATACTTCTTATTAAAACATGGCTTAAGCTTAGGTTTGTTCTCAACTAGCTCTTAAAAACTTAAATTAATAAATTTATATTAATCTATTTTCTGCTACATGGATCATTACCTCTCTTCAGAACAGTTTCACTTCCTCCATGTATGGCTGGTGAATCCCCCACCTCTCAGATACTTCCCCTGAGTTTCTCTCTCTCCCTGGAAGTCCCAACTATCCTCTCCTGACTAGCTATTGGTCTTTTAGCTTTTTATTAAACCAATCAAAAGGTGCCTTAACAGAGATACATCAACATAATACACAAAAAGATTATTGCATAGCAAACCTTGCCTTCCTCATGTCCAAGGTTGATCTGTTGAACCTTACTTTTAGGCAGAGACAGCCCATGTATATGAATTTAAAAAATATAATTAATTGCTTGCTTTAATTAATTTGGCCATGATGACTTGGGTAAGTGGTCTTTTTCCTCTAAACTACAGGACTAATGCTCACATTCTTGGGCTCATACATCCACGGGGCTCACACATGCATCTTTGCATGCCTGGGCTCAGACATGCATACAGCATATGTACACATATGCTCATATATAAATCCATTCAATGGAAATCATTGTATTAATTGTTGCCTAGTGATGGTGTTTCTGATGATGTAATAACATAGGTCTGAATGAGACAATAAAACAATTTAATAAGACGTTGTGCTGTCTTTAACTTAGTGAAGACTTTGAAGATCCAGATTAGCTTTGCTTTTTGGTGAAACAGGTTTAAAAGGACACTTGTTTTTTTTTTTTTCTTTTTGTTACAGTGTTTTACCACACAATCCATTGAATTTAGAATTACTCTTGAGTTCTGGGATTATATGTTTCTCATACCATGCCAGGCTTAAAACTGAACTTTGGTACAGATACACTATTTTGATAGTTCTAAAATCACTGCCTTAACTTTAGACTTTCCAGAAAAGATTTAATAGTTAAATCTCTCTAATATACTGCTTATAAAATAATTTATAATAAATATTAATTCAAATTTTCAATTATGGGCAGTGGCTTAAATGTACAGGGAGCTCAGAGAAGCAGATTCTGACTGGAAGAAGACAACAGACTGACATAGAAAAAAATGAGTCCTGGACACATACCTAGCAATGTGGTGTTTCCCTGTAGACACCAGCACACACTTTGTCTCTAATTTTAGAGTCTCTCTACACTCGACTATTAATTGATAGTGTACTAGCATACAATCTGATATGTAACCCAGAGAAAAGCAAGAAAAGAGTAACAAGAAGACTATCATCAGGCTTTAGGAAAGAAGTTGAAAATATGTTTTATTCTTTTCAATCAGTGGTTCCAGCTTGACATCCACATGTAAGAGAAATAGTGACAACATTAGGATTGGCAATGGTTTTAGGCAAGAAAAGAATCCATGTAAGAAAGAAGAGATAGGATGTACTCATTAAACATAATGGAGGAACTGGAGAGATAGTTCACCATTTAAGAGCCCAGCTACATTATATCATAATCTCAAAAAATTAAAATAATAATAATTTTTTTTAAAAAAAGATCACTGACTACTCTTCCAGAGGACACAGGTTCTATTCCCAGAATCCACGTGGTAACTTGGATTAATGGTAGTAATTAAGTGGTAACTTTGGATCTAAATGATCCAAAGGGTTTGCAAAATTTCAATCATATGGAAGCAAACAACCCAGTTGAAAAAAGAGATGAACATTGCAGATATTATACCAAGAAGACACTCAGAGAAAAGTGTAAAAACAATACATGTCTTATGTCATTTTCCCCAAGAGAAATACAATTAACACAGCAATAAGACATGATCTTAAAAATTTCTTTTCCATGTATATATTTTGTCTGTATGTATAAATATGGGCACACACTCAGTGGACTACATGTGGAGGTTGGGGTATAACCCTGAGAAACGTACCTTTCCATCATTTTGGCTGCAGGGATTGAACTCAGTCATCAGGCTTGAGAGCAACTACCTTTACCTTAATTACTATTCTATTGCAACAAAGAGACACTATGACCAAGACAGCTATTAGAAGAGAAGGGACTTAATTTGAGAACTTCCTTATATTTTCAGTGGTTTAGTCCATTATCTGTCAACTTTCGCCAAACTATGCAGATCTGTCTTCAAGACCTGGGATTTGAAAACCTTAAAAAACAGGCTGACTCCAGTCTATTGCTATAGACAACTTTATTTTAGTTTCAGTGTACTTTTATATATGAATGAAACAAAGAAAGCAATGGCCCAAGGAAGGCTGTTTGGTTTCAGAAAAACATGATCAGAAAAACATGTTTAAAAAAATCAGTAAGCACATATTAAATATTAACAGAGCAGTGGTTTCTCAGAATTTTCTCAGAACAAACAAATCTAAATACAATCATCTGGCACATACTATAGATTTTATGTGGGAAAGCATGAAAACAAGACAGAAGGCTGCTGACCTAGGTTTTCTGTCCTGCCCGGTCCTGCAGCCATTAAGTCCCAAAGAATGACACAGAGGTCTACATAAGTTATAAACTGATTGGCCTAGTATCTCAGGCTTCCTATTAACTCTTATAACTTTTATCAGCCCATTATTCTTGTCGGTGTTAGCCATGTGGCTTGGTACCTTTTTTGACAGTCACATCTTGTGTTCTCTGCATCTGGGGCACAACTGCAGACTGAGCTTTCCAGCCGGGCGGTAGTGGCACACACCTTTAATCCCAGCACTCGGGAGGCAGAGGCAGGTGGATCTCTGTGAGTTCGAGGCCAGCCTGGTTTAGAAGAGCTAGTTCCAGGACAGGAACCAAAAGCTACGGAGAAACTCTGTCTCAAAAATTAAAAAAAAAAAAAAACAAACAACAACAAAAAAAAACCTGAGCTTTCCTCTTCCCAGAATTCTCTTGTTCTCATTGCCCAGCCTCTACTTCCTGCCTAGCTACTGACCAATCAGCATTTTATTAAAAATAATACAAGTGACAGGATAAAAGACCATTGTCCCACATCAGAAACCCATATCCAGATTCAGGGTACACTGAGGATAGCACTTGGCATATCCTTTCATCAGACTGGGTTCTATAGCTATCTGTGATCCAACATCCAGCACTAATAAACATGTCTTATAAATTAAATGTCAATATTTGTTTCAGGAGACACAAAATCACATCCAAGAAAAACCAGGGAGCAAAATGCACCTTAGGTAAAAGACACTCTGCCATTTTTCCTGGAGCCTCTCTCACAGTTCCCCAAGGCATCATGTATCATCCTTTTGATCTTATCTTGGCAACCATCATGGTGGGGAGCACAGCAGCATGCAAGGCAGGTGCCAGAACAGTAGCTGAGATTTGCATACTGTTCTGTAGACAGAAAGAGAGAGAAAGAGACTGGGCTTGCCATGGGCTTTTAAAATCTCAAAGCCAACTCAGAGTGACTAACTTCCTTCAATAAGGCTACACCTCTAAATCCTTATCAATAGTGCCTTTCAAACAGTGTGACTCCCTGGTGACTAAGCATTCAGTTTTATGATCCTGTAGGGGTCATTCTTATTCACACCATCACATCCCACTTTCTGACTCAAATAGTTTTGTAGTCATAAAATAATGCAAAAATGAATTCAGTTCAACTTCAAAGGTCTCAACATTGTTTCAAAAGTTCAAAGTCTCTTCCGAGACTCAAGAAAGTCTTTTAACTGTAACCCTCTGTAAATTCAAAATCAATAAGCATATACTTTTGTTGTATATAAGGCCTCTCTTGGGTATATTCCCAAGAGTGGTATTGCTGGGTCCAGGGGTAGGTTGATCCCAAATTTCATGAGAAACCGCCACACTGCTTTCCAAAGTAGTTGCACAAGTTTGCATTCCCACCAGCAATGGATGAGTGTACCCCTTTCTCCACAACCTCTCCAGCAAAGGCTATCCTTGGTGTTTTTGATTTTAGCCATTCTGACAGGTGTAAGATGGTATCTTAAAGTTGTCTTGATTTGCATTTCCCTGATCGCTAAGGAAGTTGAGCATGACCTTAAGTGTCTTTTGGCCATTTGAACTTCTTCTGTTGAGAATTCTCTGTTCAGCTCAGTGCCCCATTTTAAAATTGGGTTGATTAGCCTTTTACAGTCTAGTTTCTTGAGTTCTTTATATATTTTGGAGATCAGACCTTTGTCAGTTGCGGGGTTGGTGAAGATTTTCTCCCAGTCAGTGGGTTGCCTTTCTGTCTTAGTGACAGTGTCCTTTGCTTTACAGAAGCTTCTCAGTCTCAGGAGGTCCCATTTATTCAATGAGGCCCTTAATGTTGTATATGCTCTACTATGTTCATAGCAGCATTGTTTGTAATAGCCAGAACCTGGAAACAACCTAGATGCCCTTCAATGGAAGAATGGATGAAGAAAGTATGGAATATATACATATTAGAGTACTACTCAGCAGTAAAAAACAAGGACTTTGTGAATTTTGCATGCAAATGGATGGAAATAGAAAACACTATCCTGAGTGAGGTAAGCCAGACCCAAAAAGAGGAACATGGGATGTACTCACTCATATTTGGTTTCTAGCCATAAACCAAGGACATTGAGCCTATAATTAGTGATCCTAGAGAAGCTAAATAAGGAGAACCCAAAGAAAACATATAGGCATCCTCCTGAATATTAACCTTCATCAGGCGATGAAAGGAGACAGAGACAGAGACCCACATTGGAGCACCAGACTGAAATCTCATGGTCCAAATCAGGAGCAGAAGGAGAGAGAGCACAAGCAAGGAACTCGGGACCACGAGGGGTGCACCCACACACTGAGACAATGGGGGTGTTCTATTGGGAACTCACCAAAACCAGCTGACCTGGGTCTGAAAAAGCCTGGGATAAAACCAGACTCTCTGAACATAGTGGACAATGAGGACTACTGAGAACTCAAGATCAATGGCAATGGGTTTTTGATCCTACTGCACGTACTGGCTTTGTGGGAGCCTAAGCAGTTTGGATACTCACCTTACTAGACCTGGATGGAGGTGGGTGGTCCTTGGACTTCCCACAGGGCAGGGAACCATGATTGCTCTTTGGGCTGACGAGGGAGGGGGACTTGATTGGGGGAGGGGATGGAAATGGGATGCGGTGGCGGGAAAGAGACAGAAATCTTTAATAAATAAATAGAAAAATAAAATATAAGCAGATCATATACTTCCAACATATATTGGCACAGAAATGAGCTATTTTTCTGGCCCACAGCAATGAGATATATCTGTACATGCACTAGAGTAGCTAAAATAAGAAACAATGACACCATAAAGTGCTGGATAAAATGTGGATCTCCTTTTTTCTTTCTTTCTTTCCCTTTCTTTCATTCTTTTCTTTCTTTCTTTCTTTCTTTCTTTCTTTCTTTCTTTCTTTCTTTCTTTCTTTCTTTCTTTCTTTCTTTCTTTGTAACAGCCCTAACTGTCCTGGAACTCACTCTGTAGACTAGGTTGGCTTCAAACTCACATAGATCCACCTGCTTCTGCCTCCCAAGTGCTGGGATTAAAGACATGTGCCACCAACACCTGGCTTCAATAGAAACTCTTACTCATATCAGTAAGAATGCAGAAAGATATAGCTACTGTTATCATTTATAAAATGGGTGACCCAAGACCAGTTACATGAGGGGCAGTGGTCCCATGCGGGTCAACGGAGGGTGCCATTGGCTGGTGGGAGACTGCAGCCAGTAAGAGACAGATACATCATGCAGAGAGAGCTGAAGTATAGAGTTTATTTAGTGGGTATTGGGAATGGTAGAAGACTAAGGGGTTATGGAGGGGAGGAGAGATGGGGGGAGAGAGAAAGGGAGATAGAGAAAGACAAAAGAGAAAGGAGAGAGAGGGGGAAGAAAGGGAAGGGGAGAAGGTAGAGAGGCAGTAGTTACCTCTTCAGAAAAGTACCCCAAAAGGAACTATCATTTTATAAGAATTGTATTATCTATCTTTATTTATATCAATTTTTTTATTGTGCTGGTATGCAGACATATGCAGGACTATTGACCATATAATTGGTCAAGCTGACAAATGCATGTAATGTACCCAGATCATGGAGTCCCCCACAAACCTACTAGGAGACCGAGTACTGTATGCAAAAACCAAGAGTCTTTATTCAAGCTTAAGCTTAGATTCTCTCTCTGTCTGACACGTCGGCTGACAGCTGAGAGTTCCAAACCCAGTCAGGGTAGGGTTTTTATCCCAGTAGAGGTTGGGGTGAGGGGATTTCCAAGGTTCAGGACCCTGATTGGCTGACATTTGTCTAGGGGTCTTGACAAAAGGAGAATAGGTAAATCCTGGGCTCAGGAACATCTGGTGGTCTTATCTAATCTTAATGATTTGAATGTCGGGTATTTCCCCTTTGATGCTGGCTGTCCCTGGGTGGTATCAGCTTGTGGCTTTTCCTGGAACCGATGCTGCCTGATAAGGCAGCTTGCAACATGGACCCCATGTGTGACTAGACTGCCCTGGGACCCACAACTTTATGTTTCAAAATCTTAATACTTAAGAAAAGGATGCCTCAAATCCTACTTGCCCCGTATCTCTGGGTCATTAAGTGATTTCAGATTCTTAGATTTAAAAAGTGGAAAGCTTTTGAGATTTTGCAAACATGGAGCAGGATTTAAAATAATAATAATAATGATGATGTATTCTTATGGTGGTAAACCCGTTCAGTTTTAAGTGGTTTAATCTCTGTAGTAGACCAAGGTGGGTTTTGAATGGAAACGTAGTTGGAAGCTCAGTAAGAAAATGCTGTGTCCCACCAGTCCAAAGAGGGAGTGCTAGTCCTTGTTGCTGGGTAGAATTCCTTCTCCTTTTGGACAAGCTGTTCTGATTTCCAGCATAGGACCTGAAGAGCAACAGGGCTTGCTTGTAACCATGGCTAGTTAGTTCATTTATTGCAAAGTATCACAGACTTAGATTTTTCTCAGGCAGATAAAAAAAAAATTGTCAGTGGTGTATTTTTAAGATTGTTTGTTTTGAATAAGATACTGTGTTACAAGCTGTCTTGTTTACCAGGCTTATAGAGTAATTATGGTTACCATGGAAACAAAACTAAATTCTTCCTTTAATACAATCCCAGAGGTCTCAGTCCACCTGCAAAATAGGCTATGAACTGTCAAAACACTGCTTCTGCTGACGTGTGGAAGGCAACGTTTGTTGCTCTGTCGAGCTGTCTGAGTGTGGCACAATGCTCTGGAAATGTCCGTCAAAACTCTGATTTCTACAGAGAAGATGCATCTTGATTTTAATTCACGTCTTTACCATAGCACTCTGCAGATCAGCAACCCAAGGTGTTAAAGCCATCTCTCTTATATGCACTCCATGGAGCACTTTTAATAGGGGAGCTTTTCACAGGTACAGTTCAGTCCCATGGTCTCTTCTCAGCTGACGTAACATTTTATCACGGTGATGTGTTGCTTCATGCTGTCCTCAAGGTTAGTTGATGCAGTGTTCTTTTGCTGAAAAGAGGCAGAAAAGTTCTTGGAATTTTAACTGTACCACGGCAAGAATGCTCTTGGGTTCATCATTTCAAATCAAGATAAGGATAATGATTGACTCTTGTTACTGTGAAGTTGTGGAAAACTCAGAGGGAAAACATTCAGCCCTAGATCCCGTCTGGTGCAGAGCCATGTCATTGCCCTTTGCATCCCTGTCTCAGTTGTGTTGATTTAGAGGGTCTTGTTTTCATTGTTTCCTCCATCCCCTCTGGATCCTACACTCTTTCCACCTCATCTGCTGAAGTTACCTCAGACCAAAATAGGTACATTTTAGGGCCGAGTGTCCCAAGCTCTCTCACTTTCTGCATAAGATCCAGAAGCTCCGCAGTTAGCCTGCATGCTTCCCTTTCCATAGTAGCCTGTGAGTTCCCAGGGAACGCTTGTCGGATGTGTGAGCTGCGATAAAGCTATGAGTTGGGGTGATACGAAGTTGGAGGGGAGATCTTTGTAATCCAATGGAGCTGGGGGCAGGGAGGGAGTACAGGCAGTGGCAGGTGGTCTGCTGTGGAGCTGGGGGTGTGGCTAGGTAGGAGATTGGATTTGAAGGAGGGGGGAATATTTTCAGCTATCCTACTTCCTCCCTGGCTGGAGTCATGGAGAAAGATTTATGCTAGTGGTGTCGTAGAGCGCAGCTGTGTGCTGTGGAAGGAGTTTACACAGCACTACTATGGGTATACCAACTTCTTTGGAAGAAGAGCAACCTAGGTAAGAGGCTTTTGTAGTCATCAATCTTGGACCCTGCGAGAGCACAATTATAATTTCATAGAGAATAGTTGGAAGAAGTCAATACATTCTGGCAATGTGCTGTGGGCCTATGAGCCTGTTAGAGAAAATATGTGGTGACTGTGTAGAGCTGATGACAGTTCTGGATCCTTTTCTTCCAGGCCATCTGCTTTCATTTATGTTCAGTTGTCCAGCTGTTATTCATTCATTTATTGGTAGCATATATATGTATATATAATATATATACATATATATGCAACTGAATTGGTAAATATTAATTTAATTAATAATATGATTGATGGTCAGAAAACAATAAAACAGAATCCATTGTATACACATAAACATGTGTGTATATAAAACTGTTATAGCAATCCTTCTTTTCTCTTTTACTTACGGCCTTTCCCTCTTTTGTTTGTACTGAACTCATTTTGGCTGAAAATGCTATGATTTCTGAAGCAATGAGCCTCTTTTTTCTATGATCATCTACCTAGAGATGTTATGTTCTGAATGTGTGTAGTCCTAGACTGTGCGATAAAGATGACCTTTATTCTTGATCATGAGATAAATTCCCTCCATATATGCAAATCATTATTGTTATGTTAAAGCAAATAATGCTATCATATTAAGTAGAATGCAAAATTTTCCATGAGATTTTGAAACAGAGCACTTGGTTCACTTCTGACTTCACCTTTAGATATGTGAAGACTCATTTTAACTTTTTAAATCTTTTTACCCATTTGTTTCTTCTAAAACAGAACAATAAAGGCAGAAGACAATAAAAGAAAGCAATAGAAATTGAGCTTCATTAAGATGAAAAGCTTTTGATCTTAAGAAAGAATGCCATTAAAGAAAATGAAGAGGGACTAGAGATGTAGCTTCACTGTAGAATACTTGACCTACCATGTGCAGGGCTTGAATTTGACTCAAAGAAGGAGAGAAAGAAGAGAGAGAGAGAGAGAGAGAGAGAGAGAGAGAGAGAGAGAGAGAGAGAGAGAGAGAGAGAGAGAGAAAGGAAAATCAGAAACCAGAGAAATAATCATAGTAAAAATTCCAGATGATAGATTTCTCTTAAAAACACATTAGGGTTGGCTGGGAAGATAGCTCAGTCTGTAAAGCATTTGCTGTGAAGCACAAGGACCTGAATTTAACCTGCAGAACATACATCCTAGTTAGTGCTGGACGAGTGGAGACAATTGGATCCCAGCCTAACCTAGCCTAATCAATGCATTCCAAGCTAGTCCTGAGAAACCATATTAATGTCTTCTGGCATCTACACTATTGTGCACACAGGCCCTCGCATATATGCAAATATGCACACACATACACACACACTGATAGTATGACAAATCAATATTAAATTATATTTTTAGTTATTTGTTTGGGGTGGGGAAGAGCAAGTATGTGCCTCAATGTACATACAGTGGTCTGAGGAATTCATTCTTTCCTTCCACTCTTCAGATTCCAAAACTTGACTTGGGTCATCAGACTTGGTAACAGACACTTTTACCCACTGGATTCTCTAACCAGCATAAACAAATCAGCTTTAAAGTGAGCCAAAGTTCTAACACATGCTTCACAAAAGAATATAAATATACTGATAACAAGTGAGAATGGACTTGCTGGTGAAAATATGCTCATAACCAGTAATCACCAGAGAAATATAAATTAGGATCTCATAAAATATCACTGTGATACAAGTAATTAGCTAAAACTAAAGACATGA
This sequence comes from Microtus pennsylvanicus, assembly GCF_037038515.1. Classification (NCBI taxonomy): domain Eukaryota; kingdom Metazoa; phylum Chordata; class Mammalia; order Rodentia; family Cricetidae; genus Microtus; species Microtus pennsylvanicus. The sequence continues at coordinate 93,824,775 of NC_134587.1, forward strand.
TCCCAGGTCAAGTGTTGGTGAATGTAATGGACTGAATATATCTCCCCAATAGACATATGCTAACACTTGACACTTCATTACTAACGTAATAACAAGGAAAGGCAAAGCCTTTAGGAAGCAATTAGGTGAGTGGGATTAATGAGCTTTTATTAAGTCATTAATAAGTGGAGCTGAAGGGAGCAACCTCATCCCTTTAGCCATTCTGCCAAGTGACAGTACTGCAAGAAGCGCCATCTGGAAAACAGAGGGTGAAACTTGACTAGACATTGAAACTGCTAGAGGCTCCATTGTGGGGTTTTCAGCTTCTATAACTAAACGAAATAAGCTATTATTTACTATTGAATATGCTACCATGTGATAGCATCCCAGACAGAATAAAGAGAATTCTTTACCCAGAAGAAGAATGATTAGTTAGCAAAACTCCCTAAATGTGGACTTGGCTTTGGAATTGGGTGATGTATAAAGACTGAGTTTGGAGGTGCATGTTTTGGAAAGGCCAGAATGATGTGAACAGAAAATCAGTGGTGGTTCTGGTGAGGGCTCAGAGACGAGCTAAGGAGAGTCCTGAATCTTTTTGGATATCACCTACTAAAACTGCTTCTTGGCCTTAAACTAAGGTCAAATGGAGATTATCTACATGGGTATGAACATGATATTAGCATAATGAAGCTATTCCCTTCTAGTATTTTCTTTAACATTTGTATGAAACTGTTCAGAGTTGAGATAAAGTCCCATGTTGCCCAGGCTGCTGTCAAACTCACTACATATCTGAGATGACCCCAAACTGTTGTGCCTCTCATGTCCACTTCCCACGGGCTAGGATTACAGGTATGAGCCACTATGCCTAGCATCTACCATTTAGCAACTGTAATGAGCCATTACAGAAATGAACTAAAAGTTATTGGAAACAGGAAAGAAAGCCATCCTTGCTACTAAGCGGCCAACAACTTGACAGAGGGAGGGCCAGCTGGCTCAGTAGAGGCAAATGCACTTGCTGAAGTTGAGTAGCTGGGTTCAATCCTCAGATTAAGAACTGACTCCTGATGTTGGTCCTCTGACTGCCACACAGGTGCCATGGCAAGCGTATGCCCCACCCTGCCCCCACCCCACTAACCAGCTAAATAATGGGAACAGGAAAAGTACTTAGCAGACATGAATCTTTGAGCCAATGGTGATGTCAAAATTTAAGAGTGATGATGGAGGAAGGTCATTGGTTAAATAAAAAGAAACTGCTTGGCCCTCATTGGTTAGAAGATAGGTGGGAGGAGTAAACAGAACAGAATGCTGGGAGGAAGAGGAAGTAAGCTCAGACTCCACAGCTCTCCTCTCAGGAACAGATGCCTCAGAGAGATGCCATGCTCCCAGCTGCCAGGCAGACACACACGATGAAGCTCCGACCCAGGATGGACATAGGCTAGAATCTTCCCTGTAAGCGCACCTAGGGGCGCTACACAGATGATTAGAAACGGGCTAAATTAATATGTGAGAATTAGCCTAGAAGAGGCTAGATAGAAATGGGCCAAGCAGTGATTAAATGAATACAGTTTGTGTGTTGTTATTTCGGGCATAAGCTTGGCAGGCAGCCGGGGTGCTGGGGACGCAGCCCTGCCGCCCTTATTACTACAGAGTGATAAACTCGGTTTCTTGCTCGAGGAGTCTTCAGGAAGTGTGGAGCCTGCAGCATAACTTCTCCCATTATTTGCTGTAAAGCTTTAAAAAGTGAGACATCAATTAAATGACTTCACTTATAATCAAAAGAGAAAGAGAACTTAGAGTTTTGAGTAAGGTCTGAGCTGAATCCATGGATAAATGATCCGGGGAAAACAGTCATCTGGAACTCAAAGTTAAAGTAACCTCAAAAGAATTTTTGATGATTGAAGAGCCATAGATACGACTGAATCAAACGTTTCTTGCATTAAATAGATAAAGGCTTGCTGAAAATGGTAACTGTGGAATTGAAGGTAAGACATTTTCTTTTGTATCTGATCCTGCTTATTTGGTTTACATTTGTCTGTTCAGAAGTATAGTCTCCTCTACCCAAAGCTTTTCTCACCCACTACACCTTTGGTGTCTTACTCAGAGACATTTCTGAAGAGGTGTAAAATCTTCTATCAGTTACAGAACCAGTCATTAGCTTCCGCCTCAGATGTGACACCCTTCCTTTGCAGTTCTTGGTCAAGACACCCGAACTCTGAAGACTCCATGGAGTGGGTGCTGCATTCTGTTTCTACATCCATTAGATTTCACAGGGATTATTTAACAGCTTCCAGACTGAACATTCAAAGCTACTGCTTTTATTAATAAGCTTCTTTTATTTTTTAAAAGAAGTTAACATTAGAGATTGCTATGGGCCCACTGCATTAAATGCAGTACGAGTCTAAGAGTTAAAATTGACACTGAGAACACTAAGTTGGCATGTACATTGAAATGACTTCAAATGTCTAGACTGAAACCCAATTCCTTTACTGCTTAACTATATGATATTTGGCAAATTATGATACCTCTTTCATGCTTACAACAGTGCAGATATAGTCACAGTGAAGCGCCTCCAATAAGGCCTAATGCTTGTTTTCCATCAAAAAACTATAAAGATTAGATTAGGCTAGTTCCAAATCTTTTTTTTTTTTCCAAACAGACCTGAAAGTTTCATTCCAGAGAATCTAGAATTCACAGACTACCACATGATTGAGCCTGGTAACTTACTGAAAGGATAAAAAAAAAAAAAAAGTGAAGTGGGTACCTTTCAGTGAGCCCTGCAAAGGTATGCCACTAAACAAACATGTCACGTGCAATAGAGTAAATGCAAGAGCTTTATTGGAGCCAGGGAGGTGAGGCGGAAAGAGCAGAGCAGAAAGGCCATCTCACAGTGAGAGACATGAGGCAGACCTACAGATAGAGAGAGAGAGAGAGAGAGAGAGAGAGAGAGAGAGAGAGAGAGAGAGAGAGAGAGAGAGAGAATAGGCTAGGAAAGAGGCATAAGGGACAGAACTGTGCCTGGGGCACACTTTGAAGGGCAAGGCCACAGGCGGTGACTTTTAGTGGCAGAGGCAGGCTGCAACCAACGAGAAAACCAGCATTCACCATTCTACTGCTGTGAAGAGACATCATGGCTGAAGCAACTCTTATGAAAGTGCCTAATTGGAAGCTTCCTTAGAGTTTCAAAGGTCTAGTTCATTATCATCACAGTGGGGCGCATTGGCAGCTGGCAGGGCAGGCAGAGAGAGAGAGCAAGGGCCTTTTGAAACCTCAAAGCCCACACCCCAGAAACACACTTCCTTGTACAAGGCCACACCTCCTAATTCTGTCAAAGAGTTCGACTGCCTGGTGACTAAGCACTTATGGATATGACCGTTGGGTGTCATTCATATTTAAACCGCCGCACCTGGCTTGCTAGATTGAAGAGTGAAATGTTCTATGAAGACAAGAATACTGGAGTGAGGTTTTTTATAGGCCAGTCACTTCACTGAATAACCAGATAATCCCAAATGCACACAAGATACATATTTGCACACATAGAAAACCCGTAAAAACAAACTAGAGGCTGGGCGTGGAACACAAGCCTTTAATCCTAGCACTCAGGAGGTGGATCTCTGCTCTGAGTTTGAGGATAGTCTGATTTACAAAATGAGTTCCAGGATAGCCAGGACTGTTGCACAGAGAAACCCTGTTTCAAGAGAGAGAGAGAGAGAGGAGAGAGAGAGAGAGAGAGAGAGAGAGAGAGAGAGAGAGAGAGAGAGAGAGAGAGAGAGAAGAGAAGGAGAGAGAAAGAAAGAAAGAAAGAAAGAAAGAAAGAAAGAAAGAAAGAAAGAAAGAAAGAGGAAGGAGGGAAGGAAGAAAAAAGAGAAAAGCAAATTGGAAACCATAATACATGAGCAAAAACTGTAATAAATAAATACCCAGACTATCCAAAAGCACCATTGAGTTTGTTTTGTGTGGATTGTCAATGCTGGGCTGGCCCCTAAGTGTGGCTTGCATATCCAATCAGACTCTGCTGGAGAAAATAATTTTTCCCTTTGAAAACAGTTATCAATTGGAGCTAGTTTGGGGTTAGGGGTGGATCATCTGCCTACTTTTCCTGTCAGAAGCTGGATGTCAACGGACTTCGAGCTGTGTAGGCTCCAGACTTGCTGCTACAGTCTCTAAATTCATATTCGCATTCATCCTGCTGTGTCTAAAGGCACATCTTTCATGACTGTTATCCTCATTTTTTATTAGAATCTTACTGCCTTCTCTTCCCTGAGCTTTGAGGGGAGACATCCTACTTAGGGCCGAGTCTTCCAAGTTCTCTTACTTTCTACACATTGTCCAGTTCGGGGTCTCTGTATTTGTTCCCATCTTCTGCAAAAAGGTTTTCTGATGGAGATTGTGTAAGATGCTGACCTATAAGTACAGCAGAATGCCATTAGGAGTCATTTTATTATGTATTCCCTTAATAAAACAATAGTATTTGGGGTTCCCCCTAAGTGAAAGTCCTATTTATTCTTAGCTTCTTGGCTACCTGGACAGTGTTGGGCATGGGTTCCCTCTCATAGAGTAGGCCTTAATCTCAATCAGATAGTAGTTGGTGGTTTGTTTTGTTTTGTGTTTTGGTTTGGTTTTTTGAGACAAGGTTTCTCTGTAGCTTTGGAGCCTGTCCTGGAACTAGCTCTTGTAGGCCTGGAACTCACAGAGATCTGCCAGCCTCTGCCTCCCGAATGCTAGGATTAAAGGCCTTCACCAACACTGACCGGCCAAGATAATAGTAGTTTATTCTTATAGCTTTTGTTACTTTCTATACTAACTAGAACTTTTAGCTAAATTCTACCACATATTACTGCAAAAGCATGCTGCAAGCCTATAATCTCAGCACTTGGGAGGTGGCAGGCAGAAGATAATGACTTCAAAGTCATTCCCACTACGTAGGGAGTTGAAAGCCATCCTGGGCTACATGAGAGCCTGGCTCAAAACAGTGGACGCTCGTTTAAAATGTAAGATTTAAAATGCATTTCAGTAAACTTTTGCTTTATGTACCCAAACTTTAAAGTATATTTCTAAAAATAAACTCTAAATGGTATACTTCTAAACCTATAAATCCTGATGAGATGCTGACCCCTTTAGTGTTCTTTTCATTTCTTTTGTATAATTTTCAAACCTTTTACAAGTCTGTCTCAGTATTTCAGGATCTGTTATGCTGACAAGTGTTAATGCAGTTCCCATCTTTCCCCAAAAGGACTATAAAAAAGCAAGGCTTTTGGATTTAAGGCATAGATATAACTATTAAGTCCAGGTGTTCTTAAATTACCTCCACAATCCCAAATGATGCTGTCTATACCGAACCATTCTGGCCAAATGTCATAAACTGTAGTATATGCTTGTACCAAGCTAAGTTACATCTAGGATAAATACATAAAATAAAACCAAGCTTGCTGACATATTTATTTCCAGGATAGGTCTGTCATGTGGACTTTATAATCATATTTGAAAATCCAGCTGTGGAAAGGTATGCACACTAGATAAATAGTCACTGGGCATCTGCCAGACCACAGAGCCAGACTGTGCATAGTAATGAAAAAACTAAAATGGTGTTTGAGCAATTCATCCTTTCAAGTTAAAATTTCCAATTAACCGTATACACTGTTGTCACCGTCAATAAATATAACAATTCTTTTATGCCAAAGAGAATAGAAAATTATAATACTTTTCTGAAAATACTCTCTAAAACTGATTTCTGGTTTTTTTTTTAATTGATAAAAGGAGAGTAAAAAAAAAACAAACAAACAAATTTCCACCTCCTCCCAGCCTCCCATTTCCCTCCCCCTCCTCCCACTCTTCTCCCCCTCCTCCCACTCTTCTCCCCCTCCTCCCACTCTTCTCCACCTCCTCCCACCCCTCTCCCCTTCCCCCCTCTCCTCTCCCCCTCCCTCTCCAGTCCAAAGAGCAGTCAGGGTTCCCTGCCCTGTGGTAAGTCCTAGGTCCTCCCCCCTCCGTCCATATCTAGGAAGGTGAACATCCAAACTGGCTAGGCTCCCACCAAGCCAGCACATTAAGTAGGATCAAAACCCCGTGCCATTGTCCTTGGCGTCTCATAAGCCCTCATTGTTCGCCATGTTCAGAGAGTCCAGTTTTATCCCATGCTTTTTCGGTAACAGTCCAGCTGGCCTTGGTGAGCTCCCAGTAGATCAGCTCCACTGTCTCAGTGGGTGGGTGCACCCCTCGTGGTCCCGACTTCTTTGCTCATGTTCTCCCTCCTTCTGCTCCTCATTGGGACCTTGGGAGCTCAGTCCAGTGCTCCAGTGTGGGTCTCTGTCTCTATCTCCATCCATCACCAGATGAAGGTTGTAGGATGATATGCAAGATATTCGTCAGTATTGCTCTAGGATAGGATCATTTCAGGTTCCCTATCCTCAGCTGCCCAAGGAACTAACTGGGGACCTCAGCTTGGGCACCTGGGAGCCCCTCTAGGTCCAAGTCTCTTGCCCACCCTAAAGTGGGTCCCTTAACTAAGAATTGTGGTTCCGTGCTCCCCTATCCAACCTTCCTTTATCCCGATCCTCCTGTTTCCCCAAGTCCCCCCTCCTTCCCTTCTACCTTTTCTCTCCCCATCTCCTCTTACCCCCATCCCACCCCACCCCCAAGATCCCACTTTTCTCCCCGGCAATTTTGTCTACTTCCCTTATCCAAGAGGATAACTATATGTTTTTCCTTGGGTTCACCTTCTTACTTAGCTTCTTTAGGTTCACCTATTGTAGACTCCGTGACCCCTATTTATGGCTAGAAACCAATTATGAGTGAGTACATCCCATGTTCATCTTTTTGGGTCTGGCTTACCTCACTCAGGATAGTGTTTTCTATTTCTATCCATTTGCATGCAAAATTCGAGAAGTCATTGTTTTTTACCGCAGCGTAGTACTCTAGTGTGTATATATTCCATACTTTCTTCATCCATTCTTCCATTGAAGGGCATCTAGGTTGTTTCCAGGTTCTGGCTATTACAAATAATACTGCTATGAACATAGTTGAACAAATGCTTTTGACATGTGATAGAGCATCTCTTGGGTAAATTCCCAAGAGTGGTATTGCTGGGTCCAGGGGTAGGTTGATCCCAAATTTCCTGAGAAACCGAAACACTGACTTCCACAGTGGTTGCACAAGATTGCATTCCCACCAGCAATGGATGAGGGTACCCCTTCCTCCACAGCCTCTCCAGCAAAGGCTATCCTTGGTGTTTTTGACTTTAGCCATTCTGACAGGTGTAAGATGATATCTCAAAGTTGTTTTGATTTGCATTTCCCTTATTGCTAAGGAAATTGAGCACGACCTTAAGTGTCTTTTGGCCATTTGAATTTCTTCTGTTGAGAATTCTCTGTTCAGTTCAGTGCCCCATTTTTTAATTGGGTTAATTAGCATTTTAAAGTCTAGTTTCTTGAGTTCTCTATATATTTTGGAGATCAGACCTTTGTTTGTTGCGGGGTTGGTGAAGATCTTCTCCCAGTCAGTAGGTTGCCTTTGTGTCTTAGTGACAGTGTCCTTTGCTTTACAGAAGCTTCTCAGTTTTAGTAGGTCCCATTTATTCAATGTTGCCCTTAATGTCTGTGCTTCTGGGGTTATACCTAAGAAGCGATCACCTGTGCCCATCTGTTGTAGGGTATTTCCCACTTTCTCTTCTATCAGGTTCAGTGTTTTCGGGCTGATATTGAGGTCTTTAATCCATTTGGACTTGAGTTTTGTGCACGGTGATAGATATGGGTCTATTTTCATTCTTCTACAGGTTGACATCCAGTTGTGCCAGCACCATTTGTTGAAGATGCTTTCTTTCTTCCATTGTATACTTTTAGCTCCTTTATCAAAAATGAGGTGTTCATAGGTTTGTGGGATAAAATCCGGGTCTTCTATACGATTACATTGGTCGACTTCTCTGTTTTTATGCCAGTACCACCCTGTTTTCATTACTGTAGCTCTGTAATAGAGTTTGAAGTCAGGGATGGTAATGCCTCCAGAAGATCCTTTATTGTATAGGATTGTTTTGGCTATCCTGGGTTTTTTGTTTTTCCATATAAAGTTGATTATTGTCCTCTCCAGATCTGTGAAGAATTTTGATGGGATCTTGATGGGGATTGCATTGAATCTATAAATTGCCTTTGGTAGAATTGCCATTTTTACTATGTTGATCCTCCCAATCCAAGAGCAAGGGATGTCCATCCATTTTTTGGTATCCTCTTCAATTTCTTTCTTCAATGCCTTAAAGTTCTCGTCAAATAGATCTTTCACTTCCTTGGTTAGATTTACCCCAAGATATTTTATGATGTTTGTGGCTATCGTGAATGGAGAAGCTTCTCTGATTTCCCTCTCTGCTTCCATATCCTTTGTGTATAAGAGGGCGACTGATTTTTTGGAGTTGATCTTGTATCCTGCCACATTACTAAAGCTGTTTATCAGCTGTAAAAGTTCTTTGGTGGAGTTTTGGGGGTCGCTTATGTACACTATCATATCATCTGCAAATAACGAAAGTTTCACTTCTTCCTTTCCAATTCGAATCCCCTTGATCCCATTATGTTGTCTTATTGCTATTGCTAGAACGTCAAGCACTATATTGAAGAGGTATGGCAAAAGTGGACAGCCTTGTCATGTTCCTGAGTTAAGCGGGATGGCTTTGAGTTTCTCTCTGTTTAATTTGATGTTAGCTGTCGGCTTGCTGTATATAGCCTTTATTATATTTAGGTATGACCCTTGTATCCCTAATCTCTCCAAGACTTTTAACATAAATGGATGTTGAATTTTGTCAAATGCTTTTTCAGCATCTAATGAAATGATCATATGGTTTTTTCTTTCAGTTTATTTATATGCTGGATTACATTGATAGATTTTCGTATGTTGAACCAGCCCTGCATCTCAGGAATGAAGCCTACTTGATCATAATGGATAATTTTTCAGATGTGTTCTTGGATTCGGTTTGCCAGTATTTTGTTGAGGATTTTTGCGTCGATATTCATGAATGAGATCCGCCTGTAATTCTCTTTCCTGGTTGAGTCTTTGTGTGGTTTTGGTATCAGAGTAACTGTAGCTTCATAAAAGGAATTTGGTAATGACCCTTCTGTTTCTATATTTTGGAATACATTGAGGAGTATAGGTATTAGGTCTTCTTGGAAGTTCTGGTAGAATTCCGCATTGAAACCATCTGGCCCTGGGCTTTTTTTGGTAGGGAGGTTTTTGATAACAGCTTCTAATTCTTTGCGACTGACAGGTCTGTTTAGATTGTTCACCGGGTCCTCGTTTAATTTTGGTAAATGGTATTTATCTAAAAAAGTGTCCATTTCTTTTACATTTTCCAGTTTAGTGGCATACAGGCTTTTGTAGTAAGATCTAATGACTCTCTGAATTTCCTCTGTGTTTGTGGTTATGTCCCCCTTTTCATTTCTGATCTTATTAATTTGCAAATTTTCTCTCTGCCGTTTGACTAGTTTGGATAGGGGTTTGTCAATCTTGTTGATTTTCTCCAGGAACCAGCTTTTTGATTCATTGGTTCTTTGGATTGTTTTCTGTGTTTCTATTTTGTTGATTTCAGCCCTCAGTTTGATTATTTCCAGTCTTCTACTCCTCCTAGGTGAGTCTGCTTCTTTTTTTTTCAAGAGCTTTCAGGTGGGCTGTTAAGTCTCTAATATGTGCTTTCTCTGTTTTCTTTAAGTGGGCACTTAGTGCTATGAACTTTCCTCTTAGGACTGCTTTCATAGTGTCCCATAAGTTCGAGTATGTTGTTTCTTTATTTTCATTGAATTCAAGGAAGACTTTAATTTCTTTCTTTATTTCTTCCTTAATCTAGGTATGGTTCAGTAGTTGACTATTCAGTTTCCATGAGTTTGTAGGCTTTCTAGGGGTAGCATTGTTGTTGAATTCTAACTTTAATCCATGGTGGTCTGATAAGACACAGGTGGTTAGTAATATTTTTTTGTAGCTGTGTAAGTTAGCTTTGTTACCGAGTATGTGGTCAATTTTCGAGAAGGTTCCATGAGCTGCAGAGAAGAAGGTATATTCTTTCCTCTTTGGGTGGAATAATCTATAGATGTCTGTTAAGTCCATTTGCTTCATTACCTCCATTAATTCTCTAATTTCTCTGTTAGGTTTCTGTCTGATTGACCTGTCCATTGGTGAGAGAGGAGTGTTGAAGTCTCCTACTATTAGTGTGTGCGGTTTGATGGCTGCCTTGAATTTTAGCAATGTTTCTTTTACGTACGTGGGTGCTTTTATATTAGGAGCATAGATATTCAGGATTGAGACTTCTTCCTGATGAATTGTTCCTGTTATGAGTATAAAATGTCCCTCTCCATCTCTTCTGATTGATTTAAGTTTGAAGTCAACTTTGTTAGAAATTAGTATGGCCACACCTGCTTGTTTCTTAGGTCCATTTGCTTGATAAGCCTTTTCCCAGCCCTTTACTCTGAGGAGGTGCCTGTTTTTGTGGTTGAGGTGTGTTTCTTGTAGACAGCAGAATGTTGGATCCTGTTTTCGTATCCAATCTCTTAGCCTGTGCCTTTTTATAGGTGAGTTTAGTCCATTGACATTAAGGGATATTAATGACCAGTGGTTGTTAACTCCGGTCACTTTTTTTAGTAGTAGGGTTTGTGTGTTTCCCTTCTTTGAGTTGCGCTGGTGAAGGGTCTCTAGATGTCTGAGTTATTGTGGTCATTGTTGGACTCCTTGGTTAGTGATTTTCCTTCTATTATTTTCTGTAATGCTGGATTTGTGGCTACGTATTGCTTAAATTTGTTTTTATCCTGGAAAATTTTGTTTTCTCCATTTATAGTGAATGAAAGCTTGGCTGGATATAGTAGTCTGGGCTTGCATCCATGGTTGATGTGGGAGTGTCATATATCAATCTGATGATTTCATTGACTAAGCAATAAAAAAAAACTGCTAGGCCCATTTGATAGGCCCACCCTTAGGTAGGTGGAGTAAACAGAACAGAACACTGGGAGGAAGAGGAAGTGAGGTCAGACTCGACAGCTCTCCTCTCTGGAGCAGACGCCTGGGAGAGACGCCATGCTACCTGCTCCAGGGAAAACGCACGCTATGAAGCTCCGACCCAGGATGGACTTAGGCTAGAATCTTCCCGGTAAGACCGGTGCTATACAGATGATAAGAAATGGGCTAGTCCAGGTGCGAGAGTTAGCCTAGAAGAGGCTAGGTAGAAATGAGCCAAAGCAGTGTTTAAAAGAATACAGTGTCTGTGTAATTATTTCGGGTAAAGCTAGCCGGGCAGGCGGCTGGGGTGTTGGGGACGCAGCCCCGCCGCTCATATTACTACACATGGTCTCTTAGTTTTTGCAGTACATCTATCCAGGACCTTCTGGCTTTCATGGTTTCCATAGAGAAGTCAGGTGTAAGTCTGATAGGTTTACCTTTATAAGTAAGTTGGCCTTTTTCCTTTGCGGCTCTTAATATTCTTTCTTTATTCTGTATATTTTGTGTTTTGATTATTATATGGCGAGGGGATGTTTTTTTTTTGATCCAGCCTATTTGGTGTTCTGTATGCTTCTTGAACCTTCATAGGTACATCCTTCTTCAGGTTGGGAAAGTTTTCTTCTATAATTTTATTAAGTATATTTTCTGGATCGTTGAGCTGCACTTCTTCTCCTTCTTCTACTCCAATTATTCTTAGGTTTGTTCTTTTTATTGTGTCCCATATTTCCTGAATGTTTTGTGATGAGAGTTTGTTGGACTTGCTGTTTTCTTTGATCAGTGCATTTATTTTCTCTATGTTATCCTCAGAATCTGAGATTCTTTCTTCTATCTCTTGTATTCTGCTGGTTATGCTTGTTTCTGTAGTCTCTATTCGTTTACCTAGATTTTCCATGTCCAGTCGGCCCTCTGTTTGTGTTTTCTTCTTTGCCTCCATTTCAGTTTTCAAGTCATGAACTGTTTCCATTATCTGCTTGATTGTTTTTCCTTGGTTTCCTAGGGTATCATTCACTGATTTACTCAATTCCTCGAACTTTCTGTTATACTTCTCATCCATTTCTATAAGAGCGTTTTTTATATGCTGTTTAAGGGTGTCAATCACTTTCATGAAGTCAGTTTTTTCTACTTCTTCTTGATTAAGGTGTTCATGTCCTCCTGTTGTGAGTTCGCTGGCTTCTGGTGGTTTCGTGTTGTTTTTCAGATTGTTGGGTGACTTCTTGCATTGGCATCTCCCCATTTCTTCCTCCCGATATTCTCCTATGAATCTTCTTTTATAGGATCAGGTCTTCTTGCCAACTGATGTACCTTCCCAGTGATGTCACTCCCCAGTGATGTTTCTCCTGGTGTCCAGATCGGATCTCCTTGCTGCTTGGTTAGCTCGCAAACAAAGGGCCCACCCTGCTTGCTGCAGGCAGGCTATGGAGACAAAGGAGCTACCACCTTCCCCTTTGCACTCCCCTTCGGGTTCAGTCCCAGCACCCAAGCAGGCTGAGCAGGGAGGTGCTCTGCCGCCAAAGAAGGGAGGGAGGGAGGGAGGGAGGCAGGGGGTGGGGGGATCTGGATGTAAGCTGGATGGGATAGGAAGAGAGAGGAGGTACCGGGCAGTATAGCCCCTGTAGGATGACCAGGAGGTGTAGGCGGGCTGTTCCCGGGTGCCGCAGCACTCACTCACCACAATGATGTTTCACTAGGTGCCCAGATTGAAACTCCGTGCTGCTTGGTTAGGTCGCAAACAAAGGGCCCACCCTGCTTGCTGCAGGCAGGCTATGGGGACAAAGGAGCTACCGAGCTCCCCTTTACCCTCTGCTTTGGGTTAGGACCCAGCGCCCAAGCAGGCTGAGCAGGGAGGCGCTCTGCCACCAAAGAAGGGAGGGGGGGAGGGAGACAGGGGGTGGGGATCTGGATGTAAGCTGGATGGGATAGGAAGAGAGAGGAGGTACCGGGCAGTATAGCCCCTGTAGGATGACCAGGAAGTTTAGGCGGGCTGTTGCCGGGTGCCGCAGCACTCACTCACCACAATGATGTTTCACTAGGTGCCCGGATCGAAACTCCGTGCTGCTTGGTTCGCTCGCAAACAAAGGGCCCACCCTGCTTGCTGCAGGCAGGCTATGGGGACAAAGGAGCTACCGAGCTCCCCTTTACCCTCCACTTTGGGTTAGGACCCAGCGCCCAAGCAGGCTGAGCAGGGAGGCGCTCTGCCTGATTTCTGGTTTTTATAAGTCTTCTCTTACCTAAAATATTTCAGTAAATATAAACGTCCACTCTGCCCAGTGTAGTCAGTTTCCCATTTCTGGTTAATTCTAAAGAAGAGCTCTATCTTGTGCGAGAAATGTTGGCTCAACACCCTGGTGGATTGTTTCTGTCTTATTTAGGATTTCTATTGCTGTGAAGAGACACCATGACCATGGGATCTCTTATAAAAGCAAACACTTAACTGGGCCTGGCTTACAGTTTCAGAGGTTCAGTCCTTTCTCATCATGGTGGGCCATGGACGTGTGCAGGCAGACATGGTGCTGCAGAAGGAGCTGAGAGTTCTCCATCTTGATCTGAAGGCACTAGGAGACTGTGTGCCACACTGGGAGTAGCTTGAGCATACGAGACCCCAAAGCCCACCCACACAGTGACCCACTTCCTCCGACATAGGGTATACATATTCCAACAAGGCCACACCCCATAATAGTGTCACTTTCTATGGGCCAACCACTTAAACACTTGAGTCTATGGGGACCATACCTATTCAAACCACCAGTTTCTATTAATAAGCAACAAGAATGTTTAACGTGTTCTAAGATACTATTCCAGGAAACTAACAGGTACAGTCCTAGGATAAAATACATTGTTTCAGTCATGACTTCATGGCTATGTTCAACTTTGAGGATAGTTTCCCTTTCTCCAAAGGCATACTGTGATACCAGACCTATATACTGAGCAAATATGTGAACCAAAAGAGTAAATGGTCATGACTAACAGATGCTTTATTGAAGACCTTTGCCAATTCAGTTGTGAAGCTTTGAGGCACGTACAGTCAATTGAGAAACATACTTTTCATTGTAAATATTTTACTAAAATTTTATTTTATGAAAATGAAGAGAAAAATATTAACTTTTTGAGGCATCAATAAATACAATGAAAGAAACCATGCTATTACACACAGCCTATGGAAATATAATTTATCAGCTGCAGTTGATTCACTTAGCAGAATGTCCCTAGTCATTTCTCACACAATGAGTCAATGTCTCTGCTGTTCTTTTTTGTTCCTACTACCACTATCTCTCCTACTCCATTTAAAGGATTGGCATAGCCCAACTCAGAATATGTAGCCAACCATGATTTAGGACTCTTAAGTACAAAGAACTTAATTTATATCCTTTTTATTGCTCGACCCTGTGTGAATACTGTGCCTTCAGCGTTCCAAACCAAAGACTGTCATATTTTCTCTGTTTATCCTTTTCACTACTGAACTGTTCTTCACTTTACTTCCTTGGGCAGTTTGTACTCACAGCCGTGCCAGTGTGTGAACTCAACTAGAGGAGAGAAAGTAGGGAAGAATTGACTATTTCGGAACTTTTGGATTTGGATTTGGATTTTTCTATGGTAATTTTGTACAAACTGTATGATTTTTAGTTGATAAAAATATCGAAACTAATGGGATAAAGCCTCTACTCTAAGAAAGCATACATTTCTCAAAGCTTCGTAGCCTTCACTTACAATAATAATAAAAAAATATGTTCAAAAAATCTTTTAAAACTACATTAGCATGTTGGTTGGTAATGTCCATAAGAATAACTGTAACTGGGCTCAGTAAGTTGAACACACACACACACACACACACACGAGTGCACATGCAATAATAATAATTACAAAAGAAGTCATGAATTTGAGGGAGTTGGAAAGGACATAGGTCTTTAACATGTTTGATTAGAGTTATCTCAAGATATTTTATATTATTTGTAGCCCTTGTAAAAGGTGATGTTTCTCTGATTTCTTTCTCAGGCTGTTTATCATTTGTATATAGGAGGGCTGCTGATTTATTTGAGTTAATCTTGCATCCCACCACTGAAGGTGTTTATCAGGTGTAGCAGTTTCTGGGTAGAGTTTTGGGGGTCACTAATGTATACTATCATATCATTGACAAATAGCAATAGTTAGATCTCTTCCTTTCCAATTAGTATCCTCCTGATCTCCTTGTGTTGTCTTATTGCTCTAGCTAGAAATTTGAGTACTATATGAATAGACATGAAGAAAATGGGTAGCCTTGTCTTTTTCCTGATTTTAGTTGAATCACTTTGAGTTTCTCTCTGTTTAATTTGATGTTGGTTGTTGGCTTGTTGTATACTCCTTTTTTTTTAATTATGTTTAGATATGTTCTTTTTATCCCTGATCACTCCAAGATCTTTATTATGAAAGGGTGTTAGATTATGTAGAAGGCTTTCCCAACATCTAATGAAATGATTATCTTTTTTTTTCTTTCAGTTTGTTTATATGGTGGACTACACTGATAGACTTTCATATGTTTTACCAACCTTGCATCTCTGGGATGAAGCCTACTTGGTCATAGTAGATGATTTTTATATATGTTCTTGGATTCAGCTTGCCAGTATTTTGAATTAATTGTTTTTGAGTATTTTTGCATCAATGTTCATGAGGGAGATTGTCTGTAACTCTTTTTTTTTGTTTCATCTTTGTGTGGTTTGGGTATCAGAGTAACTGTGGCCTCATAAAAAAATATGGTAATGTTCCTTCTGTTTGTATTGTGTGGAACAATTTGAGGAGTATTGGTATTAGCTCTTCTTTGAATTCTGGAAGGATTCTGTGCTGAAACCACCTGGTTCTGGGCTTCTTGTTGTTGTGGGAGACATTTTATGAGTGTTTCTATTTCCTTCGGGGTAATAGGTCTATTTAAATTGTTTACCTGATCTTGATTAAATTTTGGTATGTGGTACTTATCCAGAAAATTGTCCATGTCTTTAAGATTTTTCAATTTTGTGGAGTACAGGTTTGGAAGTATGATCTGACAATTCTCTGGAATTCTATGATCTGGATTTTCTCAGTGTCTGTTATGTCCCCCTTTTCATTTCTGATTTTGTTAATTTGGATATCATCTCTTTTTTTCTGCCTTTTGATTAGTTTGAATAGGGGTTTGCCAATCTTGTTGATCTTTTCAAAGCACCAACTCTTTGTTTCATTAATTCTCTGTATTGCTTTTTGTTTCTATTTTATTGATTTCAGTCCTGAGTTTGATTATTTCATGCTACCTGCTTCTACTGGAGCTTTTTTTGTTTTGGAGCTTTCATGTGTGCTGTTAAATTGCTAGTGTGAGAGTTCTCCAAATTCTTTATGTGTACCCTTAGTACTATGAACATTCTTCTTACAACTGCTTTCATAGTGTCCTATTAATCTGAGTATGTTGTGTACTCAATTTAATTGAAATCTAGAAAGTCTTTAAACTCTTCATTGATGCAGTCATAATCCAGATGAGAATTTATCAGTTTTTATTGAGTTTGCAGGCTTTCTGTAGTTTGTATTGTTGTTGAATTCTAACTTTAATCCATGGTGATCTGATAAGTGGGGCTTATTCCATTTTTTTTTGTATCTATTGAGATTTACCTTGTGACCAAGTATGTGGTTAGTTTTTGAGAAGGTTCCCTTAGGTGCAGAGAAGGTATATTCTATTGTGTTTGGGTAAAATGTTCTATGGATGTTTGTTAAGTCCAATTCAATCATAACATCTATTAGTTCTCTTATTTTGCTAAGTTTCTATCTGGCAGTCCTATCTAGTGGTACAAGTGGGGTATTAAATCTCCCACTATTAGTCTGTGGAGTTTGATGTATGATTTAAGGTTTAGTAATGCTTCTTTTATTTGAGGCCTAGATGTTCAGAATTGAAATTTTCTTTTTGGATTTTTCCTGTGATGACTATGAAATGCTTTTCTCATCTTTTTTGATTAGTTTTAGCTTGAAGTCTATTTTGTTAGATGTTAGGATAGCTATACCAGCTTATTTCTTAGGTTCATTTGATTGTAAAATCTTTTACCAAACCTTTACTCTGAGGTTATATCTGTCTTTGAAGATGAGGTGTGTTTCTTATAAGCAGCAGAAGAATAGATCCTGCTTTCATATCCATTGTTTTAGTCTGTATCTTTTTATAGGTTAATTGAGTCCACTGAAATTAATGACCAGTGATTATTAGTTCCTGTTATTTCTTGTTTTTGGTGGTGGTGGGTGGTACTAGTGTTTTAGTTTTTGTTGCTGGTAATGTTATTGTGTGTCCTTTTCCCTTCTTTGGGATTTGATGTAGTGAGATCACTCTATTGCCTGTGTTTTTGTGCCTGTAGCTGACTTCCTCGCATTGGAGTTTTCCTTCCACTACTTTGTGGAGGGCTGGGTTTGTAGTTATTGTTTAAATCTGGTTCTGTCACGGAATATCTTGCTTTCTCTGTCTACAATGATTTTGTAGACAGAGTTTTGCTGGGTGTAGTAGTCTGGACTGGGATCTCTGGTCTCTTAGTGTCTGCAAAATGTCTGTCCAGGACCTTCTGGCTTTCATGGTTTCCATTGAGAAATCAGGTATAATTCTGCCTTTATATGTTAGTTGTTTGTTTTTCTTTGTACTTCTTAGTATTCTTTCTTTATTCTGTATGTTAGTGTTTTGATTATAATGTGGAGAGGAGACTTTTTGGTAGGTCCAGCCTATTTGGGATTCTGTAAGCTTCTTGTATCTTTTTAGGCTTGTCCTTCTTTAGGATGGGAGTTTTTTTTTTCTATGATTTTGTTGAATATAATTTCCAGGCCTTTGAGCTGGAATTCTCCTTTTTCTATCCCTATTATTTTTAGGTTTGATCTTTTCATGGTGTTCCAGATTTCCTGGAAGCTTTGTGTTAAGAATTTGTTAGATTTAACATTCTCTTTGAACAATGAACCTATTTTCTCCATCATATTTTCAAAGCCTGAGATTCTCTCTTCCATTTCTTGCATTTTGTTGGTTATTCTTGCTTCTTTAGTTCCTGTTTATTTACCCAGATTTTCCATTTCTAGAATCCCCTTGGTTTGTGTTTTCTTTATTGCCTCTATTTCAATTTCCAAGTCTTGAACTGTTTCCTTCACCTGTTTGATTGCTTTTTCTTGGCTTTCCTTATGGGATTTATTGACTTCTTCCAATTTTTTGTTTGTCTTTTCCTTGATTTCTTTAAGGGGATTTATCATTTCCTTTCTAAGGGTCTCTGTCATCTTTATAAAGCTATTTTAAGGTCATTTTTTTCCTGCTTCACCTGTGTTGGAATGTTCAAGTCTTGCTGTTGTACAACCACTAGGTACTGTTGGTGCCACATTGCTCTTTATGTACTGAAGTATTCTTCCACGGCCATCTATCCATCTCTTTCCTAATTGGTGCAAGCAGTGGTTGTGTCTCTAGGGGCTGCTGATCTTGAGCAGGATGTTTGACCATGGGGAAGGCGATGGATTCACTGGGTTTGGGTGGCAGAGTGGGTCTTAACAGGTTACAGTGTCCAGTGATTGGGGGTGGTAATAGAGCATCCTGTCAGCAGGACTCTTACCTGCTAGTTGGCTACTGGGGATGAGATGGGAGGGTGAAGGGCAGGGAATGTGCCTTGGGGCTTAGGACCTAGGGATTAGGGTAGTTTAGCTGGGAGACCTGTCACTCATTTCTTCCAATTGGTGCAGGCAGTGCTTCTGTTTCTAGGAACTGTGATCTTAAGCTGGATGTTTGGCCAGGAGAAGGGTGATAGGCTCAGTGGGTTTGGGGGATAGAGTGGGTCTTGTAGGTTCTCAGTGAACTTTCATTGTGAATTCATTTGTTAATAATGAATGGATGAGGGTCTTACCTTTGAATGACATTTCTAGAAGGTAGCAGAGCTAACTAGACAATAGCTTTACTGACTCCACTGTAGCTCAATATGACAGTTTTAATAATTATCAAAAGTTATTCCAATTATCTTTAAAAGTTTTTTTTTTCCCATAAACATGCCAGCAGTGGTAACTCAAAGCTTTGATAGATTGCTAGGAGTCATAGAGGCATAGTGAATTCTCAGAATGTGTCAGGTCATGGTCTCAGCTCACAGCAGAGAAAAAGTTTTTAAAATAACAAGCGAATAGTGGAAACTATTGACTGGGATGCAGAAATCAGCACTCTACCATAAAAAATTGTCCTCATATACTAGAGTTAAGAGTTGGGAGGCAAGAAGTTTTATGAGAAATGTGATAATTCAGGGGCCTCCAAGGATCTTTCCAAATTTCAATATTTCTGTGGAATAATGCTTTTTTACACTGTAAAGATTTGTCACTTGTATTGGTTTAGTAAAACACTGATTGGCCAGTTGCCAGGTAGGAAGTATATGTGGGGCGACCAGACTAGGAGAATTCTGGGAAGAGGAAAGGCTCAGTCTGCAGTTGCCACTCAGATGCAGAGGAAGCAAGATGAAAACGCTGCACTGAAGAAAGGTACCAGGTCACATGGTTAAACATAGATAAGAATTATGTGTTAATTTAAGTTGTAAGAGCTAGCTGATAATAAGCCTGAGCTAAGAGGCTGAACGGTTTATAATTAATATAAGCCTCTGTGTGTTTCTTTGGGACTGAATGGCTTCAGGACTAGGAGGGACAGAAACTTCCATATACCTAACACTACATTAACCAAAGAACTATAATCTAATGATTTAGTAAATTGGTTGTATGGCAGATGCATACAAACTGAACTCAACCATTGAGACTACAAATATTTAGCCTTCTTGTCATCAGTTCTCTCATAGACATTTCCTTGTCTTTTTTCTCTTTCTTCCTTTATGTTTGTGTCCAAATGTATATTTGTGTACCACATATATGTCCAGTATCCTAAAAGTCAAAAAAAAAATAAAGGTGTGAGATCACCTAGAACTGAAGTTAAGGACACTTGTGCACCACCACGTGGGGCTAGAAATTGAACCCCAGTTCTTCCAAGAGTAGAAAAAATTGAGAACTGCTGAGCTATCTCTCCAGTCCCCATCTTTTTTTAGCACTCTTCCATCACATAAAAGTCAAGCAGTTCATCCATTTGGGTTGTTGCATAAATCCTCTGTCCTAACAGTCAAAAGCAAATTAATTTTAGTATTGAGCTGAGTTTGGCTGCACGTGTTTGTAGGTTCATAAAATTCGGAGTCAGACAAATCAGTACTGCCGAGTGGCAGAGTAATCTGTGCAATATAGAGAAATCTCATCAAATATAAATAAACATATGTTGTGTGGAACATGGGGTCATCTCCTAAAATTCTAGCTATAAGGATCATAAAGCTGGAGAATCATAAATTCAATGCCAGCTCTTATTTATTTATTTATTTTGAGACAGGGTTTCTCTGTACAGCTTCACTATCTGACCAGGGCTTTACTTTCAACATGTAAGTAAGAGATTTTGGACATTAGCTTATTGATAGATACTAATCTAATATGTGAGGAGCTGTCTTCAAACCCAAGTACCACAAAAACGAGGAAAGAGAGATCTCACTTTAGTGGTTTAGAGAAGAAAAAAAGACTTGTATAGCTATTTATTCCTACAAGTATTCCTGGAAATCATGACAAAAGTACAGCTTTTCAAATGTTCCCGATAAAAATCAATTTGAGTGCTCTCAACATGGCTGCTGCTGTCGGCCCTGGACCATTTCTAGCCATTGTTGCTAACAAGAAACCTGTGATTTTTCAGCAGGAAAGCTCAGGTGACACCACGATTAAGCTCTAGTTCTGAAGTTTCAAGTTTCGTACTGTTTCCTGCATCGCCCTTAGTCTGCAGTATGAAGTCCCAGAGAAAAGGACAGACAACCGGGGATTATTAAACTGTAGAATCAAAGCTCTAATGTTGTTTGAACTAAACGAAGTGTTGCCATGTGTAAACTGACAAGGTCCTTTTAGTCTTTTACGCCTCCCCAGGTGCCGTCAATTACAGAAAGCTCTGTGTATAGAATGGCATGAAAGAGCCTGTAAGTTTTATAAGGAATGTATTCCGTCGTAACTTCCATTACAGCACCAGGGCGGCAGTCCTTGCCTTTACCTAGACCAGTCTGTGACCGCGGTTATTCCCCAACCCTGACAGGAACTTACCTTTCATTTCCTTACAGTATTCCTGCCTGCTCTCATCTAGACCCATACACACTTGTTTCCTGGTTTCTCAGCTTAGGAACAAATGCAAACGGCTACTGAAAATCATCATTGGCAACCCAATACTTTTAAGGGCTAAACTGAAAACCAACGTTAGCTGAGGGTACATGACAAACTACACCTTCCTGAAGACCTTCTGTTTAACCTAAGGGGATGTTTTATTATTAAAACCCACTATCAAAGCCCTGAGAGAAAACATGTTTTTCCAATAATGTATTTATTTATTTTTATTTTATGTGCATTGGTGTCTTGCCTTCATGCACATCTGTAAGAGGACATTGGGTCCCCTGAAAGTGGAGTTACAGACAGTTGTGAGTCTTCATGTGGGTGCTTGGAACTGAACCCAGGTCCGCTGGAGGAGCAGCCAGTGCTCTTAACTGCTGAGCCATCTCTCCAGCCTGAGAAAGTATTTTCTAAATGACAATAATTTGACAATTATCTTCAACAATTTCAATGAGTTATACTTTATCTTTCTAGAAGTTGTTTCAATATAAGTTTCTTGGTAAATGTTAAGTATACGACACTATTAAAAATTTTTTATTAAAGTTGTTAGAAAGAATCCAAAGAAATTTATATTCCAGATTTCTAGTTTCTAACATAAAATTTCAAATTTCGGTATCTATTATTTTGTATATTATAAATATATTAGATTAGGAATATTCCCCAAAGCCAGGTATGGTGGCACACGTCTCTAATTCCAGCACTTGGAAGGCAGAGGCAGGAAGATCTCTGTGAGTTTTACACAGAGTTCCAGTTCTACAGTGAGTCCCAGGACACCCTGTCAGAGAGAGAGAGAGAGAGAGAGAGAGAAAGAAGAGAAGAGAAGAGAAGAGAAGAGAAGAGAAGAGAAGAGAAGAGAAGAGAAGAGAAGAGAAGAGAAGAGAGAGAGAAGTTGGGGTTGAGTTTTATGAGTATTACTAAAAAGGGAGAGTGGCGTGGCAGACACTAGGTGGCACTGTGAGCCCACGCTGGTGCTCTATTGGGGTGTACCAGCATTTACAAAACTTGCAATTAAAAGAAATAAGGTCAACAGGATTTATTCTAGAAATTCTCTTGAAATGTTACTAAATTCAAGGTTATAGGCTTCTATATGCTAACATATTACAGTTTTTAAGTGTAAACACTAAATATTAAAGTACTAAACACTGCTTCAAGTTACTTCTATTTATAACAAATGAATATTTCACTCAACAGTAAAGTCAAATTGTGTAATATAATGAGATGACTAACATAAAATATAAAATCGAAGGATATCTTTCCAGGATGTTGACTATCACCCAGAATTAGTATCACATTTTTATCTACAAAGTTAGAAGGATATTTACATAGTAACTTTCTAAGAGATTTTAATTTTCTTTCAATTTAACTTTAAGGCTTTTTCTGCCCTTAAAAGCTGATAACTTTTCGTTTTTAGGGAGTGAAAATCTCCTTCACTGTGTATCACATGGACGGCCTCCCTCTATGTCTGTGCTGACGGTGTTAGGCACTCTGCACATTTCCCATAGAACACACTAAAGAACCATGCCCTCAGTATGGCAGTGTTAATAAAGAAGACACAGCTGCACTTGTTTCGTTCTCAGTGAACATTTTAACTTTGCATTAACATTTATTCACCTGCACAGACTGCAAGACTGTACATATGAGAGCCTGCCTCCTGGGGACAATATACAAGTCCTAGGTGCAACGCCTTCAGTAGGATGTAGACAATGGTCCTCCAGCCCTTACTTCTAAAAACATGTTACTTAGCACACAGCCAGTAAATGTCAACACAAAAATACAGAGCTTGCTGTAACGACTTCACTCTGTAACAGCAATATTCAGGAACAGAAAGTTACCAAGAAAATTGAAAGAGAAAATCATTCCAATTACAGCTTAAAATATTAAAAGTATTTATTTAAAAAAGAAAAAACCTCAATTATCAAATAGAGTTCAAATTCTTAATAAAATATTACAATATATTAAAATTATAAAAGGGATTCTTAAATATACCATCTATAAGTAGCCAAAGTCCTAGAGATGTTCATGCAAAAAACTATAGTTAGCGACTTGAGCATTTCAGTAGCTCTGCAGTCTCTTCAAACCTGAAATAGAACAAATGATGTATCAGCTAAGTGCACAACTCATAATGTAATAGGCTTGAAGCTGTTAGACATATGCTTCTGAGCCTAAGATAAACCTGAGTGTTTTCCTTATTTTAGGCAGAGTTAATATTAATACATAGAAATAGAACAAACATAAATCAGCCAATTCTTGCAGCATAAATTATTTTAGAATTTTCCAAATGTCAAAGAGTTTTGTGGTTTTTTTAAGGTAGTAGGGTATAAAACATTTGACACCATTTCATCATTTATTTCCTTTAAACCACTCTTTGCTAAAATTCGATATAATATTATTTGTCCCCAGTAAAAGCATCATCGTGGTATTCCATCAATAGCTCACTGGAAACACAACGTAATTTTGAAGCCTATCATAATATTAAAAATGTCTCCCAACTATCATAATGTTTTGGTCAATCAATTATCAGAAGTAGAGAAATCTGAATTAATGATCAACCAAAGCATCTTTGCCTTTTGTAACCCATGATAAATTCTGTGAATTGTGTTTTACACCGCTTACTGGAAACCAAAGCAGTGACTCATCCCACACACACCCAACTGGAAGTAGATTTACTATCCACTGGAGTCTTAAAGGAAATTCCACACTGACTGAGCCTCACAAGGTCTAAAACACATGCGTACATCCGCATACCACACTCCAGTACAGTTCCCTACAGAGAAATGATTTCTGTTGCCCCTTTCTGTTACTTACATTTTTTTCATCCTTTCCATTTTCTGGATTGTTGTTTCCTTTAATTTAAAAAGCAACAAATTTAGGCAATTTCTCAAAGTAAACAATCCTCAAAGATGGACCATGAATAAATGAAACACACTCTGAGACACCTCATAAGAAGACTCGTCAACACAAAGAACCCTTGAGAGAGGAAACTTAGAATTTTAGCATTTTTCTAGCCAACAGCATATACTACACAGCATTTACTAAAAATGATGCTTTCTTCTTCTCTACCTTAGAAATCATCTAAGCAGCTGACAGCTTCTCTTACCTCCGAAAAATCTTTCAGTCCACAACAATGAATAGTGGAGCCCCTGGACGTTGATTCTGCTGACACTGTGCTATAGCCAGATGAGCGGTGCGTACTGGCTGGTGCCCCCATACTGTACTGTTTATCTGTGAAGAAAGTACATTTGATAGATATCTTTGCACTACACAATATAGTCAAATATTTAAAATTTTATTTACAGATAAATTAACTTAAAATGGTTATTGGTATAGTTAAAAATGAGTTAATACTTTGTATACATATGGAGATAGATGCTAAAAATTCTCTAATAATTTCAAAACACACTTTCGTGTACCACGCTTGAAATCACATGTACTTGGGAAACTGAGAAGAACCATGAGTTCAAGGATGACCTAGGCAATATAGTGAAACCCGTCTCAAACGAATCTCTGGCTTCCATGCAAACACACGTGAACACACACACACACACACACATACACACACAAATGCTAAAGATGCCAAAGGCCCATAAAAACTACTCTTCAGAAAACATTTACAAGTCAGCAGTACTAATACAATTCATGAACTCACCAAAGGGCACATTATCCAAGCCACTAACAGAGTCAGAGTCTTCACTTACTGCATTAAGCTCTACGCATTCATTCTGGAACATACAGGTAAATATTTAGAATAAAATGAAAGGTGATTCAACTTATGCTACTTAACATAAAATATAAGCAAAGCACAGAAAATGTTTAGTTTTAATAAATTTATTTACCAATAATAAGTAATTAGTTGTCTGCATAAAAAACAAAAAACAACCACTTAAGTGTGGAAGCAGAGAGTAACCTTGAATCTATAACTCCAGTCTCTAAAAATAAGACAACTAGAAACCAAAACCCTAAGAAATAAGACATATTTCTCAGACTTCATAAGACAATGGTAAATGTGGTGGTCTGAATAAGAATGGTCCTATAGGCTCAGTGTTTAAATGTTTAGTCACCTGGCGGAGGGGCAGTACTATTTGAGAAGGACCAGGAGGTATGGCCCTGTTGAATCAGGCGTGGCCATGTTGGAAGAAGCAGAGGGCTTTGGGCTTTCAAGTGGCCATGTGATGCTCAGTTTCTCTTTTCCTCCACCTCTCTAAGCCTGTGGATCAGGATGTAGCTCTCAGCTACTGCTTCAGTGCCTGTCATGCCCACTGCCATGATGCTGATAACTGACTAAGCCTCTGAAACTGTGAGCCAGCCGCTAAATGCTTTCCTTCATAAGAGCTGCTTTGGTAACGGTGTCTCTTCACAGCAAAAGAATAGTAACTAAGACAGTAAATTTAGTAACTGTTTCTATGAATTCACCTTATCATTGAAGTTAATGTGTAAAGAAAGTTTCAGTTTTAAGTCTTCTACAACTTTTCCTGTAAACTGAAGAAGCTTTGTCCTACTAAAATACACAAAATAATTTTAAGTTTTTCAAAAAATTCTTACCTCACTCTAACTATTCCAAGCACTATTAATCAGAAAAGCTCTACTTACAGGTCTCATAAATTATCTTATTTGATAGAAAAAAATAGCTGCAGGAAGTATAAGAAAACTTGTTAAACTTAAGTAGACTTTATTCTAACCAAACATTTTCTATTTCCTTTGGAGCCTCATGTGTAGTGGTTTCCAAAAGAATACAGATGTCACTAAGATGCGCACTTCACTGTACTCGAGGAAAGCTTTACATATTTACTACCTTCTTAGACAGCAGCAGCTCTGTCTCAAGCAGAGTGACTCGGCTCAGGAGGTTATTCCAGGCCTTCTCATCGACCATCACTTTCCCTTTTGCTGTGGCTTCCAAACACTCAAGCCTTTTCTCTACCCAGGTCAGCCTCTTAAGCTTCTCTTGGCATTCAGCAAGTGCGATCTGAAGTGCAATAATCTCAGGATTATCACATACGTCTTGAAATGACAACATGATTCCAGATGATCTGAAGTCACATTCCTTTGAAAAGGATCAATGTCCTTCCACTTCCTTTGTTTTCACCGCTAAGGAAGGAACACAGTATGGAACTAGGAGCTCCCCCTGTAGAGAGCAGGGGGCCTTAACAGCCCTCCAGGCAGACAGCAGTGGGCCTTACTAGAAGGCTGTCAGATGTGGCTTTGTTGACTTCATTTTCACAGCCTCTACCTGTGAATCAACCTGTCTGATGCTCTTAGACAAGGAGTACAATTCAACTATCATTTGCCAGTTTCTTTAGACAATCTAAGAGGAAATAAGCAAGTGACAATATGCAGATTACCTAGAGTGCCAGATAGTAAAAAGTAGGCCCATAAATAAAATTTCATAAATCCAACTGTAATCCAAAGTGTATAGAAATGACAATATATGAGCATTTTAGCAGAAAGAGTAGAGATTATATACATATTGGTATTTGTGTCAGCAAGGAGTACTAGAAATTATAGGACAGCAAGGAGTCAGGTAGGATAGCGAACATCTATAAGCTCCACACAAAAGGCTAGGCAGGAGTTTAACACAAATCTGAAGCCACTTTGGACTACACTTTGGCCAAGGCTACACAGTGAGACCACGGCCCTTGGAGAAAATACAGCAAAGACTCACCAAAGAGAAAAGAGGAATAAAAGGCCAAGCTTTTTTCTATTTGCCAATAGAGGAAACAAGTGGTAGAAAACTGCACTGTGCAAAGCGGCACAAGTCTCTGGCTGGAGAGTAATTTCCCTGGGCATACCATCTCTTACCTCTGTTTGCTGTACTTCAAACTCAGGGAAATCTCCAATCAGATCTGACAACTGGAATTCACTGAATCACATTTAGTAAGATTGACTGGCTCTTAAGTTATAACACAGATGTCATCATTTAAGAGTTATATTAAATTATAACTTTTAAATATTCCAACTTTCAAACACTGAAATAATCAGATACTGAAGAAATCTGTCAAAGAGGTCCTCAGCCCTTACTTTCAGCTCAGTCTTGACGTCAGAGGCCTGCTCGTCAGCAATCACAACATTGGAGACCTGCTCCTCAGCAATCATGATGTCAGAGGTCTGCTCTGAATCTTCACAGCCTTCACTCACTTCTGCCGAACATCCTGTCCCTTCGGGCATGTCAGCGCTGTCTTCAGTGTACAGGTGACGGATGACCACAGCTTTCTTCTGCATAGAGACGAGCATGGAAGGACTAGTTTAATTGTGAAATTGCACAACTACTTTATGTATATTCAGAGTAATGCTCTAGACTATAACTGTTTAAAACACTTAAATTACCACATACAATGTATCACAGCATGTTAATATTTATATATTTTAATGCATTGGTGAAATTGTGGTTCACCTTTTTAAAAGCATTTTTATGTCTTAGGTTAAACACTAAAATATACTTTAAACATATCTAGGTTTTTTCAGTATGCTGGAGAAAGTGGTTATAGAAAAGATGAAAGAGAATTAGTAAAGATTTGATTAATTGTTGAAATAGGATGCTCTGTGCTTTTGTAAATGTTTGAAGTGTTACATGATAGAAAGTTAAAAACAAACAAATGAAGAAAAAAATATATTAGGTGTGGTAGCACACAACCATAATCCCAGCACTCAGTAAGCCCGTGCAGAATTATAAGGTCCAGGCTAGCCTAAGCTATACAGTGAGACTCTGTCAATGAATAAACAAATAAACAAAAGTTGTGACATAATTTATAGGTTAAATAATCAAAAAATCAACAACTATATATATTATAAATATTACTATAAATATCACTATAAATACTATAGTGAGGACACACTATAATATTTTCTATTGAAAGAATCACAATATATATTTTACCTTCAGCTAAAAGTTCAAAATTTGAAAAGGGGGAAGTACTAACAAGGACCTCACATTAACTCTTTACCCACTCTTTATGCCTATGCACTGTCCATACAGACACTGAAAACCCCTATCATGTGATAAAGAAGTCATAAAATGCATCGATATGACATGAGGCATCAGGAAGAAGAAAATTAGCTTCAGCACTGACTCACCTTTTGTTGATAAAGAAATATATTTATAAATTCTATCAGTTTTGTAGCAGTTATTCAAGCTCTTGGTATTAAGGCTCTGCTAGTCATGTATTTTGGATTAGGGAATAAATAATTCTATGTATTTTACTTTATCTAGAAATATTTAACATCTTTATCTAATTGCGTGCTGGTTATTTGTCTGTATTCTGTCCTCTCACCCAGGAGTAAAATAGCTGGAAACACATTTATTATGCAAATGGCATTTTAGCTTTGAGTTCCCTTAGATATGGAAAAATGCTATCTCTACACATATTAGATTCATTTAGCCACAGATGCTCAAAGCAGACAAAGGCCGAGACAATCTATACCTAGTAATAGAGAATACCCAAAAGCAGTTATTAGATAATCTATATTCTAGGTTATTAATGCATCTAAGTGGATCATTATGATCACTCTGGTTACTAAGGGGTTGTTAGGATGATCAGATTTGTAATTAAGAGCATATTCTCAAGGGCTGCAAAGATGCTCAGGTTAAGAACACTTACGACAGAGGCTTCATTTCCAGCACCCACTTGGAGCCTCACAACCACCCATGACTCCTGTTCCAAGGGATATGACACCCTCTTCTGTTCCCTTCTGGTATACATACATATAAGATTAAAAGAAACACACACACACACACACACACACACACACACACACACACACATTTTAAAAGAGTAGATGCCAACACCTCTGTAATATAACCTTACTAAATTTATCTAGGAAATTAAAATGATTGAAAATTAGAAAAATAAAGTACAATTGATTTTTCAATTTTATACTCTTCTGCTGAGACTATTTGAGGGGAGGGGAGGGAAGGGAAGGGCAGTGGGGGTGGATATGACCAAAGTACCTATATAAAGAAATGAAACAAACTAATAAAGACTAATAAAAATGCCTTGCATACTGTGGTATCTGACCACAATGTGTCACCAAATGCCAGTCAGAGAAGAATCTTTACTGCATTCAGATATGCTCCGTTCTTTCTATTTTCACACCTTCCCTGAAGTCATGAACCTGC
The DNA here is from genome assembly GCF_037038515.1 of Microtus pennsylvanicus. Lineage (NCBI taxonomy): Eukaryota > Metazoa > Chordata > Mammalia > Rodentia > Cricetidae > Microtus > Microtus pennsylvanicus. The sequence continues at coordinate 93,853,957 of NC_134587.1, forward strand.
CAGTGATTTCAACGCCAACAGCCTCTACAGTGGGGTTCTCACTGCTCAAACAAGGTTCTGGCTTTTTAGAGACGTTCTTCTTCTTTTGGCATGATGGATTCTAAAAAAGGAAAAGAATTAGACAAAATAATATATCTTATAGAAAAGTATGATGTACATTTAAATTCCGTTATTTCAGTACTTATTTTTGATAACAGCAAATAGTGAAAGTAATGAAACATGCTTTTGCTTATTTGTTTATTGTCAGTTTAAGTGAGACTGGTATGGTGGTGCTCTAATCCCATATTTAGAAGTGGGAGGAAGAGGACTGAGGCCAGCTTTAGTTACATTGAAAGTTCAAGGCCAGCCCGGACTATGCAGTTAAAAACAAACAAGAAAATAAAACAAGCAAAAACTTTTAGAAGTGACAAAATACATTATATTTGAACTGTTAACTTAGATCCAGGTCACAGATATGTAAGAAATGTGGCTGCTATCAGAGACATAATGACCTTTAAGAGGGTTATGCCCCATATGTGGACAATGCAGCAACTATGGCATCGGATAGATGGGCTGTGTGGACCAATGGGATTTAGAATTAACTAGGCGCTCCTGGCCTTATCCAGGTACAGACTGTAGGACATCTGGGTATTGCAGTGGCTTGTATTCTGTAGGAAGCTAACTATGAAATAATGTACGTCCTGTAGAGGAATCCCGAGACCTAAGTTTGGAGGGAGGATTCCTCAGCATCTCTGTGTTTTTACATTCTCATTCCTTCAAATTCCATCTTGGTTTTCAACAACCCATGTTTGGTCCAAACTAACCCTAGTTCCTAGAAACGTCCCTGAAATTCCTAGGAAATTCCACAACTATGCATATAGCATTAACAGAAGAATTCCCTTCCATTCATAAAACGCTGATGCCTAAGCATCTGGGATATTCACTTACCCGCTTAGCTGCCATTCCCATCCCAGAAGAAAGGCACTATTGCTTTCGCTTTGATAGTAACTCTGTTACAATGCTTACATCTCTTCTATGTCTGTCTTTGAATTCTTTCTCTAATCATTAAAGTCTAATGAGACAAAGAACTTCTGGGTCCAGCAAGTCAAGTGACAATTGCATTTTTAAATAATTTGCTATTTATTCAAATATTTGGGTATTTAGCATAAGTCTCTACTGAAATCTATTCATTAAATCACCTTGTCAGAGCCAATCAATTCCTTGTGCTTTTTCATCACACAATTCAACACATCACAGACAATTTGGATTTTCCACTCAGCAAATCCAGACTGTATAAACTGCTTTTTTGTCAAAATTGGCTTATAATCAAACTGATCACGAAGAAGCTGTGAAGAAATAAAGGTAATATTTAGTTCAAAATTATATAGGCACTTGGTCAGAAGGTAATAGCTACACACATACACACAAATCACAGTACTTGACCAAACTGAACGGTAAACATTAAGGTTCTTAAAAATCAAAACTAACTGACATCAAAGTTAGTCACCATCTAGGTATGCAGATGCTACTGCAGATATGAGACCTGGTTTCAGGTCTCAAGGAACAAACTACACAAGTTTCAGTTTGTATCTCACAAGTGCAGAAGCCTGTGGACTATAAGTTCTCTCTCTTGCTTCCTCCAGTACACAAAGTTTTACTAAAATTTCATAAAAGGCAGGCAAATTATAGCCAGTGACAAATATTTACCAGTTGCCATAATTAAGAGTAAACAGACAAAGCAAACATGAATTACAACTTAATTTCGATACAGATCCTATTTTTTTATTAAATTTTTTCATTCATTTTACATCCAGACCAGTTTCCCCTCCCTTCTCTCCTCCCAACTTCCCCCTCTCCTTTGCCCCTCCCCCATCCACTCCTCTGTTTCTGTTCAGAAAGGGGCAGGCCTCCCATGGAAGTCAACAAAGTATGGCATATCAAGTTGAGGCAGGAGCAAGCTCCTTCCCCTGCATCAAAGTAGGGCTAGGCAATCCAGCATGGGGAATAGGTTCCCAAAAGCCAGCTCAAGCTCCAGAGACATGTCCTGATCCCACTGCTAGGAGCCCCACAAACCAAGCTACTGTCAAACACATGCAGAGGGCCTAGGTCAGTCTCATGAAGGCTCCCTAGCTGTTGGTCCAAAGTCTGTGAGCTCCCATGAGCTCAGGTCAGCTACAGAGACCACATTTTAATGAGATAAACACCTACAAAAACACTCTGTCAAATAAACATACATGTGATACATAACAACATATGATAGTGGCCCTAGATTATGATAAAGCTGACTTTTTTCCTATTGCCTAGTATTTTAACTAAATTTCTTACATGTTTAGACACATAAATATTTATATTGCACTATAATTCACACTATATACAGAACAGGGACATGTTACAAGCTGTAGCTCTGGAGCAATGGGCTATGTGTACAGACTACAGTTAGGTCTGTACAAGCACACTCTGATGCTTGTCCAATGGCAAAATTGCCTATCAGTTTCTCAGAATGTATAACATTGTTAAGGAAATACGCAACTGTGTTTCGGTAATTATTACTAAAGTATTAATTTTAAAAATCATTCAATAGTTTCTCAAGTAATTATTATTTTGTGAACTCAAAATACCTTATAGACGGTGTCTGTGAAGCGCACATCATTCTTTGCTATGAGCTCTATATTGGATTCCATGAGAAGCTCTGCTACATAAGGGGAGTACGAGGTAAGAGAATAGCTGATGATGGGCAGGGATGCTGCGGTGTCCCCTCTCATCAAACTGCCAGGGCAAAGGGAAAAGACTCAGTAAGCACAGTTCCAAAAGCTAGCTGATTGAGGAAAATTAGCAACGTTGTCAGGAATTTAGTTATTATTACAGACACAATAATGATGTAATTTCTGACTCTCTAGATTCTATACCCTACTCTAAACCACTGACTAGGAAACAGTACTGTTTATTTTCATGTGCTCAAAACCTCACTACAGCTGTACAGTCTATCTCCTACAGTTTTTATTGGGTTTCTAAAGTTTATTCTTACTTGATATATCTTATTTCTCCTAGTAATACTACCCTAGAGCTCTCAAAAATATTTTAAGGTTTTGTAACATTTGTTACGTTAACCCATTTGTTCCTAAACAAACCTGCATAGGTTAATCGTATGAACTCTAAGTTACAAATGAGGAACACCCTGGAAAGAGTGAATGCTATGATTAGACATTCCCCTTCTGCTTGCATGAGAACTGCACCTTCTTGGCTTGTGCTCATGTCTAGGAGGGCATTCTACACTTTGCCCATCTTTATTTATTGTAACTCATTAGGTAAATGCCGATTTTCATGAAGCCATCGTCTGTCTGATCCATACTGATCTCTCAATACCTGCTGCCTCGTACTGTCAACTTCTAATTGTCTAGCCATTTACTGGTGCAAAATGTCTTACTGATTGCTGCACAAAACAGCAAATGAATTATTTCTTCAATTAGCCAGTACTACTGGTTAACTAAAATTATAGTGTTCTTACATATAAACAGCATATTTTCCACAGAAATCTCCACGCCAAAATTTTAAAAAGATTCTTTTATGTTGTGTATGTGTGCCACATATGTGCACATGCCCAGAGCACAGGCAGATGTAGGGCACCTAATATAAGTGCTGAGCACTCTAACTGTATGCATAGCAGTCTAGATATTCTCTCCATATAATTTTAAACTCAATGGGATATAATGGATTTTATTAATTATATAGTCTTCCATTCCTCATTCCACAGAATTGTATTCATTTCAATATAGCCAATAAGATCACAGATGTTACCATTTCTTGCAAATTTATTTCTTTGTGCATTCACTGTACAGAAGATAGATTTCATACATTTACACCATGTGTGCTCTTAGGATGGAAAATTCTAAGTGGCGAGATTTCCTATGGCAGCCCCCATTCTTTAAAATTTGGCTGGAAGATGGTTCAGTAGTTAAGAGCACCTGCAGCTCCACCCGAGAAACAGTTTAATTCTCAGCACATCAGCACATACCCCTCGGTACAGCTATGGAGCACAAAGGACATTTTGAAGGCGTTGGATCTCTAGTTTCAATGTGAGTCCTGAGAATGCAAGTCAGGGTCATCAGGCCTGGCAGTCAGGTCCTTTCCCAACTTGTTAGCCCTTTATTTTCACCTAAGACCCCTCCCCCATCAAGTCACACACTATCTCAAACTTTCAGCAAAATGAGAAAAGCACAAATAAGTTTCAAATACCAAATGTACTATAGCTTACCCAACATAATCCACTTCATTAGGGTAATTTAGCAAACGAAGTACTTGTTCTAGCTTCCGCAAGCTTCGTTTTAAGTCGCCTGTTGCCATTATTGAATATTAGATTCAGCTCCAACTCCTAAAAAATCTTGTAACTTTTCATCTAAAAATAAAATCATGAGTACAGTTAAGCGTGTGCTTTGGGAAGCTGCTCTGTTTTACTCTGTGTGCGCCTCTTCCAGGCCCCATACGTCTACACCACACTACTTTACTTCTTATAACAGCGCTTTGGTAGCAGGTGAAGTGCTTACTGCATGGTACTGACTCTAAACCCTAAATATAAACTTAGCATGAACCACTCCCTTTAATTTTTCCTCACAAAAATAAGTTTGCTTTATATTTATATTCATTCAACGTATTTTATCTAGCACTCTCCCAAATATTTTACCTTGATGATGATGGACTACAAGAGTTACCTCTGTGCTGTGACCAAACACCTACCAGAAGGATGACACCCAGTGGAAAAGTGGCCCCTTGGCTCAGTGTTTGAGAGGATATAGACCCTTATAGCATGGAAACCATGGTGACACACAGCTCCAAGGTGGCGGGAGTGTGTGGTGGCTGCTAGCTCACATTACACCAGTCCAGAGGACAGGACAGCACAGAAGTGGGATCAGGCTATCGTCTCAAAGCATCTTCACTCCCCAGGCCATTTCCTCTAGCTAGGTTCTACCTATCAAAAATTCCACAACCTGCCAATTAGCACCCCAAGCTGGAGACCAAGAGATCAACCATAAGAGTCTATGGAAGACACTTTTCATCCAAACCATAGCTGGTACCATCTGCAAAAATATACCAAGCTGAAATAGTCTCCATCAATCACTGGTTATCTTGAATGTTTATAAAAAGCTATATAAAGAATAAGAAATGAAGACAAACAGCACAGACTTAGTTATTATCCCCATGGTTTGGATTTCATGTAGTTGCCAATCAGATGCTTGTGTTCAAAAACAAAACAAACTCATAGTTCACCAACATCTTGCTCAAGAAAGTTATAAAAGTACCTAGAGAAACAAATTCTCTGAGAATGAAACTCCTTTAAAAAAAAATCACTGACATTAAAAACAAAAAAGAACAAGTCAAGAATTAGATGAAATATACTTTATGTGATTTTTCCCAGTCTACATTTCAGCAACCAACATAAAAATGGTCCTTTCAGATACCTCTTCTGAGGTAAACAAATCTGGCAATTTGCAAAATTCTAAGCCTGGGCCACCACCCATTTCCACAGTCATTTCCCTAGATATGGGCACCCTATTCTCTCTCTGCAGGAATACCATTCCCATTTCCAGTCTGCTCTTTATACACATGGTGTAGAATAAGCTGCTGAATATACTTTTAAGCACTCTTGCATTGGCATTTTGGTCGCCATTTTTGAAACATTAAATTACACTGATCAAAGATTAACATATTTACTTCCAATATCCAGGAGGGCAACTATATGTTTTTTGGGAACTTGGGGGTGGGGTGGGATGGGGGTAAGGGGAAATGGGGAGAAAAAAGTGAGAAGGGGAGGATGGGGAAAGCTTGGGGAAATGGGATGGTTGGGATAAAGGAAGGGTGGATATGGGAGCAGGGAAGTACATATCTTAATTAAGGGAGCCATTTTAGGGTTGGCAAGAGACTTGACTCTAGAGGGGTTCCCAGGTGTCCAGGGAGATGTCCCCAGCTAGTTCCTTGGGCAGCAGAGGAGAGAGAAGCTGAAATGGCCCTATCCTATAGCCATACTGATGAATGAATATCTTGCATATCACCATAGAACCTTCAGCCGGTGATGGATGGAGATAGGGACAGAGACCCACAATGGAGCACCGGACTGAGCTCCCAAGGTCGAAATGAGGAGCAGAAGGAGGGAGAACATGAGCAAAGAAGTCAGGACAGCGAGGGGTGCACACACCCACTGAGACAGTGGGGATGATCTATTGGGAGCTCACCAAAGCCAGCTGGACTGGGACTGAAAAAGCATGGGATAAAACCGGACTCTCTGAACATGACGGACAATGAGGGCTGATGAGAAGCCAAGGCCAATGGCACTGGGTTTTGATCCTCCTGTATGTACTGGCTTTGTGGGAGCCTAGCCTGTTTGGATGCTCACCTTACTAGACCTCGATGGAGGGGGGAGGACCTTGACTTCCCACAGGGCTGAGAACCCTGACTGCTCTTAGGACTGGAGAGGGAGGGGAGAGGAGTGGGGAGAGAGGGAGGAAAATGGGAGGTGGGGAGGAGGCGGAAATTTTTAATAAAAAAAAGATTAACATATTTAGACAATGAAGACTTTAGGGAGAAAAAAAAAGAAGCGATCCTAAAATCAAATTATACAAAGTATTGATTAATACTGTAAGCCTTATTTCACAACTTTGCAGATGCCAGGGCTAGACAGACATATGGAAATAGTAAGACAGACTTCCCACACCGGCCTTTATTGTCTAGAAAAGGTGAAGTGGGAACTGCTCTTGCTGTAACTAAAAACCTCCTTGCTCATGGGATTTAAGATTGCAGGTCTTAAGACCCATCTGACTTAACACAATTCTTTCCTTTCAATCCTATCCCATCTTCCCAGGACATGTGATTTTATCAAATACTCTGTGGTATCTTTTCTTTTTCTCATATTCTAGAACACATTTATCTTTATATTATTTCTACCTCTGATAATGGAATTTCTGACAATAAAGTATGTCCCGGGAACACATCCTCTTCATTACCAGCAGAGTAAATATTTGAAGAAGAGTAAGATTCAAGTACAGCTTGGATCTGTAGGTGAAAGGAAAAGATGAGATGACAAGAAAGAAAAACACAAAGACGTTAAAGGAAGATCATAGAAAAAATGCTCGCAAGAAAGATTTCCTATTTTTTTTAATTGGTAAACACTAAAATCAAGATTATTAATTGAACCCAATCAAGTACTGTTACATACTTACACTTGATCTTAGTCAAACGGCCAGAAAGTGATCTTCAACATATTTCTGAGATAAAAAAACTTACTACTTAAAAATAAAACTGATTTTCATTTTCACTTTATATGACCTATCACAAGACATTAAATAAAGAAAATATACAGATTCAATCATTAAGGTCTCAATAGTCTACGGAGTTTTTGGAAGAATTAGGAACAAATCAAATCTGCCGACTGAATTTCTGGAAAAGGTTGTGAGAATAGCACAACCTGAATTGGTGGGGAAAGGGAATTAAACCCAGGGCCTTGGCATACCACTCAATGGCTCTACTACTGAGCTAGATCCCCAACCCAGCTGTCTAAGATTTTTTTCATTATAACCCCACCTCAATCTCATAGTTGTTACAGGTCTTTACATACATAAGGTGTCACTGAACTCAAAAATCATTTTTTGCAGGGTGAAGTAACTAGACTTTCATAATTGCAATGGATAGCTATGATTTTGAGTTCCAGCTCAAATGTCTAAAAACCATATTTTTAGATAGAGGAATACAGATGGGTAGCAATTAAATTTACAAAATCACTCCGTACTCCAGATATTAGGAAAATGCTGTTGCAAGAGAAATGTTTTGATGAGGGATTTAAAAAAGGAATTTGCTGGGCCAAATGTAAGCAACGGCTCAGTGGCATCACTGTGTTTACATAGAAAACTGATTAAAAAAATGCTTGCAAGTAATTCTGTAAAATAATCTGATGCAGCTCTAAGTCTAGAACAAATAAATAAGTTAAAATTAGTTTTCTTTCTATAGAGAGAAAAACCTGTAGTCTTAAAAGTAGATAGAGAATTCTTTAAAAGCACCATGAAAACCTGAAGGACCGACTCCTCCAGCCAGTCTAGATGTATCCTTGACTGAAAAGACCCAAGAGATATCAGCGTCCATTTAACCTCGCAGAATTAAGTCAGTCACACATCAATTCTAAGAGGTGGACTGCGAGTCTTCCTACTCAGCTGTCTTCCAAAGCATCTACCAGTTGGGTACATAAGCAAGTCCCATCGAGGGTTCCCCTTCTGCCCTTAGGTGTGAAAGGATGAACAGCAGACCTGATCATTCGCCTACAACTCCGGATCCTCGGTGCGCACAGCATTCAGGAGACCCTGTCCACGGAGCACAGCCCGTCCGCAGGCTTTGGCGCAGCCAGCAGCCGCCAGGGTTCCCAAGGCGATCGGACCAAGGAGAAGGGAGCACAAGTAACTCGAGAAAGTGGCGAGAACCAGGCGTCCAGCCCCGGAGCCCTAGCGCCCGCGCCCCGGGGCTCCTCTCGCGCCGACCGTTTGTATTCGGAACCGTGGGTTCCAGCGCACCGCGAAAAGCGGCTAAACGTTCCGAGCCACGGGCTGCCCCACACTCTGAGATTCCTCGGTGCAGATTCCATACTCCGTTTGCGCGTCTTTCTCGGAAAGTTTGAAGCTCAAGATAATATTATCAATTATATGACTTATAGTAAGTGTCACGTTTCAATTAGTACAATTTTTATGACTATAGTGGTTCAGAATGAGAAGCGAGAAATAAAGACGTTCTGGAGAATCTGCAACTGCGAAAGTGCCACCTTTATTCTTTAAGGAGCCCTCCGCGACGTCACTTCCGGCAACAATAGGAAACGTCAAAAACTTGCCCTGTCCGCCCCTCCGGCTCCTGCAGGCGGAGGTGCTGTGAGTTTCCAGGAGGCTGGGCTGTTTCTGGTGCTCCCGCAGCAGTCGTGTTCCCCAGCGTGAACGCGTGCGGTCTGCACAGGCCTCTCCATGGCTTGGGCATCGGTTCCCGGCTGAGCCATTTTCTTTTCGGCTGACAGCTCCCGCCCAGAGGCTGAGTCGTCGCGGCGGCGGTGAAGATCGCAGGTCGCTCAGGTACTCGCGTCGGCCCCGATACTTCCGAGGCCTCTTCCACCTGTACGCTTTCACTTTTCCGGCTCGGGAATCAAGACGGCGGGTGCTCGCCACTTGGCAGCACCGGCCCAGTAAGCTGTCGTTTAGGACCAATGACACGGTACGACATTCTGAGTGACAGCGGCGGTAGCTTATGAAAACGGTGTCTCACTGTCGAGAGGCGGGCGTAGGTCTCTTCCTTCTCTTTCAAGGCCATTGGTACAGAGGTCGACTTGGGACTTGCCGGCAGCGACTTGGTGTGGGTCGTCTTCAAAGAAAGATGACGAATGGGGAAGGTTACTTTTTTAAAGGTGTATGTGTTGCTTTTATGGTGATGATTGTGTTTGTTATTAAGTGCTCAGGCGCTCTGATTTTTTTTTTATGACACCCCATTAATACGGGTCCAAATATATACAGTTTAGGATCACTGCTGATTGCTAGTTGCTACAGATGTCAGTTTGACTATAAAATTAGTTAAATTCTTGTCTTTTGTTTTTCTTTGACTAGACTACACTTCCCAATATGGTATATACTTAATACATATTTCTCGTCAGACAAAAATCATATCAATTTGCAATTCCTGTTTGATATATTTTAAGTTTGCGTTCTGTATTTACTAATTAATAATTGTGGCTACTTGGTTTACAAGCCATACGTTTATTTTTAAGGACCCCCCCCCCAGTGGTCTTTTCAAAGCATTACCTGTATTATTGAAATTGAATGCAATTTGTTTTTTACTTCAGCCCTCCCCTTTTCGCTTTATTTTGAGACAGGGTTTCCTATATACTTCAGGCTGGTATACAATTCACTCTGTAGTCCCGTCTGTTCCTAGCTAGCAATCCCTTCGACCTGGCTTCCCAATGTTCAGAACATGGATTTGCAACCGCCTACTAAGCCCTCTACCCTTTCGTTTAATGTCTAAACTTTGGTACTTACACTGCTAAGGGAGAAACTTCCTACTACCTTTGTGGAAGTGGTTTACAGAATGGAGTCTCAGAATGAAGAATAAATATGATTGTATTCAGGTTAATTTAGAAACGTCCATCTTGATGAAGCTTGTCTAAATGGACACTTATCTGAGTTACTTCATTATTTATGCCCTGCTGGTTAACAGTTATCCCTAAACTTAATACAGTTTACAACAGGAAACATGAATTATCCTGGTTTCTTTGAGTCAAGAAATAGGGCAACAATCAACAGGGTATTTCAGGTTGTTTCTTGAGATATCAGTTAAGCTGTAGTTGGGAATTGTGATATTATTGAAAAGCTCCACTGAGATGGAGTAAGGGTCTGCTTCCAAGGACATACATGTGGTTTCTGGTTGGCCGAGATTCTTTGCCATTCGAGTTTCTTCATTACCTTACAGATTGGTAGTTGATTTCCCCTACTACAGGCAATCCAGGAAAGAGGATACAAACTGAAGGAAAATACCTGTATTTTATAATCTAACCTTAGAGGTGATACCCTATCATTGCTGCTGTGCTTAGGAGTCTTAAATCCAACTCACATTAGAAAGGGAAAGTATAACACAGTCCTCAAAGCTCAGGAGGCATGATCTCTGGAAGGCATTTTGGAAGCACCTGGCGTAGCTACTGTGGCTGATAACGTATAACAGTTAAAGTAGTTAATAAGTAAGGATAATTGAGGCAAAATATGTCCAATAGAATTTGAGTCTGACAAGGTGGAGAAACAGCCTGATTTTGAAGTAATATGTACTAGTATCAGCCCTTTCTGAAAATAGTTTTAAATCTATTTTATATTAATTATACGAAAGAATATCATTTATCATTTAATCACCTGAAAAATAGAGTGTCTGAAAGGAATGTTTGGTTTTTAGGATCTACATATCACAACTGGAGATTGTGTATTTCTTACCTGTTGCCGTTTTATGTAGCTGAAATTTGGTCAAAATAAATGTATCAAAGATAGCTTTTTGAAAAGGAAAACAAGTAAAGAAAGGCTAGGTAGCAATGGATATACATAAAATGCAGGTAGGTCAGTGGCAAATTTGTGCTAAACCCATGTGATTAAATAGGGTGGGAGAGGTGTGTTTTTGAAACATACTTTGAGTTTTTTAAAAAAGCATTAAATGGCATTTGTGAGTGGTAGTGGTAGCAGAATAAGCTATACCCCATGTTGCTACTTGTATCCCAAGGGGTGCTTTGTAGAAACCTCTCCTCAAGTGAAGCCAAAATACTTTTAACTATACTGAAAAAAACCTCAAACAACTACACCATAAAACCAACTCAGGATGAGACCTATGAAGCAATGTTAATTAAGAAAAATTTTAGTGTAAATTTAGTAGTAGCATTGAAAGAGGGAGAGGGACTTAAGAAAAAGAGGGTACACACTCAAATGTGGTCTTGGACTTTTGAAGATAGAGTTGTATTCAAGTGTCTTAACAATAGCAATACATAAAATTTTGATTGCCTTTAAAGTTATATTATTTCGGGTTTTACAAAAGTAAATAAGACTGATTTGGGTCTACTTAGTTTTATCTAGGTACCATTCCTTTAGTACATAAGATACATTGGTTTCTGATGTTATTTTGTAGGTTTGAGTGTGATCAGATAAAGATACAGGCATTAAAAAACAGTCAAAGTAATCCGTGGGTCACAAGAAAGTCAGAACATGTTTTGACTGTACACGTGATTCCTAATCCTGTCAGATTCTTTGGTTCTCAGCAGTACAGATTGGCATCTCTCTTCCTTTCTTAATTGTTCTGCATTATCTGGCACCACCTCCTGTCTATCCACTTCACTGCACTTCATATGTGCAGCTTTTACCATAAACTATAAAAGCTTATTGGGAGCCAAAGGTTCTGGCTTCAGTGTTTGTTATGGCACTGTTTGGGCTAAGACCCAATATAAAATTGCCTGTGCTTCTTCCCAGATTTGAAAGATTCTACAAATGCTTATTTATTTGTAAACTATTATCCAAATTCATAGACATAAAACAAATATATGCAGTTTAAGTTTGGGCAAGAAATTTATGAATCTTAATTCTAGAATTGACCATTTACATATTCTTCAAGAATAAAGTGCATAGGGTTGTTTAAACTTTAAATGAAGGAACCAGATTTAACAAGTAAACCAAACTTAGCCTTTATCTGCCCATACTCCTTAGCTTTTTATAGATGTGATGGTGGTAGAGAAGTGAGGTGGGAAGCATGGATGCTAAATATACCCCACCATCTCCACCAACTTCATGTTGTTCGTTTTTAGGTATTTTTCCTTTTTCCTTTGTTTTTATGCAATCATGAAATTGGTTTTCTAGTTTTCAGTTTCAGTAAAACAATGTACACCAAATAAAATGCATCATATTATCCACTTTAAAAACATACAGACCAATGGTAGTAAGTATATTCTTGGTGGCATGTGACCACTTCCACTGTCTCCATAATTCCTTGCGTTTCATAAAACTAAAAGTCTGTGCTACCAACCATCTGATCCCTGTGACTTTCCCCATGTCCTAGTAATCCCATTCTATATTCTATGATTTTGGCTACTCTAAGTATTTCATGTAAGCACTGTCATGTAGATTGTTTGTATATAGTATTGAGATCTTAGCAATATTAAGTTTTTAAATTCATGAGCATGAATGTATTTCTATTTATTTACCTTTAAATTCTATTAACAACATTTCCACCTTTCATTGTAGAAGTCTGGTTAAATTAATTCCTAAATATTGTGTTCTTGTTATTCTTGTAAGTGAAATTGTTTTCTTAATTTCTTTTTCAGATTGTTCACTAGGATATAGAAATACAATTCATTTTTTCTGTTGACCTAGCATTCTGCCTCTTTGTTGAATTAATTTGTTAATTCTAAGGGTTTTGTTTTGTTTTTGACACAAAAACTCAGCTCTCACTTCAAAGAGATTAAAAGATAGTTTATTATGGAGCCAGACATGACTCCAGTCTGAGAACATGGTTTCAGGTTATCCCAAATACCGTGTTCCAGCATGTATCGGTTTTGTGACATTTTTATAGCTACAGAACAAAAGAAAGTCTAGATCAAGGCACTCTTCAAAAGCAGGGTAAAAAATGAGGAAGGTTATAATACATCAAGGAAATCTCTGCCACAGGTTTCAGACTTTGTCTGACACATGCTTAGCTTTTCAGTTGGTGAAAGCTGCTGCTCTGTTAAGTTAATGCATCCCAAAAGGTTTCATGTGACAGTCACAAGGACATTAGGTCAGACTCAAGTGGGCAATGGATGGCAATTAGGGGGTTAAAAGTAGTCTAAGATAATTTGATTCTAGGTCTGCTACATTCCAACTCTCCATAATCACAAAATTCCAATCAATCAGTATTATAAAAAAGAATCCTTGACATGGTGTGGCTTCCTTTGTAAGTTTTAGCTTATAGTTTTACTTTTGGTTTTGTAGAATGCTTAGCATTTTCTGCATGTAAGGTCATATCTGCAAACAGATAATTTTACTTTTGGTTTCCTACTTAAATGTCTTATATTTCTTTACTAATTGCAGGAATCCTTGGAAGCAAAAAAAAAAATGTATGCCTGAAAGAGATTTGGGGTATCAAGCTCAGAACCCTTCTTTTACACACGAGGAAACTGAGACTTTAAAATTTAAGAGCCCAGTTCTCACAGCTTGCTAAGGAAGGTGCTGAGCTCAAACCAGCTTCCTTCTGACTCCTCCCTAGTTTGGCTGCTCTCAGTCCTTGGCTTTATACTTGTGCATTGAGGAAGTAGACTGGAATGTGCCATCGTGGGTGCTGGTGCAGTCCTGATGCTAAATAGTGACTCTTTAAAAGGAGAGCCAATTTAGTTAAAATTGGTATCTGTCAACAATATGATAGATTAATTATATTTACAAGTTAAAACATAACAGCATGTTTAGATTAAAGCAAACTGAAAAAATTAAATAAGCCTGAACTTCTCAGATTGTGGTTATGTTTGCATAGCATGTCTTCATTTTCTTACATTTGTTTAAATGTTCTTTGCTAGCACTTATAGGAAGAAATTAAAGAGGTGGGGGTGGGGTGAACCTTAGAAAACAAGGCAATATTGTAAATCTTTTTGAATTAAAACAACCCACAAATGGTCTGCCTTTTAGAAAGGAAAACCGCTCTTGCAGGGCCAGATCTCTACATTTAATGAGTGGGGCTTTTATGTGTTTAATGCGCCTTGTGACCTCTTAGTGCTTAGCTGTTTGCCTTTCTCTTTAGAAAGCCCACCTTGCAGACTTACCTTCTTTCATTTCTCTGGAGTCATGGACTCGAAATTTTAGGAGTGTGATTGGTTATCAGGTGTTTTTAAATTTTTTTCACCAGTCTATTCTAAACAACTTTGGTGGTCTGTTCTTCTGGATGTCCAGACATAAATTATAGCCTGCCAATCTGATTGTGAATGCCTTGCAGAAAGAATTTTCTCACAGACTCACCCACATTGTTATGCCATTAATATCACTGCGTGCCACCTGAAGATTTTAAAACCTAAATAACCAAGCATCAAGTTGTTACAGTCTGTTGGAGAAAAACATTTTTTAAGATATGTGGATTTCTTTTCTTTAAAATTTAATCAAGTTTGTATTTTAGACATAACTGTCTGAAATATGTTAGCACTTTATCTGAGATAGGATGTTTATTTACTAATTTCATTTCCACTATCTAGATTTAAAAAATAGTGGAAAAAAGCTAGCATCTTACAGTGAGTATTTAAATAAAACTGTTCATGTTTTGTCAGTCATCACTAACATATGACTTAAAATAGATCAGAAAGAACTTTATGGAATTGAATTAGCTGTAGGAAAATAAATAATTAAAATGTGACTTTGAGAGACTCTTCTATTCCTATTGCCTTTGTGTAGATACTAACTGAAAGATGAACCATTCTTCATTACTGGGTATGCTGGTTAGTTTTTATGTCAGCTGGACATAAGCTAGAGCCATCTGAAAGGAGATGGTTTTTCTTTTCAACAAAGAAAATCTCACCACAAAATCCAGCTATGAGGCATTTTCTTAATTAGTGATCAATGAGGGAGGGCCCAGTCCACTGTGGATGGAGTTGTCACTGAGCTGATGGTCCTAGATTCTAGGAGAAAGTAGGATGAGCAAACCATGATAAGCAAGCCTATAAGCAACTCCCCTCCATGGCTTCTGCATCAATTCCTGCCTCCAGCTTCCTGCCCTGTATGAGTTCCTGTCCTGACTTCCTTCAATGCTGGACAGGGATGCGGAGGTAAAAGCCAAATAAACCTTTTCTTTCTTTCTTTCTTTCTTCCTTCCTTCCTTCCTTCCTTCCTTCCTTCCTTCCTTCCTTTCTTTCTTTCTTTCTTTCTTTCATTAAGATTCTGTCTCTTCCCCACCACCGCCTCCCATTTCCCTCCCCCTCCACCAATCAAGTCCCCCTCCCTCCTCAGCCCAAAGAGCAATCAGGGTTCCCTGCCCTGTGGGAAGTCCAAGGACCACCCACCTCCATCCAGGTCTAGTAAGGTGAGCATCCAAACTTCCTAGGCTCCCACAAAGCCAGTACGTGCGGTAGGATCAAAAACCCATTGCCATTGTTCTTGAGTTCTCAGTAGTCCTCATTGTCCGCTATGTTCAGCAAGTCCGGTTTTATTCCAGGCTTTTTCAGACCCAGGCCAGCTGGCCTTGCTGGTGGGAATGCAAATTTGTGCAACCACTTTGGAAAGCAGTGTGGTGGTTTCTCAGGAAATTCGGGATCAACCTACCCTGGACCCAGCAATACCACCACTCTTGGGAATATACCCAAGAGATGCTCTATCATACAACAAAAGTATATGCTCAACTATGTTCATAGCAGCATTGTTTGTAATAGCAAGAACCTGGAAACAACCTAGATGCCTTTCAATGGAAGAATGGATAAAGAAAGTATGGAATATATACATATTAGAGTACTATTCAGCAGTAAAAAACAAATAAACCTTTTCATTCCTAAGCTGCTTTTGGTCATGGTGTTTCACCAAATCAGTAGTAACGTAAGTAGGGTTTCTGCCGTAGCATGTGCCACCTGAATGCTGAGCTCAGTGAAATGTGTAAAAGCATTAGTGCAATCGCCTTTTCTTAGGAATTTTGTTGGTTTGGTTTGGTTTGGGTTTTTTCCAAGACAGGGTTTCTCTGTGTAGCCCTGGCTATCCTGAAACTCACTATGTAGACTAGACTAGCCTCAAACTCAGAGATCTGCCTGCCTCTGCCTCTCAAGTCCTGAGATTAAAGTCTTGCGCCACCACCACCCAATTTATATAGGAATGTTTAGATTAAAATTGTTCATTCTTCAATAGGCAGGCTTTATTTTAGTATATAAGAGCTACAAATAAATTTTTTATTTTGTTTTTCATAGAAGTAGTCTTATTTTGAAAAGAACAGAACTATATATTTCTCTCCACATACACACACATATGTGATGAATGAAAAAGTGATAGTCAAAAATACCATCTTTAAAAATTACAGCCATCTACTGGAAGTAAATTGTATAGAAAATTTTATTGTAAACTAATATCATTGTTGCTAATAGCTTTGTCATTTTTTAGGTCTTAAAAATCCTTTATAAAATATTTCTAAAAATGAGAACTGTGCTTTTATTTTTTTATTTTCTGACATTTATTTTATGTGTTTGGCATCTTGCCTGCGTGTATGTTTATGCACTGTGCATATGAAGTGCCCACAGAGGCCAGAAAAGGGCATCAATTCCCCTGAGTCTCACACAGTTGTTAGCTGCCTTGTGGGTGCTGGGATATTATCTGAGTGCCCTGGATGGCAGAGATCTGTGCTCTTAAGTGCTGAGCCATTGTCCAGTCCTCGGCTGCTTTTCTTCTATACAAAAGATACATCCAAAAGTCTTTTCCGACCAGTAGGGTTGGCCTTCAGGTTTTCACATTCAACTTTTTTGAAAAATGGAACTGGTGGTTATGTAGTGCTTTTTCATTTAAGAGATATTTCTGATAGGAGCAGATACTACAATTGATTTTAGCCGAAAGGAGAAATAGACAAGATCACCTGACAAAGTGGGGAGCATGGGGGTGGGGAGGAGAAGGAAGGGCAGAAGGGGAAAGGGGGGAAGAAGAAGAGGAGAGGGGAGGAGAACTTGAAGGAACGGAATGGACAACATGGAGGAAGTATGGAGATGAGAGCAAGGAAAGAGATACTTTGATTGAAGGAACCATTATGGGGCCAACAAGAAACCTGAAACTAGAGGAATTCCCAGGAATCTGCAAGAATGACCCCAGCTAAGACCCTAAGCAATAGAGGAGAGGGTACCCTAACTGGCCTTGCTCTATAGTCAGATTGGTGAATATCTTACATGTTACCATAGAACTTTCATTCAACAGCTGATGGAAACAGAGGCAGAGATCTGCAGCAGAGCACTGAGCTGAGCTCCCGAAGTCCAGTTAAAGAGTGGGAGGAGTGAGAATATGAGCAAAGAGGTCAAGACGATGGTGGGGACACCCATTTAAACAGCTTACCTGAGCTAATGGGAACTCACCAACTCCATCCGGACTGGGAAGGAACAAGCATAACACCAAACTAGACCCTCTGGATGTGGGTGACAGTTGTATGGCTGGGGCAGACTGAGGGGTCACTGACAGTGGCACTGGGATTTATGTCTACTGCAAGTACTGGCTTTTTGGGATCCTATTCTCTTTGAATGTATACATTGCTCAGCCTAGATGTAGTAGGGAGGGCCACTGGCAATGGCACCAGGATTTATTTTTACTGCATGTACTGACTTTTTGGGAACCTATTCTCTTTGGAGGGATACCTTGCTCAGCCTAGATATAGTAGGGAGGGCCTTGGACCTTCCCCAAAGCAATGTGCCTTACCCTCTCTGAGGAGTGAGATGGGGGGGGTGTAGGGAGGAAAGGTGGAGGGGATGGGGTGGGAACTGGGATTGGTATGTGAAATGAAAAATATAGTTTGTTTTCTTTTTTTAAAAAAAGAAACAAAAAAGAGAAAGAAATAATGTGAGACTGTTTGAGAAGAAAGTTGGGGAGGATATGAGAGGATCTGGAGGGAGGGGAAAATATTATCAAAATGTGCCCTATGAAAAAATGAATAGAAAAAAGATAATGTAATTCACATTAACAAAAAAAAGATATTTCTGTATGAATTGTCTTGGCTTATATCATGGCAGATTTTTAGTTTCTCCCACACTGTGACATGGAGGCTTAAAAGACAGCAGACTATGAAATAATTAGAGCTACAAACTTCTTCACAGGACTAGTGCCAAAAACACTTTGTTCATTTCTCTGAAGCAGGCATTATATACTTCACAGTTTCCAGTTTCAACACAATAAAACCCAAGACTTTAGTACTTAATGTCTAGATTTTTTAATTGGGTTTTCTATTAAATATTTGGTTTTGTGCAATTAAACTGTTCTAATATTTATCTTACTATTTTAGCAGAAACAAGTATATATAAAAATTAGGTGACTTAATTAAATTTATTCTGGTTTTGAGAAAGTATTGAGTAAAACCATTTCCACATGTATAAGAACTATTTGAAACAGTCCTGATCATATTAGTTATGTACAGCAATACCAATTGCACTATTTTGCCTTTTAAATGTCCATTGTCTTTTTGCTTTATTTTTTCCTACTGTTGATTGAATGTTCTTCTTACTTAATATCCAAATTGTCCAAAGTTTGTTCAAGAGTAATGACACATCGTCAAGTTAATTCCAAGCTTCCCTTTTCAAGGTATCATAATTGCTTTTGTTTTAATTTGCCTTTAGCTAACTCAGTCTGTGTTTAAGAAATGCTGCCTTAAGAATTCTTGAGAGGCCAAGTATGTTAGCACATGCTTCCTGCACTCAGGAGGCAGAGGCAGATGGATCTCTGGGTTCCAGGCCAATCTGATCTGTCTGTTGAATTCTAGCACAGCCAGAGCTACACAAAGAGACCAAATCTCAATAACAAAACAAAACAATATTTATTTCAAGATTTTAAGGAAATATCAAATGGCCTGGAAATGTGAAAGCTAAGAGAAAGGTGAACCTTTTTCACTAACTCCATATTCCAGAAATGCTGTAGGCGGCTCCCAGAACATGCAACGTGTGGAGGAGAAATGTCTGTTAAAATCAGAGTTGTAATTGTTAACTTTGGGCTGGGGACTTGCTCAGTTATACAAGCATGAAGATGAGTTTGGATCCTTAGCAGTCATGAGCAAAGCCTGGGTGGGGGCTGATCCCTGAAGCTCCTTGACCAATCAGTATTGCCCCAAGCCCATGAGCTTCTGTTTCTGTATTAATAACCAAAGATGGAAAGCAGTGGAGGGCTTCAGGCCTCCCTGTGCACATGCACACATACTGTAAAACCAAACACACAAATACACCTAGAAAACTGCTAGCTTTGCTGAAGAGTCACTGATTAAATTTCTTTAGACTGTGTGTATGTGTTTAGTAGTACTTTAATGACTGACCATTAGATTGTTGAGGAAATAAAATGTTGACTTAAGATGTATGGACCCCAATATGACTGATGGTCTTTACTTTAGGGTGTGTTTTTTGTAACCATTTATTCATAAAAGGACATAATTTTTAATTCTGTGTATGTGCTGTATGTCTGTTTTGTGGATGTGTGTTCAGGCACTCACAGGTCAGAATATTCGATCTCACCAATCCGGAGTTACAGGCATGTGTGGGCTGCCCAGAGTGGCTGCTGACTTAACTCAGGTCCTTTGCAAGACCAGTATGTGCTCTTAACTGCTGAATTATTCTCCAGACCCAAAAGAAGAATCTTTTTTATCCTTATTGTGGAAGTAAAGAAGCAGTTTTTGTTTTCATTTCATATCTTCCCCTGAGTTCTTCCCTTCTTTTTCCTGTGGTTTTCAAGTCCTCCACCTTTTGTGACATCTTTAAGACATCTAAGTTTCTGATTCCCTTTCTGCAATATTCAAAACTACTCTTCTTCCATTATAAATAATTCTTTACATTTTTTCATACATCTATCCAATGTTTTTTGTCATAGCCATCCACCATGACTTCCCTTCAGCTCCCTGTAGTTTCTGTCACACCCATACACACAACGTCATGTTCTCCTTAATATTAAAAAAGGGACGAAAAAAAAAACCCTCTTGACTCTAGTTAGTCCTGCCCATATGCACATGAGTGTGGGGCCACCCTCTGGGGCTTGAGCCACCTACTAGTGGCCATGTCTCCAAAGGAGGGTAACTCTTTCTCTATTGTAATTTTTTTTACTTTGTGTTGTTTATATATGTGTGCATTTGTATGAGTATGTCAGTATGCGTGTGGGTGTACCTTTGTCACTACACATATCTGAAGACAGTAGTGATAGGAGTGGTGGGCTGCAGCCCAGCTCCTAGATAGCTTTACCTGAAATAATTACACGGAAACTGTATTCTTTTAAACCCTGCCTGGCCCGTTATCTCTAGCCTCTTACTGGCTAACTCTCACATCTTGATTAACCCATTTCTAATAATCTGTGTAGCACCACAAGGTGGTGGTTTACCGGGAAAGATCTGCATTCATCTCGGAGAAGAGAACTATGCGTCTGACCAACTATGCTCTCTTTCTCCTAGCATTCTGTTCTGTCTACTCCACCTATCTAGATCCTGCTTTATCAAAAAGCCAAGAGTGTTTCTTTATTAACCAGTGAGAGTAACACATAGACAGATGACCCTCCTCCATCAGAAGACGAGAGGACAATTTATGAGAGTTGTTTCTCTTCTACTCTGTGGGTCCTGGGGACCCAGCATGGGTCGTTAGTCTTTACAGCAAATGCCTTTGCTGGCTAAGCCATTTCATGTGCTATTTATTTTTAAATGAAGCTTTAGCTAATTAAGCTTATGAATTATAAGTAAATAGTTTTCAAAAGATTTTTTTTGTTTTCAAATCCATCCTAAATCTTGTTTCAATTAATGTCAGCTGAGCTACTCTGCTATAACAGCATTGAAATTTAGAAACAGAAAATTGAAATGTAAGAAATATTAATAAACAAATCAAAATAAAAAATCTTATGATTAAATTAGTAAAAACAGCTATTGTTCAGTCCCTGTAACATGTTCCCAGTGACTGTTCAGGGTAACTTAGCATCCATGAAGGTAAGAGTTCAGAATTTACTGTCCACTGTGACATACGTGCATGTGTTTCAAATTGAGTATGAATTATTTTGCTCTTAAAACAAAAATGTATACAATATCTTTGAGACACACATACCATTACTTGATAGTGTAAGGAGTAAGTAAGTACTTGATAGGTCAGGGGTTTTGTTTGCATAATTTAGGAAAACAAATTCTTTCATCATGTTCATTTACTCATTTGGTCATTGCAGAAACTTAACCTTCCATTTTTCCACAGGAAGATGGTTCTGTCTTCATTATTCCAGTGTTTATAACAACTTTATAGAAATCACTACCATGCATAATGAGAGTAACTTCTATTTACATGTAAATTAGTATACTCTTACAAGAATATTTTAAAGATAGAATTATCTATTTTACTTAGTAAAGATAAATAACCAACACTAACTTCATCACAAAAATTAATATTTATAGCAAAATTCATTTTTACAAATATAAAAAAATGTTTTTTTTTTTTGTTTTTTGGTTTTTTTTTTTTTTTGCTTTTTCGAGACAGGGTTTCTCTGTGGTTTTGGAGCTTGTCCTGGAACTAGCTCTTGTAGACCTAGTCTCGAACTCACAGAGATCCGCCTGCCTCTGCCTCCCAAGTGCCGGGATTAAAGGTGTGCGCCACCACCGCCCGGCAAAAAATGTGTTTTTCAATTAGAATTTTTGACATATTAGGTGATCTCAGTGTTCATCTGAATTGTTTTGACCAAGTAACTGTCACAAGTGACAATAGTTTTATATCTGTTTTAGCATTGTGTTTTAGTGCTTAAACTATTTATGCTGAGTAATATTTCATTGTATGGATGTGCCATTGTGTATGCACTCCCTGCTGAAGTATATCTTTTTTTTTAATTTGGGCAATTTTGAATAAAACTGTTACAGACGTTCATGAACAGGGTTTTTGTTTGGACAGATGCTTCTAACCTTGTAAGTAAATAACAAGAAATATGAGTCTTGATTATAGATGCAAAGTATTTTAATTTTGCAAAAAACTACTGAACTATCTTCCAAGTGTGCCCACTTTCTCATTTCCTAACAAGCGTTAGTGCCTATGAAGGAAAATGTGGTGCTCATGCTGGACAGAGACTGGACTAGGCAGTTGTAAATGGGTACTGGAATCCACATTCAGGGCCTGTGCAAGAGCTGTCAATGAGTGCTCTTAGCAGCTGAACGAATGCCTGCCTCTCTCTCTCTCTCTCTCTCTCTCTCTCTCTCTCTCTCTCTCTCTCACACACACACACACACACACACACACACACACACACACACACACATACACATCCTTCTTATTTTAATTGTTTGCATAGGAATGTGCTATACAATTTCCCCACTCCCTTTTCACCCTCTTCCTTCCCCTTCCACCCCCCCCTCCTACTCAAGCTCCCCATTTACTCAGGAGATCTTGTCTTTTTTCCCCTTCCTAGGCAGATTCATGTATATCTCTATTAAGGTCGTCTTTGTTACCTTGGTTCTCTGGGGTTGTGGCCTGTAGCCTGATTGTTCTTTGCTTTATGTCTATCATCTACTAATAAGTGAATACATATTATATTTGTCTTTCTGGATCTCACTCAGGATGTTTTTTTCTAGTTCCATACATTGCCTTCAAATTTCAAGATGTCACTGGGTTTTTTTTTCTGCTGAGTAATACTCCATTGTGTAAATGTACCACATTTTCCTTATGCATTCTTCAGTTGAGGGGCATCTGCGTTGTTTTCAGGTTCTGGCTATTATGAATAATGCTGATATGAACATAGGGGAGCAAATGCCCTTGTGATGTGAGTGTGCATCCTTTGGGTATATGCCTAAGAGTGATATTTCTGGGTCTTAAGGTAGATTGATCCTAACTTTCTGAGCAACCGCCATACTGATTTCCGAAGTAGCTGTATAAGATTGCACTCCCACCAGGAATGGAGTAGTGTTCCCCCTGATCCACATCCTCTCCAGTATAAGCTGTCATCAGAGTTTTTATCTTGGCCATTCTCACAAGTGTAAGATAGAATCTCAGAGTTGTTTTGATTTGCATTTCACTAATGGCTAAGGATATTGAGCATCTCCTTAAGTATCTTTCAGCCATTTGATATTCCTCTGTTGAGAGTTCTCTGTTTAGATCTGTACCCCATTTTTTATTGGATTATTTGGTCTTTTGATGTCTAGTTTCTTTAGTTCTTTGTATAACTTAGAGATCAGTCCTCTGTCAGATGTGGGGTTGGTGAAGATCTATTCCTATTCTGTAGGCTGCCATTTTGTCTTGTTGACCATGTCCTTTGCTTTACAGAAGCTTCTCAGTTTCAGGAGGTCCTATTTATTTATTGTTGCTCTCAGTGTCTGTGCTACTGGGGTTATATTTAGGAAGTGGTCTCCTGTGCCCATGCTTTTAAGTCTACTTCCCACGTTCTCTTCCATAAGGTTCAGTGTGGTTAGTTTTATTTTGAGGTCTTTGATTCATCTAGATTTGAGTTTTGTGCATGGGGATAGATAAGGATCTATTTGCATTTTCAACATATTGACATCCAGTTATTCCAGCACCATTTGTTAAAGATGCTTTCTTTTTTTTTTTTTTACTTTATAGTTGTAGCTGCTTTGTCAATAATCAGGTGTTCATAGGTGTGTGAGTTTATATCATAGTCTTCTATTCGATTCCTTTGGTCCACCTGTCTGTTTTTGTGCCAATACCAAGCTGCTTTTATTATGTTACTATAGCTCTATAGTAGAGTTTGAAGTCAAAGATGGTGATGCCTCTGAAAGTTCCTTTATTGTACAGCATTGTTTTGACTATCCTGAGTTTTTTGTTTTTCCATATGAAGTTGAGATTGTGGTTTGTCTTAATATTTTGATTTTGTGTGTCTTAGTGTTTCTTTGAATGTATGTGTATGCACTCTCTGTGTAGTGCCTGCAGAAACTAGAAGAGGGCGTTGGAGAACCCCTGGGACTGGAGTAACAGATTATTATGAACTCACTTGTGGCTGTTGGGTATTGAACTTCAGTCCTCTAGGAGAACATTCAGTGCTATTAACCACTGAGTCATCTCTTCAGTCCCATGAATTTAATTTTTAAAATTTGAGGCTAGCTAAACTGATAAATGTTAGGAATACTTCTTACCAACAAGCATCTCCATTGGAAAAATAATCCCAGTCCTAGCAGCCCAAATCAGACAAATTAAAAGATATCTAGGTTTCATTGTACGTCTGTGCTCTCGGTGGCCTTGGGAAAAAGGAAGTGGGGACAACAAGCCTACACGACCATCTTGGAGGAAGAGGGAAGACCATGTGTTTATTTTCTGGGGGGGGCAGTCTAAATAGCCTGTGGGAATGGTCTTGACCCTCCCTGGGGAGGTGGAGTTTGGACTGAGGCAACTCTCAGGAGAGGGGGCTTCCAAAGATGGATGCCAGGGGCTAGGATGAGGCCTCCAACTTAATAATATTATTTAGTTTTGTGCTTTAGGACAGGAAAGGTTTATTCTTTATGTACAAAAACAAAATTTCCCACATTTGAAAATCATTAGTATATTCCTTCTCTTTGTGACCATCACACACACACAAACACAAAAAGGGGGAACGTATATGTATGTGTGTGTGTATATATATATATTATATATGCATATGTATGCACCCTTTATAGGTGGACTCCCAAAGACATCAAGGTAAGGGATAAGAATTAAACTCGCCCTGAACCATTTTTTTCTATTTTGATCCATAAGCAACCTCATATAGTAGCTTTGTCCCAATAATAGCCAAATACTTAGTAAATATTCATGTGACTTCTTTTAAGTAAGAAAATAATACTCTCAGTATTCTTGAAATTCTTCTGGAAACTGAAGTTATTTCTAGGACGTTTCCATTTTGCTAACTAGTAGTTCGTTTTGTGTGTCTAATGGGTTGTTTTGTATTTTTGTGTTCATCTAAGGTTCAGATCATACCATGAAAGTTATTTTACTAACTTATGTGAAAATCTGTTTTTTTTCTACAATTTTTGAATGAGTAATGAGAAAAGATTTTTTTTTTTTGAGAAGGGATTCGTGAAAGTAATTATTTGTATTCAGTGCTCTTTCTGGTTTAGTTTTTCATAGTAAGCTTATTTGCTCAGGAAAAAAAACTGCTTGTTTTGAAAGCAGCGTCAAATAATTTTAAGCCTGTCATTTTCTAAATACCTGTGTCTGGTGAGTCCAGGTGACATGGTGGGGGAGACTGGAACACACCTTACACCTTTTCCCAGGTGCCTTGGACAAATCCACAGGGCTGTTTGGAGAAGAACTGAAAGTTATTCTAAATTACAACTTCATTTGTAGGCACCAGTGAAACCAAGTAGTTGGTTATTGCTGAGAAATTTATCCCTGAGTTCTAGGTGTCTAATTTATAAGGTTTGGAATTAGACTTCAGGGCCTATGTTACAGTTTATTACAGTCTCCAGCCTAAGTGTAGACTGGCAGGAATTAAACGGAAAGCCTGCATCACAGCTGGTGTGCATCTGGGAGTCTGGTTAAAAGGGACTAGCTTAGCTGAGCCTGAATTGTGATAAAAAGCAGTGTCTGGAGGCCGTTTAACTGAAGCCCTGTGCTCTGCTCAGAGCTGGCTTTAATGCTGGCCCACAAGTTCACATAAATATCATTTTAAGTGTCTTCAGGACATCAGCAACTTAACTCCTACCACATGAAAAAATGATTATGTCACCTGTGGACCTTAAAAATCTTTAGCAAGCAAGCTGAAAGAGGCAATGAGCAGACCAGGTAGTTAAACTTCTCTCCCAAATGCTTCACCCCAACACCCCAACTCTTTTTTATAATACCCTACAGATTTCATGGGGCTTTAGTGAGAAATTATAATTCTGGTAAACAAGTGTCCTGTCAGATTTGATGGTTTAACTTTTCATGTCACCCTCATTACCTTCTGCCCTTCTCTCAGGCTTGCAGATGGGTCAAGGACTCTGGAGAGTGGCCAGAAACCAGCATCTCCAACAGGAAGCCTACAGTGAGCCAGGCTACCTCAGCAGAGAGCAGAGCAGGAGAGGGACTTCAAGCAACATTTCTCAGTCCAGCCAACGGAAACAAGCCCAAGGAGGCATCGATATATATCATCTTCTGAAAGCAAAAAAGTCCAAAGAGCAGGAAGGGTTCATTAACCTGGAAATGCTGCCACCTGAGCTAAGCTTCACCATCTTGTCCTATTTAAATGCAACTGACCTCTGCTTAGCCTCATGTGTTTGGCAAGACCTTGCTAATGATGAACTTCTCTGGCAAGGGTAAGTTCAACCCACGAGCATTTAAGTCGGATCCCTGTCTTGTTTAATGTTCTTTGCTTAGCATGTGTTGTGAAATAATTTCATGTAATATGAGCTTATTTATTTTACTAAATCCTAGAACAATTATCTTCTTAGTTATCTTCTCAGTCAGTATTGATATCGCCAGAAAGACAGTAGAGAAGACAATGGGACGATGAGTGCACAGAGAGAAGGAAGGAAGTTACATCAAAACATGTCTGTTTAGTACACAGCAGCCATTTGAGAACACACCCATGCTGCATAAGAAGTTATAATTCAATGTGTGTAGTCTTTATACCTTGGTACAGTTTGTATTTCCCAGAGGAGTACCATTTGAAGAACAGGCATACTTAAACATCAGTCAAAAACAGTGTTTTCCTTAATTTCAAAGTGAGCAGGTGCGTTTTCGTGTTTCTGTTTAACAGCATTTGCTGTCATCAACATTTAAATTGTGACAACTTCACCTATATTTTTTTCTAAAACTCATTTTTATCACTGAGGCAGGTAAACATTAGAAACCATGACAGACAGTTGGTTACGTGGACATTTTAGTAGCTGTTGCACACAAGCTTTTGTAGAATGGAATCTATATTTTTTTCAAAAGATGTCATTTGTTCCTAAATAGCTTCCCACTCTAATGAAAGCTCATAGCAACGTGGTTTCTTCTTTTAAGTCCTGAAAATGCTATCAATCAGAAGAGTCACTGGATTTCAGATGTCCTAGTACTTTTCCCAGAGTTTAAGACTCATCGTTTAAAGTAGCTTTCATAATGATTAAGAACTTATCAATAATGATAGCATACCTAGATTGGAAAGTTAATTGAGAGACTTGATAAATTAATTGAAATTGCCAGATCCCAGGGGAGGAATATTTCTAGGAGCAGCATTTCTGACGTAAGCTTTCTAAGGTCTCAGAATTGTAGTATAAAAGTATTTTAAAATACATAAAATAACTTGTTTTAACATTTGCTGTGTTGTCATACTGAGTTAGCACAAATTTGTGTAGTATTATTTAAAATAAGTGAGTCTTTAATGCTTTGATCATTATAAAAGGGGATTAGAATAATACTTTAAAACTGGCTTATTCTTTGTCATCCTTTTTTTTCCTACATCTTAGCATTTTCCACAAACTTAACTTGCGAGCTTTTATTTTAAATTTGTTTTACTTTATTGTTTGTTTTGTTTGTAGCCCAAACTGGCCGCAACTCCTCATTCCTTGGCCTCTCATTGCTAGGATTATAGGTGTGCACTGCCACACCCAACTGAGTCTCTATTTGTGCATAAAAGGATATTCAATTCTAAACTTAGTGGAATCAGTTCTGAATTTCCTTGTAATCAGGGTTGTAAAGACATTTAAAATATAATCAGATATAGTTTCAGTATTTTCTTTGTCTTGATAGTAATATACTTAGTCCCCTGATGTATTTCCAGGACTCTGAGGCATTACACTAAATGCTTTAGCTTTCAGATACTCTTTATAGATTGGAAAGCACAGTTCTAATCTAGAAAAAATGGAGCATTATGAAGTACAGTTCTTATTCAACGTTGAATAGAAATTTTAACAGCTGATGTCTTCATGATAGTGAAGAATCATGGATCTGAAACAGTATCTTAAGCATGGTCATCATCACAGTACTTGATGTGCACAGTTGTAGAATTATTCTTTGCTAATTTGTTAATATATGCTTTTTTGAAAAAGCAAGTGAATTCTCCTTGTCCAACATTAGTATTACATCACAGTTGGTGTGGGTTATTTAATAGATTCTGACTAACTTCTTAGCATTGTGAGCTTTGAATAAGACTAAATGTTGCTACCTGCATGTTAGCTGAATTTCTTTTGGGAATTTTCTTGTTTCTGTTTCTTGTATTGTGTAGTAATTACTACAGAATATTTGTTTACACTGGGTGAAGACGTATCTCTGCCTAAGACACCTTCTGATTGGTTTACTAAAGAGATGAATGGCCAATAGCTAGGCAGGAAAGAATAGATGGGATTTCCAGGGAGAGAGAGGAACTCTGGGAAGAAGAGAGGCCGAAAGATGCCACCAAAATGTGGAACAAGTCAGATGTACAGAATGGGAGAGAGAGACTCTGGGCAGTGGTGGCACACACCTTTAATCCCAGCATCTGGGAGGCAGAAGCAGGTGGATTTCTGTGAGTTCGAGACCAGTCTGGTCTACAAGAGCTAGTTCCAGGACAGGCCCCAAAGCAACAGAGAAATCCTGTCTTGAAAAACAAAACAAAAAGGGTGGGAGGAAGGTAAAAGCTACAAGGCAGAACGTAGATTAATAAAAGCATGTTAGTTTGAATTATAAAAGCTAGTTGGGAACAAGTCTAAACTAAAGGCCAAGCTTTCACAATTAATAATAAGTTTTGGTCTCATTATTTGTGGGCTGGCAGTCTCACAAAGGAAATTTTGACTACAACCAATGTCAGAGAATTGTTGATAGGATTGAGCAAGCCAATACAACTAAAACTCTGAAAATAGTGACTGTCATTTCAGTAATCTCTAAGTGATTGTTGTTTATCACTGATTATTTTTAATTGCTTGTGTTTAACTTCAGATAGTATTCATGAATATGATTAATCATTGTAACTGAAATTCTTAGAAGCAACCGAAATTGCTAATTGTATGGCACTTGTAATATTCTAGTAAAGCAAAAGTAAAAAATGTAAAATAAAAGTTTATAATCACATATTTACTGCTCTTAATGCAGTGGGACCTGGGAGAAAGGACCCTAAAATGAGGCAGACTAAACTCTCCTGTATAGCCAACTTTATTCAGAGCATCAGACAGCTTGCATTCTGAGGATTAAGAAGAATCCCATGAGTAAGGTGTTCAGTCACAAGGACAGGCCTTATGTGGCAAAATATGGTTTCCATGAAGGCATATAACAAACAGCAATAGCCACTTGTAATGGATATCTGAAGTAAACTCTCTCCTATCCATTACCCCTGGGAGGAACATGAGAGCACATTTGAAGAACAAGTCCATGTTTTTGAAGAAATCGAGGTCACAAGACTTGTTTTCTTGGAGTTTTTTCATGAGCACTGAGAATTCTCTTTGTATGACTCCATTCTTAGATGGTTTTCTGACAGCTGCAGAGTCTAATTTGGTGTCATCTAATTTTAGAATTTATCATGTGAATGTGTTTATCTTAGGAAATGTTATAACTTTGGTTTTATTTTCTATTTTTTAGGTTGTGTAAATCCACTTGGGGTCACTGTTCTATATACAATAAGAGCCCACCTTTAGGATTCTCTTTTAGGAAATTGTACCTGCAGCTGGATGAAGGGAGCCTCACCTTCAATGCCAACCCAGAGGAGGTAAGGAGAGAACAGGATTGTTTGCTTCAGGCTGACTTTTCTGATTTTGCTGCAATCTTCTAATATTATAAACTTGCAGGTGAAATTAAAAGTAATTGAACATGCCTTTCCAATCTCTGAAAAACCAAGTATTGTTACTGTTATATGTCATAATGCATTTTATTTGCCTTCCCTGATCATATTCTAATCTTTCCACCTGCTAACATTGTATAACAACATCTTGAGGTGTATACAGTACTCTACCAGTCTGAGGTACATATTACCAGGAAGTACAAAACATTGTTAATGAGAACATACATGTAATGTGTTCACCAAATTATATCTGCACCATTATCTTTCCATCTATTCTAGTTAGTAGTAATGTACTTTATTAAAGATAATCACAGAAAATATTATTCTAGTGTACTGTATCAAGATGTTGAATATTGATGACTTTAGCTGGCAAGATGGCTCAGCAGGTAAAGGAGCTTGCCATGCAAGTCTGGCGGCTTGAGTTCAATCCCTAAAACTCTTACAAAGGTAAAGGGAGAAAACAGACTCCATAGTTGCCTTCTAACTTACATACTTGTATCACGGAACCAGCACATACACATGTACAAACATAATAATTTTTTTAATTAGAAAGCATAATTTCACTTTATCTAGAACCTCCTCTTGATTTTGTTTCAAAATGATGTTTACTTCTTTCATAATATGTAACAATGAAAATGTGAAAAGAAAAATTTCCCACACCTTTTCCTATTTTTATTTTAATGTATTTTTAAAAATTAAAAGTTTCAGAAATGCTTACACATCTACTGGACTCATGCCTCCAAATAGAAATGAAATGACCTTGGAAGTTACTGCTTCTGGGTGCATTGTTTTCTATGGGAACATTAACCAGAACTATCTTAGTTTAATAGTTATTTTAAGATGATTTCACTTGTTATAAAGTTACTAAAAGTCGTTTAAGTTGGGGGCTAGAGATATGGCTCAACAGTTAAGAAAAACACTTTGACTGCTCTTTCCGAGATCCTGAGTTCAAGTCCCAGGAGCCACTTGGTGGCTTACAACCATCTATAATGGAATCTGATGTCCTTTTCTTCTATGTGGGCATACATGCTAGTATAGCACCAATATACATAAAATGCATAAATAAATACATTTTTAATCAGGGAGGAAAAGAATTGTAAGTCATGCATCCAAGTAGTTTTTAAAATTATCTCAATTTTGTTGTAACTAGGAAAATATTTTGCCAGTTTTTAATTTTAAGCTTAAATTTAAGTATTACCTTTATAACTATGAATGAAATAACCCAGTGACAGAATATTTTAAATAAATTGATTTTCACTTACTATTTATAGTTTCTTTGTTAAATTTTTCTTGTACACTTATAAAACTGAATGTCATTGTTAAACATACACTTAATCATTTAGTCTTATTCTTTTTTTTTATTTAGTCTTATTCTTACAAGTATAGCAAATTATATGCTGTAATATTGACAATCAGATGTCTGTTGTCTTTTTTCTTATCAATGTTTTAAGGAAGTAGGTAAAATTCTAATGTTTTTTTTTTCTTGTTACTGTTGTGGTTTGGGCTTTTTGAGACAGTTTTTTTTTTTTATTACCCAGGCCTGTCTTGAATTTACTATGTTACTCAGACTGGCCTTGAACTTCTGATCCTCCTGGTTCAGCTTCTTGAGTGCTGGGACCTTAAACAGTGTGCTACCATGCCCAAAAAACTCATGATATTCTTAATTAAAATGGAATAATTTATTAAAAGCTAGCATTCAAACTATATATTTAAAGCCATTATAATGTAAAAAGCCACTTATAAACGCTAATAAACAATAAGGAATTATCACAAATTAGAGTTTATCACTTATCCCTTTATTATAATTTCCCAGTCTCTTTTGCTACAGAGTATAATTTCTTTTCATAACATCTTCTGTGTAAACATAGCAATATGAGCATGTCACCCTTCAGGTCTTGTTCTGTGGCAAACATGTGTTGTACAGTGATCTCACTATAGTTACTCAGAGACTGGAGTAGCTTCAGAGCCTTTGTGTTTTAATTGTAATTAGGCTGTTACTGGTTGCTGATTAAACAGCACATATGGTGAGCTTTCTGATGTTTTGCTTTGGTCTGCTTGGCAATTGCGTGGTGATTGCCAGAGAAGACTGAGGACAGCTAGGGTAGGTAGTGTTTTGCTCCAGAATGTGTGAGAATCAGGAGAGACAGCTTTTGTAAGCCCCCATCTTACTATACTCAGTTTATGAAGTCTCACTGGCTTCTGTCATAAATTATACTAATGTTGAATCAAATTATCATCTTTAATCATATGACTTGCAAATGATCCATTGTAAGTAAAGTATAACTCAGAAAGTGCCAAGTAGTGCAGTCAGAGAGAGAGATGTCATTGCTGGTACTGACCATGGTAAGTCACACATCAGGAAATGGGCTTGATAGTTTTAAGTGTCTAAATTGGGAAAAGTTAGACACAAAAATATGTTTCTATGTTTGCAACTGTGTGCAATATACCATAGAGTTCTCGTTAATAACTTTAAGAGTGTTTTGAGGGAAATAAGAAAAAAGGTAGTATTCAAGTCCTTTTTTAATGTGGTGATGATTTGAATTTTTTAAGTATTTGATCAAAATAAGATTTTTAGATTGTCAGTTTGCTTTTCCATCCTACCTTCCATTGTTATTGAGAGTTGGCTGTATTTCTTTTTTTTTTTTACTCATGGGCCTGGTTTAGAATACCATAGAGTGTTCTTGAATAATTTAATTCATTATCCTGAAAGGTCTGTATA
This sequence comes from Microtus pennsylvanicus, assembly GCF_037038515.1. Lineage (NCBI taxonomy): Eukaryota > Metazoa > Chordata > Mammalia > Rodentia > Cricetidae > Microtus > Microtus pennsylvanicus. The sequence goes on from NC_134587.1 coordinate 93,886,477, forward strand.
GTGCTGCCAAACAGCACAGAGCTGAGCCACTCCAGATGTCTGTGGCTCCAGACTCTGAGTCTCTGATTGCGTGAATATCAGTAATACTTTAGTAGGTATTACCTATAGGAAAATAAAATTCTGTCTTTACCAGAATACACTTATAGGACAAATAGGCCACTCCCCAAAAGGCATTTAAATACTGAAAATCATTTAATGTCTTCAGAAAAATGGGGGAAAACCTTTTAATGACTATATTCTAATTTTCATTATAAATTTGTTTGTTGTTTACAAAGTAAAGCCTGTATAATCAAAGTCACATAAAAGAAAGTTATCAGGAAGATATTCTCATGTAGAACTTGGCAATATGAGTGAAATTAGCCAGGTCGTGGGGTGGTTCTTACCCAGATTTTTGAATGCTAGAGTCAAAGTACTTTTTGGAGATTTATTTTTCCCCCACTCACTGGAGCACTGTCATCAGACATATTTTTCTGGGTTCATCTAAGTGAACGATAAATTATTGTTGATGATATGTTCAAATATAAGTGGTGTTTATCATAGCTGCTTGAGATAAGGTGCATATAATTGTTGACTATTATAAAAAAAGTGTACTTTTCCATGATTTCTAGTTTTGTACTTAAGATCGTTCATAGCAAACATCATTAAAATATAAATATAAGAATACTTACAGCCACAGGGAACAAGATTCTCCAAAGGACACCGTTCATGTCATGGATATGGGTAACCAAACTCCATAGCAACTGCTGGCAGTGGCTCATGGGGTGGGGGAGAACATCTGCACACTTTTGGTACGATGATCTAGCACGCTGTTGTTATCTGCATGCCCCTGTGATCTCAGCTGTATGTAGTGTCTTGATCTTGTGCATGAGCTTGTGGACTTTGTGGTGGTGACCACATTCTAGTAGAGGAATGTGCTGAGTTCTCTGTGTACATGAAGTTGTACTTCCTGCATGTACCAGCTCGCTGTGTCAATTCTGCCCTTCTAGGAGTGTTGTGATGAAGTAGTTCTAGCTACCATCCAGTATTTCTTGGGATCCTTCTTGTTTTAGATTATTTTCTGGACATAGTTATCATTAAATTTAGAGTCTGAAAACAGGTAGTACACATAGTAAATATAGACTTGTTTTTAATCTCTGTATGCTTTAAATAGTCTAACATCATCTAGTCAGATTTTTGAGAGTATGCTTCAAATATATAAACATATTTCTTTTATATTTATACAGAAATGCAAAATTACATACACTTTAATGCATTTTACTAAAATGGATCTTGAAAAAACCTATTATAAAAATATTTTGTTTGACATACTTTAAATGGAAATGAACTCATATACATGTATACTTTATTGTTAAAACTACATATTCTTTTTGCTGTTGAATCAGGAAATGTTTAAGTTCTACCATTAAAGGAAAATTTTTAAGAGCGAGCTCTCTTAATGTTAGAGATTTGACTGAGCTTTTTATTTATAGTATAAAAATGGTTATTATCCACTTCATAGCATAGGAACGGTGGTGAAAATAACTTAAACCTTCACTCCTAAGGATAGAAAGCCCCAGTAAGTTTCATCAGGACGTACAGAACATTCCTAATTACATAGTAAGGGAAGTGTTCTCAAGTCTGGTAAATTTGAATAGGATAGATTTCTGGTTAGTTAGCTTATTTACGATATAGCATTGTGAAGTATGATGAATATTCAACAGGTAAACATGGTGTGTAGCATCATCCAAGTTTATTTGATACAGTAATACTTGGTTTTCTTAAACGTTCCAAGGACCACACTTAGATACACATTTATAAATCTAAGAATGATTGAGATGCCATCCTATTCATTTACAGTTATCTAATGTGACCTCTCCAATAAAACTCTGTTGAGTTATAATTACTAGTTTTAAACTTTAAGCTGTAACCTCTATAATGGACTCTATATACCTGTAATTATTTGTTTTCTTTTCCATTGTCTAGTAGTACTTCCTACTTAAAAACAGCAGTTTTGTGGTTTCTTGACAAACTGAGGTAATTTTCATGTTTTGGTTCTTATCTAATTTGTTAAGGAAAATGTTACTTTAGAAAATAATCCTCTGAAGTAATATTCAGTATTGCTATAGATTGATGCAAATTTCCCTGTAAGTAATTTGATACTAATCAACTATTTGTAATTATGTCTTCGACGTCTTATTCTATGTATTACTGTATAAAGTCTAAGTATCTCCTCTATTTCCAGTGAAGATTTACAGGTCATATATCTCGGGGGACCAGCAGCTCAGGGCTTTAGGGAAATCCATGGAGTCAGCATTAAGACCTTTTATCTGAGGGGGTGAAGGAAAAGACACACACACACTCTTAATGGTTTCCTTCTGATTTTTTCTTTATTCTTTATTTCTTTATTCCTCACTCCCATTCACCCTGTGCCAGATACCAGAGGCAATGTCAGTGGCAAACATGTGGAGGCATAGCAGAAACAAAGAGACTCAGGGATCTGGAGTTTCGGGGACTTGCCTACCCGTGCAGAAAATAGTCTCAGTAATAACTCTATGTTGTAGATAGTTGAAATAAAGAAGAAAGACCTTGAACGATCTTTTACAGCTAGAGATAAAGAAACTTGAGTTTCTTATTTTTAATTACATTTTTTATTTATTTTACATACCAGCCACAGTTTCTCCACCTATCTCTCTTCCTGTTCCCTTGCCCCACCTCCTGTCTAGTCTATTCCCACCATCTGTTCCTCATCTGTCCAGAAAGGGGCAGGCCTCCCATTGGCGGCAACAAGCACTTCACAGTCACGCGTTGAGACCAAGCTCCTCCCCCTGCATCAAGGCCATTCTTAACTAGGTTATAAACTGAAGTTTATCTTGGAATGATTGAGTTGTTGCTGCCTGGCAGTGTGCTTCTCAGGAAGTGCCTCATTTTATGAATTGCTACCTTCAGTGTGTATCCAATAGAATGCTCTGACGTCAAGGGACAGAGAACCTAAGCTGACAGTGGCTTAAACTGTATACTTTTTTTCCTTTAAGGCATCTTGAGGGTGATGTCTCATAATGACTTAAAAACAGATTATTCTCTCATATTCTCTCATACATCCCAATTATAGTGTCCCTTCTGTCTGCTCCTGTCTCCTCCCCACTCTTTCTCTCCCCAGATCCATTCCTCCTCTGTTTCCTGTTCAGAAAAGACACCACCAAGAAATGAAAGCCAAACAGGAAAAAAACAAGATACAACAAGACAAGACAAAAGCCCTCATATCAAGGCTGGACAAGGCTACCCAATAGGAGGAAAAGAGTCTCAAGAGCAGACAAAAGACTCAGAGACACTCACTTCCATTGTTAGGAGTCCTACAAAGCTGACAGCGCTAACGTATACATAGAGGACCTTGTGCAGACGCTTGCAGGCCCTGTGCTTGTCCCTTCAGTCTCTGTGAGGCCACATGAGATTTGCTTCGTTGATTCAGTGGGCCATGTTCTCCTGATGTCCTCTATCTCCTCTGACTCTTACAATCTTTTCTTCTCTTCTTCTTCCAGCTTCCCCAAGCTCTGAGGTTAGGGACCCAGTTGGGACCTTCAATTTAGACTCTCCCTCTGCATAATGTCTGGCTATGGATCTTTGTACCTGCTTCCATCTGCTTCTGGAAGAAGCCTCTCTGGTGACAACTGAACAAGACAGCGGTCTATGAATTAGCAGAGTATCATTAAGAATCATGTCATTGGTTTCTTTTCTTTTTTCTTTTTAGACCAGCCATGTTTGGTTCTCTCCCATAGGTCTCTGGATTTTCCAATCTTCAGTTCCTGGTCATCCAGGCAGTATAGAGCATGTGTCTCAAGTTGAACCAAACATTGACTGGCCACTTCCACAAGTTCTGTGCCACCATTGCCCCAGCACATTTTTCAAGACTTGTCATGTTGTAATCCACTAACAGATTAAAAGTCTTAACTTCCCCCAGGAAAAGCTACATGAGCTGTGTTTGGGTATGGGATTGCTCTAATTGTCAAATAACTCCTTTTACTCCAGTTAAATTCTCACAAGCAAATATGAAGATAAATCAATTACCTTGATAATTAACAGTGTTTTAAAATAACTTACATTCAGGATTACCTATTAAACTCCTATATGTTTGGGTAGTAATGAAGATAACAATACATAAGGACTCTTTGAACTATCAACAACAGGGAACTTTATTACAATCACATGAAGGGATACATTTGATTTAAAAAGTTATTAGCCTTAGAGTTGGTACATCAGACTCATTTCTTTCTTGCCAATATTCTCTTCTCAGTGTATTGCTAAGAGTCCTCACAACTGGAAGATGGCTGGAGGTGGTTTTGTTGTTACATGTGCATGCATATCAGAATCAGCAAATGCATTTGTTAGAGCTGCATCACATGGATGCCAAGAAATCCAAGGAAGATACAATCAATGTGGTCATCGTAGGAAAATCGATTTTCATCTCTAAAGGCCATGACTGTAACCTGTCATTTATGTGGTCTCTCTAGTGAGGAGTTAAAGCCAAAATATTATAACACTATAATATATATATATATATATATATATATATATATATATATATATATATATAGTGATTAACTTTTCTTTTCTGTCATGTTAGAAGCTCAGTTCTACATCTACCTCCTTTGTCTTTACTGTGCAGTAATAGCCCTCTGTTCACTCAGTGGTAGGAGGATTTAAAATGGCAAAGCAGTTCTTCAGTTTTGTTTCTGATGCTAATATTCTTCCTTTGGGTATTAGGCATCTGGCCCAGCAGACACCAGAACTGTAATTCTTGCAAGGACCCACAAAAGACATGAGTCATTCCTGAGGAGATAATACCAAATGCCCTGTCTTCAAGTTTCAGAAATCCCTTATATACCTAGCTGCTGCACAATAGAATTTCCCCCAGCAGGTGGTAAATTACCGAGGCCAAGGTGGAGTAAACAATGGCCCTATAGCTAACCACCAGGGGGGCAGAGGGAGCAAAGAACAAACAGGGTGTTCAGCTGAAAAATGCAGCAAGATATCTGGCCAGAAAATGTCCTCAAGATGAACCCTGGGAGGAGAGGTAGACCCATGGGCCCTACAAGAACTAGAGGAGAGAGAATCAAACCTTTGCAAGTGGTTGCTCATTAAAAAGGTGTTAGGGGTGCTTAATGAAAGTCTGATTTCCTGCTTTGCATCCTAGCAGAGTCTCTGAATTACAGGCCTAAACCAACCATTCAGTTTTTCTGTTTCTCTCCGCTGACCCAGAAGTGTTTATGTAGTTTAGTCCTGTTAGCTACAACAGGAGCAGAAGTATAGTGAAGGATTTGTAATGCTAAGGGAAATTAGTAGACAGTGTGTTGGTGGACAATATATATGAACAAGACATTTTCTTCATTTGAATTGTTTTGTTATCAATTTAGATAAATATACTTACAAATCTTATATTAAATATTTTAATACATTTCAAAGAAAAATATCTTTTCCATAATTTCTTTTAGCATACTTTCTCTGACTGGGTTTTCTCACTTGTTATAACCATAGTTTCAGATACTTGATTTCACTTTCCAGATTTAATAAGATAGTTGCCTCTATTGCCTGTCTTTAGCAATTGATGCTTAGCAACATGGCTGCTGTATCAAAAATATAAATGACATTTTTCCTTCAGCTTTTGGATGTCTTGACTGGAAGCTTCCAGGAGCTCAGTCATGGCTTTCAAAGTATGGGACTAGCATAAGTATAACATTAACTTTATTTTAACAAATGGACGACGGTGTGTATTACCCATTAGATTATTTCATGTTTTCTTCTTTATCATTAAGCTTTTCGGGGTACCTTCTTTAGATTCAGGGTCCTAATACTGAAGTGTCTAGGCCATGGTTAGTCTTATGCAGTGATCTGCTTTGGCAGCTGCTGATTGGAGCAGTGCTCTAACCTTCAGGAAGTAAATGTGAGGCACTTCCATGTATCCTTGGAGAGGGTCTTACTAAACATCTTTACTTTGTTTGAGTAATGTCACTTTGATTTTAAGCAAATAACCTCTGTGTTGTTTTCTGCTCCATAGACTAGGGAGTTAAAATACTAGTGACATTGTAGTGATTAAAATAAAATAAAATAAAAGAAGTTCAATGGTTAGTGTTTCCAACTCCTCACCAGCTATGTCTAGATATGTATTCCCCAGGCACAGCTTCAGTAACTTATAATTTGAAGAAGTGCATCATGCTGCTCTAGGCCTTGAAGCTCCTCTCGAACCTTTAGATGCTAGTAAATACCTCTTTGCAGCCTGGGAAGTGGTACTTCATAAAGTGTGCATCATTCAGGTCAAGATCTTCAAACTCTGGTGAGATTTTTTTGCCTTTAATAGTGTGTTGCCTGACATGTATACACAGTAACATGTTGTTTTGATAAATATGTTTCTCTACTTCTGTATTCTTAAGGCTTTTAAAAAACGTTAATTATTTCAAAAACTGCTTCAGACGTATTTCAAATGTCCATATGTCTAAGAGTATTCAAATGTAGGAATCATGATAAAACTATAATTTTATTTTCAGGGTTAGATGTATGTATACATTGCAAATGAAATATTTATATATTTATATATGATTTTTACAAAGCAAGAACTCTAAATCAGCTCATAGTGCGAAATATCACTGTCTCCTCAGTTTGGATCACTGCCAATCACACCTTAGCTAATCAAACTTCCTCTCCATGCTTCCCTTCCTAGCCCAAAGTTGGCTGAAGAGAAAACGGGCTCTTCTTAGAGTTGTACCTCAGATAAGAACAGCTGTTTCAGAAACAATCACAATGATGACTGTAGGTTTAATCATTGGTAGTAATTTGTGGTTTGAGAAAAACCATCGTATCAGTCAGTGATTGTAATGATGCCCATTAGTCACAGGTGTGGCTCTTTTAGAGGCTTTTAGTAACTCACAGATGTGGCTCATTTTCTGTTTCATTCTATTTAAATTAATTAATATGGCTTTTAGTACTTAAAACTTAAATAGCAAGGTTTATGTTATTTTTCTAATATCATTGCTTTATTGTAACACCCGATTTGGTGTTACACCCTCGGTACAGTTCGCGCGCCACTGTACCGAACGCGAGTCGGGCAAGGGCCTGGAGATTGAAAAGAAGACACAGAGAGACCAGGGTCATTCGGAAGGAGATCAGCCGAATGCCACTTTATTCAGCGTTGGGGGAGTTTTTATCTACCTGACTGCAGCACAAGGATCTCCGCCCAGGCAGGTGGGAAATTACCATATTATCAATGGAGTGAATGCCCTGCAGCTAACCACCAGGCGGGGCAGGCATAGCACAGAAACACACAGGAAGCTTAGTAAGTTGATCATAAACTGTCCCCACAAATGCACCATAGGAATAAGGGAGACCAGGGCCCTACAGGTCCCCCTTTTGTATAAATTATGACTAGGCCTGTCTTGGGTGGCATTGGACGTCAGGCAATACCCCTTACCCGTCATGGGAAAGCATCCAGGTCAAAACACATTTCCTGTCTTAGGTTGAGGCAGCCCCCCAAAAGCCTTTCCTGTCTTTGGCTCACTAGTCATCCAACACCGAGTTCAGCCAGATTTGTGCTGAAAGATTTTCTGGGGCAATAGCTAAGGGGACTTGCCACGTGGCAACATTGACCTGAGCTTGCCTTTGGCTCTGGCATCATGACCATGAAGATGATGCTCCAGCATATGTAAGCATCCTTTAAGGAGACTGTGCTTGTTCAATTTTTAATAATTTTGCCCAAATAGGAGCCCTTTAAGTAAGGTCTCAGCGCTGGTGAAAATAACCCTGGTATAGCTAACTAGAATAATTTTAAGAGCCAATTTGTAAATTGTACACCTCAGGGTCCGTAAACAACAGCAATAAGCTTATTACTGTAACATCTAGCAGTGGTCTTTAACCACAACCAAGAGCAAAATTAACTGCAATATTTATTTGTAAATTTAGCTCAATTTGAATGGCTACGGCATTTGCAACCTGCCCTGAGAAGGTATCCTTTGTGCTAGCAGGAAGCAACTGACTGACTAATGAAAAATCCAGCAGCTTAGCTGCTGTGGCAGCAACAGCTGTGGCTGCCGATATAGATAGGTAGAAGGGCGAGGCCTCCAATTGTAACACCCGATTTGGTGTTACACCCTCGGTACAGTTCGCGCGCCACTGTACTGAACGCGAGTCGGGCAAGGGCCTGGAGATTGAAAAGAAGACACAGAGAGACCAGGGTCATTCGGAAGGAGATCAGCCGAATGCCACTTTATTCAGCGTTGGGGGAGTTTTTATCTACCTGACTGCAGCACAAGGATCTCCGCCCAGGCAGGTAGGAAATTACCATATTATCAATGGAGTGAATGCCCTGCAGCTAACCACCAGGCGGGGCAGGCATAGCACAGAAACACACAGGAAGCTTAGTAAGTTGATCATAAACTGTCCCCACAAATGCACCACAGGAATAAGGGAGACCAGGGCCCTACACTTTATCTCTTTTGAAAAACAGGCAGAAAAATCTGTCCTGGATCTACCCTCCATTTCCCCATATTTCTGTTTTAATTTTCATTTACCTATCTATCTTTTATATTGAGAGTTCCTATTGACCCATTCTAGGCACAAGGCATTTCAGACTCATGTGGTCAATACTCAACCATTTCTCAGCACCTACATTTTTATATACCACAAAGTCCTTGAAAGCCAAGATTCTGCCAGTTTAAGCAGTATGCTTAAATAATGTGGTTTCTTCCTGAATCCCATACTCAAGCCAGAATATGATTTCTCCCACCTTCTGGATGAGATGTGGTGCTCAGGTATGACATTAGAGGGAATTAGTCATGGCACATTGCCACTGTCCACACTGTCACTTCTCCACAGTGTGGGCAGTATGTGGTCACTGTTCTTAGGAAGAAGAGATGACAGCTACAGGTGGGATATCCTTTCTTAGTTCTATGCAGTATAGAACCTTCCAGTAAATAACTTCAGTGTGGGTGTATCTTATAGGAAATAGGAAAGCTTATGTTAAAGGAAAAAAGTCTTTCTTCAAAGGGTTTTCCCTAATCACTCTTTGCTATGAAAAGATTTTTGGTAACAGAGACAGGTGTAAGTTTGTTTGTACGAAAGTCCAACTTTTCAGAATCATTCCCTGTATCTGTAACACCTCTGAAAAGGCATTGGGAAATATGCCATTTTGAGATGACTCATTTTGGTTACTCTTAAAAACATAATACTTTTGAATTATTAAGGTCTCTAAGCAGCATGTGAGAGGGCTGTACACACTTACAGAGGAGAGAAAAATATTGCAAAACTTAGTGTATATGGCAAGATGAATTAACAAGATAAAAACAGTCTAAATTTCTCATTAATACATCTTAAGCATTTGTTTCACTGCAAGTAAAAAAGGGTGACTTTTATTCGCAAACAAAAACCCTCAGATAAATCATTCTTAATTATCTAAGCTTTGTTTTTTATTTTAATTTAAGACTATCTGTTCTCATTTACATGCCAAAATCCAGTTCTCACTTCCTCCCTTCTCCTGCTCCCTCCCTCTCCCCCTCCACTCCTCCCACCTCTCCGTCCACTCATCAGAGAGGGTAAGGCTTCCCGTGGGGAGTCAACAAGGTCTAACACATTGCTTTGAGGCAGGACCAAGGCCCTCCCCACTATATCTAGGCTGAGCAAGGTATCCCTCCAGAGACAATGGTCTTTTCCTGCTCTCCTCACCTGCTTTGCTCTGGTCTCCTTTCTGTCGACTTTCTTTCTTCTCCTGATGTGTATAACTCAAAATTATCTTTAAAGATACTCTTTTTTTCTTTCTCTCAATAATTAAGTTTTCCATCTTTTTCCACTGTGTAAAGACATTTTCAGGTAAGTGTGCCATACACAGCCACGCTACATGAGCTCACTCCTTATGTAGTAGTTTTGAACTTAGTCTATGGAGAGACTTCTTTAAGGTCATTGCTTTCTTATTTCCCAGTCATTGATTATAGTGTCCTTTTTTCCCATTAATCTGCTGGATCTGTCTAGAAGGAAACTTACTGTGCTTTTGTCAGTCACTGTCGGATTGCCGTAAAAAACTCTCTCAAGACTTTTTTTTTTTTTTTTATTTTGGCATGGAAATGATATCCTATTTATTCTGTAAACATATCTGAAGACACAATGAATTAAAAATTATATGCAAACCAAATCATTTCTTTTTTTTTTGATTTTTTTTATTGATAAAAGGAGGATAAAGAAAAGAAAAAAAAAACAAATTTCCACCTCCTCCCACCAGCCTCCCATTTCCCTTCCCCTCCTCCCACTCTTCTCCCCCTCCTCCCACTCCTCTCCCCCTCCTCCCACCCCTCTCCCCTTTCCCCCACTCCTCTCCCCCTCCCTTTCCAGTCCAAAGAGCTGTCAGGGTTCCCTGCCCTGTGGTACGTCCTAGGTCCTCCCCCCTCCATCCATATCTAGGAAGGTGAACATCCAGACTGGCTAGGCTCCCACCAAGCCAGCACATTGCGTAGGATCAAAACCGCGTGCCATTGTCCTTGGCGTCTCATCAGCCCTCATTGTTCGCCATGTTCAGAGAGTCCAGTTTTATCCCATGCTTTTTCTGGTAACAGTCCAGCTGGCCTTGGTGAGCTCCCAGTAGATCATCTCCACTGTCTCAGTGGGTGGGTGCACTCCTCGTGGTCCCGACATCTTTGCTCATGTTCTCACTCCTTCTGCTCCGAAGATCTTCACCAACCCCGCAACAGACAAAGGTCTGATCTCCAAAATATATAGAGAACTCAAGAAACTAGACTTTAAAATGCTAATTAACCCAATTAAAAAATGGGGCGCTGAACTGAACAGAGAATTCTCAACAGAAGAAGTTCAAATGGCCAAAAGACACTTAAGGTCATGCTCAACCTCCTTAGCGATCAGGGAAATGCAAATCAAAACAACTTTGAGATATCATCTTACACCTGTAAGATTGGCTAAAGTCAAAAACACCAAGGATAGCCTTTGTTGGAGAGGCTGTGGAGGAAGGGGTACCCTCATCCATTGCTGGTGGGAATGCAATCTTGTGCAACCACTGTGGAAGTCAGTGTTTCGGTTTCTCCGGAAATTCGGGATCAATCTCAAGACTTTTTGTTTAGTGAACAGGCTCATGTTTTGTAGGCTCGCAGGCCAGAAGAGGGCACCAGATCTCATTACAGTTGGTTGTGAGCCACAATGTGGTTGTGGGAGTTGAATTCAGGATCTCTGGAAAAGCAACCAGTGCTCTTAATACAGCTGAGTCATCTCTCCAGCTCCCCACCCCCAGGCTCAGGAAGTTTAAGTCATTATTTCCACATCATTGGGTGGCAAAGCTGTGGTCAGAGCTGAGATTTAATGCCACATCTGAAAACTATGCTCCTGTAACTCCACTGAGTAATTGCTTCTTTTGCCATTCAGGAATTTGTTTTGATTTTTCATTTGTTTTTGTTTTGTCTTGTATTTTTGATTGATGTTTTGTGTATTAATGTGTATGTGAGGTTTTTAACTTTTTAAAACTGGGTCTTAGCCAGCCTAGACTTCACTGCATAACCTAGGTTAGTGTTGACTCTCCTGCCTCAGCATTCTTGCTACAGGGATTATAGTATTGACTACCACACCAGCCTAGCACTGGTCTTTATGGATCCTTTAAAAAAAAAAAAAAATCTCAGTCTCTGGGCTTGAGAGATGGCTCAGGCTAAGAGCACTGGCTGCTCTTCTAGAGGTTCTGAGTTCAGTTCCCAGTGACTACATGGTGGCTCACAACTGTCTGTAATGAGATCTGGCACCCTCTTCTGGCCTGCAGGCATACATGCAGACGTGTATGTATACATAATAAATATGTATACTCTGTAAATATAATAAATAAACCTTTGAAAATAATCTCAGTCTCTTAGATTCTGAGATATTCTTCTGTTATCTTCCTTTCCTCTCATATTTCTTGTTCTAGTTCTTTAATCTTTATCCACTCATTTTGTTTTTAACTCCTACTGGGGGCAACCATGCATATATAGGTCTTATTTTTAATGTAATGTTTTTTGTGATCCTTGTCTACCCTCTTTCTCTCCCAATTTTCCTCTCATCTTGGAATCAAGCCCAGGGTCCTGCATACAGTGAACTTCAATGAACAAGTACTATAGCACTGAGTTCTCCCCAGGCCTTAAGACCCTTATTTGTTTGTTTTGAGGCAGGGTCTCACATACCCCATATTGGCCTTTGAGCTCCTTATCCTCCGGTCTCCCCTTCCTGAATTCCAGAATTGCAAACATGCACTGTCATTCCTAATTTTGCTTGTTTGTTTGTTTTTATGTCTTGATGGGGATAAAGCCTTGTGTGTAGCCAACCACTCTTGAGACCAGCGGAGCCACATCTCAGCCTATCTCTTGTTTTGCTGGGGTTTTTTTTATAGTCATTTCTCTCTTTATCAGGCCAGAAACATTGGTTATCTTTCACTTTTCATTACATTGTGGACTGATGTCCAACATATTTATCAAGTAAGCTCCTCTCTTAACTTCATTCCTGTAACATATAGAGTTTTAAAATATGGTTTTAGAATCTACTACTTCCTACTTCTACTGGTTTTCTACATGCTCATACTTGGATATCTGTGATAGCCAACTACTGCAGACTATTGGAATTTATATTGCATTATTGTTTTTATGTTATAGTCATCTCCACAGGGTACACATTTCAAGATTCCCTGAAACTTCCTGTGTGTACAGTCGTGAAGCTGTCTACGTATACCTTGTTTTTCTATGTATATGTAACTATTATAACCATAACTCATCAATGAGGAATAGATACAACATTAATAGAAAACTCACAAAATATATTGTTATAAAAAGCATGTGACTGTGTTCTCTAATATGACTTATGGCACTTGCATGTTTTCTTTAAAAGCAATACCCTTCTGGGTTCCCTTTGCTAGCATTGCTAACATTGTGTGGTTTTATGCTTTGGGGGCACTTTTAAGTAAAACACAGATCAGTTAAACACAAGTACAGTAACACAAGGACAAGTGATCTCATAGCCAGCATGGAACTTGTATCAGATACAAGAGGGATGCATATCAGATGAGGTTGGACTGAGAATCTTAAGTATGTTGATTAATTTAAAACTTAAGAAGTTCTAGGAAATATTTCTGGAATTCCACATTTTGTATTTTTTTTTATCAAGGTTGACTAAATAACAGGCCAGAAAGCCAAACCATAGTAAGAAAGGATTGTTACATTGCCAAATTCACATTATAGACTATTGCTCCTCTTTGTTATATAACCTTCAGAGGTATTCACTTATATGTGGATAGAATATACAAATCTTACCATAAAATTAAATAATGTTATAAATCCAGTTTGAAACTTGCTCTCAAATATCTAATACTTCCCTCTTTCCTAAAAACAGCCTAACTTGGTATATTGTGTTTCTCTGGCTCTCTTGATACAATATAAACTAAGATGGCCTTCTTCAGTGTTTCTCCCCATCAGAGCTAATGAGACCTTTCCACTCCTTCAAGTCTTATCCAAGTGTCCTAGTTCCTAGTAATTATTTCTGGCATTGAACTGTTAAAATGCTTATTTTACATGTTCATTTAAGCTTTATTCAACCATCTTGTATCACTAATTTGTCTTGTGGGTGTATTGTTATTTACCTATGTGTCTCTTCTCTGGGTAAAACCTGCTACTGAATACCATACCTATGTAAACTTTTAAGATTGATGTATATAGAAAAATATGTAAATATGCACATGGATCTGTTTTATAAACTAGTCTCTGGGTATTCATTATATTCAACTATGAAGTTTAAGTGGCTATTTCCTTAAATGTCCCTAATTCTTTTGGGCTGATTATATAGCTCAGTTAGTGAGTCAAGGTGCCTGTGCCCATTAATGGCCTTCTAGAGCCTCTGTTAGGGGTAAATTCTTGTGAGAACTTTTTTATGAACCAAATATTAATAGGTTTTTCAGCCAGGCAGTGGTGGTGTGCACCTTTAATCTCAGCACCTAGGAGGCAGAGGCAGGTAGATCTCTGGAATCAAGGCCAGCCTCGTCTACAAAGGGGGAGTTGCAGGAAAGAAATAGGTTTTTAGTATAAACATTATGAGTTTATCATTTTCTGAAGAAATATTAGGCATGATGTCTGTTTTTCTATACAATTTATTTACCCCCATGGTAACTTTTCTTCAGAAATACTTTTAGGGAACATCTGCTTTGGCTAATATTTCTGAGTTTATCTTTATGCCTTGGGGCAGCTCACTACAAGATTGAACACCATGTGGTCAATTGCATTCACCTAACAAATACATTTTAGATTTCTCCACAAGTGACAACTAGCAACTGCACTCTGATCACAACTTAAATAATCCTAAAACTAGAACAGAATAGAGTATATTAGGAATTAAAATTTTAATAAGCAATGGGATTAAATAAATAAATGTGAGGTTAAAGTAGTAAATTTGAAACCTAAGTCTGTTTTGGAAAAGCAAAAAGGAAGAAGAATCAAGCAGATGACAGACTGACTGAGCAGCTGAGCTATAGTTGCAAGCCTGTTTCTTACATGCTTCTAATGTGAACTGATCCCCGTGCTCGCTGCCTATACCTCCTGTGCTTACCTGGACTGACCTGCCTGCTCCAGGGAAAGCTCAACCTCAAAACTGGCACCTGCTTCCTTTCCTCTTCAAAACAATAAAGTTGGCTTATTTCAGATCGTTTTTCCAGGTTTCAGGATTGTCTTTAAAACTACTATCTATACTTACTTTTTTCATTTAATTATTTTAGAGAACTTAAGTTAGATTAGAATGTAAGTTTTCAAAACACATTCCGTGAAAAAGAAATGATCAACAGTGCATTGTTATTATTAATTTTATGATACTTAATGAGCCAAATATCAAGTATAACTAAATAGTATTAAATGATGTTGAAATGTCACCACACTCTATCTAGAAAAAGAATTAATTTATTTTTGGGTAATTTTAACAGGGAGACTAGAATTAATTTTTTATCTTTTAAATGGTAATTTTGATATGAATAAAGTATTGTAATGTATAATAAACATTCTTTTTTCTTTAAATCACTTCAGTTAAAATAAAACACTGCAATAATTCTAACGTAGTTTTATCAGTTTTACATAGAGCCATTTGGCAAACAAACATGACTCCCTTTGTCTAGTTAGATCAAGTAAACATACAGTCAACTCTCAATCATTCAGACTAATGGAGGAAAGGATGGAACAAGCATTAAAATTTGTCTAGTCCCCGCCCCTCAAACACTGCCAAGAAAGCCTGCCTCTGAAAAAAGGCTTTCTATCTTGATCACAGTACATCATGTAGCCTTTGTTTCCAAGGAGCCAGTGGAATACAGCCGAAACTGACAGGAAAGCCTCATGCTATCACTGTCTGCTCTTTTTTGTGTGCATTTTCGAGGTGCTGCCTTAGCATTGCTTTATAGGACTACATTTCACATGAAAAGTTGATAGTGTTGCTGTTAAGATTCTGTTGGCTCATAAAATCAGCTTTATATAAAAACCCTTATCTTCAAATTGCAATTTGTAGATAATTATAACATTTCAAAAGCATTACCTCATGGTACCAAATTGCTTTTTAAAAATTTTAATGCAAAATTTTAATGAGAACATTTTTATCTTTGAGAGTCTTTCATAAAAATTCTTCCAACTCTTAAAATTCTAATATGTGCAATATTTCTAACTGAAGAAATGCTGAAGGAATTTATGTGTGAAAACAGTATGTTGCATGTACATTATATGTCATTTTCTCTGCCAATTAGCTGCACACATTGTACTAGTATCCAGACACATGGATTCATGGGAATGCATGTATCTGGAGAACTACAAGTTGAAATAAACACACCTGCCTTTTATTTCAATAACTGCACATTCAAATGAATCTGGCATTTATTTGAATGTGACTTTTTTATATGTGCGAGAACATTGCTTTCAGCGTTTAGTTTTTTGCTGTTGATGTTTCTGTTGTTGATTTTTAAGTGAAAAGTAGATACAAATGTGAGGGTAGTGCTTCTCTGGACAACTCTGCATGCAGAGAAAAGGAAATTCAAAGAGAAACATATCAAGTACAACTGAAAGCTTTGTCTTACATGCTTTCTCTCAGTGGTACTTTAACTAGATGCTTATAAAATGTAGTAGTGCTCAAAGCCAAAGTAGTAAAACCCATGAGTTGACCTGGAGTTTGGCCATTTTCCCTGTAACTTACATAATGTAATTACCTTTGTTTCCAGAAAGAAGTTGTTAGTGTTCCTTCCATTTGGAGAATCTAATTGTTTTTTCTCCAAAAGCTATTTTCTTAAAATGTATACCACAGTACATACCTGAGCTTTAAAAAATTATGCTTTCTATTAGGAAAGGGAAGTATCTGTTGCAAAGCTCATTTTATAGTCTATATCATGGCGTGTCCACATCCCTCCTAAATTAGTCCATATTTCTATATACTTACTACCTGTCATGAGCCAGAAAATAGGATCTCTTCATGAATCTCAACTTTGAATTTCCTATTTTTCATTGCATGTGAATTATCAACTCTACATACTAGTTGTAGCTCAGGCTCCAGTTTGTGTTTTTGCATGTTAAAGCTATCAACGTTATAGTAATGCTGGAAAGACCCGTAGCTATGGTTCTGCAATTGCCTAATTACTAAAATTTATAAACCAAGGCTGACTTTGCTTATGTAGACTTGTCTTTCTGCCTTAGGGAGTGAGCTACTTTATGTCCAAGGGTATCCTAGATGATTCGCCAAAGGAAATAGCAAAATTTATCTTCTGTACAAGAACACTAAATTGGAAAAAACTGAGAATCTACCTTGATGAAAGGTAAAGCAAAAATTAAATTTTTATCAGAAATGAGTTAAGTAATGTTTTAACTTTTACTTTAAACGCTATAGTACATAGAACAATCTAGTTGTAAAACTGAGTAAAAGCATAAAAAGGTTTATTATGTCTTACAATTGATTAGACTTTTTGTTTCGAATGCTAATGAAACCTTGACATTATGAAAGTAACAGATGCCACGTGTGGTCTGACATAAGCTTATAAACATCTGTAATAACAGCATCAGAAGCTGAGGCAGAGGATCTCAGAGCTGCGGCCAGCCACAGCCATAGAGTGAGGCACTGTCTCAGAAACATAAATAGATACAAAATGATAGCCCAGCATCCCTGGGACGCAATCTAAGATCAAGTATCATCTTTGTGGAAGTTGCAGCCCTAACTTAATAGTTAGCCATGAACTAAGTGTTTAGGTGACCAGAAGTTCTAAATCCTGAAACTGCTCATTTAAAAATCTATTGTAAAGACAAACTGTAAACTGCAGAACCTAGGGACTCTAAGGGTTGTGGATAGTTGCATAATATTGCATAGACATTATGCACATGTCTACAAAGTCTGAAAAGGTGAAGCTGGAGAGATGCCTCACAGTTAAGAGCACTTGATGCTCCTGCAGAGGATCCAGGTATGGTTCCCAGCAGGCTCATGGTGACTCACAACCGTCTATAACTCCAGTTCCAGATCATTCATTCTCTTCTGGCCTCAGTGATGCACAGACAAGCATGCAGATGAAACATCCATGTATATATAAAAAAAAGTCTAAAAAGGTGACATTAAGTATGTCAATCACACAGGTAGAGATAATGGATCATATTGCATTCTCATCTGGTAATTATTCACTTGTACCCTTATATTTTAGCTAATTGGAGACATGAAAATATTAAGAGAGCATCTACATCAGCTTACTTGTCATTGAATGAAGTCTCCTATGAAAGGTGTTGTCCTTGCTACTGTGTCGTTAAATGCTAGAGACCTAGAGATTGTTGCTTCTTCTGTAGATCTTTCTGTACATATTTAGCTTTGCTGACCTTGTGCTCTCTTGTTGCATTTGCTTTAACTCTGCCATTTGTGTTGTGTAAGTAGACATAGGCCAACTACAAACAAAGCAGTATGGCCCTATTCCATTAACTCTATTTACAAATATAAGCAGTGGGCCAGAGTTTGCCTACTTGCTGTATTTGCCTAGTCTTGTCATAAGCAATTGGTCAAAATGAAGGCTATGGTCATATAATCAAGTTTGAGTTCAGCAACAATTAGAGAATGTTGTCACAAAGAGTATTTAATTCTATAGGTTAAAATATATAACACATATATATATTTATACATGATACAATAATTACATAATTATAAACACTTAAATATATATCATAGAATTATTATAACCATATGTTGGGATGGTGAGCAGCCACTGAAAAGAATGAAGTGAATCTATTTGTAAAGACAAAACCATGTACAATGAACACTATGAGGAAGGAGGAGCAGATTGTAAAGCAGTGTGTATATACTCTATGTGGGTGTTTTTGGAAGTCTACATAAATAGCTCTTACCTCTGAAAATGTGTCTTGGTTCAGTACAGGAAGATTCCTTCTAATTTAAAGGGCATGAATTCTACTTCTGGTTGGCTTAGATCAGAAGGTACTGACTGGTAAAGAAGCAGTGTTTCTTTGTTTCTCTGCGGGAAGGGTGTTTGTCTCTGTGTAGCCCAGACTGGCCTTGAACTCATTATCCTCCTGCCTCAGCTTCATGAGTGCCACTATACCAACTCAGTAGCACTTTCTATACTTCAAATTTTTGATAAGTAGAATTATTTTATAAGTGTATTATTTTTAAGTAAAATTCCATATTTCACTTTATCTTGTTTTAGGCTATTTGTGCAGGGGTTCAAAGTATCTTAACTTTGTAAATGATTATATTTAATGTTTTTAAAGGGTACAGATATTATATACTTTATAGGACTGACTGATACAGTAATCAATGATGATTTATATTTTATACAAAAATGACAAATTATAATTTTTCATTTTTTAGAAATATTAACTACAGCTGCACCTTTTTTCTCCTTCTTTAGGAGAGATGTCTTGGATGACCTTGTAACCTTGCATAATTTTAGGAATCAATTCTTGCCAAATGCATTGAGAGAATTTTTTCGTCATATTCATGCTCCTGAGGAACGTGGGGAGTACCTTGAAACTCTTATAACAAAGTTCTCACATAGGTTCTGTGCTTGTAATCCTGACCTAATGCGAGAACTTGGCCTTAGTCCTGGTAAGGATAACTCTGTGTGTGTGAATGTGTATGCGTGTGCGTGTGCGCATGCACAAGTTTTGCATTATTTTTCCAATCCCTACCATCTGTGGAAAAAATAATCATAATATGAGGCATTTTTTCCACTGTGGGGAAAATACTTCCACAAACTGTAAACGTTTAAGTGTTGCCACAGGGATGACATGGGTGCAGACTCAGAAGGACATGCACTTACCCTTGCACAGGGATGGCATGGGTGCACACTCTGAAGGACATGCACTTACCCTTTGCACAGGGATGACATGCGTGCACACTCAGAAGGACATGCACTAACCCTTGCACAGGGATGGCATGCGTGCACACTCTGAAGGACATGCACTTACCCTTTGCACAGGGATGACATGCGTGCACACTCAGAAGGACATGCACTAACCCTTGCACAGGGATGACATGGGTGCACACTCAGAAGGACATGCACTTACCCTTTGCACAGGGATGACATGCGTGCACACTCAGAAGGACATGCACTTACCCTTGCACAGGGATGGCATGGGTGCAGACTCAGAAGGACATGCACTTACCCTTGCACAGGGATGGCATGGGTGCACACTCTGAAGGACTTGCACTAACCCTTTGCACAGGGATGGCATGGGTGCAGACTCAGAAGGACATGCACTTACCCTTGCACAGGGATGGCATGGGTGCACACTCTGAAGGACATGCACTTACCCTTTGCACAGGGATGACATGCGTGCACACTCAGAAGGACATGCACTAACCCTTGCACAGGGATGGCATGGGTGCACACTCTGAAGGACTTGCACTAACCCTTGCACAGGGATGACATGGGTGCACACTCTGAAGGACTTGCACTAACCCTTTGCACAGGGATGGCATGGGTGCAGACTCAGAAGGACATGCACTAACCCTTGCACAGGGATGGCATGGGTGCACACTCTGAAGGACTTGCACTAACCCTTTGCACAGGGATGGCATGGGTGCAGACTCAGAAGGACATGCACTTACCCTTGCACAGGGATGGCATGGGTGCACACTCTGAAGGACTTGCACTTACCCTTGCACAGGGATGGCATGGGAGCAGACTCAGAAGGACATGCACTTACCCTTGCACAGGGATGGCATGGGTGCACACTCTGAAGGACATGCACTAACCCTTGCACAGGGATGGCATGGGTGCAGACTCAGAAGGACATGCACTAACCCTTGCACAGGGATGGCATGGGTGCACACTCTGAAGGACTTGCACTAACCCTTGCACAGGGATGGCATGGGTGCACACTCTGAAGGACTTGCACTAACCCTTTGCACAGGGATGGCATGGGTGCACACTCTGAAGGACTTGCACTAACCCTTGCACAGGGATGGCATGGGTGCACACTCAGAAGGACATGCACTAACCCTTTGCACAGGGATGGCATGGGTGCACACTCTGAAGGACTTGCACTAACCCTTTGCACAGGGATGGCATGGGAGCAGACTCAGAAGGACATGCACTAACCCTTTGCACAGGGATGGCATGGGAGCAGACTCAGAAGGACATGCACTTACCCTTGCACAGGGATGACATGGGTGCAGACTCAGAAGGACATGCACTTACCCTTGCACAGGGATGGCATGGGTGCACACTCTGAAGGACATGCACTTACCCTTGCACAGGGATGGCATGGGTGCACACTCTGAAGGACTTGCACTAACCCTTTGCACAGGGATGGCATGGGATCAGACTCAGAAGAACATGCACTTATCCTTTGCACAGGGATGGCATGGGAGCAGACTCAGAAGGACATGCACTAACCCTTTGCACAGGGATGACATGGGAGCAGACTCAGAAGGACATGCACTTACCCTTTGCACAGGGATGACATGGGTGCACACTCAGAAGGACATGCACTTACGCTTTGCACAGGGATGACATGGGAGCAGACTCAGAAGGACATGCACTAACCCTTTGCACAGGGATGGCATGGGAGCAGACTCAGAAGGACATGCACTTACCCTTTGCACAGGGATGGCATGGGATCAGACTCAGAAGGACATGCACTAACCCTTTGCACAGGGATGACATGGGTGCACACTCAGAAGGACATGCACTTACGCTTTGCACAGGGATGACATGGGAGCAGACTCAGAAGGACATGCACTAACCCTTTGCATATAACAGATGCACAGCATTAGGAAGAAGTTAGACTAACTATGTCAATTTTTTAAAGTTATTTGTTATTTTTTTACCAGCTGATGTAAAGTTTTTTGAAGCTTTTAATAAGCTGTACATAGATAACATATATTTTCCACTAAAATTTGTTTTAATACAATTAATTTTCACTGTGTGTACGTATATACACATGCTAGCTCTCAAGTCTCGTATGTGTACTTTCATTTTATAGACTTACTTGTATTTTTTTTAAGATTAGGCTTATTAAGCAATGATTGCAGAACAAAACATACCTGTCATATGAAATTTGCCGAGTATGTTTTATGAGATATAACATTTATAACATTTAACATATAACATAAGATTTCAGGATTCTAAAATAGTATAATACTATAAATATCGTAAGTGTTGCTACTGTTGTGATCTTAAGCACCCTGTGATTATATGAAAAAAGAAAATTCCTTTGTTGCATGTGCTCAAGCAGGGCAATGTTTTCCCTAAAGATTTATTTTTGAAGGTCATATACAGATTCCACCCACGTTCAGAGTACACCTCTCAAATGTGAATAGTAATTTAACAACCTTAAAAATGTTTTGCAATCTCTTTTTAGTGCCAAGGTAATACATTTCATGCCATTAAAAATACTCTCAAATTAAATTAGGTTTTGTAAAAAGCATTCTTTGTAAATAAATATCATGATTTTTTTTAAATCAAGATGGTAGAATTTATTTTAATTATAGTTGGATGTAAATATCCCATTTGAAAATGAAAGTAGACCAAATTCTGAAATGTTACGTCTGGAATGTATTTTCACAACAAACTCCTAAAAATCTTGAAGGTCCTTTGAACTGGAGAGACTGCTGGTTTCCTTGGTAATCAGACTGGCTGAGTTTACCTCGGTTTGCCTGGTCATAGGCAGTTTCCCAGAGCTTTGAAGACTAACCTGGAAGAAAAGCCTGACTCATTTTGTGATAGAAACTTTTGTCTCCTTAGCACCAGAGATATTTTGAGCAAACCAATAACCGGTGTGTTTCCTTTTCCTTCAGATGCTGTCTACGTACTGTGCTACTCTTTGATTCTGCTGTCCATTGACCTCACTAGTCCCCATGTGAAGAATAAAATGTCAAAAAGAGAATTTATTCGAAATACCCGCCGTGCTGCTCAGAACATTAGTGAAGATTTTGTAGGACACCTTTATGACAACATCTACCTTATTGGCCATGTGGCTGCATAAAAGCACAATTGTTGGTACTTCAACTTTTACTCCAGACTAAGTCTATCCAGGAAAGGACTTAGCAGCAATGGGGGCTGCATCAATGCTGGTCTCTCAGCCTCTGTATGCGATCAACCTGGAGTGCACAGCCTCTTTTTGTTTCACTGTTTTCTAGTTTAGAAATTTCAAAACTAACTAATATTGGTGAATATTTCTCAATTTTGCTCATCATGTTTGCACAAAACAGCCATTGTATAACACAGCTGTAGAGAATGTTAAACTGACATATGCTTTCTAAGGTGGAGTGTTTGTGCATTAGATTTCTCTGAAAACGATCCATTTCCATCCTTTAAAATACCATGTAATGTATGCATATTTAACTAAAGAGATTTATAATCGTAATTATTTTATTGTAAAGATTTTAACTAAAACTTTTCCTTTTCTCTTGAACTGAGTTCGGAAATTTTTTTGTCAAAGTCAAATCTGACCTGGAAACCAATACCAGCTTCCCATTTCTTGGAACTTTGAAAAGAATGTTGATTTGTTACTCTATTAATATACTATGCAAAACTGGCCTTATTTGTATACCATTTATCATTTGATTCATTTTTAAAACTTAGTTAATAAAGTTTCAATACATTTAGAATATAAAATATTTAGAATATAAAAAAGTCAGAATTTAAAAGTCACACTTCCCTAGAACTTGTGGAAGTCTTTACTTCCTTGTTTCTGAAGTACTTGGTCTTAACTATTTTCCTAATCTCAATCTATCTTCAGAGTTAATTAATAAAAGGATATTACGCCGTGAATCACACTATATACTCGTTACTCTTCAGGCGTGTGTCAAGGGCTCCCATGTGATGTGTTCTGTGCTAGGTTATAGTAGTGATGCTTAGACTGAGTTCATGCTGGTGGAATAAGAGGGAAGCTGTGGGTTTTTTTTTTCCTCAAGTTAGTTGTTATTTTTTGGTGAATGATGCATTGACCTCTCCCTCTGTCTACCTCCTTCACTTTTAGATGTCTCTCATACCTGCTGATATCTCCCTCCCTCTCTACCTACCCCTTTTCTCAATTTGACTGTCTTTTTTTAAGCCTTCATTTCCCTATTGTTTTCCTTTTGATTTTCATACTCTGCCTTCTTTTTTTCAATATAGTTTTATTATGGACATAGTCAAACAGAAAGTCGAAACATTTTTCAGTGGAAGCCTGCACACTCCCCCATTGTAATTCTGCAATTACAGTTTCACTATTTGCTTCATCATGTATTCATTCATCCCTCCATCTGCCAACTTACCTTAATATCTTAAACATACCAAGATTAGCTTCAAAAATATATATTCTTTGTTGCTAAATTTCTACATCATTGACTAGAGGTCTACATTTTTAGCCATTTTTCATTTTGAGGTAAAATTTACATTCAAGGAAATGTAAAAGTATTATGTGACTCTTTCCAAATGCTGACCCTCTGCAAATTAAATTATGTCAGTTATATGAAGTTACTGTAATTAACTATAATTAATATTATACCACTTTGTGTGGCATATTCTCTACCCACAATCTTCGAGTTGTTATATATTATAAAATCCAAAGTCTTTTATTTTTTTAACAAGCATCTTTACTTTAAATGAAGTAAGAAAAAATAATCTTTTGTATTTACTAATAATATAATTTTAAATACTCTTTGTATGTGTGTGAAGATTCAAACCCTTTTTACAGTATTTTTCTTCTCAAAATGAGAACATCTATTGTAATTGTGGTCATCTAGTTATCATAGTTTCATTTGATTTGTTGTTGTTTTATTTTATTGAACATAGATTCTTCTCTTATACAATACATCCTAATCACTGTTTCCCCTCCCTCCATTCCTCTCAGCTTTTCCCCTCCTTCCCTCTCCCCTAAACCCACTCCTGACTCTGTTTCCTCTTCAGAAAAGATCAGGCCTCCAAAAGACAATGGCCGAATAGGACAAAACAAGATGTAGTAAGTCAAGACAAAAGCTCTTGTATTGGGGCTGAGAAAGGTAACCCAAGAGAAGGAAGAGTCTCAAGAGCAGGCAAAATAATCAGAGAGGGAACCCATGTTCTACACTACCTGGTTGTCTAGGAACTGGAGACTGGATAGCCCAGAGGCATAGGGTAGACCCAAACACAACTGGTTTTAAAAAATCAATGAAATGATCCTAATGTTATCCTGCTATACTCCTAGATCAGTGCCTTGTCCAGTCATCATCAGAGAGGCTTCCTCTGGCAGCAGATGGAAGCAAGTACAGAAACCCACAGCCAGGCATTATGCAGAGAGAGTCTAAAATTGGAGGTTTCTATTAGGTTCCTCTCTTGGGAGCTAAAGGGGTTGAGGATACCAGGACACCATGATCCACCAACTCAACTAAGCAGGCCTCACCTCACATGGGCTCACAGACACTAAAGTGGCAATCGTGGGGCCTGCATATGTCTGCACCAAGTTCTCTGCATATATATTATTGCTGTTAGCTTGGTGTTTTTGTGGGACTCATACTTTTTGTAAAGACTGTTTGTTTGTTTGTTTGTTTACTATGTATATATGCCTGCATGTCTGAATAAGACACTAGATCTCATTATAGATGGTTGTGAGCAACTATGTTGTTGCTGGGAATTGAACTCAGGACCTCTGGAAGAGCAGCCAATGCTCTTAACCTCTAAGCTATCTATCTCTCTAGCCCAGAACTCATAATTATATTTGAAATTACCTTTCTTTTTGAAGAAATTTTCGCTGAATATGCAATTCTACTTTGACATCCTTTTCTTTTATACCCCTCCTTAGGAAATGATTTATTTTTGGCCTATGAGTTAGAGATGATAGTTCAGCATTGCAAGGAAGGTATGGCAATTGGTACCAGATTGGTACCCTGGTGGTGAAAGCTTTCAGAGAAGGTGGGAGCATCCAGCACACCCCCTTTACATCTCTGCAGATCAGAAAGGAAATCTTCACAGAGCAAAGTCAGACAATAATGTAAAATCTAAGGATTCATTTCTGTCAGCCAACCTTATTCCTTAAAGGTCCCACAGCCTTTGGAAACAGCACCATTATCTGGGGGACCAAGTGTTCCAGAACATGAGTCAGTTGGGGACATTCCACATTTAAACGATAATATCCCTTTTGACCCCATGGCCGTCTCAATGCAAAAATACTTCAGAAATCCAAACCTGTCTCTTGTAGACTTAAAGCAACCTATTTAGTAATGAGCTTCTGTAAAATCGATTCTAAACCACAAAGTATTATATGTTTCAAATATGCAGTGCCATACAGAATCCCATTGCAAAAGAGACGAGTGTGGACAGAGCAAGGAAGAATTGGAAGAAAGCGAGATCAAAACCCAGCAGGAAAAATAACAAACTCTACACACCTGACCTGGATCTAGAGCTCATTGATGACATCAGTTAGGCTCCAACAGACGTATATAATCTTATTAGCCCAGCTCTGCCACCTGAAGTACACATGACCTCCTTCTTAGACGCTACACTCAGTCCCTTCCGCTGACCCTGGAAGACATTCATTTTTCTGACATTTCCGGTTTCCTGAGATTGCTATTGTGACTTACAGATTTCAATTTCAGTTTCATGCTTCATTCAGAAAGTCCAAGGAAACTCCCTGCTACACCTTGCCTGGCCACAACAACTTTCTAGTACCTTGATGTTCCAAAAACTCCTGCCAACATTCATGTCAGTAATGACCCCAAATTCAACTGCCAGCTCAAGATATACCATGGACCACTGGACTGCTGGACCACAGGTGATGTAGTTTCTGTGTGCCACTCTGCCTGAACCTGGGAAGTCCCTTCTCCAGCCAGTCCAGCTTTAGCATGTACCCTGGAGGGTCTTACCTACCTAGGCACTCTCCTGGGTTTCTGTTTTCACACCCTTGGGGTTTGACAGGTGATGTGCACAGTCCTCCTCTTGATTGTCGCAGTATGGTATAAGTGCATTCTAGACCACCAATCACTGTGAGTTTCCAAAGCTACTCTTCTATGATCCTAGTTTCTTTAGCCATTACTGCCAGCTTTTCCTCAGCTACTTTGTCCTCAATTTGAAATTCATTCATTCTTCTTTTCTTGCCCAAATGTACATTTCCCACATTTTCTGCTGTCTTTCACTGTAAATCTATTGAGAGCAGAGAACTATAACGTTACTGCAATCTAAATACGCTACCATCAATTTTCTGCTGCCTAAAAACAGTCCATTATCTTAAAATTCATTCTCACTTAAAGACAGACAGAATGTGCCAGTTGATTTTCCAGATCGCTATCTTCCCCGAAATCTTCTGTTCCTATCTCTATTCCCCTCTGACATTCCCCTCACCCAGTGTTTGCCATGTGTACTTTTTTTTTTTTTAATTTTCGAGACAGGGTTTCTCCATAGCTTTTTTGGTTCCTGTCCTGGAGCTAGCTCTTGTAGATCAGGCTGGCCTTGAACTCACAGAAATCCGCCTGCCTCTGCCTCCCGAGTGCTGGGATTAAAGGCGTGCGCCACCACCGCCCGGCCACGTGTACTTTTTTTATCCTTCTGATCTGCCTCACTTCCTGTAGAGTGACCCGAACGCTCTGACTACAGCGTGTAGGGGCTTCTCTAGTCTAGTTCCTAACCTTCCCACAATCCTCCCACTCGCCAGTTCCAGGCTGATGATCCGTGGGGTCGCATTTGCATAGCAGCAGCTGCAGTGCCTGTCATCTATAAATGTGACTTTTCTCGTTGCTAGACAAAATAGCTGTGTATGTGTGCTTGTGTGCTTGCCTGGTCATGGTGTAGAGATCAGAGGTCCTGTGACCTCCCTACACACAAAATATCTAGTAAAAGCAATGCTGGGGGTCTAGAGAGATAGCTCGGCAGTGAAGAATGCTGGCTTCTCTTCTGAAGGACCCAGGTTTGATTCCCAGTACTTACGTGACAGTTCACAACAGTCTGTAACCAAGTTCTAGGGGATCCAACATCCTCTTCTTGTCTTTCCAGACAGCACTCAAGCGGTACATGGACATACATGCGTATAAACACCCAAATACATAAAATAAAAAATTAAAATTGATAAATATAATTTTAAATTTTGGTAGAAAAGGGAGGTATGAAAAGAAAACCAAAACTTTAGAAGACTAAAGGAAATTGGTATTGAAGGGGCTAGGGAAGAAGACTGTCTAGAAGGGTACTGAGGGCTAGGGGTATAGCTCACTAGAGAAGAACTTGCTTAGCATGTGAGGTCATGGGTTTCACTTCTCCAAAGGGATGCTGAGTTTGACCCTTACTGTATAGTATACACTGAAGTTATTCCATTTCTTTTCAGGCTTCTTGAATCTCTTTCCACCTGGGGCTAAATTTGATGAGGCTAGAAAGTCACACTACTGCTAATGGCTTTTATATTGTCACTAAACAATTATTCCCTCACCCAATATGTAATCTGACCTCTGCTGAAACCCCCAAGAGTGCTACTTAGCCTGTCTACAATTTCCTTCCCCAATAAGGGCTGGGTTGTCTCAAGTCTACATTGTACCATTGTACCAAGTGGGCAAATTCTTATATACAGTCACCAGTCATGTTTTCTGAGAGAAGTCATGTTTAGAAAGAAAAGGCAAAGAAAGGAGAGAAGGTGGAAAGCAGGGGGATGAAGAAAAATGACAGAGAAGGAAAACATGAGAAACAAAGAAAATGAGGCAAAGGAAAACAAAAGGGAGGAGTGAGAAAGAGGAAGAAGAACGTGCTTAAGAATATTTTTAGTCTCCTCCAAATTTGTCACCAAAAGCTCTTTCCCAAGGACACTCTATCAATTAACACTGATAGTTGTTCTTGTTAGCTACCAAATAATGAGTTTAATTGTGACATTTTCATACATATCTATCTGTATACTTGTTTATTTGCCCTATACTGACCTCACAAATTCCCTCATACTGACCCCTTTGTCCTCTCAAATCATTTAATATGTGTCTGCTTTCACATCACAGTATTCCATTTCTTTCCCTTTTCCCATTTCCTTTATATCTCTTCTTCCCCTCTCATAAATCTCTTTTCTACTTTTGTATCACACACACACAATAGACACACACAATACATACACACCATTCACCATACACCACATACCATATCCCATACACCACATACCACACAATACAAAGATACACACCATACACCAGAGAGAGAGAGAGACAGAGAGAGAGAGAGAGAGAGAGAGAGAGAGAGAGAGAGAGAGAGAGAGAGAGAGAAGGTTGAGAGGAGAGAGATAGATTGAGAGGAGAGACCGCACATGCACACATTACTTCTTGTTGCTGTAATAAAAATACTCTGAAAAAGCAACTCAAGAAAGAACGGGTCTATTTGGCTCACAGTTCAAGGGTACAGAGCACCACAGTAGAGATCTTGTCAGCGGGATCTTGAAGCAGATTATAGTGTGTCCACAGCCAGGAAGAAGAAAGTGATGGATGCTCGCATGTGGCTTACTTTCTCTTTTTTGTGCATACTAGGGTCCCATCCATGGAATGGAGCCTCCTAATGTTGGGTCTTCCCACCCCAGTTATCCCAACCTAGTAGCCAGTATCCGTGGTGATTAAAGACTCTGTGGAGTAGACAATTGAGACTAAGTATAACAAGGTTCAACCTCCCACTCTCCTAAGTTGAGGAGACTGGACGAATCACTGCTGCTTTAGTTTTTAAAGTAAAAACATTTTCTGCTTTTACTTATTTTTATTTTTTATATGTATGGTGTTTTGATTGTGTGCATGTCTGTGGACCATGAGCTTTCAGTGTCATAGGAGAGCAGAAGAGGGTGACAAATCTGTGAGCCACCATGTCGGGGCTAGGAATTGCACCCACGTCCTCTGTTAGAGCAGTCAGTACTCTTAATGGCTGAGTCATCTCCCCCCTCTTTTAACTTTAGAAATTGAAGCCTTTACTCTTCCTATTCTACTTCTCTTAATTTTTCTTTGAAGTGTGTGGTAATGTTATGATTACCACCGAGGATGATGTTCACAAGAACAAGGCTTATTCACAAGCCTCAATATTTAAAATAGCAGTCTATCCTAATTGAAATCTGCTTGCCAACTTCTGAATATCACCATATTCCACAGCAGAGTTCACGTCAAAAATCCACCCAAGAATCTGTTTTCTTCCTGGAAGCCTTCCTCAGGAAATATTCTCAAACACAAAAGAGTAAGCACACACTTAACTATTTTGTTGTTTTTAAAGAAAAGCAGAAAAACTGGAAGCATCTGGAATGTGCTTATCTTGAGTCAGTCCTAAGAGATATTTACCTAGGCATAGGATACTCTGCAAGGTATCTGGGTGGACCCAAATACATTCTAATGAAGGTTTACCAATATGTATATAAATATATACACACATTACAACTACCATTTGAAACAAAACAGAAGTTATGAAGGGAAAAAAAGATGGGAAAAGAACATACCAACATACATTATAAAGATTTTTTTCTTATCTTCTTTTAAAAAATGCTTAAGAAAAACATATTTTAGGTAAAACAAAATGAATTCACTGTACTATTAAGAAAATAAAATTAAACACTGTTTATAAGTTACTGGAAGAGTTTACCCTCAGAATGATTTCAAGTTTTTTTATCGAAAGTTCCTGATATTTTTTAGGCAGTGGGCTAGTCTACTAAATTGGGTTTCGGAAAAATGTTTTGTTTTCAAGTGTAGAAAAGTAGATTGTTTTATTTTATCTATGTCTAATTGAATTAGAAACCAACGAGAGAGGTATACCAAACCTATACTGGGAAAAAGTTTTCATTTGTTAAAGTTGGGGGAGGGTCTTTCTTCTTGGTGGGGCAGGACAGGATGGTTGGCTTTAATTTAAAATGATGAATGGGATTTTGTCAGGCTCCTTAAATTTCGCTCCACTGCAGTTTGTCAGACCGCAAACCTGGGAAACTGGGACGCCGCTCTGTCGCCCACAGCCACTCTCCAGGAACGAAATTAACTGGAGGGACTAGTGCCAGGTACAAGTCAATGGCCCTGTCTCTTTTGTGTTGACACTTTAAAGGTCTACATCAGAAATTATATGTTTGGGGACACAAACCTAAGATATTGTTTCCAGTCTTTTCTCAAACAGTCAATCACTTGTTAGAATGTTAAGGTTTTTGACAACCTGTAGAGGAAAATATTTAAAGACAAAAATCCTTGCTAATATCCTCCCTCCCCTCCAATGCATCTCAAAAATTAAAATAAACAAAGAATTTAGGATCTCAGGTTACCTTCTGTTTCCTTTTTTTTTTTTTTGAGTCAAAGCACTTGAACATAAAAATTGTTTTACACTTTTTAAAACACAGTTTTACAGAGAAGCATGACCTGCTATCTCGTGGAGATTTTGAGTTAATCTGTGTGATTAAAAGTTGACTTAATATATCATTTTATTCATGAATTTACATCCAAAATGAATTGCATGATCAGCTAACACTGAAGGATGGAATATGACTATCTGTTTAGTAAAAATAAAAAGCTTTTCTTTGTATTGATATTATAAACATGTTTTTATAAAATTACTGTATTGTACATAATTTAAACATATGTACCAATATCAAGTATAAAAATACCAGTTATCAATATCAATACTAAATTGCAATAACACCATACAAATTGTTACTTGCATCAATTATCAACAGCAATTAAGTATCAATGTTTGTGAGTTTGTTTTTAAATCTGTTCAAAAGGTTTCACTCAAAAGAAATTTCTTACAACAAAGGCATCATTCAAAAGATCTTGAGGATGTAATAAACACCTATGGATTATTTCTACAGAAATCTAATATGATGTTTATTCACCGAACAGGATGAATTAGTACCTTGATGCTGAATCAGTTTTGGCTATCTGGTCCCTGCATGGAGAAGGCTTCTGCCACAGCCAGGTTTGCAGTGACTGTTCACTGGTGTGTCACTTGCCAAGGCTGCCTGTTCTACTCAGATAACAAAGAAGTAAAATGACATATTTGTATGTGTATTAACAGTACATCAGTCACCCATCACATCGCCCTGTGGTGAGTTTCTTCCAAAGCCTCATAAGGCTCTCAAATAGTTGATTGTATCTCAAAGATACTCATAAACTCATACACACAGTTTAGTTTATAGAATTCAGAACTATCAGAAAATAAACCACAAAATCCAATTGTGTTTACAAAAGACATCACAATTACTCATTTTACTTCCCTTTGGAAATTTTTCTTCTGTACCAAAAAAATCAGAACTCTTTTTCATTTAATTATGTTAGAACAAAGCCAATGTGCGCAGTTTTCTAGGATGTCCATCAACAGAGTATTGAGTAACAAGCAATAGGCATTTCTAGAATATTGAGTGGAACCAAACTTTCCCAGATTAGGTACAACCCAATGCCTTGCCACTGCCGTCCCAGGGGAGAATTTATTACCATGACGGATCTGTGCTGACTCTGGGTCTGGTTCTCCACCTCAGAAATCTGGTTTTGTCAACACATCTGAAGCAAATGTATTTTTCATGACATTGACTCTAAACCCAGGAAAAAAAGAAAATATTTCAGTGCTCACCTCCTGCCAGCAAAGTCTGTCACTTTGCCAGTTGACATATAAAGTAGATTGGTGTTCATAGAATCATCGCAAGGGGCCCTACCCCAATGGAATGCTTTCCTATCTCATGTCAGGCACAATAGCCAAATGCATTTTTAAATAGAGATCATTTTGCACATATAAAACCTGATAGCTAAAATCACTTTCTTCTGGGTATTACCAGCATTTGCTTCTGTGCCTTCACCATAAAATGAACCCTGGTTTCACAGTAAGTAAAAACTTTAACATGAAAATATTTAGCTGTAGATTTCCTGAAAGCGGCAGGTTAAAGAGGAGAAATTTGTATTGCTGCTTTGTAAAATGTTCATGGACAAGGAAGTGCGATGAGATGAAGAAATAAATAAAAGGAACAGCTGAAATCTGAGTGAAGACAGTGGTTATGGAGTTGGAGACTAAGAAAAGGATTAAAGTTAGAATTTTGTCAGATTTTGTGTTTCCAACCTCATTGCTATCACTTTTATATTCCCTATTCTAAGTGTCTTGCCCCTTCCTCACTCATTTTTCTGTACTGTGGCTCAGACTATGTCTAGTACTTTCGCTAATGGCCTCAGTGTACTTCAGCGTTTATCTAGCCAGCCATATTCTATCGAAGGCTTAAGTCTTTCTGATGCGTTCTACGGCTTTCTCACTTTGTAAAGAAAAGTCTCAGTCCGCACATATTCATACTCTACTCCGTAGAGCCAAGGTTAACATAGCTCCTAGTACCTAACGGGGCAAGAAACTTAGGACATGATTGTACATTAAATTTATTCAAATTCTCCAGCAGATTAAGATAGCCTGTGCAGCTGGCGAGACAACTCAAAGGTTAAGAGTACAACACTCTGGCAGAGGACCTGGGTGTGGTTCCCGGTCCGCACATATCGTGACTAACTCCCGTTCCTGGGGGATCCTATGCCTCGTGCCTCGGCTGGCAGCTGGCCTTTTATGTACATAACCTTCCTGAACTCAGGCATATACAAAATTGAAAATTGTTAATATAAAACAAATAAAAAGAATTTTTTTTTGCCAGGAAGGACTTTATGGGGTTCAAAGAAAACATAGAGGAAGAAAACGATGCCTTTTTTGTCAAAGGTTCCGATGTTGGTGGAGGAAGGCAGGCGCGGCCAGACTCAGTTCTGTCATAGATCACACAGGCACACGTGATGTCGCAGGAGATGAGGTAGTGTGGCTTTCGGAGGATCACAAGACCATTACAGGGCCCACAAGCTACACTCTACCTTGTGGTATTTGTCTGAGTTAGGGTTTCTATTTCTGTGAAGAGGCACCATGACCAGGGCAACTCTTCCAAAGGAAAATATTTAATAGGGTTGGCTCACTTACAGTTTCAGAGGTCCAGTCCTTTATCATCACGGTGGGGAGCAGGGCGGTGTGCAGGTAGACATGGTGCTGGAGAAATAGCCGAGAGTCCTATATCTTCAGACAACAGAAAGTTGATTGAGACACTGGGTGATATCCTGAGTGTAGGAAACCTCGAAACCTGCCCCCAGAGTGACACTCTTTCTCTGACAAGGCCATACCCACTCCAGCAAAGCCATACCTCCTAATAATGCCGCTAATACCATAACAATAATAATTAGCTTATGGGAACCAGTTCCGTTCAAACTCCCACCGTTCTTTAAAGGCACTCAAGTGCTTTGTGTATATTAGGAACCATAAGCATAATGAGAGCAAGTGTGTTATTTGAATAATTCCTTACTGGCGGAAACGTGACTTTGACAAGTGTTCTCCAGCCGAAGCACAGACACAAATGTGTATTGGATTCTTGACTTACCCTTTGTAGTGGGAGAGTAAAGTATAAACACAGTTTAGTTAGGAAATGACTAAACAATATGGGGGCAGCACTGAAAAAGAGATTCAGCATTTTATGTTTGGGATTTTGAAAAACAAAATATGTCACTCCTGATCTGTTTTCATCCTTCCTAATGACAATACAAAGCACAGAGCAGAACTTCAATGAACTCTGTTATAAGGAAATCAGTGCAGATTCATAATTACGTGCTTATAGTTATGCAAGTGAAATGCAATTGAAATATGAACGTCAGCAGTGTCAGTGGAGAAGAATCGCCAGTAAAGGATTCGAGAGGCACTTTTAGAGTAAACCATCTTAGGGTATTACCGACTGTTGGATACAAAGATGAGAGTGAAAACGCTTACTCCATGTGGGCTGAAAGTGTTGCCGCCAGAAGGTGAGCAGGGAATAAAGGCGAGTTTCCCTGGGCTGGGAAGAAGATAAGAACAAGCTGGGAGGGCCTTAGCACAAGAGAGGGCACATTCTCTTTCAATTGGTTAAAGGACAGAAGCTACAGTTCTGTAAAGGCGATCCTAGACAGCTGTGGTGTTAGCTACTTCTCGGTCATTGTGACAAAACCCCATGACAACTTACAGAAGGCAGGGTATTTGGCTTCTGGTTCCAGAGGCCTACGCTTGCTTCCACAGTATCATAGAGGCATCGCAGCAAGCATCAAGTATGGCAGCAGGAGCAGCAAGCTGGGAGCTCACGTACTGACCCACAAGCAGAAAGGAGAGCAAGTGGTGGAGACTTCTAGACCCGTAAGCTTTCCTCAAGTGATGGAATTCCTCCAGGAAGTCTAGACCTCCCAAACCCCCAACAATTGTGCCACTAACTGGGAACCAGGTGTTTAAATGACCAAGTCTACGGGAGACATTTCTCATTCAGATTTCCTCGGTAATCTAGTATTCATTTGGGAAATAAAGGTAAAGACAGAACCTTGAAGGAATATAGGCCAGTAAGAGAAACCATTGAAGCATAGACCCGTGTCATAGTACACGGCACTTATTCAGATCTAAACAAGGACTCACTGAATGGTCAAAACTGATTTTCACAAGTGTTCTCAACCCAACGTCCTGAAATATCAAAGAATTTAATTTACATGTCTTGGCCATCCTTTATTAATTTGAAGTATTGGAGGTGGGCAGCTGGCTCAGGTAAAGAGCTAGCCACTTAAACCTAATGACTTGGTTTCAGCCACCACAACCCGCATGGAAAGAAAGACCTCACCTCAATGAGGCGGAAGGCAAGAAAGATTCCTGACGTTCACCCTCTGGTTTCCACGGGAGCATGGTAGCTCATCACTGCCTACATGTGTGCATACATCCGCATCCACATTTGTAACTAAATTCTCAAATAAGTGAATTTAAAAAAATCTTTTACAAATGTATTTAACACTCAGTTCCAAGTGACTGCATTCGGGAATGTTTTCTTTGGCCAACCTATGTCCTCGCCAGTACATGAGGAGTTCCATTACCGATATTTTTCTTATCAGTTCACAGTACAAGTACTGCTAATGTAGCACATATTTCTGAAAGCTAGAAGAAAATATTTTGAATGTTTTTTCCTGGAAAAAAAATCGGATGAATAATTGAGGCAATTGATATGCATAGAAACCCCATGTGTGACTATTTTATTATGTACAGTTTCAATGACCGCACCTAATTATCTGGAAGGAAGATTGGGAACAACAGAAATTCAAGGCTATCTTCAACTACACAATGAGTTCTAGTCCAGGCTGGACTACATGAAGCTTTCTCCTCAGCAAACAAACAAAAATACCAAACAACCACCTTAGAAAACAAGATAGGATAGAGTTCAGTGAAATATCATCAAAGATTACGTGCTTACTGCGTGCAAGTCTACATACCCAACCCAAAATACAGGTCATCAGCAACTATATGTTGTGCTCACGGCCAGCCTGGGGCTATGTGGGATCCTGTCTCAAAAATCAGGTAAGAATATTTACTTTTACTTAATACAATGTAACCAATTTTAGACTCAAAATACTCAAAACCAAATATACTAACCCAAATTAAATCTAACCCTGATGACTATGACATGAGCAACCACAATTTCACTCCAAGTTCGACCTCGGCGTTGAACATGTCGTGGGAATGCTTCCGAGTTGCATGTCACCTCCTAGTGTTTTTTGTCACTCTACCTTCTTCACCAAGGGGCTGTCACCTAACACCGTCACAAACATAAAGAAACTGCACTGGTGTACCAGCACACTGGAGACTGAGGCAAGTGAGACAGGGAGCTTGGGGCTAGCCTGGGCTACAGAGACCAAATTTTAAAATAACAGGTACTGGGGCTAGAGAGGCGGCTTATCTGTTCAGAGTATTGGCTGTTCTTCCAGAGGATCCGGTTTCAAATCCCAGCACCCACATGGCAGCTCATAAATGACTGTAACTCCAGTTCCAGAGGATCCGATACCTTCGCACAGACATTCATGCAGGGAAGGTACCAATGTCATGAAATAAAAAGTAATAATAGAAATAACAGAATAATATAATAGAAATAACTAGTTATCTCTAGTACTTACAATCTTGAGTATGTTCTGTTCTTAGAAACCTCTAGACATACCTCCACTGACTCTTTCTGCCTCTCTGACCCTTCGCCTGTGTTTCTCCTGAGTCTCTCTGCAGACAAACCAGCCAGACATCACTTTAGTCACGGAGATTCACTCTCAGCCTCGGACCACTACAGTGAGTCTTAGCCTCTCGGCCAGGCACCTGCCTTGTAATGGAAGAACTTTGGGGTTTATTGCCTAAACCAGGACATGCTTGAGAGTGTTAAAATGCTAAACCATATGGCACTTCAGCATAAGACACATAAACTAAGGATGTATGGTCGTGATCCTCTTGACTGTAATACAATGTGATAAAGGCAATAATAAAAGTTTAAACACTTTGAGGTGGAGTTGTTGGATGCACACGGGGCTCAAAATTTGGTTTTAATAAAACACACCCTTAAATTGTTTTTCAGTTGGAATCCATGATAAAAAGAAAAGGCAAAGCCATTTTGTAAGGCCGGGACCGTTTGTATCATGCCTCATTACTCAGCACTGGCTTGAGACAGAAACTCGTGCTTGAGAAATGCATTTCGCCAGTAGCTTCCTGTAGGAAAAAAAAATGCCATTACTATCTGGATTGCAGAAATCATATTAATTTACAATTTACATACTTAATTTACAATGATATTGAAATGAGAGTTGCAGATAACATGCAGCTTAGTCTTTCACTGAACTGATTTTGCTAATGGTCTCCATTTCACAACCCGTTAGCATTTACGAGATATTCTGAAGAGAGATGTGTGGGGTTTTTTTTGGTTTTTTATTTTTTTTGCAAACTGTGATTTGCTGTAATGTCAGTTACAGTGGCAATCTTAATGAAAGAGAGTTTGTGTCTAAAATGACATGTGGTACGATATCAATATTCTTTGTTCAGAAATCTATTTATTTGAATTGTAGTTCAGTGATTACCGCATTTCATAAGATGATTGCATGGAAAGAGATTTTGCAAAAAAGATAAGTCAAGGGCTGGAGAGATGGCTCAGAGGTTAGGAGCACTGGCTGCTCTTCCAGAGATTCTGAGTTCAGTTCCCAGTAACCACATGGTGACTCACAACCATCTGTAATGAGATCTGGTGCCCTCTCTGGCATGCAGGCAGACATGGAGGCAGATACTATATAAACAAACAAACAAATAAACAAATAAATATTTTTAAAAAGATAAGTCAGATAATTAATAAGATAACTATGGCTGGGCTATACAATGTTGCTAGGATTACAGAGGAAGGGCACCTGTAATTCTAGCACTAAAAAGGGTGAGTTGAGGCAGGGGAACAGCAAGTTGGAAACTGACTTTACTTACATAGCAAGATTCTAGAGAGGAAGGAAGATGGGGGTGGGGGAAGAAGGGGAGGAGGAGAGGGAGAGGAAACGCAGTCCAATAACAGAGTGCTTGCCTAGCATGCATGAGATGTGTGAGCCCCTGAATTCGGTCTCCAACACCAAAGTCAAAAAATAAAATCCATGTATGTCCTTAGAAAAGGACCATAATCACCTGGATATAATGTCTTCAGACAGTGGTATTACTCATCTCTCTTTTAGAATCAAAGAGCACTTATCTAAAAACGAGAATATGGACCTCACAGGCCAATGCTGAGGGAACCTCAGAGTCTGTATTTAAATGATTGCAGATATTTCTGCATCTTGTACAAACTATTCATCAAAGAAGACAATGTGGTTTTCTTGCTTTCCTTTTTTAACCTCTATGACCGATGTAAGAATAAATGAAAGTCCAGTTTCATTTGGAAAAAAATATAACAGTTCTGTTCCATAGAAGGAGTCTGAATAAATGAAGCAATTTAATTCTGCAGTGTAGGGGTGTGAGTTCTAGCTGAGAAGTGGGGGTGGGGTTGGGGGAAGGGGATAGGGGGAGAGAGAAGGGAGAAAGGAGAAGGGAGAGAGCTTGGGGGGTGGGAGGGTGGAGATGGAGGAAGGGTGGATATAGGAACAGGGAAGAAGATATCTACATTAAGGGAGCCATTTTAGGGTTGGCTAGAGACTTGGCTCTAGAGGGGATCCCAGGTGTCCATGGGGATGTCCCCAGATAGGTCCTTGGGCAGCAGAGCAGAGGGTGCCTGAACTGGTCTTGCCCCACTATCACACTGATGATTATCTCGAATATCACCATAGAATCTTCTTCCAGCGACAGATGGAGATAGAGACAGAGACCCTTATCAGAGCAGTGGACTGAGCTACCAAGGTACAGTTGAAGAACAGAAGGAGGGAGAAGATGAGCAAGGAAGTCTGGACCGTGAGAAGATGGTCCACCCACTGAGACAGTGTGCCTGTTCTAATGGGAGCTCACCAACTCCAGCTGGACTGGGACTGAATGAGCATGTGATCAAACTGGACTCTGATTGTGGCTGACAATGAGGGCTGACTGAGAAGCCATTGATAAAGGCACTGGGTCTTGTTTCTACTGCACATACTGACTTTTTAGGACCCTAGTCTATTTGGATGCAAAGCTTCTTAGGCCTGGATGTAGGGGGGGGGGGGCTTGGACTTCCCACAGGGCAGGATTCCCTGCCCTCTCTTAGGGAGGGAGGGGGAGGGAGGAGGGGGAGTGGGGGAGTGGGAGGGGGAGGAAGTGTAAATTTTTGAGTGGAAAAAAATTAAAAAAAAAGAAGAGATCTGGTTGAATATGTGCATGATGATGTGTATTTCTATTGGGGCTTGTGTTTAGCTCTTGTCCCCATGAATATTATTCCAATATGTTAGTTTGGATCCTAACTTCCCAGATTAACAGACAAAAGTGTGATAGTTAAATGTATTTACGTAGATTTAAATAAAATCGAGCCAAGGCTTAGTTGACTCTGAATTCAGATGTTCAGACTCTTGTTATAATCTGTACATCTAGAGTACAAACACATGTA
Organism: Microtus pennsylvanicus; assembly: GCF_037038515.1. Lineage (NCBI taxonomy): Eukaryota > Metazoa > Chordata > Mammalia > Rodentia > Cricetidae > Microtus > Microtus pennsylvanicus. Next base: position 93,925,710 of record NC_134587.1, read on the forward strand.
AGGAAGAAAAGAAATGAGTTACTTAACATAAATTTAGGGAGCTGGAAGGCAGGCTTTTGAATGGACCCAGCAGGCTCTCTTCCTTCTGAACAGACCAGTGCCTAGCAGGGGATGGACACTTTGTAAAATTGAGAACTTGATGTGCTGTGGTTGTTAGCTATTAGATGTATTGCTAAAGAAGAAACACTTGCAACGAACTATGTTAGACAGTTTTACAGAAAGCGACTCTTCGCAACAAATTTTCCTCTGCAGAATGCTATCTGTATCGCGCACTCTGCCACCTAGTGGCTACATCAAGAATTACAGATTTTCTTCTCCCAAGGATTCATTTTCTTGATGTTGAAAAGGTTGCCCTATTTCTACCTGCAGCAGGCCTTTTGTTTTGTTTACTGTTGCTCCCAGAATAGTGCCAAACTTCTGGCAGTCAGCATGGTCACTAGAGGTATACTTCACTTAAAAGTTGTTCTGATGATCCGGGTGTTGGCGGCGTACGCCTTTAATCCCAGCATTCAGGGAGGCGGAGTTCGAGGACAACCTGGTCTACAGAGTGAGTTCTAGGACAGCCATTACTACATTGAGAAACATTGTCTCAAAAACAAACAAACAAACAAACAAAAAAGATTATTTTGATGGGCAGTGTTACTGAAATTACAATCTCAAAATTATGTCGATAGAAATACGCTTCATAAAACTGAGGGGGGATTTCTGAATTGTTCCCAAAGTAAACGATGAAGTCTATAGCGACATGGTAGTGATTATGTGATATACCTTATTAGGCATAGGAAGTGTCCTTATGGCTCCATATGAAAAGATGATATAGGCAAACTTAAGCTTCTACTCCCAGGGTAATTACAGGCATAAACCCCATGCTGTCTTTAACCCTCTCTTTAAAAAAGAACATATAGGCATACAAAATAACATGTTTCTATTCTCTCTCATCTTTTTGAAAAAAACAGTTTGTGCTTAGTTAATAAGTCTAAATAGTGAATGACATAGAAAATAATGGCATATGCATATAATCCTAGGATTCAGGAAATTGGTACTGAGGCAGGAGGTTCGCACATTAGAGCCCAGTCTGAGCTACATAGTGAGTTCCAGAAAAAGCTTGGCTACACAGAGAAACTCTTTCTCAAAGCAAAGAGCCAAACAAGCTAAATTATCATTGTACTTTTAGAGTTAGTCTTATATATTTTGTGAGAGTTTGTTTTGAATATGATCTTTTACAACGAAAGCATATGATTACATCTTAAATCTAATACATTTACACTGAAAAACTACTGGATAATCTATCTCAAAGTTCTTTTAAGGAACAATTTCTATTCTGGAGTCAGCAACACATACATACACGTGGGTTATGGCGGCAAGCTGTCAATCACACCCTGGAAGATCTTACTTGTTTTGTTTTCAAGTGAATTTACAGTTGGAGTGATGATGACATATCATGTTAATATGTTGTTAAGATGCAAATCTCATTTTCTTTTGCTGAAAAATGTATGTGCTCCTTTTTATTTTTTTTTTAAATTATGTTTGCATGGGTGCAATACCTGTGGTGGCCAGAAGAGGGCTGCATTAGATTCCCTTGGAGCTGGAGACACAGGCCCTTAGCAACTCTGAAGAGGTTGCTGAAGACTGAACTGGAAGGGATCCTCTGTAAACCCAGAAGCCCTCTTAGCACTGCACCGTCTCTCTAGCGCTTATACTCTTTATAAAAAACTCATTTGTGCTTCATATAATTAATACCCTTTGGACAAATTCAAATACAATTTCAAAAAACATGTAAATCCTCAGTGAGGGGCAAACTTGATTTTCGCGAAATCAACAGAAGATATAACAATGCTTGTAGAGCCAAACTGTAAAGTCCAGAGGTGCCAGCAATGAAGAACTCAAGAAAGTTTAAACTTGGAAGAAAAAAAAATAAAAGATTATGTTGAAGGTGGGGAGTGGAAGGCGGTTGCTGCCTTCTGAAAGTGTACTAGGCTCTGTTTGAGAGATGGAGGGAGTAGAAAGAGAGAGGGCAGAGGAGGGAGCAGGAGGGAGGGAGTGGGAAGAGGGAGAGTAAGGGAGGGAGTGGGAGGGAGGGAGCATGCAAGAACATGCAAGTTTCTGGTGTGAATCTAAAGCTGATCTTAAGTTCTCAATTCTCCTGCCTCAGCCTTCCAGGAGTTAGGATTACAAGCACTCCCCAAAACTCTGGGTCTAAAATGTATCCTTAAGAAAAAAATCTGCAATATTGGAAGATATTTGAAGATGGAAGCAACAGGCGATTGCAGTCAATGTCTGGCGTTCCAAAAGGAAAGATCACATAACATTTTCATGCATACTGTGATTTCATGCACATAGCTTTGTGACTGAATATAGAATTAATATGCACGTACAAAATACTATACACACAAAAACCAGTTTACAATGCCATTTTAATTATGTTTTAGCATGTGAGAAGCAACTTGCTTTCTCAACTGGATTCCCAGGTCAAGGTCATGAGTGTTTATTTGCACCAACTACATATCTCGTTTTCCTAAGGATCCCTGGAGGCTATAGTCATCCGTGGTTATATCAGGATTCACAAACACAATACAGCACAGAAGCCAGGACTATAACAGACAGCACAGGGGAGTGACAGTGCCAATCCCTCTCACAGTGACCCTTTCAGGTAGGAGACTCAAACATTGCTTTCTTACTGACTATTTTAATGAGAGGAAGTGTTCCTGGTGCATCAGGGGTGGGAAGTGTGTGTGGGAGATGTCTTCACTCTCCACTGTCATTCAAAAGATCTCGTGGATAGGAACAACTCTAACTCTATGGTCCCGCCATTAATATTTACTATGAAGAAGCATGCATTATATGGGTAGTCTGGTCCAAACTTTCTGTGAACATCTTTCAAAACCTCATAGTCCAGAGGTCTTGCCATCCTACCTCCCCAGCATATTAGTGTGTATATTTGCTTCATCACAGGGAGTAAATACTGCATCACTCACTCAGGTCGCAGTGGCCATGGATGTCAAGTTAAAACTAGGTAAGAATGAAATAAATTAATTTCTCTTGCTTAATATGCATGACATGTGGAAAATCGTTAGGCATCATCCAAATATCCACACATGAAAATTTATAAAAATAAATGATAACCCAACAAATACAATCTCAAAAGCTGAAAGAAGATCTTCAAACAGCTAATCCCTTTAGATTGTAAATTTAAATATTTGCCTTTTAAGAAGGCAAAAAAAGTCTCTCTCTCATTGGTGACTTTTACAAGAAAAATAAATAAATCAAGACCAGTAATATTTCTTGTTCTCGTTTTGCTATGAAATTGGATCTTTTGTAAATGAGTTATGTTGCATAAGATGCAAAAATGTATTTATAATTTACCAAGAAGATTATGGTCACTTTTTTCTTGCAATGTTTAATAATTTCTGAAAATGTGATTGTTTTAAACTAATCCACCCATGCTGAGAATGTCAAAGAAAAGCTTGTTTAACACAGAGTTGCCCATTCCTTCCTGGTTAGACTGGAGTGAGTCCTTGTATTAGGAAATGAAGTCTGTTAATTTCTGAAGTATAATTTTATTTGTACTGTGTTGTGTATACATCAGGTGGGTCAAAGCATTTTGTATCAAAATTAGAGCATGTTTAAAAGTCAGATACTCTTTGCTATCACTTGAAATCATTTTTAATAAAGAAAAACTTATAGCAAATTAAAAAAAAGCCAAGTGTCCTTGGTATAGAAAAAAATACAAAGTGACTTAGAGAACTAATTATTATATGCAATTTCTTAGTTGTAACCGACATACTAAACTTAAGCCCTTGGATATGGTTACTTAAAGAGGCATGCCTGTGTACTTTCCTTATTTCTCCCCATAAATCAACATTCTGAACAATAAGAATTACTCAGGCACATTCGGATTACTCCTTTTGAGTCAGGAAAGTGTCTCTCCAACTCTCCTTGCTCTGCTTTTGATGTATTTTCTCTCTAGCATCTCTGGGGCTAAGCCTGGGGGTGGGGGTGTGAAAGTCTTCTCCACCTCCCTCTTGGGACCACTCCATCTTCCAGGTGAGGCCTGAGGTGAAATTAAAACAAAGCAGCCTGCTGAAGCACGGAAACCAGGCTAAATTCCTCGAGATTGCAGGCCTTATCTCTGCTCTAAAGGCCCCCACCGGTCTTCTTTATCTCAGACTTTCCACAGGACCTTGGTTCTCAGTGTCTCTTGACTTTCCCCTGCATTTCCAGACCAGTACGTCTGCAGGAGGTATCAAGACCTGTAGTTCAGGTCAGCAATTCGGACTCGGGAAGGAATATTAATAACACGAAGGAAGTTATGTGACTTGTAATGAGGGCGGACATCCAGCTCTGTCTTCCAAGTGAAACCTTTCCCAAATACTGACGCGGGGTGCTTTAAATGTTTGCAATACATCTCAGCTTGTTTGAAAGCAGTTTTTTTTTTTAAATTAAGTTTTTAAAATGATGCTTTGAGAAACAGACCTGAAAGCATCAAATTAGTTTCCACCCACCCTACAAGAGACTGGGTGGCTGATATCTACAGAATTGGAGAGGTGGTTGGGAGTCTTTGAGAAAAGTGACTGGGGGTAGGAGGAATGCGCTTAGGGACCTGACTGCTTTAAAAAACAAAACCTTTTGCTGATGAGCGGAATTAGTTTTGTTCCTTCATTGAAGGCACGGTTTAGCTTCTTGCATTTTACTGGTGCTATGAATGGCTGCAACCACTGTCTGAATTCTAGGGGAGATTGCATCTTAAAACAAATGATTAGGAATAATTCTTCCCCAAGGCAAAGGATCCTTTCCTCTCCTTTTGCCGAGGCTATTCCTGTTCAGCACCAGGCGGGCCATTCCTACTGCAAGCGGCTGTGATTTTGCCTCGTCTGCACTGGAGCTCTGAGCCCCCTGCAACGCCGTGTTGCGTACTAGACTCTTGCAAATTCCCCCCAGGAGCCTGCAGGTCTGATGGCAGTGGGCATGGTCACAGTGGACTTGGTGGGTTGGGGTGTTCAAAGTGGTTCCAACAGAGCAGAAAGACCTGAGGTCCCAAGGACTGGAGCTGCAGAGCGCAGGACCGGGGTAGACCGGTCCTCTGATCTGAGAGTTGCAGCAGTCGCTGTTCCCAACAGTCTGACAAACCTGGTGTGCAACCCACGTGGGTCACACAGGCTAGAATCAGCGTGCTGGTACTGGATTCAGCAAGTTCAGCTCTGCAGAGCCGCCTCACCCTAAGCCGGTTCACTGCGGGGGGTCTGGGCGGCTCGAAACTTCCCAGGCCCGAATCTTTGCTAAGAAAATTCCCGCAGACAGATCTACACACACACACACACACACACACACACACACACACACACACACACACACACTTAACAGACAAGTAAAGGGCGGGGCTCACATTACCTGCTATGTCTTAATCATTGTCCCACAATCAAAGAATGCAGGATCTTATTAGCAGATACAGTTAGGTGTCTTGGGAAAGTTGAGCCCCTTCGGGTTAAAATGACACGCTCAAGGTTACGCAAAGTTCTGTCTAATCCCAAATATCTTTTACCCATCGTTCACTCCCTGGTCCTGCCTCGGAAATGCATTATGTTTTGGAGACCTGAACAGGCCACGAAGGATTCACTATTGACTGTCAGTGCCATTTTCCAATACAGATTTCAATAAGATGATTTTTAGTGTTCCGGGGATGTCTGCCTTCCGATAAGAGAGATCTAAGAGGCAAAAAGATACTTCGCGCAAGGGGTGGGAAGAGGGGGTGTTTCTTTCACTCAATTGAGTCTACGGGACTCTGTATTTAGCGCATTAACTGGAGTGAGAGGGATCCTGGTGCTCTGAGATTATCATCAAGCCACCGTTTTTACCTTTCCTGAAGATACTGGCAAAGGAACCCTCCTTTGTCCAACAATATTTCCTTTGAGAAAGCCAGGGTTTGATATTACTGTGATTATTTTCTAGATGTTTCATGATGACAAACAAAAACCCACTCCTCTTCATATTTTGAGTCAATGCAAATTCCCGTCATTTCATATTATTTTAGTGCCTGCACTTGTGTGTGTTTGTGTGTGCTTACGTCTCTGTATGTGTGTATGTGTGTATATGTGTGTTTGAATCTAGATAGAAAGTTGGTAGCCTTCAAATAATTTATTTTTACAAGGCTGTACCTCATAGTTTCTCTTCCCGCCCACCCCCTTATTCCATTCTAACCTTTTTCTCTCCCCCACTCCCTTCTTTCCCCTCCCCTCCTCTTCCCCCTCCCTTCTTCCCTTTCTCCCTTCTGAGTTGAAGAGAGAGAAACCTCAACCTTCAACTGTCAACTATTTTCCAAACACCAGCTAATGTTCCCCAGGACTGGCAGCAATGTGACCTTTCTGTTTTCAGATGTGTTTTTCAACATGTAATGGTTTGTTTGTTATGTCTCTCAATGTGGAACAAGGAGAGGTGGGGGCTGGGCTCTGAATGTGGAGGCCCCCTTTTGTTCCCTCTTTGGAGTACCCAAAAGGAGTTTTGTTTTTATTTTCAAAAAGATTGTGGGCACCAACACTGGTACCCCGAAGGAATTCCTGAACTGGAGCAATTATTTCAATAGCAACATCTCCCCAAGTATGCTTATTTTTAATAGATTAAAACATATTTTTTTTAAAAAAAAAAAACTGTTGTAGGAGGAGAACTTTCCTGAGATGCTGGTAACCCCTTTATCCTGATTTCTGAGTCGTTCTGTGTGGATTATTATGTTTTATAATTTATCGTCTTTTCACCTATGAGGCATGCCCCCATGGCATGTTCTGTTTACTAAGTTTTGAAAATGGGAGAACTAAGAACCCTCTCTATTCTATAGCACTATTCTATCAAACTGCCATTCCTAAACATCTAAAAAACAATATATTGCATAAACTGCACCAAGATAGTTACCAATAATTCCTAGGTTCTGGATTCGATTGAAAATGAACTCAATAAGCTGCTTAGGAATCAATAGAAATAAAGCCTTCCCTGCTTCTGATATAGTCAGGAGAGTTCAAAACTTGTTCCAAGAAATAACTACTAAACAGAAAAGCTATTTGTTAATATACGTATATATTTTATATATGTACATATATACTAAATTTATACTTTAAAAAGTATTTAATTGTTTGAGATTAACTCCTCTTAAAAACTTTCTATTCTGAACGAAAACTTTAAAAACCCACCCTCAGCAATGGGTCTGCCTTCAGAAAGATGTGGGTTTTAAACTTCTTTTCCTCCATAAAATCTTATTGGGCTGCTTTCATGGTTTCGAAGGATTTCGCCAAGAAACTGAAGACTAAATTGCTCTCCTCATTTAATCCACAGCTTTTATTGCATGAGCCTTGCTAATGGCCCCACCGCGGCCTTTCAATCTTCAGTGCATTCTCTCATCATCTCCTACCAACTCACCCCAACATCGTGTCTACCCCCATGCAGCTTCGAGAAATCGTGACTCCCAGCCTTGGAAATCATTTCCCCCTTCTCTGCCTCTCCCTCTCTAATGGACACTTTATCACATGGGAACAATCGCTAAGTCCGCACGGCCCACATGGAGGCTTCCTCGCTCCTTCCCTTTACAGGCCCTTCCGCGGTTTTATGATCCGTTGCTGTGGTTGGAATGTTTATAGATAATAAACAACTAATCCATTTCTTGCCTAATGAATTGCCCCACCCGCGTACCCGTTTAACGCCCTAACTAGCTCCAGGATCAAGCTGAGCCTTAGGCAGGGGGTGGAGTGTCAAACTACCCAGGTTGACTGCCGCTTAAAAATCAAAGCCTGGAGCCTTAAATCAGCAGACTCCTCTTTTCGCCTTTCCAGGTGCTTCTCCCCTGACTGCCCTTCCCCCATCCTCATTGGTTTGGCCTCACCCTCTCTACCCGCCACTGGCACTCACGATTAATTCTCAAAACGTTGCTGGCGGAGGCAAAGTGAAGGGGCGGTTCCTTGAACGTGGTTGCGCTGCTTAGCAAGATGCTGGCGCTCCTTCCAGCCCCAGCACTCTCCAGGTGACCTGCGAAAGCTAGCCACTGCAGCGGTTCCTAGTTTGGTCCAACCACCTTCCACAGGACACTTGCCTGGTCCCTTCTATTTCCTGGGGCCAGTTTTGTAGTGCCTCTAAGGCTGCAAAGAGTGGGCAATTGGCCCAGGAAGTACGGTAAGTCAGTGGTGGGAATTGCACCATCTAGTTCACACTTAGAGTCCTGTCTGAAATAAAGAGGAAAACGTATTTCGAATTCCGATGACAACAGGAAAACGAGGAGGAGCTGCCAGAAAGCATTCAAAGAACAGACGAAACCAACGCCTTGGAGAGATGCTTTTATATACATTTACGGCGGTTGCATATGGCCTCTGTCAGTAACCAAGCCAGAGAGTGTGATGACAGTGACTGGGGCCCCACAGAGGGCTTTGGGAATCCAACACCAAAGTCTCCCACTGTGCTGTGCCCTACCAAGTCCACTGTCAAGTCTGTGGGCCTCCGGGACCCTGGGGCTTCCATTTCCTCAGCGTCTAGGGTGCAGAGCGGAACCGAGTGGAAGCTTCAAGATCTAAGAGGATCAATGCGGCCACTGCAGCTACTCCCGAGCCCTCCTAACAGTCGGGTTTTAAGTCTCAGGACAGACCTCGACTTAGACTGCAATTTGAAAGTTCCGCAGATTTTCCTTTAATACCGGGAAGTAATGTTTGTTCCACCTCTCAACTGAACCCTGCATCTCGGGATCCCTTTTCTCCAGAAACTAAAAAAGATGTCCTACAAGCACTCTGTAATCTTGAACCTCCTTCCACGTAGGACTCTGCTTCTCTTTAGTATGAGGAGTACTTAAAAAGTGTTGGGACACTATCTGTGGACATTTTCCCCCAAAACTGTGGGTAAAGAGCATTTTGGATTTGTTCCTTTCTCTCTTTCGCTAGTAAGCGCATTTGTTCCATTGTGTAGTTAGATTCTGATATCCCATCATTCCCTTTGCTAATCCTTATTTAGGGCTTCCTGTTTGAGGCACTGGGGAGAGGATTGCTGAAACACACACACACACACACACACACACGCGCGCGCGCGCGCGAGCGCGCACACACACACACAGTACACACAAATCTCCTACCAATGCTTGTTTAGGTGAGTGGATCAGGTTTATATCAGGACTCATTTGGGACTGACACGGAGACGCTGAGATTTTTAGGCTAAGTCTTCCTTTAGACACAACTCTGGGCACCTCAATGGAGCTTTCCCTCCTCGCCTAAGAACTTCATAGGTGCATTTTAGATTACTCCAACCCGCCCCCCCCCAACACACAAACACACCAGCTTTTCCATAAGGCCACTATAGTGTTTAATAACAGACGACAACAATGCCCCTCACTCCTTTTCCGTCCCAGAGCCAATTTTATCTGCAGGATCTGGAGGTTCAAAGGAGGGTGCTGTCTCTTTCAAAGGGTGCTGCTCATTAATCCGAGACTCACCTACTCAAGGTTTCTAATGTTAGTGTCTTCTGAGCAGTTTATATTCTTCTGAGTCTTCCCTGTTACCAAGCAAACCTCAAAAAGAAGAAGAAGAAGAAGAAGAAGAAGAAGAAGAAGAAGAAGAAGAAGAAGAAGAAGAAGAAGAAGAAGAAGAAGAAGAAGAAGAAGAAGAGGAAGCAGCAGCACATTATGTCCTTCCCCAAGGGAGCAGAATTTCTAGCAGCCTTGAATTGGGATTTTTCCTGCCTGGGATCCTTCCTACCACCCTGATCTAGGGATGCTGGAAAAGCCTGGGCAAGAATCAGAATGTACCGAATGAATGGTGGCCAGGGCTGTCTGGGGTTCTGCGGGACTCGGCTGATTTTTTTTTTTCTGAAAGGATTCTTGCTCTCTCAACTGGAGGTCTCTTTAGAGAGGAGGTTGACGCTTGAGCCCCAGGGTGAGCAAGCCTGCAGAGTGTGGGAGTTTTGCTGTGGTTTCTTACAGCTTCCTTTCCCTGCTGAGTACAAAGATCCGGACTTACCATCTATCCCTTGATAAAAAAAGAGAATTAAAAATGATCCCCCAAAGGGATAATCACATCAAGGTAAAAAATAACCCACCATTAGCTGCTTGATTATTTTTTTCTGACTTTGCTGTTTGTTTTGAACCTGCCTCATCAGAAATAAAAGTAAATAAGAACACAAAAGTTGATCGGTTCTTCATATGAATGTGTTCCTGATTGATACAGGGAGAAAAGAAAAGAAATTCTGGTTACTTAATGAAAGGAAGAAGAAGGTAATTTGTACAAATGGAGCTTTAGAAAATGGATCACAGAAGACACCTACAGGCTGCCTGGACCTTCCCTCCCTGTGGACCAGCAGGAACTGGTAGCTCAGAGTAAGTAAGTCTTCAGCACCTTTGCTGCTCTGGCCTCCCACTGCAGAGACTGGAGAGAGCGGAGCTTCAAGCAGCAGGCAGCTGGGCTCATTTAATTTGATCATCAAAGGAAGTGAGAATTCAGGAGACATCAGCCCTTGCTAGCCTCCCTGATGTGCTGAGTACTGTGAAAGGTATTTGCACTTCAGACCAGTCTCCCCCTACCCCATACCTCCCAGTGTGATGGACAAATAAGAGGTCTCTTATTTGCAGAAGGCACAGGGTGTTCCTGGTCTTGACCTTGCCTCCTGTAGTAAAACTGCACTGATGCAGGGACAGGCAGATCGTGGCTGCATCCTCGTCACTTTCCACAGAGTTGGTACTTACTGAAAAAAAGAAAGGAGCAGGAGCTGTGCTCTCAGCCACAGCGGCATCCTGGATATCACTCACCCTGGTCTGATGGCAGGCAGAGATCATAGACATCAAAGCGCTTTGCCCACTGTAAAGGATTCGACGGCAATATTATTTACCATTGGAAATTTCACATACAAGTGCAAGAACAGTTGCTAAGAAAATGCCAGGCAGAGTTCTAATTTATCTCCATTTTAGTTCCGGTTCTTATCTCAAGCTAACGTTTGCTGAAGCTGTAGTTAAACAGTCTTGGTGCTTTCTTTTTCCTGTGTGTAAATTAAGTTGCCAGCAAATTGTCTTTTAGAATTAACTCTTAATTCAGAAACCCCAAATCACTGCGTGAGAACGGAGGCATACTTAAAGATCATTCCTTCGGGGACAGCTCAAGACTAAAACAACTCAAACATCAGGAGTCACTAATAACTCAGTCTTGATTCTCACTTTAATATAATACAAAAGGTGATACCATAGACTTTGTCATCATTTAAACGACATTGAGCCTATAATTCGTGATCCTAGAGAAGCTAAATAAGAAGGTGAACTCAAAGAAAATCATATAGGCATCCTCCTGAATATTAACCTTCATCAGGTGATGAAAGGAGACAGAGGCAGAGACCCACATTGGAGCACCGGACTGAAATCTCAAGGTCCAAATCAGGAGCAGAAGGAGAGAGAGCACGAGCATGGAACTCAGGACCGCGAGGGGTACACCCACACACTGAGACAATGGGGATGTTCTATTGGGAACTCACCAAGGCCAGTTGGCCTGGGTCTGAAAAAGCATGGGATAAAACCAGACTCTCTGAACACAGTGGACAATGAGGAATACTGAGAACTCAAGAACAATCGCAGTGGGTTTTTGATCCTACTGCATGTACTGGCTTTGTGGGAGCCTAGGCAGTTTGGATGCTCACCTTACTAGACCTGGATGGAGATGGGTGGTCCTTGGACTTCCCACAGGGCAGGGAACCCTGATTGCTCTTTGGGCTGAGGAGGGAGGGGGACTTGATTGGGGGAGGGGAAGGGAAATGGGAGGCGGTGGCGGGGAGGAGGCAGAAATCTTTAATAAATAAATAAATAAATAAATATTTTTTTAAGTTAAATAAATACTCAGATCATTTCTTTCTCTGAGGGAGAATATATTTATAGAGTTATAATGTTATATTTTGAGCACCCTCCAGTAAAGTTCCATGAAAAATAGAGACAATGAATGTCAAGATGTATGACATATTTCATGCATATTTGAAGTTTCCTGGCCAAACCTAGAGATTAATGAAAGTGTCTAATGAAAGAGATAACTCCAGATAAATAACATTTTATCATTATTATGGGTAAGGGTGATAATATAGAAGTGAAAATATATCTTTATTGTTGTTATGATCAGAGGAATAGAGGATTCATATAGAAAAAGAAAGACTTGTGTTGCTTTAGAAGTAGGAACACTGTTGACTAACTGTTGGGATAAAGGAGGAGAGCACCTCCTAGCATCTCCCAGGCAGGCCCCTCCCCTTGCTGAGTATCTTTCCCTTCAGGTCCAAGAGCCTGATCTTCCTATCACTGCCTTCTCTGTCTCCTCTTTCAACTCCCCTCCATACCTAACTCGGTGGCCCCCAGGACGCATTACGGTTTCCTGAACTGATAACCTAGGAAACATGTTTCTTCTCTATTACTGTCATCCCCTGTCAGATCTTCCCAGGCTTTCTCGAGACCCTACTAAAACCCAAGAGCAAGCAGATGCATGTATTTCCACAGAGGGACTCCTAGGTGATTTAACATACTCCCTGGTTGAACAGCTGCCCGAAAATGGATTCTTTGTGTGTTTTTTAACTAGAGGACTAGAGGCTGAAATTTTAGGAAGTTTTGTTACAAAGAGATCCATTTGGAGGGGGAAAGAATAAGCAACTAGCTTGTCTACCTATGTGCTTGACTGGATTCTATCTTCTACACCAATTATCCTCTAAAACAGTGCTGAAATGCTCCCATCCTCCCATGTCATAATATGGTCAGTCTTGTTGCATAATTCACACTGGCCTCACACTCAAGACCCCTGTATCTCAGTCCTTGAAACTGAGACCAGCAGCTAGCTGTCCATTGCCCCTTTTCTTCTGGGCTCCTAGGCACACAGCTTAAAAATAATTATATATTATGAAATCATTATGTCAAAAATTAACCTTACTGAAGACATGAGAAACAGCTCATTGGAAATATAAAGAAATTAGTTGCAAGCATCTTTAAGGACCATGAATGAGAACAATGATATATGTAAGATGCAGAGACTTAATACGTCTCACCTGTAATTCGTAAGTCTAGTTATAAACAACGATTCCCGAGAAAAGCTCACTTTTATGTGCTCCTTACACTCAGGTCTAGCGGTGTCACCATCTGCATTGAGTAAAATACACTAGGAAAATCACAATGAGCGGTCTGGGAAGAGAGCCACAGGAATGGAATGCTGTGCGGGTTGTGGGGCTATTTCCCCCCTGTTCTCCCCATTTGGAGCAGGTCAGGCTGCACTGATAACAGCTGCAGAAACAATTGGAGACCCTATTCATAAAATCAAAGGCCATGTGCCAGATGGCCACCAACCAAAGGAACCGAGGCTGCAGAGGATTAGCAAAAGCTGGTGCAATGGGGAGCAAACCCCCTGAGAATAAACATCTTTGTACTTCTGCTAAATTGTAAAAATCAGAATGAAAACAATAAGGGTTTGTTAAGGGAGGAAGTTTATCAGCAGAGCAGAATAATTCTCGTCTTTGTTTCTCGCAGACGGAAACACCTGAGGAACAGTTTTCTTAGCTGAAAATTTGATCTATTAAAGTTGCGCTGTTGCTTTTCTGGTCTTTCTTTATGATCCCCATGTAATCCAGAAATAGTAGGAGATAGAGAATCTCTGCTGCTTTGGCTACTTTCTGTGCATTTCGCAACTACTATCTCAGTCTCAGTGACTGATAAACTTTGACAGAAGCTGCTCTTACAAACATACATACTGCCAACCTACATTACCAAAGTCTGGGCCTGTTACTGGAGAATGTGTTTACCTGCTGGATGATAGTTCATGTTTCGTTGGTAAATATTCTCACCATTATGACATATATACTTAACCTATCAAAATGAAAATTCTGTTCATCAAACTAAAGTTATTATTTCATATGTTGTTCACTCACACATAAATATTTTGGCTGAACAAGTATTTATTTGTTTTATATGCATGAATGTTGTGCCTGCATGTGTGTATGCATGTGTACTCCATGGGGGCTTACTGTGTCCATGGAGGCCAGAAGAGGGCATTAGCTGCCCTGGAACTGGTGTTACAGATGATCTCGAGCTACCATGTGGCTGGTGAGAACCGAATCTTGGCCCCTTCAAGACCACTGAGTGCTCTCAACTGCTGAGCTAACTCTCCTATTTCACATGAGGCTATTTTATAATGCTGAATTTCATATTTATGAGACTCTCTGAGTGAAAGATCCACAGAATCAAGAGTAAACTTTTAAGAATGTTTTTTGTGCATGTTTATTTGGAAGAAAATGATTATCAAGAAAAATAACATAAACTGGAACTTCATCATGAACTGAAATTCTGGTGGTTCAATGAGCTACTAAAACTCTAAATTTAAACTACCAGTATTTTCCAGAATTTTGAGAAAAAAAATATTTTCAAGTTTTTAAAAGGAATCTAAAGCAATGTTTTTAAAGTAGTTTTCTTCAGGTGTGTTTACATTTCAAGAAAAAAATGTGCCTTTGTAATTGCTATTTGAATCTTGGGCATTAATTTAGACACAAAATCAACAAGGGACTTATATGCAGGATGCATTCTGGTTCTTGTTTGCACAGTGTGAAGAGAAAGGAAAACCTGGTACCTTTCAGGTTAGTTTGGAGAATTCAAAGCAGTCGGTGTAATAGTCAAAGTTTCTTTAATAGATTCTGAGTGACTTTGACTTACCTAGTTGGACTCTCCATTAACCAAATAAACAACTTGACACTGAATATTGACAATACTATGTACTATATAATATTTTAAAGTAGAATGACTAAGTGCTTTGTTCAATCATGAATGAAACACATATTTTTCTCAAGGGTTAACTGTTAAGTATAAATTTATATGAAAAAATTACCTTGGGGTCTTATCATTTCAGAATGTAATACACACGTTTAAAATGATCATAGGTCTGTAAGAATTTAGCAAGCAGTGACGAGGTGGGTGGGCTGTCGTGTCATTTCTGATATGTGTAACGTGAAATGGAGATGGACGCAATTATGAGAAAAATTTCAATGCAAACATACTTTCGGTGAACTTGGAATGCTTCAGGAGTGGGTGATTTCTAAAATGAAACAGAATCATCCATTACAAATCAGTGAGTTTGTTAATCTTTGTATCAGCATCTGTGTCAGAACCAAAGGAAGCAGTAATGTGCTCTTGGATCTGGAAGATATTAAAGTATCACGAAAGGACAATGCACATCTGCATATGTGGTTTGTCATGCCTTAATTCCCCTTTAATGGTTCCACGGAGGTAGTGTTTGGAAAACCTGCTGTTTATTCTTTTTATCCTTCTCACTTGAGAAGGAAGGTAGCGGAGAGTCTATCTCAGCACTGCACAGTTTATTCCAGACTTGAAAGAATTGGACATTCCATCAACAAATGTTTGTGTGACAAGGATATTGTATCCTTTGTGTGGAAAGGATACAAGCCATATGGCCTCTGTAAAGGAGAAATTGTAAGTAAATAAAATATTAAATAGCTATAGAGGAGGGAAATGTTTGATACAAATTACTGAGCAAACTAGAAAGCACTAGCTGTTGCTCGCTTCTAATGGAATGTTTCCACGAAGATACATAAAAAAGTTATGACACTGGGTTGTTTCTGGGAGCCACCTGATTGGCTGACAGGATTGGGAAAGAGATCAGTGTTTTACATATACTTTTCAGTCCTTGGGTTTTAACATAAGAATATCTTATAAGACTATATAAAACTAATAAAATGAAATAATTAAGTACATGGTCATATTTCAAAACAATGATGCAACAGATGCAATTAAATCCTGTAATTCATTGTGGATCTTAATGAATAAGTAAAGAAGTGAAATTCTAGATTAACTATTAAATTATGGGTACTACTTAGACAGACTAAATTAAGTAGCATTCTAGGCAGAAAAACTGACATTAAAGCTAATGTCTGAGGGAGGAAAACATAAGATGCTTGTGGTATTAATAAGGAAAAAGCCTGGCTCCAGGTAATTTAGAAGAAATCCTAGAGACACCAGGATGCAGTTTATGGTATGCCTTGAATGCCAAGGTCCAGGACCTTAGACTTTAGACAAGACAAACATGTACCTTGCTCAAGATTTTTGGATGACTGAGACTGGTCTAAGAGCTTTTGGTCAGATTTGGGATCCTAGGATTTTAGAGTCTGATATTCTGGGCAAAAATGCTGTAGCGAAGGTGGTTAGATAGTTTGTAAATGTTGAGTGAGACTCTGGCAAAGAGATTCAAAGGTGAGAATGTGCATGTGCTGGAGGGTCCCCAGAGAGCAGCTGCCCTGGGTTCTTCAGTTAGTTCTAACACCATAACCCAGCTATCTATTACAGTTAGATAATCCAGTGTGGTCCATCATATTTGTGTGCCCAACATATGTTAGAATGTGTATTGGGCACTGATATACAGCCTGGATGGAATAAGTCAGACTTCCTTTCTCCCTTTTATCTAATTGATCTCATATAGAGATAGAAAAAATGAGATAGTTGATAATGAGTGGATTATGTGTATTGAAGGAGAAGTGTGGGTCCTCAGGAAATGTATAGAAATGAGTGGAAGACATATTCACCTTCAACTGGGGAAAAACGATGACACATGACTTTTTCCCAAACTATATTGTACGTCCTTTCAGGTATTTTAGAAAGAGCCCATTGCAAGGACAAGAGCTGGTAAGTGACGATGCAAGCTGCCTCAGGAAGCAAGAAAAGATGGAACTAATTACAGGTATGAAGACTTACTTGTGAAGAAAGAGACACCAAATTTTCGAGGCAAGCTGGGGGAACCAAACTACAGTGTGCAGTAGCAGTTTTGACAGGATGGGAGGAGAGAACAGAATGTTTGAATCTAGATCCTCTACCTTCAGAGTGATGTGGAGGTTTGGGGCAGAGGGCGGGGTTGTTGAGTCTGACTTCTTTCTGTTTCAAGGTCACAGACTGCTTTATAAGCACTCACGCTCTAAAGCTGTGGTGTGGCAAGCACAATATTGACGTGACGGCACCTAACAGAGTGAGGGAAATTTGCAGAATGCCAAGAAAAGCCATCACTACCAGCTTGGAAATGATCACGAAACACGACCTGAACAGAAAGCTTCCAAATCATCCGAGTTTTAGAAAGGGTCTTCTATTTCTCTTTTATGTCATAAGAAAATAGGACACATTATTTGCTAATGTATGTTACCTTCCCTCTAACAACTTACCTTTCTGTGCCAAAGACACCTGTAACCTCAAAAGGGATCATCAATTAAAACTAAAGAGAGATTTTTCACCTGGTTTGGGAATTTCTTTAAAGTCGTGTGAAATAGGCATCAAATTTCAGTGGTCCCAGACTTTGTGAGAAAAGGCCATGGTTAGGAAAAAGACACCTACTAGAAAGAATTCTTCCTGTGGCTTCTGCCCCACAAGTTTAGAAGGGTAGGAACTCAAGATGGAGTAACCTGGGAACTGAGGGAAGGATCAAATCACAGGGGTATATTTCCAACTCCATTTTCAAGTTAAAAGCAGAGAGTGGGAAAATGGCTCGGTGGATGCATCTGTGCCTCAGTGCTCATGTCTGCTCTGGGGAAGGGATAAAAAGAAAGTCAGGTGGGTGGGCAGGGCTACCTGAATTTCTGATGCCTCTAGTCCAGTCACACAGCTACACTCTCCTGAGCAGAGAGAGCCAAAGGAGAAAGTTCGTCTTTCAACAGGCTTGGGGGTTGAAGGGCACAAATCCCAAATTGCTCAGATTATCATCAAAATTTACATTAGCGCCTTTAACACATAAGTAGCTTTTGAAAGTGCAATTCAGACTTCAGGGTTCAGAAAAGTGACAACTTTTTCTGAGAGACTTCACTGTGTAAATCAAACTACTCTCTGGAGACCTGGTGCTGATGGTGTTGGTCTGTTATAATTCGTGATGGGTGGCTTAACCTGAAAGGCTAGAAATTATGCTGTTGCATGCCCAGCAGGAACATCTCTTTATCAGTTAGTTGTGAATACATCTCCATTTTATTGAATACTATTGTCTATCATTTTATACCATGTGATAAATTGCAGTTAAGTACACACAGTGATTGCAATTTAAAAATCTACCTAATTCTGTTATTGCTACATTTTACGCAGCGCCAGAAGTCAGTCTGTCTTCATTATTTTTATTTTTTAATTAAATTGACCTATTAGATAACCTAAGCCTTCAAAGCCATATATCCTATTTTAATTAAAAAGAATTCTGGTTGTGATCACTGAATAGAATTAAACTCCCATGTAAAATATGGGAAGAAAGAAGGTAAGACAAGGTCATATAGTGTTACCTGATAAAAGGAGACAGTAATATTTAAAATGAGGTAAGTGTTGCACCGATTTATGATGTATTTTATCTGCAGGAGAAACCATAGTTTATCGTACTGTCATTCAGCTCGAATCATCAGCTGTATATCTTTGACTTTTGAATGTAACTGTTGAAAGGGGAAGGTTTTGAGAGATGTGAGCTAGGGGACAGATCAAAAGCTTAAAGTAATTTTGCTTTGCTAGTTCAAATATATTTTTATTGAAACATATTTTGTTGTCATGCATGCGTAAATACTATGCAGTCTCAGTCAAGAGGGGGTGAGGGTCCCAGATTGGTTGGGTATTGTTAACAGAAAGGAAAGAATTCAAATTTTTCTTGCAAGTTCTCGAATCTTAAGGTTTGCTTTGCAGTTTTGTTTTAAACATCTAATTTTGCTATCGGTCGTGTTCACTGCAGACAATTCTAAACTAAGCAATAAAATTAAGGACCATAAATTTTATAATGGGAAGAAATAATTAGAGTCTTAGGAAGCTAATGATAGTTTCAACATCCTATATAAACTGATATACTCAGTCTCTACTATGAATTTTTGTTTTTAAATTTATTTTTTTCTGCCTTTAGATTTACATTTTTGGTGCATTCGGTTGAGTGCCCCGCAAATAGCTATGAAACAGGGTCTTGAGCACTCAGCAACATCTTTCAGGGTTCGTCGGTTAAAGCTTCTAATCTTATGACAATGGTTTGTTAATTTGTGTTAGAATAATTTTCTCCAGCTTCATATTTTATCACCGTGTTAGTATCTCCTTTTCAAGTAGCTTTAGAATATTGGAATAGATTAAAATGAGAGATTCTGAGTCATTGAGCAGGGTTTATAATTTCTACTGTTTCCTTTTACAAAAGCTGATTTTTGAATAAAGTTGAAAAAGAAAGCAACAGACTGTTACAGCAAAGAAAGTTGCTAGGGAGGAGGGTAAGAACTAGCTGTACTTCCTTCCCAAGACAGGCAGAAAATTGAATTCTAAAGATTTAAACCATTTAATCATGAAGATTGGTGAGATATAAAAGAGATAGTCTACATTTTGCATTTCCTTTATTACAGTTTTAAGAGCTATAGGTAGCCAGGTAATCAGAGGTCATTGGATTTTCTGTGTCTGTTAACCAATGGCAGTCTTAAGAATAAAATACTAAGATATCTTCATGCCCTTGTCATAATACTTGGTATCCCAAGTAAGGAGAATGAGTTGAAGTTTTAGGAGCAAAAAGAATCAGGGCTCATGAATTATGTACCCAGATCCTTCTCTTCAAAGAGCATGGCGATCCCATAAAATACACATACTTCATTGCTAGTTTCCACCACTCTGCGAAGAGGAAGGACACTGATAATTCAAAGAATTCCCATACTCAATAAAGCAGCCATTTATACAAGGAACTTCAAACCTCGTACAGTCTCACTATTACTCACAGAACAACAGCTTGAAGGAGTCCGGTCCCTTGTACATCTTATCCAGCTTTATTAGAATGATTACAAAAAGACTCAGTTCATAACTCACATCCTTTCGTAAAACAGCAACTGTAACCTAGCAAACATATCACAGATGTGTGTCTGCGTGTCTCTCTGCCTTGTTGAAGCCTTAGATAAACTTTTAAAGGTTTGTTTAAGAAAATCATTAGTTAAGGGCCAATTCACATTAACATACATTCTTTCTTTTGTGTTTCCTTTTCAAGCTTGCTTAAATACTGTATTTTCATTAGGTCCATCAGAAAAAAATATTATGTCCCTTTCTGCATTTAATTTAGCCAATCCCCACTAAAGTCACATTTACTGCAGCCTATGGTAATAAAATGACTCCAACCCTTTTTACCATATTTTATACTTTGATATTTCAAAAACTTTACTCCAAAAAAAAAAATCTTCCCTTCAGTAAGGTGAATGTCTTACTGGACAAAGATTTAAAGACTAAAGGAAATTTTTTACTAAGGAATCAAGTCTCGGTATTTCTTAAATCTAAGCAGAGAATTCTTATTATTTACAAAAGTATCCAATATGTGTATTTATTATTAATATATTATTTTATTATATATGTGTATATATAATAGGAGCAAAGACAAAGACAGTGTAGGTGGAAAAACAAATACCAATACTAAGCTTTGTAAATAAAAATCCGTTTATTAAGAGATAATTTACTTATTCATAATATTCTTAATATATCTCTTAGGCAACAGACAGAGCATCAAGTACCTCGTATTTTAAGCCTAAATGGCGTTAGCTTTTATTTCCTGTTTTTTTAAGAAACTGAACATGGCACTTGTGTTCACCGTGCTGCAGCTCAGCTGAGTTCAAGTGTGAATGGTTTCAGCTGGTGAGCACTGTGTGTGGAATCAGTAACAATTCAGAACAAAATGAATTGGTTAGAATAGTCCGATTATGTCTAAGAAAAACCACTTGGTGAATGTTTAAGTCACTACTACAAAGAAAGAATATAGAAATGAAAAACCGAGAGACGGCTACACTGTGTTTTCAGCATTGTGAAACAGAAACATGTTTCCGTGTAAATGCTTTTCCGTTAGTTATCGTGGTTATGTGTTAAGTTCTGTCATAAACTATAGCATAGTATAAACAATAATGGCCTTCTATTTTATTAGGGTGTGTAAATATTTTAATCTAATTAGATTACATACTCTTAGCATGGTAATATTTTATATATCCCGTATTTCGGACTCACAATTAATCATTTCCTAAAACATACAGTTCCAACTTGAGAACATTCAACTTTACTGTGCTTCCCTCACTTTTCCTTTGGATCTCATTTCTCTCTATTTTCTTGAAAAATAATCTTCTTGTGTTTCTTGTCACTCTGTTTACGGGCTTTTGGTGTTTATATCCTTTAAAAAATGTTCTCAGTGCTTCTTTTGTAGCGCTCACACAGTGATTCCTTTAGAGTCTGTGTTGGGAGACGCTGTAAGGGTGACGAAGGACTGATTCGAAGTTGTCCCTGGTCAGTTCATTTAGTACCTTTGGGTTACATTCTCCAGACTTTTTATAAGTCAACTCAAGGAGATAATATTTCCTTTTAAATCGTAAATTGTAAATGAGGGTGGAGATGTAATGACTTTAGTCAGCATATTTATGTTTCAGGAAGAGTTCATAATCTTTTGGAGCATTTTTGAAGTTATTCAAAAGACATACAACCAAACTATATCCAGCAATAGATTTATTGCTAAAGATTAATTAAAAACTTAAAATTACATTAACCAAAGTGGTCTCGTAGGTTAGGCTATTGGATACCCTGTGGGGCAACCGAAACTTAACAAGCATGTAGCAATGTTATGAAATTGAACCAAAATGATAAACCTTCAAACGCTCTTAAAAGTCTTGCCTGTATTGAAGTAGCCAAGGGATATATATTATGTTACTACCCATATTACAGCAAAATATCTTCCAAATATTTCTTGTAATTGATTAACCTTATTTGTGGAATCAGTAATAATTTAGAACAAAATGTGTTTGCTAGAAAGACTCAAATAGCTCTTTAAAAAAGTACTTTGTGAAGAGTTTTGAGTCTTGACCACAAAGAAACAACACAGAAATAAATATTTCAGCTGTCATATTTTTAAAAAACTCGTCAGCAAAAATACTTCCACATTTGTCTATGTATCTCCATATAGCCATTCATCCACCTTACCTACTATTGATCAAAGTTCTATTACTTCATGGTTTGTAACCATCCTGTGGAACTGATACTATTATTTGCATTTTGTAATAGTACAAATACTAAAAGAAAATTATGATTTTTAACTTTTCAATAATACTATAAAATACTTATAATAAATAAATGTGGTTCCAATCAGCTTATTAAGTTACTAATTTGTCCATGCTGTTATAATTAAACCTCCAGCTTAATTGCCACAAAAGAAACATTACCTGAAGTTATCCAGTTGATTCCCTATTGCAGGACTTATTTTCTTTTCCTAGATGCCAAAAAGCATCCTATTTATTGTGCTGTTTTATTTTCATGTGTATGTTCCTAACCACAAGACATAGTTATTTTACAAAGGGTAGGATTTTATGCACTGGAATAAATCAGGACTAAAACGCACTGTCAACTTTCAGTCCTGCTCCATGGGGCGGAAACTGCAAAATTGCATTATCATC
Organism: Microtus pennsylvanicus; assembly: GCF_037038515.1. NCBI lineage: Eukaryota > Metazoa > Chordata > Mammalia > Rodentia > Cricetidae > Microtus > Microtus pennsylvanicus. Next base: position 93,948,099 of record NC_134587.1, read on the forward strand.
TGTATTCTGATCCCCGCTCCTTCCCATCGCTGAACTCTAAGCCGCTGTGCTTGTTACACTGCTACAGCTCCGTCAGAAGATAACACTGCGAAAAATCTGCACTAGCTTTCATTGCGACTTGATGAATAGCAAGAGAGCTTAGTGGAAATGCTCAACTCCTTCGTGATTAAAAAGCAAACCTTTAATGTAGTTTTTGTTTACCGTGTCATAAGTGCAGTGTTGGAAGTTACTGCCAAGGAGTCATTGGAACAGGCATCAGTTCGACAATGTCAGCCCGCCAATGCTTTGAAAAGTATTCAGTTCCTCTAGTCTTATGACTAAAATAATATCCAGTGGCTCCAGCCCCGAGTCTGGCTAATGCATCTGTCCAGAACACATAATTACTCGGTCATAACATTCCCCCGGCCACCAGCCAACAAACCAATCAGCATTTCTTTCTAACTCACCAGAATTTTTGCTGTGTCAAACTGTTTGATCTCTAGGTAGTAAAATGCAAAAAAAATGGAAGGACACTGCCCTGGAAGGTTTTAATTTAGAAGAGTTTCTCATGGAAATTAAATTTGAAGAGAAACATGTTTTTGTTGTCATGACAGAAGTTGAAATTTTAATTTGGTATCCCTAGCATATTGTTTAGTTAGTTTGGTTTAACGCCGCAAGCGCACATGCAAGTCATTTTAGTGAGGAAATATTCTAAGGACAAAATAATGGTTATATATATATATATATATATATATATATATATATATATCCAGTTATGATTTGTTTGTAAAATATTAACAAATATAGAAACAGAAACTTTATCCTCTCTGTTAACACAAATATGCGTGCATGCATGTATTAATGTGCATGTGTGTATACGATATTGCTTCTGTCAATGTCTGAGGCTAATTAGGAGAATCTATACATATGCATGAGTGTATATACAGTTGGCTTTTACACAAGTTTATTACATTTGAATAACTGGTAGTTGGGTATTTTAAAGTATTCTAGATTAAATTACCTAATTTTGTCTTTCATCTACAGACTCCTCTGAAATATTTTTAAGTGGATTTTTGAATCATTTTTTGCGAGGTGAATTTTCACTGAATACGTGAAGTTTGAGATCGTTGTAAAGAACAAATCACATCAGCAGAGGAAATGCAGAAGATCACATCAGACAGAAGAGCAACCAGGGAAGCAATATCAGGAGAGGTAACATAGCATACCAGGGAAAGCTGCTCCTTGCAGACTGTAAAGGGCTCTAGGAGAACAATGTGAAAGAAGTTGACCCCATAATAAGTTTCTAGAAATGGTATGCAAAATACAAACGTGGATTTCAGACCTGAATATGTGAGAATGTGTGTTGTTAATTCATTATCTCTTGGAAACGGTTTTTGCTTATGTATATTTCCTTAACTTTATTTTGTCATCTGTGAGGTTTAGACTACAACTGGATCATTTATCTGATAGGAACCAAAAAAAATGTACAGAATTAATATGTTCCCATAAACAGTTGTCAAAGTTCAGGCAGTATCAGTTACTTATCTCAGGCATACACAGACCTGCAAACAAATGGGGCCTGGAATGGAGATCAAAAAATGATGTAACAGAACCAATTTTATCTGGTGAGGAGAGGCATAATCTATATCCTTTGGAGATCTCAGGGAGAATTATGCCATATGGCTTGGATCTGAAGTGTTCCATGTTCTCAGTCCCCACATGATGGAATTGTTCAGAAGAATCTTTGTGGTACAAAGTATGGCTTGCAGAGGTAGGTGACTGGGCGTGGGCCTTTAAGGGTTGTAGGCAAGCCTTGCTTCCTCTCTAAGTTCTGCTTTTTTCTTGGCACTGTGGTGTGACTACTTACTGCCTTAGGCTTCCACCCCATCCTCCATATCTTTGCCATGGTATACTATACTCAAACTCTGAGTTAGAATGAGTCCTTTCCCTTAAGTTGCTTTTTAGTGATGCTTAGCCACAACAATAAAAGAAATAAACAGTACATGTGTATCAATGTACCTACATATTTTTGACTATTTTCTGTACTCAATGTATTATGCATATATTTTCTATTGGTAGTCACACATGGACTGGTGTTCATGTCCTGCTTCATTCTGTGAAGAAAGTGGATAACACTTTTTTAATAGACTTTTTCCCTTCCTTCCTTCCTTCCTTCTTTCCTTCCTTCCTTCCTTCCTTCCTCCCTCCCTCCCTCCCTCCCTCCCTCCCTCCCTTCCTTCCTCCCTTCCTTTCTTCATTCTTTCCTTCCTTCCTTCCTTCCTTCCTCCCTTCCTCCATTCTTTCCTTCCTTCCTTTCCTTATGAGATAAAATGCCATGTAGTCCCAGACGACCTCAAGCTTGCTGTGCTGTCAATATTGCTCTTGAACTCCTGATCCTATTACCTCTACTCTTACACGCTGAGAAGCAGGTAGGCATCACCACACCCATTAGAAATTCTTAAATTATTACTAAGATACTGGATAAAAATAACACATACAGATTACCTCTGAGGCATAATTACCTTCACTTTTTAGAGACTGGGTTTTTACAAATATTTATTTATTTTATGTGTATGAGTATTTACCTGCATGTACATATAAGGCACCACATGTATGCTTGGTACCTGAGATGCTCAGAAAGTGGAGTTACAGAAGAGGATTACAAGTAACCACATGGGAGTTGGGAACAGAACCTGGGTCCTCTGCAAAGTTAAGGCGGTGAGAGGTCTTAACTACTGAGCTCTTTCTCAAGCCCTTGATTCTTGGATGTTTTTAGTATCAAAGGCAACTTGAACTTCCTTTAGTGCAGCACAGTTTGAAAGAGTGACGTTTGTGGAGAGAACGCAGAGTACTGAAGCCAGATGTACAGTGTTTATCTATGTCTTTATGTCTAAGTGTGTGAAAACTGGATCCAGTTTAGAAAGAAAATACTTTGAAGATGCATGTAACACAATGATAAACATATTTAAGAAATCATATACAGCTGGGCACGGGGCCACATGCCTTTAATCCCAGCGTTTTGCAGGCAGAAGCAGGTGAATCTCTGAAGTCAGCCTGTTCTAGAGTTAGTTCCAAGACAGTCAGGGCTTCATGCATAAACTTTGTCACAAAAAAAAAATAAAGAAGAAGAAGAGGAGGAGGAGGAGGGGCAGAAGGGGAAGAAGGGGAAGGGGAGGAAGAGAAAGGGGAAGGGAAAGGAGAAGGAGGGGAAGGGGAGGAAGGGAAAGGGGAGGAAAGGGAAGGGAAAGGAGAGGAAGAGGGAGAAGGAGGGGAAGGGAAGGAGAGGGAAAGGGGAAGAAAGGGAAGGGGAAGGAGGGGAAGGGGAGGAAGGGGAACGGGAGGAAGGGGAAGGGGAGGAAAATCATAATCAAGAGAAGGCATAGTACTAATGAATTAGTTTTACCTCTGTTATTAATACACTCACTACAGTGATATCTGGAAATTCACACCAAATACAGAAAATTTCCTTGGTGGTAAGGAATCCATCTTTCAAGGAAGTCTCATAATTATATAGTGAAATGGCATCTATATATATTTGAGGCTTGTAGAGACTTAATAGCTTCCTTCAAATATGTAAAAGTATCAGATGAAATTAAAAATTAATTTTATTTAATCTTAAATATTAAGATTATTTCAATAGCCAATGAAAGTTTTAACTTTATATTCATTTAAAACTTAATGTTCCTAAACTTGGTATGCATTTGATATTTTTAGCAAAGGCCCACAAGCCATCTTGGCAAGTAACCACCACATTGGACAAGCCTCTAAAATGAGAACAGCTGAACTCATAATTTTATGGTATCCTGGGAAACTGATGTAGACCTGTGTTTTAACTCTTGAATAATAATCCTTATTAAATATTTACTTCATCTAGAACATTTAAATTGGGGGTCTCACAATGTTGCTCAGGCAAGCTTTGAACTTGCAATCTTATAGCTTCTCTCTCTGAAGCTTCTGGGATTTCTGGTGTGCACCATCATTCTGGGATTATTTAGAATTTAAATAAAATTTCTACTCTTTTATTTAATTGAATCTTTGCTCTTTCCTCAGGGATACATTTTTTATCAGCTTAAATAATTAAATATTTAAAAATTAAGTATTTAAAACATATATTCAAAGTCTTTTACTTGTTAATTCTTAACTTCTAAAATAGTGCTCAGGAGATAGTGACTATGAGATAAATACTTGTTATATGGCATGGATTAATTATGGAAATACCAAGCTTGTCATAGTTCTTCAGAAAATTGCACATTTAAAATCTATTTTCAGACCAAATGGATTTCAAGAATATTTCCTAACCCGTTATTTAAGTACAATTAATTTCTGATTTGGGGGCATTTTGTTCAATATTATAGTCTTTGACTTTTTTCTTTTTTCTTTTTTTTTTATTATTTTATGAATAGATAGGTACTTTCCCTGCATGTATGTCTGTGCACCTCATACGTTCAGTGTTTGTGGAGGCCAGAAGAGGGCTTTGGATTCGCTTGAACTGGACTTACAGATGGCTGTGAGCTGTTATGTAGATGTTGAGAATAGCACCTGTGCCGTCTGGAAGAGCAGCCAGAGCTCTTAAGCACTGAACAGTTTCTCCTGTCCTTTCATAATATCCTTTTAAACTATGCTTGGAAATGAAGCAAAGAATAAAGCAAAGTTAATATGACTCCACTATTGAGACAAATTAATTAAAAAACTATCTGTATATGTTTCTGTATGTGTGTGGGTTTCTGGTGCCTGCTAAGACCAAAAGAGAGTTTCAGGGCCATTGGAACCGGAGTCACAGGAAGCTGTGAGATACACAATATAGGTGCTAGGAACAGACCCACATTCTCTGCAAGACGAGGATGAACTCTCAACTGCCAAGCCATGTCTCTAGCGCTCAAATTATTTATTTAATTTGGCAATATTTTAAAAGATTTATTTTTGTGAATTAATAGGATAGAAAATCAGGGTAGATATCCTAGATAAAATAATGAACTATATTATTTGAGTTGGAATTAGAAAGATATTTGAACAAGAAATTGCCTTTATTCATTTATTGGTTTTCACCCTTTAGGAAAACATCAGTTTATTGATTTTTGACAAATAACCAGAATTAACCAAGATTTTTTTTTTCAGTTCTGGCAACAGTATGTATCATTTCTTTATATTTTCTTTCCTGTTTTTTTTTTCCAATAGACTTTTAAAAACTTCAAAACAAATCACAGGCAGGATATAGATACATACATACATACATACATACATACATACATATATATATATATATATATATATATATATATATATCTTGCACATTTATAACTCAAATTTCAGTGCTGCTTTAAAGGTTCTGCTGCTTATTCCTTTTGTTTCTGTGTGGACCCTGCTACTATAGACTCTTCTTCCTTTGGTGCTATAAATGAGAAGGTGTTCACATCAAGCGTTCACACCATAAAAAAGGCGGTGCTAAGTAAGGACATAATCTCTGAGATGGTCTGAAGATGGAATCCCCCATAGGCCCAAGTGTTTGAACACCTTTCTCCAGTTGGTGGCGCTGTTTGAGAAGGTTATGGAACCTTTATGCGTTGGAAACTCACTGGAGGAATTATGTCACCTGGAGAGGGTGTTGAGGGTATATAGATTGGACTTACTCTTTCTACTACCTGCACAAAAATGAAATATAATCACTCTACTTTGTTAGTACAGTCTCTTCCCAGCTATGATGGAATCTTCCACCCAACTGTGCAAGTCAACTTAACCTCTTTCTTCCTTAAATTGATTTTTGTCAGGGTGCTTTTCATAGAAACAGATAAGTAACTATTACAGACACAATGAAGTGTCCTAAAAAAATCTTTGCTACAGAGCAGGTATTGGAAATTATGTTTCTATGATCTTGTTATAGTTGGAGTAAACAATGTATCAAGACTGACATTGAGTACCACAGAAGTGGGGAGGGGGCAGAAGGGATGGGACACGGTGCTAAAAGCACAGGCTGGGCTAGGGAAGTAGCCCAGTTGGTAGAGTGTTTGCACTCCCCCCCACCACAGTCCTGGGTTTAATCCACGGCATGTATAAACTAGGTGTGATGGTGTATACATGGAATGTCAGCACTCAGGAGGTGGAGAAAAGGGGGTCAAACATTCATGGGGCATTACATGGGAGCTCGAAGCCAACCTGAACTCGAGACTTGAAGCAGACAGTTGGAGGAGGTAGATGTCATTTTTAGAACTGGTTCCTGATCTACTACTTCTGACACCGATTTACCTATGATCATTTGTGAACTTCACTGACTAGCAGTTTCAGTCCATCTTTATGTAAAAACTGGATTGATAAAAGTACCAACCGACTGAACTCCTGGGAAAAATATAAGAGATAAATCTTGCAAGAACTTACCACAGCATCTGGCAGACAGTAAATTCTCACCAAACCATTGTTATTGCTTTCATCTTGAACTTCAATGTCATAATTATCTTTATCAAAATATCTTTTGTTAAACACAAGTCTTTCATAAGTATTTCAGATGTGTTGACCAGAGCCCACAAAATTAGCACTATCCAGCCATAGATACTCATTAATATTGTTGATATTAGTCCATCTTTGCCAATTCCCTAGAAACAGAGTTGCACGCGCAAGCGCATTTGCTAGCAACTTATTTTAAGGGGTGCAGTCCAAAAATGCAGTCACAGGGAGAAACGCAAGGGTAGAGAAAAGACAGGCAGGGAGGGTTGTCTCTTACTGGGAAGCCAGCTTCATGATGACTCATTTTCACACAATAGCTCCAGTACTCATTTATAAAACTATTGAGTTTCTGATCTAGTGTTTTCAGGGATAGACGAAGAAAGCAGAACGTATCAGCAGACAATTGTTCAAAGTACCTTACGGCCTCAGGAGTGCACACATGCATGGGCAGCCTTTGGGTGCCTTAGGATCTTGCTTCCCAGTGACAAGGAAGGCACAGAGCAAGAGGTGCTCACTGAGGAGGCTGAGCTGATGCCCTGGGACCACATTCCTGAACAACATATGGAACACAGAGCAACCACCCTAGAAGCCTCCATGCGTGAGAGAGAAGGAACATTTCCTGCAGAGCATTTCCATGCCAGAGAGAGGCATGGATCTGGGGAGGTGGGCAAGTCACACACATACACACACACACACACACACACAACACACACACACATACACACACACACATACACACACATACACACACACATACACACACAAACATACACACACATACACACACACATACACACACACATACACACACACATACACACACACATACACACACATACACATACACACACATACACACACACATACACACACACATACACACACACACATACACACACACATACACACACATACACACACACACATACACACACAGAGAGAGAGAGAGAGAGAGAGAGAGAGAGAGAGAGAGAGAGAGAGAGAGAGAGAGAGAGGGAGAGAGAGAGGGAGAGAGAGAGACTCAGAGGCACACATGCCTACTTGTGAACTACAAGGGAGCTAAGAGTTCCGGGAGAGAGGATTCCTAGATTAATCAAACTACATCTAATTTCCTTGTACATTAAATGGACATCGTGGGTGCTCTGAGTGCATTTTTTTGTGGGCATCTCCATTATTTTTTAAGAACTATGCTGCTCAAACTGATCTTCGGGGTTGAAACCTCAGTTTATCATCTGACAAGTGAATGAGCAAAACGAAAGATAATTAAACAAACAAAAACATTCGGCTCAATCACACTACCACAGCTCAGTAACAAAGCATATAACCTATGGCAAAAGAACCTCATCAATTATTGCTTTCCAACGCTCTGCTAAAACATCACTCATGGTGAATAATATTTAGACAGAGGGATCCGTGGCTTCTGAGCAAGTTAGTCTTTGACATCTATTTTATCAAGGTGCCATGGTCTCTAGACACAAAGCAGAGCTACTTTTGAGTGTATCGTGTTACTGAGAAATAACTTCTTTATCTCAAAGAAAGTGTAAAATAATTTTAAAAAGTCTTCGGATGTATTTTAATTAAGATGGATTGGAAGAGAGGTGAAGGGGATGAAAGCATGACTGCCTTTAATAGATAATTCCTTCAGAATTCTGCCTTCGCCTATTACACAAGCTGAAATCAAGAGTGTATAAATGGATACTGCAATGAAGTAAATTGGATCGTGAAATGGACAAATGAAATATAAATTTTAAGAATTAGATAACTGAAGGGAATTTGGGAGAGCAAATATTTTGGAACGATTGTCTGTACTAAAAAAAATCTAGAGAAAAGCTGAAAGATATCCACTTTAAGGCATAGAAGAGCTAAAACAGTAGCAGGAAGAGACTGGTTCTAGAGATTCTTGGAAGAACTGCTAAAGCGTCCCCAGCTCTGTGACTACTCTTTCCCACTTTCTAAGTGTGGGTGCCTAGGGAGTGAGGTGGTCCTTGATTCTGGACAAGGGCAAGAGAAAGTAGCACTTCTGGTTGAGAGCAGGAGCCTGCCAGAGGAATTCCTCGTTGAGGCCCCCCCATAGGGTGACACGTTAAAGGATTAGACAAACTTTCAGACAGTAAGAGCAAAGAGTGAACCAAACATGTAACAGAGGACAGCACTCTCAGGGACTACATCTCAGCATCTTACAGTGGATTCAGTCACTCCCCACCTTGCTAACAATCCTAGGGAAAGTATGCCTGCCAACTGGAGCATCATCTAGACTTTGTTAGAGATAGAGTCTAGGTCCTCAAGCATGCAGGACAAAGAACTTTATTAGAGATCTGGATTCCTCTGTGTGTGTGTGTGTGTGTGTGTGTGTGTGTGTATGTGCATGTACGCACGCGTGCACGCCATGGGACACTTGTGGAGATTAGAGGACAACCTGCGGAAGATCATTCTCTCCTTACACTATGTGGGTCCCAAGTATTAATCTTAGGTCACCAGTCTTGTCGATAAGGATCTTTTGGTGGGACAACTAGACAGGCTTGCAGTCTAAACAAAACAAACAGTAACAACACAAAGGCATGCTCATGGGAAAAGGAGTTGTAAGAAGGAGGTGGGTGTAACAGGGGTCGGCGCAAGATTAGAGAGGGTAGAGAGAGTGATACAGCAACCAGAATTTATTTGTATGTGTAAGTAAGAATTTAGGTTCCCTGAGCTTAAAGTTCATAGCGTGCAAATCTCACCACGTAACCTTCTTATTAGCCCGCAGCGCCCTCAGCGGTGCACTTGGACATTTTTGATGCTTCTTGCTGAGTATGAAGAAGTGTTTGTGCAAATGAACATGTTGACATTCATTATTTTTAGAATTTGGTGTTTTAACTAGTTAATTTATTTTTTTTAAAAAAAACAATCATTTCTCATTTCACATATCAATCCTAATTCCCACTCCCTCCCCCCTCCCACTCCCTCCACCTTCCCTTCATCCCCTTCTCAGAGAGGGTAAGGCTTCCCCTGGGGAGTCAACAAAGTCTAGCATATCACTTTGAGGCAGGACCAAGATCCTCCCCGCCATATCTAGGCTGAGCAAGGTATCCCTCCAAGGAGAATGGGCTCCAATAAAACTGGCGTTCATTTTCGGCACCCGCACAAGTGAAAAGTAGTTAAATTAGTGCTTCTCAAACTTCCTAATGCTGCAACCCTTTACTATAGTTCTTCGTGTTGTGGTGACCCCCCCCCAACCACAAAATTATTTTCTTGGCTACTTTATACCTGTAATTTTGCTACTGTTATAAGTTATAATGTATATTTTTGGAGATAGACATTTGCCAAAGGGGTTGAAACCCACACGTTGAGAACTGCTGAGCTAAATGGATTGGGATTCAGGCTCAGGGTAAATACTGATAATATTACCACATGGACAGAGCAGAGTACATGGGCATGAGCAGCTGTAGGAACAGGAGTTGCCTTGTGTTTTTCTCTTCTAGAAAGCTCTTCTGTGTGGTGCTTGCCTTCTACTTCTTACTGCTTTAGAGAAATGAACTTGAGGTGTGGTTGAAACTGTTCAGCTTAAATGTGCTGTTGTCATCAGACGTTCATGAGTAGGTTGCAGGACAACCTTGAGTGTCAGTCTTGACCCTTCCCCCGTCTTTGAGACAGGGTCTCTTTGAGGTGGTAGCTGTGCATGATGGGCCAGCGGGTCCACAAACTGCCAGAGATTCTCTTGTCTCTGTCTCTGAGCTCACCATAGAAGGGCAGAGATCACAGCACACTACAGTACTGGCTCTAGGAGGGGCTGGAGATCTGACGTCAGGTCCTCATGTGGCAAGGCAGGCACTTGACCCCTTGAGCCGTTTCCCCAGCCCCATGTCTTCTTCAGCGTACTTTCCCCTGCATCCAACCAAATGACCATTTCCCCTTCTTTTGAAACCATCTATATTTTTTCTCCTCCCCACTTCTGTCTAATGTCTCTTTTTCGGTCTGTGTTATTTTACTCCTGAATTCCTCCGAGCGGAACCCTGTTCTGGATGCTTAGTAGTGACTTCCCTTCGACCATTTGTTATCTCACTCATGGGCGTAGAAATCACACTGCAGTTCTCCATGACCTTTATTCTATCCAGAAGTTTCTTCTCAGGTTCCCCTCACCTCAAATTGTTTCTAATTCTGTTAACTTCTCCTTGAGGAAGAGACCTGGTCAGTCATCCTCATCAACCTTTACCATAAAACCCAATATGGATAAGCTCAACAGAACCGCCATACACGGGCTGCCCAAGCAAGCTTCAACATTACCAGGGCATAGATTTTAAAATTCAATTTCATGTTAATATCTATTTAACACTTGGTGAAGTTATTTTATTGACTTTGCTGGATGACTTTGGTTTTACTTTCTCATCTTATGCCATTTAAAGTCTTTTTTTTCTCTTATTAAGTACTTGAAATCTAGATAATTATTCAGTAACTAAATAAATACTTATGTCTTGTTTCTTGTGTTCTGTGCTTGGGCTACATTTTCTAGTAGAATGTTCACAAGTCCTGATATACATTTATTTACATTCTAGCAAGGTGAACACATTAAAAGATTATACAATATATTAAAAGTTTATATAAAAGAAAAATTGACAGCATGAGGGGCATCCTGACTTGGAAGAGTAAGAAAAGAACAGTATCAACGCCAATGAGAGCAGACCTCTTGGGAGTACCCAGTGGGAAGGTCAACATGGGTCCCATCTATTTTCCTAACATTATATATTTTGAGGAAATAATTCACTTTAAACTATGCAGACAAATTTCCAAAACCACAGCCTGTCTTCTAGGGTAAAGTCCTGTTTGCATTTTAACACTATTCATTGATGAGTCCGGTTTTGAGCATCCATCCTGCAAATCCGTGATTGCCAAGGGGATGCAAAACCAAACAATGGCCTAGAGCACAGTGGACTCACGTAGTAAGAGGTACTGTGATTTGGCACTGCCATTTGGAACCACCAGGAAGGGAATCTACTGATATGGGTGTGAACAAGAATGGATATAGAACCAAGACTACAGGGGGAGTCACAGAAAGCTTCCTGCAAAAGCGACCGCTTCATTCCAACTTACTAATCATAATGCAGGCAAAGCAGCTCTGCTCTGAAGCCTTAACTCAAACATCACCATTGTGTTTTTAAAAATATTTTTATTACACGTACTTATCTATTTATTTTGGGTGTATACACACAGGCTTGTGCATGCTGTACCACATGTGGAGGTCAGAGGACAACTTTCAGGAGCTCGCTCTTTCATTCCACTAAGTGGATCCTGGGGATTTAACTCAGATTGTCAGGCTTGGCTGCCAGCATCTGTATCCCCTGAACCATCTCACTGGTGACAAGACGTCATGCTTTTAGTAAACTACATCCCTGTTTGGTACTACCAATCTTTCCATTGGTTTACACTGTCGACCCGGTAGCATTGTTTATATTTCTTTCATCAAATATGACAACACAATACAGCCAGTGTTCTTATCTCTCCAGCAGATTGTAAGGACAAGTCAGACTTACTCATATTGGAATTCACTGGGTACATGCTCAGACAGTGCTTAGAAATACACATGAAATTGTGTCATGAGGATGTAGGTTAGTGAACCAAATGTAGGCAAAGTGAAAAATTACCATGATAATTGTGTGATTATCCAAATATGCAGGAAGAGTAGGAGATGTACTTAATATAAACAAAGAGATTAGCATAATATTATAAATTTTAAGTGATGGATTTGCAAGTTTTCTTCCACTTAGCACTGTCACCCCCGACAATCAGCTCACATGCAAAGAAAGAAATCACTTCTTCTGTCGATGTCTGAAGGGTGTCAGGGTTCTGTCTCTGTGTCATATACACCTATGATTTCTTGGTTTGGTGTCTCTAGGCCATAGTCATGTCTAGGATAATTTACATATGAGTGACCATGGTCTGTTTCAACTGAGAAATTCGGTGTCATGAGGCAGTTGCCATTACTCATATAAGTTGAACATGAGAGTAATTGCATGCTGGCTTTATAAACAGTGTGGGGAGTAACTTACCCAAGAGAAAAATACTTATTCTGGAAGTTATATTTCATTTGGATATGGAATTTTTTGTTTGTTTGTTTTAGTCGAATGGAACATATTACTTTATCACAAACAGATAAACGACCTACTAATTCTTCCTTTTTCATCTTTTATAGTTAATCATTTGGAACATGTGAAAAATAAAAAAATCAGGTTATTTCTGAATTTCTGAGTCATACTAGCAAATCCCCTGCAAAATTTTAATAAAAGATTAGCATTGCTGGGAGACTTTCTAAGCTGCTGTACATTGTTGCTTTTAATTCACCTTTTCTTTTTCACCAAGGCATATTCACATGTCTCTACCAAAGCTGGAGTCCAGTTCCCACTACAAACTCTTCATGGTTTCAGAACACCTTTGCCTCCCGCATTTGTGTGTTCAATTCCACACCAGGAGAATTAGCTGCTTAACAGCATTTTCCTGTCCCTGTTGGCTTTTCTGACATATACTAGACTTTTTATTCTCTAAGACAAAAATTGAACTGTAAAAGACATTTCCCCATAGAACCTCACAAATCTTTCTTTGGGGGAGATTTTCACTTTTTCATGCTGTCTGAAGAAAATCTCTAACATGCTGCATCTTCCAATGATCTAGCTCCTTCCAGTGACTTCTGGAAGCCATTATCTTTGTACTTCAGAGATGAAAGCTTGGTTAAATATGTGAGAGACCAAGCAGATGTGGCAGGACCCATTACGCTGCACATTGTCTCATGTCACAGCCTCACAGCTGATGAGCTTGTCTGGAATGGTGTCATTTAGAGAGGTTGGAAAACGGTTGTTTAGAGGAAGAAAATTAGCATCACTCTGATTACATGGCTCATTATAAAGTCTAAGATACATGGATCCAAATGTTAAAAATATATTCTTAATGCATGTCACTGAAATTAAAGTGAGAAGAGAAGTAAAGTAGAAAACAGACTGTGTTTAGAAAATCCCCACTATTGAAATCCTTAATCACTTAAAAGCATGTAAATTATTTTAACAAAGAATATTCTGTAATGATAACATGCACATTTGCCTCCTATCTAATTAGTTTTTTGTTTTTTGGTTTTATTTTTGCTTATTTGTGACAGAGTCTCTCTCTGTCAGCCATACTGGCCTTGACTTTGAGATCCTATTGCTTCAGTCTCACAGAGCTGATTTAGTTTTTCAACCACACTTGGCAGATGATACGATGTCACTTTTTCACTCTTTCAATAAAAACTTTAAAATTATTTGGAGAATATTGTAATTCAGAATAGCAATAGTTTTTTGTTCTAGAAAAACAGAATTGTGTCTATTGGCCATATTCTGATTGGTAGTACACATGTTAAAAAAGTAGACATATTTCTTATGCTTAGTAGGTCAACAAGACATTTGAGAAAGTTTATGAGTTATTGACTTTTTATTTGTAAGTGATTGATATTGTGTGTTTAGGTATTTTGTCTTCACTTCATTATTATTATTTTGTTTACATTTGAAACAGACACTGCCTTGGTCAACAGTTCTGCAGGATTTGTGATCAACTGAGGGTTGTTATTTATGGCAATCTTTAATTTTTAGCTAAATAGCTTTTGCCATCATCCTTTTCAAAACTTGACTGGAAGTGCCCTGCTTTGCTCTACTTGGTTACACCCAGTTATTGTGGAGCCCCTCCCTCCACGAACTGGCACCTGCAATAAAAAATACTCACCTAGACAGTCTTCTGGAAAAGCAAACACCACATGTTCCTTTCCTGAGTTTATGTAAAACGTCTTTACATAAGAGAACTCTTCATTCTAGTTTTATCTTTTGATGCTCGCTCAGATTTTACTGATACTTAAGTATATGTCAATACATATTTATTTGCTGGCTGAAGTAGAGAGGTAATTGTCAGTACATCTCAAAGACTGCATACAAAACAACCCTGTCTGTGCAACTACTTTTGAGAGTTGTAAGGAAACAAACAGTCTCCACCAAGCCAATAGTTTAGGGGTGTAAAAAAACAGTATTGGAAGTATTGAATCATAACATTAACTTTTATTTATTTTTTACAAGTTTTAAGAATAATTAAACAACCCTTTCCATGTTCACTTCTTCCTTAGAATAGCAAACTGTATGTATTCTGGACTCTTTCTCAGCTCCGAGGCATTTAATATATGTGATATGTAAACACTGCATTTTTGGCAAACCATTTTGCGTTTTTTTTTTCTGTGAAGTAGCCTGATATCGACTTGTTTGCTTGGCTTCTGGGTCATCAGTAGTTATGCCTTTTTGGAATCTAAGCACTTCTCCCTCCCCTCTCCCTTCAAAGTTCAGAATAAATTTAGGGGCTTATTGATCAAAATAAACTTTCTGAGGTGTTTCACTTTAGTGTGGGGTACCAAGGCCATTTCTGATCATAGAGGTAGAGAGGGTAGGCCTCGTTTTCCATGTTTGAATTACTTTCCACAGTGAACTGTGCAAAGTTTCCCACACAATAATGATGAGGCAGACTATTCCCACAAGGTGTATGAAAAGGATGTTGTGCAAAATGTTTTGATATCAGGAGCAAAAAGCTGAGATCCCATAACTCATATTTGCTTTTTTCCTACAAAGATGCTTATTTCTAGGCTGGGTTGGAGCTCAGGAATATGGTGCTTGCCTTAACATTTCCAAGGTCTTGTCTTCATTCCAGAGTATTTTGAAAATTATTAATAACTATAATTAATATATAAATTACTATAGTTATCCTGCTTAATGGCTGGTCATGATACCATTAAGATATAACACTATGGGAATTTTAACATCTTAGTTGACATAACCAGGAACAAGCAAAGAGCTAAGAGATGAAGGACTATTATAATGACAATTTCCATAGCATTCAGCTAGGTACATTCTAGTAATGTTAAGAATGTCAAGGTTGGAAACGAAGAGCGGATCCACACTTGCCAGTCTTGCAGAAGACCTGAGTTTTCAGAACCCATGTTAAGCAGTTCACAAACACATGTAATTCTAGCTCCAGGATTCATCTTCTGGCCTCCACAAACACTTGCATTCACATTCAACACACAGACACACACACAGACACACACACAGACACACACACACAGACACACACACAGACACACACACAGACACACACACACAGACACACACACACAGACACACACACACATGAATGCACGCATGCATGCACACGTGTGCACACACAAATACATGTAAAATAAAGATAATAAATCTTTATAAAGGAATGTCAATGCTACAAAACTTATTCACAACTGGAGTCGGCACAACACACGCAAATTTCATTGTGGTAACACGTTTTAATGAGAAGGAAACACAATTTCAGTGGGACTATGCAGTCAACATTACTTTAAAGTCATGGAGAATAATTATTCCCAAGAGCAGTCCTTTCAAACTGAAACATTCAGTAGAGTGAGGCAATTGAAAACACTTAAAGCCATTATCGTCTCAAAATGTATCTCAAGAGAAAGAAATGAGAATGCAATACTAAAATTCTGGGTTTGTTTCTTTTTTGTTTTCTTAGTTTAGTTTGTTTGTTCTGTTTTGCTGTTTCCTGACAGGGCCACCAGATCTCACTAAAGCTCCAGTTTTTAGACCTACTCCAAACTCATGTGCTCAGTATTTCTAGAGATGTCATTTAAAATTTGCATATATCTTTAAAGCCCCTTCTTCATTTTTGTTACTGTGCCAACTGACAATATTTCTAGCTGCATCTGGAAGATGTAAGAAACATTCAGCCATTTGATTTATGAATCCTACAAGTGGAGTGTCTAGGGAAGGGACTTTTAGTCCCCAATAAAGTCTTTGAATTCATAAACATCTTCCAAAATCGAATTCTCATACACACAAAATGTACTTAATCAACATTGGTTTGAAAGAATCACAGGATGGCCAAAGCAATTACTGAACAATTAGGGCATGGATACTCAGAACTGAAAAACAGTGTAGAGCTGTGGCTGACTGGTTTTTTTTTTCTTATCAGAACTCTGTTTTGTCTTTTGCTTAAATTTGACTTTTGTTTTTGTTTCTGCCCTCTATTCTAGTTAGGCAGACATGCCTGCATAAGGCTGGCAGCACATTGTATTAGTTAGGCATTATATTTCTTTGATTGATTTCTCTTTAAACTGAACCAGAAGGTAGAGTACCATGGTAACACACTTAGGATTTTGAAGAAAGCACAAATTGAAGCTGATATCACTACCGATTTGGGGGATTTTGCACAAGTTCCTCATCAATATACTGCAGATAATACTAATATGCCTTCTCTAGGGTCATGAAGGGGATGGTGCATAAACTGCACAGAGGATTCAACTTAGTAGAGTATCTGATGCAAGATAAATGGTGAAGTAAGAGAACCTTCTCTTTACCTTCTCATTAACAAGCAGAGTCCCCTTTCATCTCCCAAGAACTATGTAGCCCATCATCCTTTCTGGCCCAGGGTTGATTTTTCAGGATGAATTATTTTTCTAACACTTGTTTCCTATTCATGCCTCACCTTTTATCTCACACAATAGCTGCATAGTCTTAGCTGACTTTCTGCCTTTATTGAGTAACCAGCCTTCATTCAAGTATACATGGAGTTTGAGGGCCTGCAGGTGCAGCAAAACTCGGCTATCTTGGGCAACTGGGCAACTAAAGACATTAGATGTTAAAGGGATGGAATATCTTGCCAAGCATGCTATAGCAAATCACGTTGGACTGGGTGGCTCACCCAATGGAAAAGAATCTTTCTGTAGTTCTAGAAGCTGCATGTCCTAGTTTAAGATACCACTGGGTCCTCTCTTCTTGGCTTGTATGTGGTTGTCTTCTTTGGTGTCTTCACACAATCTTTTCTCTCTGTCTCAGTCCTTGAATTAGGGCTCACTTTATTTAATCTGAGCGGCACCTTGAAGAACCTACCTCTAAACACAGTCACCTTCTGAGGTATCAGGTTATTTCAAGATATGAGTTTGAGAAAGACATAATTCGACTACTGAAGGAATGAAATTGTGAATGAGAAAGGGCCCAGTCAAGAGCCTCAAGTTAAAGGCAGGTCAAACAAACAGTAGGAGGACAGTCTTAGAAGGTTGTACCATCAGAAGAGATAAAGTCTAGAAGGAAAAAAGTAAAATTTCTTGAGAAATTTCCAGGGCTCCATGCTCGCAACATATTTTACACCTCTTTTCCTCTGTATCTATCTGTTTGGAAAGTGGTTTTTCTTTGAACTTCCTCAAAACATGCTCCTATCATAAGTAATATTTAAAACAAACTTTGTATAGTCTATGCTTGTGCTATCCAAAGAAATACAGCTATAGTTGCTACTTTACATTATGGAAATTATTGTTTGCTGCTGATCCTGTGACTAATGGCCATGAGAAATTTATAGGTTTATCAGGATATCTTTAAGGTTGTGAAAGTTCTTTGTTGTAGTGGGATTTATGATGCTGCTACTTAATTATTTATAATAACTTAAGTATTTGTATTTAACTTAATCTTTGTTTTTTTGAGACCCTTGCGTGTGAGTATTGTCTCCATCAGTCCCACATCCTCTTCTGCTTTTTAAACTTCTCCTATGTCCCTCCAAAACCATGGTCTTCTTTAATTATTGTAGTAATATGAGCAGTGGGGCTGCGTTCCCAGCACCCCGGCTGCCTGCTAGCTTATGCCCTGAAATAACAACACACAAATTGTATTCTTTTAAACACTGCTTGGCCCATTAGCTCTAACCCTTACAGGCTAATTCTCATATCCCGATCAACCCATCTCTAATAATCTGTGTAGCATCAGTCTTACTGAAAAAGATTCTAGCCTATGTCCATCCTGGGTCTGAGCTTCATGCGTCTGCCTCAGAGAGCAGAGCTATGCGTCTGCCTGGGAGAGGGGAGCATGGCGTCTCTGAGCTCACTTCCTCTTCCTCTCAGCATTCTGTTCTGTTTACTCCTCCCACCTATGTTTTAACCTATCAGGGCCAAGCAGTTTTTTATTGCTTAACCAATGAAATCAACAGATTGATATATGACACTCCCACATCAAATTATTGTTATATATATATATATATATATACAAACTGCGGAGGCCATTTAGTGTTGCTTGTAGGTATATGTCACTAATCACTCACAACGAGATTATATGTGAGAGCATGTTTCTGGAGGAAAGCAATTCTCCCCCTCTCAGCAGCCACTGACCACTTGTAGCTCACTTATGGATGGGACCATTAGCCAGAACTTACAGAACTGGTCTCTGTATATGGAAAGTGGAGTAGACTGTGGTGCAGCTAATCCGACAATGACTGCCTACAAATGGAAAGTCTAAGAATTTAGCAATCATTCAGAACGCAAGGCTGGATGTTTCAGCTGGTCTTCAGTAGACCCTGGAATCCTGAAAAAGTATTCTCTAATGCCAGTGAAGGAATTGGCATGCTAGCAACATTAAGGGAAGTAGGCAAAGAATAAAAGCTTACTTCTTCCATGTCCTTATATGGGCTTCCAGCAGAAGGTGTGACCCAGATTATAGGGGAGTCTTCCCACCTCAAAAAAAATCACAAAGATGCAGATTAGAAGAACATCTTCTCATTTCAAACTAAGCGAAAATCCATTACAGGTGTGCCCCTCCATTTTTGGCTTTTAATTAATTCCACCCATAGTCAAGTTGACAATAAAGAACAGTTTTCAGAGAGACTGTATGGAATTCTCCCTGTCTATGTTGGCATGTCAGCTGGGTTTTTTGTTATGAAAGTCTTATTTAGGCAATAATATTGGTAAGATTTCTTGGGGGCATTTTCCCTGTCATGCCTAGGGTACACTGTCTAGCAACAGAAATCCTGGGCTTGTGGTTCTTACAATTTTTGGAATCCCTGCTTCGGCAACTCTCCCTGAGCCTTAGGTGTAGTGTTTTACTACAGGTGTGCCATTTGGGTGTTGAACACTCCACATTCCAGAATTCTCTATGTTTTATGAGTTGTGGATCTCATAATAGTTTCTGCCTGAAAAGAAAAGTCAGCATTTTTTGCTACATTATGTTAATCGCATATACTAATTATAGATTCTATAATCAATTCATATTACTGTAATATAATAACATGTATGTGGACATCAATGCTATTTCTATATATCTACTCACTTCCTTTTCTGATGCTGGTGACTTGATTTCTTCCTTGCATTATCTTTTCCCACACCCTCAATGTAGTATCTCTTTGCCAATTCTCTCCCTATTAGCATAAGACATTGATTCAGGGGCTGGAGAGATGGTTCATTGGTTAGGGACATGAACTGCTCTTACAGAGTAAGACTTTGGTTCTCGATACTCATGTGGGGCAGCTCACAATGAATTTAAACTCCAGCTCCAGGAGATTCGCCAAGACACCCTCTTTTTTTCCTCTGTAACTACCTGCACACACTTGTGTGTTCTCCACCACATACACACATAATTAAAAAAATAACAAACCATTAAGAGAGATTTATTTTAGAAGGCAAATAAGGAATGCATGTAAGAAAAGAAATGAGGTTTAAAATTATCCATCCTCTCTTTGCTTGCTCTAAAGGGCACAACAGATGTCATTCTGTACTATTGATAACAACAAACTATTTTAGCAACTATTTGTGAATATTTGTACTTGACATTGACTTGGTTGATAAATCTTCCCTTGGGAGAGTCTGTCTCTGGACAGAATCAAACTTATAACTACTGTAAAAGCCATCCCCATGTTCAAAGAAAACACAGCTGCAATAGCTCCTTATTTGACTTCTTAAAAGAAGAAAATCTTAACATTAAGTGAAAGCAATTTAGGGGAGAAAAGAACGCTTTGAGTTCAAACGATAGCTTTCTTTAAGATGTTTTTGTTAATGCACCAAACATTTTGCCACGAAATGTAAATTAAAGCATTACATATTACTTGTGTATATCTCTGCTGGCCTCCTCCCCGACTAAAAAGAAGCTACTTAATTCCTAGATTTCCATCAGTATTAAAAGATTCCATTGGATGTTTTTGATTAAATTACTATGTGACTGTAGAATTTTAGGTGGACATTTTTATAGTCACTGAGACTATTTTCTGCTAAGCCGTGTGCCTAACACTTGTTTTGTATTTTACTTAATGATATAAAGTGATATCTTCGAAAAAACAGAATTAAAAAATTGTCAAAACAATTATTGAGCAGTCAATGGATACTTACACTGAAAAAGTTTAATTTATTTCTCTCTTGGATACTTATACTGAAAAACATATATACACACACAACACACATGGAGGTGTTGAAATTCTGGAGCTGGTGTTTTAGATGGTTGTACTCCATCAGATGTGGGTAATGGGAACTGAACTCAAGTCCTCGACAAGAGCAATAAAAGCCCCTAAACCCTAAGATGCTTCTCAAAGTTATACCTCTAAATAACCATGACTCATTTTTTTTGTTTTAAATCAGGCACAATATTGTTGGTTGTCATGAATGGAAAAATTATGGGTTTCCTATTAAGGTAAAGATACAATTTATAGCCTTTTATGAATTTTTCTTCTTTAATTGATGTTAATATTCTTTATTTTGATTATATATAAATACATATAAATTTTTGTTTACTTTTAAGTTTTCATCTATTCTTTGTGACTTTCTCATCAAGCATCTTGATCCTATTTGTCTTCCCATTCACTTAAATTCACCCTTTGCAAGCTCCTCCCAAAAAGCAAAATAAAATTTAAGAGAAAAGAATAAAAAAAAGAGAAAAATCTCATGGAAACTGTAGTGTGGCACAGTGAATCCATATATGTTTACTTGCAAGTGTTTATTGCAAAGAGTCATCGCTCTGATTCAAGGTCTCAGGTTTCTGTTACACTGTTGAAACAGGGCCTTCACTGGGATAACTCTTGAATAACCTTTTGTTTGTTGCCTTACACTATGGAGATCTTGCAGCTTGGGTCTGCAGGACCAGCTCCAGCAGATCATAGCTGGGATGGATGTTTGGGTGGGCCAACTCACAGCCCTGGTTCTAGGCCTGTGTGGCTACAGGGTTGGTCAGCCTGCCCCCTCTCTCCCATCTCCTCACCACTGGTTAGTTCCCCCTGGGCAGCAAGGAGCAAGAGGCAGGCAGCTTCTTCTGCTCTCACACCTTGGGGGCCAGTTCACCCACAAGTATACCACCAGGACTAGCTCTGTTGTGTTGTCACTTTCCTGAGTGCTGCAGCTGGTAAGGGGCAGGGACCGCTCTCTCACTCTCACGGCCTTAGGGCCAGCTCTTGCACCTGCCCCAGACAGTGGGTACCATCTTTTGCTCACCTACACCACACTGTATGGCAGATGAAGGGGAAGGTCAGATCACTTTCTTGGGTCTTGCTCACCCACATTCCCGTCAACAGGGTCAGCTTTACTGTGTTGCCCAGGTGAGGTGCAGGGTCTCTCACCCAACTGCTGCACCCAAGTGAGGGGGTCCAGTGAGAGGCAGGGAAAACTCTGCGCAATCCTGTCCTCTCGACCTTTGTTGGTGATAGGAGCCATTGACATCAACACAGACCACGGTGGCAGGGGAGTCTCGGACCCAGACTTATACTTGCCAGCAGTCCAGGCAAGGACATCGCCATGGTCCAGGTGGCAAGCAGGCCACCCACCTCGGCCGGCTCCTCACTGCCTTCACCTCTTCAGATCTGCTTCTCCACAAGACAGGAACTGTCAGTCTCCCGTAGACCCCACTATATATTTATTTACTCACCATAATGGGACCCATGTTTTCTCACTGTTGCACCGGGCAGGCCACCTCGGCAGGTGTAGGGGTCCCCTTCTCCTCCACATACATATTTCTATAGAAAGATTTATTTACATTTATGATACCGAAAGCTAATTTACTAGACTATGGCGAGGAGGCACCACATCAAATATTAACACTGCACTGAATTTCAAACGCTAGAATTTCTTAATGACATTAAGCTGATTATGTGAACAACTTGAATGGCTTGTTTTCATCATAAAATTGTGTATGAAAGTGTAACTATGAATTTACTCTTTAAAATTATGAGATTATTAAATTAAAAGTTTCAAGTGGTTGCCATAGCATTGATCGCTCAATCTTGTGCTGTTTTCTGTCCAAAGTGTAGCTTATTTTACTTAGATTATTATTTCCATAAAGGTGATAAAAATCAAGCTAATTTTTTTAGGAAATGAAAGAAGTCCCATGCTTGGGTAAAAATACATATAAGCTTGAAGATAAAAACCATTAGAAACAGTACCAGTTTTTTCTGTATTATTTAGTTGTACTACAGTGTATAAAGAGGAAATGCCAGGAAATTAGTGTGGTAGCATATGTCCTTAATTCCAGCACTTGAGAGACAAGGGCAGAAGGCCTCTCATAAACTCAAGGCCAGCCTGGTCTACATATGAAGTTTCAGGCTAGTCAGGGGTTCATAGTGTGATCCCGTCTCATAAAATGGAATAAATCACAAATATCAGTTACTGAAAGCATTCATTAAAAAGGTTAAAATGTGGCCAGGTGTGGTAGCACAGGGCTTTAATCTCAGCACTCAGGAGTCCAGCCTGGGCTACATAGTGAGTTCCAGCACAAACAGAGACACATAGGTAGAATTTGTTTCAATAAATAAATAATAATATCTAATTAATTTAAAAAGTTTAGTTGGTGACATGTCTGTAATCCTAGCACGTGGAATCATGAGACAAGAGAAGAAGAAGCTCAAGGCCAGCCTGGACTAGTTAAGAGAGACTGTTTAAAAAATTAAAAGGAAAGAACAAAAGAATAAATGTTCAAACCAATCAGGTTAATTTGTAGCTTCTTTTTTTGTTTATAAAATTCAGAAAGGAAAAATACCCAGATAAGTCATATATTAATTGGTCAAAGCCTATGATGGAGCAGGTTATATCTGGTAATAAACGTGAATAGACATAAACACATACAATACATTGAAAAAAGAAGCTGTGAATTTGAAAAAGAGCAAGGAGGGCTATATGGGAGAGCTTGGAGTAACTAAAGAGAAGGGGGAAGTGTAGTTATATACAAGAGTTTTTCAACAAACTCAGGTGGGGTCAGAGTTAAAAACAAGAAACGCTTTAATCTGCAAAGGTTAAAGATTCTTTTGATGTTTAAGGCTCTGCTCAGATGTTGAGTGTCCTAGTTTTGCTACTTGGTGTGGGAAGATACAACTTAATAGAGATGATGAAATAAACATGTCGTACAGATGTACCAGGTCGGCTGGAAGCCACTTACTCAGATCTGTTCACCGAGCAGGTAACAGTAACTCAAACGTGTATTGCTTATGCAGAACAACAAGCCCAAAGGTACAAACAAGCAAATAGAAAGAGGTTTGCTTCAAATGTGTGTGCTTGTGTATGTTGCCAGACTTGTCAGTCTCAAAGTGCAATATTTCATCCATGTGTTGGTCTTTTTATAAGATGTTAGGGAAAAAAAATTCAAAACCTTTTGAGGGGTAAAGTCTCTTTGTAACAGTCCAGTCAAAACCAGAGAAATTGTGGATTTCAGACCACAGGTTGACTGATTTTTTTTAAAGCGGATAAAAGATTTTTCATAAAAAGAAGTAAAAAGTGCCCTTACATTATAGAGGTCCCTTTAAGACCTCCCACACGGCTGCTCAGACCGACAACTCGGACATCCCTTAATATTACCACAGCATTCCAGCTAATTACTTAGAGACAGATAAAGCCACCCAAGGCCAACCAGTAAGTAGGAACGTATGTGAAGAGTGATCTCATCCAGGATTCTCAAAGAGACAACACAGACATGGGGGGGGGGGGGGAAGACAGAGAACCAAAACAGTATTGATGTTTTCTATCCCACCCATCTTCACTCTTCTCTCCATGCCCCCCGTCTCCATCTTTGATGTTTTCTAGCAGATGCACTCCTGCAGAACCATTAGGGTCTGCCAACTGCAGGGGATGGGTCCTTGACTGCGTTGAAGATGCATCAGGGGGATTTTAATGGACACGATCTTGGGATGATACGAACCCTGTTCGGAATATCTCCGGAAAACTGTAAAAACTTCACTGTGGGAAGTTGGCTTGGGAAAGAATCTGTGAAGGAATTGTATTTCAATATCTTGAAAAGTGATTAATTAGAGTAAGTTTTAGTGTGGCAAAATTTTCATTGAAAAACTACTATCTTCAAGTATTTAACTCGATTAGCTTAGCCGTATGTTTATTTACCTGTGCGTTCACGTGCAACCACTGTCACAGTCCAGGAAGGAAGGCCTCTACTTCCAATATTTACCTTATCCTGCTCCTTTAAAACCACCCAGAAGTCATTAGTCAGGACCACGAGGGGTGCACCCACCCACTGAGACAGTGGGGCTGATCTATTGGGAGCTCACCAAGGCCAGCTGGTCTGTGACTGAAAAAGCATGGGATAAAACCGGACTCTCTGAACATGGCGAACAATGAGGGCTGATGAGAAGCCAAGGACAATGGCACGGGGTTTTGATCCTACTTCATGTTCTGGCTTTGTAGGAGCCTAGCCAGTTTGGATGTTCACCTTCCTAGATATGGACGGAGGGGGGAGGACCTAGGACTTACCACAGGGTGGGGAACCCTGACTGCTCTTTGGACTGGAGAGGGAGGGGGAGAGGAGTGGGGGGAGGGGGAGAAGAGTGGGAGGAGGGGGAGAAGAGTGGGAGGAGGGGGAGAGAAATAGGAGGCTGGGAGGAGGCAGAAACTTTTTTTCGTTTTCTCAATAAAAAATTAAAAAGAAAAACCCAGAAAGTCTGCTCTTTCTAATCCTGACAGCTACTGATTTTGATACTTTTGTTTTTATTGTTTCAGACAAATACAAGCACTCACATAGGTTTTTTCTTTGATTAATGTTTTTGAAATTCATTCATATTGTATATATCAATTAGATGGTCCATTTTAAATCACTAAATATCATTCAATTCTAGCATATATCATAGTTGATTATTCATTTAGCATTTAATATTTGGAATGTCATTATTTTACTTTAAAAGCCAAAATTATTTAACAACATATAAAAAGAGAAAAATAGTACATATTAGGTACTATGTAATGTATTGACACTTTACACATTGTATAATTACATTGAACATACCTATCTCCTTTGTATTGTAAACCATGATGGTTTCTTAAGGGCATTTGCACTGTCAAGTTCTTTGGACATACCAATGAAAGAAAAATATTGATCTTTATTTTGTGTATATCTTAAATTTTTCTCTATCTGGCTATGTCTTAGAAATATTTTCTTACGATGTCTTCCAAAATATTGATTTTCTTTCTCTCATCTAAGGGATAACAATAAAATAAACAAAAATGAACAAGCGAGCAAAAATGATTAAGAGCAGATCTAGATCGTTACCTTAGTGCGACTCCATTGAAGAAAATTAAATTTTCATCTGCAAGTGATTATTAATTGGAGATAGCATCTATGTTATGGATGGGGGCACGCATCCACTTTCCTTTCAGCTCTAGGACCCCATCTGAGCAGACCTATGCAGGACCTGTGCACGCTGCCTCAGTCTCTGTGAATTCATATGTGCATCAGCCCCGCTGTCTCTAGAAGGCCTTGTTTCCTTGGTGTCCTCCACTCCCTCTGGCCCTTAAATTCTTTTTGCCTCCTCTTTTACAGGGAGCCCTGACCACTTTGAGATTTGATGGAGACATCTCTCATTTAAGATTCAGTGTTCCAAAGTTTCTCATTCTCTGTATATTGTCTGAGCTGGGGGGTCTCTGAATTTGTTGCATCTGCTGCAGGAAGCTAATCTGATGCTGACTGAGTAATATACTGATTTATTGAGTATATTAGAATGTCCTTAGGAGCTGGTTTATTGCTATGTTCCTCTAGTAAAGGAGTAGTATTTTGTTTTTCCCTAGGTTCCTGGGCTGTCTAGTTTCAGGTTCTTACTCACTTGGGTTCTGTCTCATAAAATAGGCCTTAAGTCAAATCAGATACTGGTTGGCGGCTTCCCCAGCTTTGTGCCATTATTGCACTAGTATATCTTATAGTCAGGACAACACTGGAGGGTCTGTAGCTGGGTTAGCGTTTATGTTTTCCTTTTGGTGTGCAGAGTACCTTGTTTCAAAGACTCTAGCATGGAGGGGTGAAGGCTCTAGGGAGGCACTTGCTCAACTTCTCTATGTTCAATGACCTGTGTAGACATTGTCTTCAGTAATGGGGCGTTGTCATCAGTTTATGAAGAACAATCTATATTCTTGGGAGAACCTGGATTGTTTGGGAGCTTCCATAGGCCCACTTTAGCTGACTACTCAATTAGGTGTAACCCATTTCTGGTACTGAAAGTCTCATTTGGTGACAAGAGATGTCCTGCTTGGGATCTTTCTCCACTGCCATTTGGTGATTTCACTTAGATTGCCTTTATGTATGTATGTGTTTTAGGAAACTTCAAATGTATTAGATTTCCAGACTACACCTCAACTTTGTCTCTTAATTTTAGTTGTATTCTTGTTTACATCTTTGATTTTGCAAAGTGTTTAACTGTCATAGAATGCTCTTCTTTTATGTCAATATTAATTACTAAATTCTCAATTATCAACTTGGAGTTTAGACTTAAGAGTAAGTACATCTCTCATTTAAATATGATGGTTTATAAATTGAAGAAAGTATGGATTTATATCACTAAAAACAAACTGATTAAAAGCAAAACCTCTATCCTAACTCTTACCTGGCCCCAACAAAAACTCACACTAAATAACTACAATATTAAATCTTCCATGAAGGAAAATTCTTTTTTAAAGTAGGTGAGTATTCTAATACTTAAATATTTTGCTTATTTAAATATCATTAACTTTATATTTATACATGGTCAAGTGAATGATTTCAAAGTTTAACAGTGCTTTTGTGTTCTATAGTGGGAAGGGGTTGAGTAGTTTATTTGCTGATTATAGTGGTCAATACTCACATATATTCCATAATATATACAAAAATTCTGGGGAACATTAAATTATCTTATAACTTTTTCTACTTTCTGTCTATTTTTAAGAACTTAAGGTGATTATATTAATTTTTTAATTTTTTATTTTATAATTAATTATGATGATTATGTTTAATTCTTGTGTTGTTTAGAACATAGTTGTTTATCTGAATGTTATTTCAAGTAATAATCAGATTAGTGACTTTTTTTAGAACAGGTAAGATAACTCATAGATGGTTTTACTATTTAATGATTTGAAAGATTTCATACAGCTTCCTGTCGCAACCATTATTGGATAGCAGAAGCCATGGCCCTGTGCTACCCCATGGCCACGCCCTCAGCATGGGCCATGCAATGACAAAAATGTCAGCAAGCCGAGGCATAGCCACCGCAAGCGCCTCACCAAGCATGCTAATTATGTTCAGGACATGATCCTGGAGGTGCACCATGGAGCTGCTCAGGTGTCCAAGGAGAAATGCACACTCAAATTCATCAAGAAGAAGATGGGCATGGACTTATGCTCCAAGAGGAAGTGGGAGGAGTTTAGCAGTCTGCGGGCAGCCTTGAGGAAGAAGGTAGCCAAGGACTGATGTCCCCAGCCCCAATAAATGCTGCTACTGCACACACACAAAAATTCACACAGTAGCTAAGAATAGAGTAAGTAGAAAAAATAGTGTTTGATTTGCTTTCTTCCCAATGTGCTCATTTCATGAATAAAATAACGCCTCACAAAATGGCGTTGATCCATGGTCTCTTAGCTTCTGCAGTACATCTATCCAGGACCTTCTGGCTTTCATAGTTTCCATAGAGAAGTCAGGTGTAAGTCTGATCAATTTACCTTTATAAGTTACTTGCCCTTTTTCCTTTGCAGCTCTTAATATTCTTTATTTAACCTGTATATTTTGTGTTTTGATTATTATATGGCGAGGAGATGTTTTTCTTTGATCCAGTCTGTTTGGTGTTCTGTATGCTTCTTGAATATTTAAATGAATATCTTTCTTTAAGTTGGGAAAGTTTTCTTCCATAATTTTGTTGAATATATTTTCTGGGCCTTTGAGCTGTGACTCTTCTCCTTCTTCTATTCCTATTATTCTTAAGTTTGGTTTTTTTTATTGTGTCCCATATTTCCTGAATGTTTTGTGTTGAGAATTTGTTGGCTTTGCTGTTTTCTTTGATCTGTTCATTTATTTTCTCTACGGTGTCCTCAGCATCTGAGATTCTTTCTTCTATCTCTTGTATTCTATTGATTATGCTTGTTTCTGTAGACTCTGCTTGTTGACCTAGATTTTCCATATCCGGCTGGTCCTCAGTTTGTATTTTCTTCCTTGCCTTCATTTCAGTTTTCAATTCTTGAACTGTTTCCATTACCTGTTTGATCGTTTTATCTTGGTTTCCCAGGGTATCATGTACATATTTACTCATTTCTTCAAACTTTTTGTTATACTTCTCATCCATTTCTATAAGGGCATTTTTTACATATTGTTTAAGGGACTCTATTGCGTTCATAAAGTCAATTTTTTCCACTTCTTCTGTGTTAGATTGCTCAAATACTTCTGTTGTAAGATCCTTGGGTTCTGGTGTTTTCATGTTGTTTTTCAGATTATTGGGTGAGTTCTTGCCTTGGCATCCGCCCATCTCCTTCTATTAATCCTATCTAATGGGTCTTTTAAAAACCGGATCAGGTTTCCCTGCTGGCCCAGGGCTCCGCTTACAAAATGCCCTTGCTCTGTTTCCTGGTTTCTGCCACAGGCCAGGAACCCTCTCACCCCTCCGAAGGGTCTTCAGGACAAGGCCAGGCTCCCCGTTTGCCAGTGACCTGGCCAACCAAAGGCCTACCTCTTTGATTTGATTGTAGTAGGGCGATCTGCTCTCCTTATTGCATACCTGACCCTGCCGCTTGCGTCTGCTGCCGCGCTGGTCTCCCAAAGCCTCTTCCTGAATGCGGTGTTGCTACGCATCTGGCTGCCTCTACGCCTCTGTGCATCTGGCCGCCGCTACGCCTCTGTGCAGTGACAGTGAGGTTAAAGCACTATCTTACACTGTATATCCCCACCATGAAAGATCTAAAACTGAGAAGAAAATTTGGTAGGAATGAGCAAAGCAAAATATAGATTTATATGGGGAAAGATTCAAGTCCTCAGCAACACCAGAGCTTGCAGAGATTGAAGATAACTAGGTCACCATGATACTGTAACAGTAGGTAGCAAAAGAAAAAGTGGGGAAGGGTGAAAGAATTACCTGTGTCTGATGGAAAGGAAGTGTTGGATGCTGTAGAATGGTGGTGTTGGGTTGGCTTGCTCTCCTAATTTGGAAGGTCTATCTTCTGAAGATTGCACAAAGGCAAGAGAATTTCTCTCCAGATGCTTTCAAAAGGAAGATAGTTTGGATCAGCCATTCCTTTGTCAGAGGAACAAGGGAACAAACGCAGCATCAGGAATAACACATTCTCTCTCTTCCTGCCTCTCTCTCTGTCCCTCCATCTCCCTTTAGCCCTTCTCCATCTTCTTTCCTTGTCCCCTCTCTTGTGTGAATGCTCTGTGTGTGGGCATGTGGGTATCAGTGTGTTTGTCAATGTCACAAGACATTATGGGAGTTAGTTCTCCCCTTGAGATCAAGGTTGTCAGACTTTACAGTAAAGAACTTTATCCACTATGCCATATTGGTTGTCCACAAATGACATGTTTATATGTCTATTATTAAAATTATGGGGCTGTAATAAGATATTTAGATTTTCATGAGTTATCCAGAACTGTTCTACCATCACTCAGACACCATAGCTTACTATCAGTTTAACTTAAAACATATTCAGTAAGTCAGCTGCGTTCATGGGGGAAAAAAAGAAAGGAAATGAAATGGCTTTGGAGGTGGCAGCAGAATAAAGTTTCAATTAATTGTACCAAGTTAAATAGACCAAAGGAAGAGGTACTAGAGATAATAGGTAAACTCTGTTTGTTTTCTAGTATTTTCTCTGGCTTTCTGTCAGTGTCAACTAGAAAGAGCCACAGCTTGTTAGATGTCTAGTCTGTCTCATAGAAGTCTATAAAAAATACACATGCAAACTATACTTTTTTTTCCCTTGGGGCAGGGAAGAGGTTAAAACAAAAGCGAGACCAAAATGTTCAAACAAGATTTTGATGCAGTTATCCTAAAATATAGGAAAGTTCAAAGTTAAAATTGACTCAAAATCAATTCCATATTTATGTTAAAAGGTGAAAGGTTAAAAATAGCTAGAATAGCTACCATAAATACGTGACTTGGCATGAAGCAAGAGACAGCACGTGGGGGGTGGTAGAGGTGGGTAGAGCAATAACTGGGGGAAAGGAATGGCCAGGTGTCATTAATTTTAATAAATTTTTAGCATCCTTAGTGCATATCAAAATTACTTCTGTTAGTAGGAACCTAGAAAAGTAAGAAGAAATAAGTTTTTTCAATTTTGACACCTTCTACTACAGTTATAAGAATGCTAACCATTGCGTGTGTGTGTGTGTGTGTGTGTGTGTGTGTTTCTTAGTATCTTTTAAAGGCAAGTTTTCCATACTTATCTTTACACATGTGTGGTGTTCTCTAAATGAGGACAGTATTCTTGGGCATACATAAACCATTTTTCAATATCCTTTAACATTTAGGCATTAGCACTGCTTGACTCTGGACATAGAGTTCAGTAGGTGTCCCATTAACATTGTGTAGAAAAAGAGCCTCATTTTTTCTGTAACCACTGATCCCCTTGTTAGACATCCCTGCAGTGTGTACTGATAGAGGAACCACAAAACTCCTCATGGTAACTGCAGACCCGCACCAATCCCAGTACTCAATCACCCCGCCTCAGCTCACAGCAGACATTGTTTACACAACGGCAATCAACAGAGTAAATTTAGAATATCCTAGAATAAATTATGATAAATTCCCTGCTTCAGGCCGATAACTTAATGGATCGGACTCAGACTATCTCCTAGAGGAATGAATTGATGAGCACTCTTTTTAGGGAGTAATTTTGGTGGAGCTTTGTGCAATGTTCAAAAGAGGAACATTTTAACCACTTTTTAAAAATTCTACATTTGTGCTTTTGGAGATAATAATAATAATAATAATAACAACAACAACAACAATATAATGGTCTTTTGTGGATTAAGGGATAAAGTGTTTGGAAGGAGAGAATGACAAGATCTTGCTGCAAAGACGATGCCTTCTCATGTTTTTCCTCCCGCTAGAGTGACCTCATGATCTACAGAATGAAACCTGCGGACTGTGCCAGGTTCGCAATTCCTAACATCTTTTTTGTCTCTAGTGAGGGTGACTGGCTAATATCTTTGCAAATCTATCAAAGCAATTCTTTTTGCATGCTCTTTCTTGGAATTTCACTTCCACATGTGAGACTGAGTCGTCTCTACGAATCCGTGGCTCACCTTTGACTTCCAAATCTGTACCAGCAGCCTGCAGTGAAGAAAACAGGAGCCTCCGCTAGTCCCAGTTCATCCCCACTTCCCTCTACCTCTGACCCTTTTCAGTTTCCATCGCTTCAGTTTAATGATTTCCTTTTTCATTCTAATGCCTTGATCCATTTGATCAGGATTATGTTTCTCAAAGTGTCCGTGCTCCACAGATGGGCATGTACACACACACACACACACACACACACACACACACACACACACACACACTCACAGCTTGAGGTCACAGAGCAAGACTTTTTTAAATTTTCAGTTCTTAGCACTCCAAACCCTGTTTGATGGAAGTCAATGTTGGTTAAGCATGCTGCGGAGGGAACGGGCAACATTCAAGCAGTTTGAAAATGACTGCCCTTGAGGGGCTTGCTCAATGAGCAAGAAGCGTTTCTGTGACTGCCCAGCTGTTTCACACAGGGAGAAATGATTTGGTTCTGGGCTGAGGCAAAATTGGGTTTCCATTCCTTTTGTTATGTTCGTTGAGTGACTGGGTGAGTTGGGGTGAGCCCATTCTCGCCTTTGACTCATATCTATAAAGTGGGATTAATAACAGTGACTTTTAGAAAATGCTTGAAGTGTGAATGCGAATAATAAGTCTAAAGAATTTGGTGGTTAGTGAACACTCAAAAATTATTAAACATAATGATGACTTCTCTGCTTTTAATCCATGATAACCACATCCTTCTGTTATGCGTGTCCTCTTGAGCTGTTTCTAATAATTGTTAGCTGGTTATAAGAAAAATCTGGTCTGTAGAGGGGAAAAGAACAATGTAGAGATTTCTCCTGTGAACATGTTTTGCAAATTAGAAATCACAACGTAAATATTATAAAAATGAGAATAAGCTTTCATGTTTCCTGTTTATAGCACTACCCCAAATGGACGAGTATATCGTGAAATAAGGCACCAAATGTTAAGTGTTGGGATGGCAATGTCAGGATGGAAGTGGCAAAGAGATTAAGAAGGAAAGTGAGTTTGAGCTCATGCAATGGATGTGTTCTTTTGGTTGCAAGCAACAGCGGGTTTTGTAGCACTGTTTATTAAAATTGGCTCAAATTTACTCTTGAAATAGGCAGAAGAACGAGCTTTATCAGGACTAGTTAAAGAGCACAAAAATCATTCTTTCCTGAGGAAATTCAAGATGATCTTACTGTAAAAAAAGAGCAATGTCTATTTTTCTGAGAAGGCCTTACATTCACACTGTGGATTCTCTGCATCCATGGTGTTGCCTGTAGCAGCAACAGTAATTACCATGTGTTTTAGACTTAATAGTCTCACTTACATTTTGAACATTTGCACAAGTCACGTATTAATCCTATTTTACAGATATGGTGAGACAGGTTAAGGAGCTCACTAAAGACCAGCAGATCACAGATCACAGTGATTCACCCAAGCTCAACAGGGGGGTGAAATTATGAAAAAGCCCAGCTTTGTCTGTGTCCAAAGCCTTATTCTGTAAACCAGTATGATCTTGTATTCAAGTATGATAAGTCTACTTGTAATGTTAATAATATTTCATTTTTATAAAAACTGGTTATCATGAAAAATTTATTGTGGGGAAAAATCAGAAAATAATTAAAACGGGAAAATAGCATATTAAGTGTTCCAAATGAAGAGTGTATTTCATACCTACATGAAAACAAGGGGTTACAAATAGATGGAAAATTATCTTATTTACAAGATGGAAAGTTCTTTCCACAATATAATAAAGATCCTAATCTCTCAGCTGTTTTTATAGACAATTGATAGTTATGGATTGACATTGCGAATAAGAAATGGTCTCCACTGAAGAATACCATGGTGGTGACATTTTCTGAGAAAGTGCTCACCATGAAGCTTGGGCCAGGTTTGTGGTAGTAACTCTTAATACTTTGGGAGCCAAAAATCCTTTTCAGTACACAATGTGAACTAGGAATCAGTTTATCTTAGGGAGAGCTACATTCACACAATTTCTGTACAAATACTTTCTTAGACTAGGCCAAAATGTCCCATAGATTTATTTATTTTTTATTTTTTAAAAAGTATTTATTTATTTATTATGTATACAATAGTCTATCTGTATGTATGTCTGCAGGCCAAAAGAGGGCTCTAGACCTCATTACAGATGGTTGTGAGCCACCATGTGGTTGCTGGGAATTGAACTCAGAACCTTTGGAAGATCAGGCAATGCTCTTAACCACTGAGCCATCTCTCCAGCCTCCCATAGATTTATTTTATCCAAGTTATAATTATATGTTTTTGAGAATACATTGGAGACTTCCAAAATCCCAAGAAATTTCTGTCTTAGTTACAAACTAGCCACGTACTTGTTTCATTCATGCATTTATCTATTAACTTATTAATTTATTATGTAAGTTACATAAATAATACCACCATGCAAAGGAACATACTGAACATGAAAAATCATCTCTTCAGAGAGAAGCACTTACTATAAGTCAGAATATGGGATGCTGCAGTTTTGAAGAACTAAATACTTATTCTTAGGAAATAACATGGAAATAAGGGAAGAAAACTCAGTGGACATATCTATTCAAGAAAGGCTACACTTGTTAATCCTTCTAATCTTATCAAAGAGTTCCACTCCAAGGTGATGAGACCCTCAAATATAGGTGCATAAAAGAACCATTCTTATTCAAGCCCCCACACTTATTCTTTCTCTTTTACTCCTTCAGCAAGTTTAGAAGAAATACTTTCACAATTTGTCAAGAAGTAAACTGAGCTTAATGGAGTGTAAGTTACTTGCTTATGATTTCATATGGCAAGGCCAGGATACAAATTCAATCATTAACTTTATTCAAGCAGCAGACCCAAGTCTATACAGAGTTTTATGTAATGAACTAATTTTCTATAAAAACGGTTTCATTATTTTAAGTAAATGAGTGTTCTGCCTGCATGTATGGTTGCATACCATGTGTGTGCTATGCCTGCAGAGGTCAGAAAAGGGTGTTTGAACCCTTAGCATTAGAGTTACCCATGATTGTAAACTACCATATGGATGCTGGGAATTAAGCCCAGGTCCTCTGGCAGAACATCTAGTGATCTTAACCACTGGGTCATCTCTCTAGGCTCAGAGACACTTAAAAAAAATGCTACATGTGTTTTGGAAATACAGTTTGATCAGACAGCTGAGCCAGCTTGTCCAGCAATGAAGGAACTTTCAGTTGAGTTCCATTTTGTTGCTATTTGTATTTACAAGACTGACACATAATTGAAGGTTTTGACTTCTGAGTTTATACACAAAATTAAATTAGATGCTCTTTCAGGTCTTTTGAGCTTTAGGCTTCTATGAAAGACTCATTCAGATTATCAAAATATTAATAAAGTTGGCGGCTGGAGAGATGGCTCAGAGGTAAAGAACACTGGCTACTCTTCCAGAGGTCCTGAGTTCAATTCCCAGCAACCACATGGTGACTCACAACCATCTGTAAGAAGATCTGGTGCCCTCTTCTGTACTGTAGGTAGGATACATGCAGGAAGAACCCTGTATACATAAAAATTAAAAAAAAGCTTTAAAAAATATTAATAAAGTTAAATAATTCAAAGACTGATTAGTAGATTATATCTCACATATTATTTTAATCTATTGGAAAAGAGATCTGTTTATATTATTATATTTTAAGAAAACAAAAACCCAGAGGCAAACGATTACTCACCAGCAACAAATAGGTATTGGGAGCCTATTTAATAAAAATTTCATTTAAGGAGTGTTAGCATTGACTTAAACAACTATTTGCTGGGCAGGAATATCAACAAGAATATAATATAGCTGTTTTGAAGGAAAATGCTCAGACAAAATAAGAATGATCAATTTTAAAAAGGATTTTGTTCAGTTTTATTCTTTAAAAAATGAAAACAATAAATGTCAGAGGCAAAACAGTCCCCATGTTTACTGTCCAGTCAGTGACTTCAGTGGAGCTCAGAGCGGAGCTCTGCTCTTCAGTGGCTCACATCAAGGCTCTTTTCGTAGCTTAGATAGGGTTTTAGTCTTCCTCTTTTTCAGCTAGTCTCTTGCTCTGTTTAAATGAGGGCTCTCATACAGATTTATTCATCATCTCAGAAATAATTACCATTTGGGAAATGAGCCTTTCCCATCGCCTCTCCTCTGCACTTGTTCCCTGGTGTTACTAAAATTAATACAATTTCATTTATTATTTTGTATTTAATGCCCACTCCAACCCAAGGCCTGATTCTAGTTGCATTTCCCAGTTTTAGCTTCTATTGATTGTTTTTTTTTTCAGTTCTAATTTCACAAGAACTTTAAACCTGACAGTCATGCCTTTTCAGCCAGAATTGGCTCTAGCTTGAGGAGTGTCTATGCTTGGGATATTTCTAAAGCTAAAATTCTCACATGACAAGAATCATCATTACCCTGTACTGTGGTTATGTATTCACTTAGGAGCCCTTTGCCTTTCTCTTGTTATTTTTAAGACTTCTTGAATATGAATTGTAGAGTGAAGTGATTATCACAAAGTGTGGTGCTTTGGAGAGGGGAAATAGGAACTTCCCCCTTTCAAACACCCTTTCCCTCTCCGCATTTTTGTTGGTTTAGAGTGGGTGAATGTTGCCAGTCAATTTCTGGAACTGAGAATATTTCCAAATCCATCTTTAGTTCCAGCTGTTTGTCTGTCTCTTCTGACTTCTTCATCTCACTGGTCCATGACCTAATACCTCTGCAAGGTCAGTTTCAACCCTGATTACATCTCATTCACGTTTCTAGCCCCACACCACCTCCCCTTCCTCTGAACTCTGTCTGATTTTGACATGCTAGCATCTAACCCTGTGTTTCTTTCTATTTTATGAAAGGTTCATTTGCACAAACCTTCCAACATGATAGTTTTACTAGGCAGTACTTAGTTTTCAATACATTTTCACATGGAGCATGAATCTTAGTTAACGCAAGCTATTTTAACAACATGTTTGCAATGTCTGACACATTTTTATTCTGAAATAATTTGTTTGGATTTTGGTCTCCTGAAATACTTATTAAAGTTCTCTGTTTTTTTAAATCTCATTCATCTACCTGGTTGGTATTTATTAAAGCTCTGCAGGTATTACTTACACTGCAGGGCACTGGTATATGAATCAATGACTGAGACCCAGGTACAAATTACCATTGCTGGGGCATTATTCTTACTGTTTTTCCATGGTTATAGTCTATTGGGATTTCCTAGAAAAGTAGACAGGAGACAGACTAGTTTTGCTTATAAAAAACAAGGAAGATCATATGGCTACAATCACACACAGTTAGGCAACATAAATTTGGAATAGATAGATGTCCCGTTTAGGGATGAGCAGTCTCAGGGAACACTTTAAAAGGGGGAGGAGAAATAATGCAAGAGCTGAGGTATGTGTATGATGTGTTTCACTATATAATGTATGAAATGTTTAAGAATAAAGAAAAATAGGCACTGGAGAGATGACTGGATGATGAAGAGGACCCGAATTCGGTCAGTTTTTTAGCACGACCTGGGACAACTAATAACTGCTTGTGACTCCAATGCTCTCTTCTGACATCTGTGAGCAACTTCACTCAAGTATACAAACACATCACCCTTATACATGTATTTAAAAATGAGTCTTAAAATAATAATAAAAAATTAATATATAAAAATGAAACACGCATTTCTATCTGGCTCCAAATATCCTTTATGGCTCTTTGGCTAGGTTAGGCAAAATTATAAAGAAGAATGCAGGCTTCTCTTGCCGCTTTCACCCCTACCTGTGATATCTTTGGTCTAGAGAGAATTTTTTGGAGAGGCTTATAGTGGACTGAATATTTTTTCCATTTCCAAATTCAAATTTGGAGACCCCAAGCCCCCATGTGATAACATCAAGAGGGAAACATCTGGGTAACAATGAAATCGTGAAATGAGCTCTCTCATGGGTGGAACTGCTGCCTCACAAGAGAGATATCAACTCTTACTCTCTCCAGGACGTGAGGCCCTAGAAGATAGGCTTGACCAGAGCTCAGCTATGCTGACATCCCAGTCTTAGCTTGCAGCATTTAAAATTGTAGGAAACTAGAATTCTATTATTTAAATATTTACTCTAGAGTTTTTTTTTTACAGTTTTTCAAAGTGACGATGACAAAATTTGTCCCCTTTATGTGATTTTGAGGTTAAAATTATGACTTTGAAAAAAATGTATGAAATGAATATATGTTTTCTATTTGGTTTGGGATACTGGAAACTTCAAAAGACATTTTAAATTAGTTATTGTAGGAGACTGTGTATGTGGAATAATGAGTAAACGATTAAGGAGCTTGGTTAATTACCAAAAGAAACTGAAAATCACAATTTTTAGGAATATATTTTGTTTAATTCTCACTAAATTACCTGTTCTGGCCGTGTTTGCGTGTCCGTTACGCTTGTCTCCCACATGCTGTGTAGCAAAGGAGGGCTTTGAACTCTTGGTCCTCTTTCCTCTGCTTCAAGAGTGAGGGAATCACGGGCATGTGATGAAAGAGAAAAAAATGAATTATGTAATTCTTCCTACAAAAGAGGGAAAGAGAAACTACAGGATTCACTTTTTTATATCTTTCATCATTCAGTAACTATTTTATTTTCCTGCTACAACATTTATAAAAGTCATTCAATCCATCTTATTGTCATGCCTTCATTTTTACTTTTATAAAATCCACTGTTGACGGTATTGTCATATTTTCATCAATGCACGTGGACATATGGCAAAGGCGGCAATGACTCAAACCTGGATTTGGTGAATATTGATAACTAAGAATATCATAGCCTAAAGCCACGCCTCCCGGGGGAAAATGTCCATGACAAAATACATGGCTTTTAGAACTGCAAGTCAGTCTAAACAATTAAACAGCAACTTTTAGGCTTTTAGAGGTTCATCATTTTATGCAATATAACTTGCAGAACAGAGTCAAAAGATAGGTTGTCCTCATTTACAGAAATATAAAATTATTCATGTTTGTAAGCATCTTGCTGTTTTCCATTACATAGAACTTGTTACACTATGCAAAGTCAAAGCTAAATGGAATAACCATGAGTGAGAAGAGCTTCCCAAGCAGATAAGTCCTGCTGACCGTTTGCCAAAGTCCAGTTGTGCCGTTTATTTTTAGAGAAGGAGTGGTTATCATGCCTACATGCTCTTCTACTTTTGTCTAGAAGGGCAGAACCACCCAAGTTGACTTAAAAGCAAAACTTAGATATTATGAGGGCATTAGAGTATAGCATTTCTGTGCCATCTGCTGATACCTAGTCTGAAAGAAAGAAGTTGTCTTTGACCATCATACTATAGATCAGCAAATGACTAAGTTATATCACTCTGGAGAGTGGTAAACTGCATTATTATGTTGTCTCATGACATGAGAAGTAATGAGTATTTAAATGTGTTTTGAATAAGATCGTTATATGCTGAGGTTTATTTCTTAAAACACCCACTGGGGGTGTTTTCATGGTGCTGCTAGAACTAGTTAAATATCATTTCTCCCAGCAGGGAGTTGCTGGGCATTTAGGCTGCTGAGCGGAAAACTGAGTTGTTTGCACAGTGATACACAAACAATTAAGTATCTAAATGTAGACTCTAATTATCAAGCAAAGAAAGCCTTTGGTACCTGAAGTTATTATCCATACTAAATTTTTATAGGAAATAAATTTAGAAAATGAAAAAAATCCATATTGATCATGATAAAATCTTGGTAAACATTAAAATTTCATAGGAATAGTATATCTTTGGGATCATTATGCTGTTTTAAATAATAAAATGTTAATTTTGATGACTATGAATATATCTTAGTCAATCAAGTACATGTTGTATAAACACAGAGACCTGAATTTGATGATCAGAACCCATGTTAAAAAATAAAATGTTAGGCATGGTGGTACAGACTTCTAATCCAAGTGTGGGGAGGCAGAGAATGGCTGATTCATGGCCTTCTGGTGAGTTTCAGGCTGATTGGAGATACTTTTCCAAAAAAGAAAGGAACAATGGGAAAACCATAGGAAGAATGACCTCTTATCCTGTTCTTGGCTTCCACATACACATGCATGCAATTGCACATTACCCTCATATGCAGTTTCACACACACACACAGACACACAGACACACACATACAAACACACACTCGTGTGTGTGCTAGGGAGAAAGCACGCTTGTCATATATTTTCCTCTTTTATGTGATTTTTTAAAAATATTTTCACATTCCTACTGATTTATAGAGAAATATGTGGTTGTTTTTATTTTAAAAACAGAAGCTAAGAAATTATTTGATTGAAAAAGTTGTAATTACCTTTTTCTTTCAAAGAATCTATTCCAGTTTGTAGGATGCTGTCATGTTCAGAAATCGGTCCATTATAAAGTTAGACACTAGGTGGCAATAGAAATCCCCCTAACTGGATAAGCTTTGGTCTTTGTCTATTACATTGAAATAGTTTTTCTCTGATTGACTTCAAGAGTTGCATAGAGAAATTAGAAGCAGGAAAATAATGATACTTTTATTGCTTCTGTCTCAGCACGATTGTCCTTTTCCTTTTAAAGAAAAATTGTATTTTGAGTGAAACAAAGTATTTCATCTATGGGTCACAAGATTGAGAAAACAAATTCAGGAGATTCGTTATATATACTTAGGATATGTATATTTAGTTATGGAGAAGTATTGACTTATTTGTTCATGAATGCTAATAAATGGGTCATCATTTTATCATACAAAGTTGAGATGCGTGCTCTAGCACACACATCTGAACGTGGAGCATGATATCAGTACAATATTCTAACGTGAGGGTTTGGCAGCGCTCGGGCATAACATTTCCAGTAATGTGACAGTTTTCCTGAAAGCAGTGAATTAATTTTCAACAAACATAAACTTTTCTTAAAATCTGACAACTTAAAGGAAGGGAAACATTTTAAGAAGGAATATAAATTTAATATAATTATTCATTAATAAGATCGACAAAATCTCTGCTGGAATGTCTTCCAATTGTTACATAAATGACAGTCAGGGAGAAAGAAAGGCAGGGAGCTTGAGTAATGAGGAGCCAATCAGAATACATCTTACAAGCTTGGCTGCCTTTTCTTTTTCAACAGTTTTTCTAGTAACTGTGAACTACAAACAAGAGCCTGACCACCCCTTTATTTCAGGCATGAGTTTTAAGAGCAAAATTTGACATATAGGGCCTATCGCCTTAAGCTCCTCGTTAGTGTCAGATACGCTGTTTGTTTGTTTATTTATTTATTTATTTATTTATTTATTTATTTCACATCACTTGAGATTAGTTGAGCTGGAAGGAGTGTTCCAGGTAATATGATAAAATATATTTTTTTGCCTACCAATTAAAAGTTGTTTTCACAATTTTTTTCTCCCAGTATTAACTGATGACTCTTGAGACTAATTTTCAGAATACATGTTCTCAGTTTATTAGGGTGAAACTTATTTCAGATTAACATAGCCTAAAGACTCTCTTAAATGTATAATTCTATACATTGTATGATTCTTGATTGG
Organism: Microtus pennsylvanicus; assembly: GCF_037038515.1. Lineage (NCBI taxonomy): Eukaryota > Metazoa > Chordata > Mammalia > Rodentia > Cricetidae > Microtus > Microtus pennsylvanicus. The sequence goes on from NC_134587.1 coordinate 93,989,290, forward strand.
ATCCTGAATTTGAAATTAAATCCACAAAGCATCAAGGAAGGGCTGTATGTAATTAGATAACACATTTCTTGGGGATATGATGATATTATGGTTTTATAGCAGAGTGTCCATTTCAGGGAAGTTTTAAATATCAGCGGAAAAAAAGATTTCTCTCTTTCTCTCTCTTTTAATTTTCCTATCATAAAGAGAAGGAGAGAGGAAGATACATGAAGCAAAATATTTAAAAATGGCTGTTTGAAGGTATGTTGGTATTCTTTGCATGTTCTATTAATATTCCTGGGGGTTTTGTATTTTTCAAACTAAAAATCTAGAATAACAAATGTCAGTCATTCATCTATTGAAGCACACTACAAAAAATAAATTTTTGCTATTCTTTCTTACTTGCCTGAAATGAATCTATCACTTAGATGTACTGCCTTCCAGTTATTCTCTTAATGTATTTACTTGATTTCTTACGGTTGATGGGTTCTGTCTTATAGATAACAATGATACTTGTTCTTTGAATAGATTATAGGCTTGAACAAGGAAAGATGCTGATATTTTACTAAGAAAACAAGTCACTTCTCCCCTAGTCCCAGCTGTGCTGAGCTGAACAGTCTTCCAGGCTGAGTCATCCATTCTCACTGCAAATCGAAACTATGTTTCTAAAATCGAATTTTCTAACCCAAAACAGAGCTTCAGACCCCTGTGCCCTGTCTTGTTTTATTGAGTTATCAGCTAAAGAGTTTTCCCATGGAATGCGTCTCTGTAACAATTTAAATGTCAATAAACAACTTAAAGTGAAATTATTTTAGAAACATGGACCGTTGATGCCGAGACCTCTAGGAAATCACACAAGCGACGGAAGCAGCCAGCTTCGTAGAATTTGTATTAAGCTGTCAATGCTGTTTTCTTCTTAGTGTTTCACATCACTCAATAAAAGAAGTCAACACACAAAAATATGCTTTAGATATGCATATCGTGAAGAAAGGAAAGTGTGTTTGTTACATTAGCAAAATATTGGAACACACAAAAAATCTAAATCTGTTTCAGCCTTTTCAGAAGTTAATAGGAATTCAGCATCTGCCATGTGTCTTCTGGATGGAATCAGAGAAGTAAAAAAAATATACATTTTAGCTTTACTTTCTCAAGTTTGCAGTGTATGCTTAAAAACAATGTATCACACCACTCATTTGCTAATCACATTATTGTTTAGTAATTTTAAAAACTACATTAGCTCATAAACATATTAGTGCTTGGGACCATATTAAAATTATTTCTAAACATGTCAATGCTTAGAGTCATTTAAAAACCATGGCATTTACATAAAACAACAGGCTTCTCAGCCAGACCCACGAAACTGCCTGTCTTAAACATAGTATTTTTACACTTTAATGACTGCATCATTTTTTTGTATTTCTTTTCCAGAAAAAAATTGAAGAAGTCCCGCTCTGTCAAGGTCCTGTTACACAGTGGACGCTAAATGCGTTGAGGAGCGGTCTACCCAGTTGCCGTTTGATCTGCCGGAGGACAGCATTTTTAATAACCCAAAACGTATCTGTTTTACACATCAGGTATAAAGATTATCATGGTAATAGGATGCAAATGGTGAATTAAAGACAATGAAACTTAAGGATGCAACTTGGAGTGATTTGAAGCACACACTTTCGATCGTATTTAACAGCTGATACTGAAAGGTGTCCTGTAAGGAGCTTTCATATTTTAGAAACCACAAGTCGGTCTCATGTCACCGCTTACTCTTTAGATGGTACGGATCTGTGTAAGAATGGAGGAGAAAAGGGACCACTACTGCGTTGCCGCAGGAGAGGAGGGAGAAGGTTTACAGGCAGCTGTTTGCCAAAGAGGGGAGGTTGTGATTTGTCCCTTCCCGATGAAAAGCAAACCTAAAATTCCAAGGGGTGGAAGGCTACTTTCTGATTTTTCTAGAATCTAGAATCGAGACAGGGAAATTATGTGTTAGAGGAGATGCAGGGTTATTGTTTTCTTCTCTGCTTTTAAGCAGGTCATAATGTCTGTCTTCAGTCGTTAACAGTGTCCGGTATCCTGATCCGCACCCACAACGTCCCCGTGACTCAATGACTGCTTCCTGCACACTTTGCTGCCAAGCCACACGCTGCCCCTTACACATGGTACACGCGGCAGGCTGGAGGGGCACACAGGTGGGGTTTCTTTCTGCCCCTCTATGTGGTGATGCCTTGCTTTCCTGTGAGTGGTTTCCTAGAGAACACTGTCAATTGAGGAGCAACTGAGATCGAGTCTTAGTTCTGGCCCCGCTTTGATCTGAATTTGTTATCAGGGACTTCAGAAGTCCAGCAGATTGTTGAGAATCAGCTTGTAAACGCTAGGTCGAGAACTGTCATGCCAATTTTTCTTTTTGTAGTTTTAACCTTGGGATCTCCATGGAGGTCACACACTCGCTGCCCATATGTTACATTTTTCCTTCTTACAGAGCAGAGGCAAACTGCCCTACATTTCAGGCAAAAATAGAAACAGGAAGGCTTTGAAAAGCATTTGGCTTGCTTATTAGAAGTCGGAACTCTTTGCAAACTGTCTATTTTGAAATGCTTGAGGAGATGAAAGACGGTGATTATAGATAAGGCAGCAGATTGGGGGAAATGGCAGCTTTGGGTGCCTTTTGGGGAGTGTAGTTGGGAATTAACCACGCCGTTTTTAGCATTCCCTTTTCTCATTTCAGACCTGGCTTCCTTTCCAGGCTCACCCTTGCTGCCAGCCAATATTTATTGTGCCTTTACTATGTGCGTAGCTACACGACACACTAAGCACATACTTTGTCAGTGATTTTCCCTAATCCTCTGCACTACCAAAGTTTATTCTCACAATCAATTCTTACTACGGACTGTTCCCCAAGGAACAAAAATATTTCTACAAACCCAACCGGTTTGACTAGGCTCCAAGCAAGACAGATTTCAGTGACAGAGATCTAATAGATCATGATACTGAGATCACGATATATTATTTATTTATCTATTTTGAGATAGGGTCTCCTATGTAGCCCTGGTTGGCCTAGAGCCCCCTAGGTCTGTGTGTGCGTGTGTACACAAATGCACACACACATGTGCCTGTGGGGTGTGTGTGTGCGTGGGTGGGGCACATCTATGCCACAGTAAACATGTGGAAGTTTGAGGAACACTTTCAGGGCTCAGTTCTCACCTTCCGCTGTGGGTTATAGGACTTGAACTCAGATCATCATACTTGGGTAGCAACTGCCTTTACCGCCAAATCATCTCACTGGCCTGAAAGTATAACTCACGAACTAATCAAGGATCCCTGGGACTTCCTCTGGGTCTCTGGGTGCCTTATTATTTGGTTCCTCTGTCTTCTTTTATCGTTATCAGTCGGAAAGGGAAGGGAGTAGAGTTTTCTTAAATAGCATATCTTTAGTTAATTAAATGAACTCTCTTTCCAGAGCCTCTTCAACTCACCAAGATGAAAAGCAACCCCAGGTTTCTGCTCTTTGCACAACACATTAGACCATACAAAGTACATTACCTTTTCCAAAGATAAAGTTAGAATATACAGCCATCACAGTGACCTCGTAACGCAACAGAAAGAGCAGTCATATTGTGCAATCAGGTTGATGATTATGTTTTATGTGTTCATTGTGGCCTCCTGGGGCATGGCAGCTGTGTGTCCCACAGTTGTGAGAAAAAATATCTACATATTAGTGAAATTGAAAATAGAAAACATTTATCCATAGGGAAAGTAGATTTCGCTAGAAATGGAAAATGAAGGCAATTGTTTTCCTGATAGAACCCCAGGTCGCCCTTGGTACGCTGGTGACTGACAGTGACTTTGCCTCACCTGTCTGAGAAGCTGCGTGTCCTGCAGGGGTGGAGGCTCTGCTGGTTGACTGAAGCTTGGTTTTTGGCTTTCTGTACATTACTGCTTTTGAACATCCCTCCCCCAACCCAGTTGAAGAAGTCAGTGATTGACTTCCTTATGTTATTTTTATCTTTTTGTTTTTACTTTACATCTATTAAAAACATTGGACTGCTTTATTCACGTTTCATGTTTATAATTGGATTTTTGTTATCATTTAAGTCCTCCAACTTATTCAGACATTTATTTTGCATTTCCTTTTGCAAAATTTCTCAGTTTTATTGCAGTAACCCATACTGCTCCCCCTCGTGTACCCCCAGTTCTAAGTTAATACACTTGAAAGTCTCTCGGTGTGTGACATCCATTGTCTTCTTGCCTAGCACGAGGTTCCAGTCACTTTATCTCACAGCGAATGAGAATTTCATCTTTCAAAGGGGATGAGAATGAGAATTTTAGGAAAAGGAGGTGAAATCCTGACGCATTTGAAAGGAGAGATCCAAATTTAACATCCCGCTTTTGCGTTTTGTTCAGGACACACACAGTACATTAGGAACAACAGTCCATGCTCCCGATGTAACACGAAGCTCCACGGGGCCTATGTGCAGAGATTCTTTAGAAAGTGGTAGGCAGGCTGTTGCCAGATAAATCAGTTCTGACAAAAATTAAAAAAAAATGATCCAAGAAGTTTAATAAAAATGAGCTTTACTTTACAGGTTATTAAGAGTAGCATGATCCAAATTAGAAGGATGAGAGAAGAAATATTCAAGAAATAATTTCACTTTTCATGCCCTCTTCTGCTTTCCTTATTAATCATTATATTAGTATTTGAAAGAGGAAGAAAGTTATAATATTTTTGCCATACTTTCTCCCTTTTAACTGGAAATCATCTATGATTTCACATTGGAAACATTTATAATAGAAAAGAAACCCAATATCTAATATAAAGTGAAATGCAATTAAAATAAAAAAGGAGAATCTAACACATATCTTGGCTAAATACAGATTTAATTCTTACATACTTTTAAGCCTACTTTCTTTCTTTCTCTCTCTCTGGTTAATTTTATCTTTTAAAACCATGGTTGAATTTTGTAAAGATTGTGTTTCGAGTTTATCTTTCCTGATTGTATTCTAACTAGTTACTTTCAGTTAAAATTGACTATTCTAAAAATTGACTTTCATAAACTTTACATTTTGATTTTCTATGAGAGAGATGGGGAGAGAAAAGGAGGGAGGGAGCGAGTGCAAAAAAGAAAATAAATGTTCTTCATTAACAGAATTCTGGCCTGATCTTCTTTGTAGCACGGCAATGCAGTTGTCTTACGTGTCTTATGTCCCGCGACCTGTTTCCTTCACTGCAGTTCAGACTGTAGTGTACGTTTTTGGTTCCCAGACCAGCGGTGACCGGCCCTTCCCCATCCTCGAGAGAGGTGTGCAGACTTGCACACGGAGCTTATTTCCACAGTGTGCAAGGGAAGAAGGGCTTGTGGAAACAGCTGCAGTGAGCGATCAAGGCTTAGTTCTCCGGGGGGTATGGAGAAGGCTGCACCGCTTGCCTCTTGAGCTGCAGAATGCTTGAGGAATATGGTTTCTCTTTTGGTCTTTTCTAAGTCCTTAAATTTAACAATTTGATAAAGTATCTAGAAAGTGTTAATAACAAGCAAGTCCTGTAAAAGGTTGACATCTTACAATGGGGGCAAGTGGAAACGGTGACACTGAATTGAAATAATGACTTGGATTTTTTTTTTTAAATGGAGGCCTATTGTAAAACTTAAAAAAAAAATAAGAACACTTTCAGGCCAAGAAATCATACCATGTCATTCAGATTTGCCTTTCCCCTCCTACTTATTAATTAGAGATGCATTGTGACCAAATGGGGTAGACTGTGCTTTCATTCATAAGCAGAGAGTCAAGAAAAAAAAAGTTTAAACATTTTCCTTAAATGTTAACAGCAAAGCATTTTCGTGTACAGGTAGACGTTGGCTTGAAAAAAGAAAGGCATTGCTCCCATAGTTACTGACGTTGGGAGCGAGCATGTTGGAGTTGAACTAAGGGAATTTTCCAGACGTCATTCTGAGCACAAGAACTAAGAATGTGCTTCTGAGTGGCACACACTTGCTGCGTGAGTTTTGCCTTACAACTCATTTTCTGCTGGACTAACGTGGCCTGTGACTTGAGCATACAGAGTTCCTGTCAAGAGGAACTGTGCTCATTCTTTTCAAGCACAGACTAACTGGAAGTTACACCCAGCTTAGCAGTAATTATTGACTGTCCCCAAAGAAAGAAAGCACTGACGTTTTCATCATGAAGGAATCTTTATTAATTTAAAATTTTTCCAAAGACATGAAAGTACTGATAAGATCTTCTGGACCCTTGTGGAGAAAATCCCAGGTATCTCCAATGCTTCTGACCATTTTCTAGATTACCATGAGCACTTGACCTCATGGCACGCTGCTGCAATACAGTTTTTCTTGACGCGACACATTATCAGACTGTGTCAAATCCCAACCCCTGAATATCACCTTACGTGGTAAGGGTCAACTTGGATGAGATTTCTTTCTGTCTCTAAAGAACTGTGGGGATATCAGGACATTGAGGAACTGTTTTCAGGAACGAAATGTTTTTGATGAAGCTAATCTGGTTTTGATATTTATCTTTGGATGCATTTCTCTCAAATTTGATTTGCCCAATAGCTCGGGGGATGGGTGGCAGAAGCTTACTCGCTTTAGTTAATAGGCGAGATGAAAAACAGCAGCACCTAAAACAGGAAAAGATGGTTTTCAAAAAATTCACATTGTAATTTATCACCAATATTGTAATGATCAAGTCTCAAAATTAGAGTCTAACTGGACTAATCTATCTCTGCCTAATCATTTCCAAAACCGAATGCCACACCACAGTGAATCCGCAGCTACCCACTAACTAACTATACATGAAGGGAGTGTTCAGATGATGGCGCTTTAAGGTTTAGTCAGGGAAAGCCCCTACTACTTGTCGCTGTGTGTTATAACTTAGGAGCAAAAATGAACCAAAGTTAGCAAGGGAATTCTTCAAAAGAAAATACTAAAAATATTCCTTTAAAAACACAGAGTAAAAGCTGACATCTTCAAAAGAAAAGTGACACTTGGCAAAGCCCCAGTCTCTGTGTTGATGTGTCAGCTATGTTTTAACTCTGATACTTTCTCTTCTTCTTCTTTGAACAAATGACTAAACCTGGACCCTGCATTTCTTGGGCCAAGACATCATCTTTTATGACACATTTCTACACAAACATACTCCCGCCAAGGTCATCACTCACCTTCTTAAACACCAAAGGATCACAAGCCAACATTTTAATTTACGGAACAAATTTCTACGTGGGACCCAAAGATACGGTGCTCCTACTGAAGACTGCTGCTGGACAGAGGGAACATATGGAGTGACTCAAGGCACTTGCAGATTCTTTTATTTTTTGCCCATGCATTTACTCTCGCATTCTTGCTCCCTCTTAACCTCTCTCCTCTTTGCAATGGTTGTAAACAGTGCCAGTGGTCGCTCTGCTTGGAAAAGCTCAAGGGGTTGTTCAAAAACACCATGTTGGAATGGTGGGTCCTTGCTGTAACAGCAGGAAGGAAAAATATGCTTATGAACAAACACATTTCTTTTAATTGCTATGCTTCATCAAAAATAGTTGGGACCACGGGCACATGCAGGGGCCTCTGAAGTTAGGAATAAGACAGTGTTACTAGCTGCTGGTTCAAAAAGCTTCACTGTTTAAAAATACTACCGTGAGCAACTTTGTTTCCTAAACAGATTTTCATTTTCATATGCATTTGAAAGTATGTCGCCAGAAATATCTTTGATCTCTTTCCTTTCTTGTCTGGTTTGTTTCTCCCCCCCCCCTCCCTCCTACTCTTCTCCCTCTTCTCCCTCCTCTTTTTCCTCTCTCTCTTTTCCCTCCTCCCCTTCCTTTCCCCCTCTCTCCTCTCCCTCTTCCTCCTTTCCCTCCTTCCCCCCCTCCCTCCTCTTTCTGCAGTCCCTCCTTCTCCCCTCCTCACCCTCCTACTCTTCTCTGCCCTCTCTCCTCTCCCTCTTCCTCCTTTCCCTGCTCCTCTCCATCCTCCAACTCCTCTGCCTCTTCCTCTCCCTCTTCTCCTTTGTCTCCCTCTTTCCTCCCCTCCTCCTTTCCTTCTCCCTCTTGTCCCTCCTCTCCCTTCTCCCCCTCCTCTCCCTCCTCCTCTCCCTCTTCCTCCTCCTTTACCTCTTCTCCCTCTTTTCTTTCTCCCTCCTCTCCTTTCACCATCTCTCCCTAATCCTCCTCCTCTCCCTCATCCTCCTCCCCTCCTTTCTCTCTGCATCCCTCATCCCCCCCCCAAAAAAAAACCTCTACATTGAAGGGAATCTTAAAAAGAAAAGGAAGGGTAATTTGAAAAATAATCAGAATAGAGCAGAGAATACCAATAAAAAACAGAATGTCTGTGTAGGAATGAAGAGAAAAATATTACAAAAAAAGTTTACTAAGACACATTATCAATCATCCTTTGGCATATTTGTTGTGGGATTATTCAAAATTATGTCCCAAGTTTCCAAACATATGATAAGTGTTTTCATGCCCTAAATAATTTTCTTTCATGAAGATGGATGGCTAAAATATTCGAGTATTTGTCTTAGTTGACTAAGGAAACTTTCTGGAAGATGTCTAAGCTGTGTGTGTGTGTATTCTTTATTACCTTCTTGATTCTGTCCCAATGTCTTTCAACCATACATACTTCCTTCTTGCTGAGATTATCTGTATTTATTCTTTCATCATTTATAAAATAAAGGGGCAGAAAAATAGTTTCATTTTCTTTGCAGTGGCAGGTATTGGGGATCCATCCCAGGGCCTCATGCCTGCTAGGAAAGTGTTCTAACATTGATCTACATTCAAACCTAAACATTTTTGCACAAGTAACATAATTCCAATAGAGACAGAAGATTCTGTTGTTTTTTTTCTAACTTTAATTTGTAATGGATGAGAAAAATACAGTGCCTTTTTTTGTTTTTCAAACAGAAGACCTAGTTTATATCCATCCATTCAATCACTACTTCCCGTACATGTATTAAGTTTCTGTTGTGATGCAATCATTGACACATGAGAGCTTCATTTTAAGTACCTCTATTAGGATCATGTCTTAGGTTTTTAGCTTTCTCGCGGTTGCCTGGTATTTATATTAACTTGTTCTCAGCTTTTATGTGATTTCCAATTGTATCTTGTATGTTTTTTTAAAGAAAGAATTATTTTTAACACTCTCTGTTGACAAGTAGAAGCCTGGGAACTGTTACTAGGTTAAAAACATATTAAATAAATATATTTGGTATGGCTATGTATACTACAGCTGTTCAGGAAATACATGCTAATATTGGAATATTGAAAGTTTTTAGATGTTATCCAGTCATGCACACAATTTATTATTTCTATTCCAGTATTTCACATTTAAAAATTGAAAAAATTCTTTTAGAGACATTTACTGATACCATTCCAGACCCTTGTGGGGCTGCTGGGTTCACTTAAGTAAGCATTACCCAGAAGACAAGCATGGGGTCAGAAGAGACTTGTGAGCCTTGGGGACACCGCACCTCATAATCACAGTCATTCTAAGGTTGTCCTGGGCATCCAGCCCTTGCCTGTCCCATGCAGCCACTGGCCTGCTTAATCAGGAAGATCACAGAGGAAAGGAGGAGTGAAAGCAGAGCATTCATTGGCTGCCTCCCCGTGGAGTGGGCATCTGCCCAGGCAGGGGCACCTGAAAGGTAGAGTTGATGAAGGACAAAGGAGAGAAAGCAGTGAAGGTGACTCAAAGTGACCAAGGTCAAAATCAGACCTCAGGGTTCATCAGGATTAATTCAGTGCCTGTATCAAAGCCCTTTCACTGGATCAAAGGGGGATCAAAATCTGTGGGGAGAAAACAGACTTGTCATGGAGTTGGAGAAACTTTGAAACAGCGATGGTGTCTCCCAGGTCTCCCACCTCACTCACTCAGCTTCTGTTTTGTTTGTTTTCAGACGTGGTCTTACTGTGTTGCTCGATTGCTCTCGTGGCTGTAGTGACACTGCATTTATATTTTAATAAATAAAGCTTGCCTGAAGTTCAGAGAGTAAAACAGCCATATTGGCCAGACTTAGAGATCAGGCCGCAATAGCACACACCTTTAATCCCCGTAGCCACATTAGTTTGCCATAAAAACTGGGCTGTGCATGCCTTTAATCCCAGTGGTGTGTGTTTATAATCCCAGAACTAGAGAGGATTATAAAATGGGAGGAGATAACTTTCAGGTACTGTCTCATTCTGAGGTTTCCTGGAGACAGGATCACCATTTTCTAACTGAGGTCCAGGTAAGAGCCAGTGGCTGACTGCTTTGCTTTTCTGATCTTTGGGTTGAACCCTAAAATCTGTCTCTGAGTTTTTATTAATCATGTTTCAGATGACTGTCTTAATTTCTTATCCCCTTACCTTAGCCTCCTAAGTATCAAGGTTACAGGGGTGCATCACCACCACACACTAGTTGTATAAAAGCATAATCTTTTTAAAAATTTTTTAAATTTTATTGATTTTTATTGAGCTCTATATTTTTCTCTGCTTCCCTCTCTGCCTCTCTCTCCTCCCCTTCAATCCTCTCCCAAGGTCCCCATGCTCCCAATTTACTCAGGATATCTTGTCTTTTTCTACTTTCTATGTAGATTAGATCTATGTATGTCTCTCTTAGGGTTCTCATTGTGGGGATTTCTTAGAAAATTAGGAAACAACCTTCCTCAAGACCCAGTAACACCACTTTTGGGTATATATCCAAAGGATGCTAAGTTGTACCACAAGGACAGGTGCTCAACTATGTTCATAGCAGCGTTGTTTATCATAGCAAGAACCTGGAAACAACCTAAATGCCCCTCGACCAAAGAACGGATAAGGAAAATATGGTATATTTACACAATGGAGTACTACACGGCAGAGAAAAATAATATCTTGAATTTTGCAGGCAAATGGATGGAGCTAGAAAACATCATTTTGAGTGAGGTAACCCAGATCCAGAAAATGACAGTTATCACACGTACTTGCTCATAGTGGTTTTTAAACATAAAGCAAAGAAAACTAGCCTACAGATCACAATCCCAGAGAAACTAGACACATAATCTTTTTTAAAAGAGAAATTTTGTTTTTGACAAATATATATGCCAGTAGTTAGCAATCCCAAGAGAGCTAACAGACAAAAAGGCTGTATCATTTAAGGCCTAAACTGACAACACAGGATTAATTCGAAAGAGCCCCCTTTCCCTGGAGAGAAGGTGGGGAAAATTGTGGAGGAAAGGAGACTGAGTAAGTCTCTGTCTTTGAACACCCACAGACGCTCCTCCTAGGCAGCACAAATCACACAAGCAAGGTTCTAAAGGTCCACTTTTACATGCTGATACTTTGACCTCCACTGACTGTTTTTAAAATTTCCCAGTGCAGCTGGGCAATGGTGGTGCACGCTCTTAATCCCAGCACTCAGAAGACAGAGGCAGGCAGATCTCTATTATGAGTTTGAGGTCATCTTGTTCTTTCTATACGAGCAAGTTCCAGGACAGGCACCAAAGCTACACAGAGAAACCACCCTGTATCGAAAAAACAAAACAAAATAAAATAATTCCCAAATGTGTCACACTGTCATAAGAGAGCCCTGCACTGTGAGTTTAGGAAAATTTGGATTTGATGCCAGATTCCCTTTATTTAATTTACAGTGACAAAAACATGTTTGCCTATAACTTTCCACTCCGTGGATATCAGTGCTGTGTGTCACTCTGGAGTTCCCCACATTTCTCCCTGAGGTCATCCACTCTAAGTCCTTCTCAGCATCACTAAATATGAATGTAAGTGTCTGACTTCTTGGCTCAACATGCCATGTCTTACAAATAACCTGTCCAAACCACGTTGAAGGTCTGTAGGCTGCACATCTGATGGTTGCACGGTCTTTCTGTCCTTTGCTACACCATGGCTACCTTTTCTAAATTCAGATGCCATTCCTGCCTATTCCAGCTCTCTTGATCTTTCTCCACCACAATGAGGTGTTCGTACCTAGTGACCACAGGAGGTCATGATCCAGGAGTGTTTGAGAGCCAGTTGAGAAGGTGGCCAAGTTTCATTTGCTTCTGGCTGCCCACATCTAGAAAACTTGCTCTTTAAGCTACAGACAGAGGGTGAGCCAGCAGCTCACTTGCTTGGACTGGAAAGGATGTTGCAGAACTCAGTGTCTCTAGGTAGACTTCATGGGCTTGTACACTGACCTCCTCGCGTGTTCTCGACAGATTGTTGGAATGTAAACAGAGTGATAGTCCCCCTTGCACACGCTGGCATTTGCACAAGGAACTTAGGAAACATTTTGAGAGATTCCAGATTTTCATTTTCTGTTTGTTAAACAGGAGGAGATAAGGAAGACATTTTGAAGAAGCAGCGCTCTCTCTGTGGAAATTTGATGCCATAAGCTTTGGGGGAAATGGTTGATCAGCCTCCCAATTGGAAAACAGAAGAAAGCTGGGATTTCAAACCGCTGACATAAGGAAACCCCATTCCTTCTTCTAGTAACAATTCCAATCTAAAGACTTTTTCTTGGCTGGAGCTTTGGATCTTGGTCCAGCTCATGACTGTTGGTATCAATACCAGACCATCTGTTTTTTATTTGTTTTGTCCATCTGAAGGCTATGAATATAAGGGAGTCAGGGTTCTGCTCAGAAGTAGGAACCGATCCTCACGTCCAATCACCAAGGCTATGGGATAGATAAATATGGTCTATGGAGAAAAGAAGGTGGAAAAAACCAAACTAGTTCTTGTAGAACATTCATCACGCACCACACATAGTCCCAGATGCTTCTTATGGTTATAACTACCATGTCCTGTTCTACACCTGTCTGCTGTCACTAAGTAGGCTGCTTCTTGTCAAATGCCAAAGTGTAAGGAGAAAATCATTCCATTTACAACCCAGAAACTTGTAGGAACTATTGACTCAAACCCAAGCACCAATTTCTAAATGTCCTCCTGAGGAAGGTGAGCATGAATTCATGTCTAGGTGAGTTAGCTTCCCTGTTTCACCTTGTGCCTGTGAACCATGGTGGATTCCTGGAGTTATGCAGCCGGGTGGTTGTTAAACATGGTAATTCGAGCCCATCAGTGCTATGATCCCATTATCCAGTTTCTGAACCATTGGGTAACACAGACAGACAACAAGTCAAGCCCAAGTTAAGGGAGATGGGTGAAAGTTGGGCAAATGCAGGGATGCCCATGCCATTTCAGAGTTTTTTCCTTTCTGGCACAGCTCAGCTCAGCATGGATGTGCCCGATTTAGGATAGAAACCGCCACACCCTAACAAACCTAGGATCATTTTCCAGCCCCCAACCTTGGGTTGAAAATGTGTTCTTTGCTCACGTATGGGGCAGAAAGTCTTCACAGAAAAGAGTTTTACTCAGCTGTAGGGAGACCATAGCTCTCCTGTTAGTGGCCACGGGAATTACAGATAGATACTGCTGGCTTTAGCCAGAGGAATTCCTTAACGTAGGGGATTCTCCTTGGGCATGGCAGGGGTCTTGACTTCTGCTGCTGAAAAATAATTTTAGTGTGAGTTGGAATAAATCAGAGCTGTGTTTATTAGGGAAAGATAAAGAAAAGAGATAGCACGGGCCTTACATTTGAGCACAGACCTCCAGAGGCATGTGCAAGGAGCCTAACAGCTGTGTATATATTTATGTCTTTTAAGTTGCATTGCTCAAAGGATATAATTTACAACAAAGATGGAGCATAAAAAGGGCATGCCTAATCCTCGAGTTTGGGGTTTAAAGGCAGGAGGATAAGATGTTCAAAGTTATCTTCAACTACATAAGAAGTTCCAGGCTAGCCTGAGATACACGTGACTGTATCAGAAACAAAACAGGAAAAAAAAAAGCCAAACAAAAGACAAAGATTGAGCAAAGTTTTGAAAAATAAAGTTTAATTAAACAGGGATCTGTGTATGAGAGTTATGGTCCAATGTCCTTGAGATAAGGTGTCTGGGAGGTTAGTGAATCGGAACGTGAGTGCTGTGTAGATGCTGTGTAGTTACGGGTACTGTGCACTAAGCTGAATATGTCCCATGGTTTAATCTCATTTTGGTTTTCAAAGTTGAAGATCCAGACTAAATGACAGCAAAGGCTGTGAGAAAAAGATTGAAGAGAGCTCCGTTAATTAGGTAATTTGGGGGTAAGTGAGAAGTAAGTGCAGTAAGTGAGTTTGATCCAGGCAGATCCAAGCACTCTGAGTTCACGGTTGTAATGTCTGTCTTTCCTAGGAGCTGATGTTAACAGTCCTTCTTAATTCTCTGACTGTTAACATTCTCTCTGTACCTTCTTCCACAGCGTTCTCTGGGCCTCAGAGGAACTGGCTTAACTGTTTTGTTTAGGACTGAGATTTCCTTGGGCACTTATTCTGAGCGCCTTGTGAAGCCATGAGTTTCTGCATTCACCGCCGTTTACTGGAAAGAGGAGCTTTGTTTCGGACTGAAAGCATTTGCGCCGGGTGAGTATCAACACAATAAATATTTGGAGGGCAGCTCTATTATTTGGTAATGTGCTAAATAACAGAATTCAGTCCCATTTTGTACGACATTTATTTGTGTGTGTGCGCTACGCATGTGGAGGTCAGAGGATGGTTAGTGTTAGTTCTCTCCTCCCTTCTACCATGTGGGTTGCAGGGACTGAACTCAGGATGTCAGGCTTGGCAGAAAGTGTCATTGTCTGCTGAGCCATCTTGCTGACCTAGAATATTCTGTGTTAAAAGATATTCAGTACAGTGCTTAGGTCAATAAACTCGTCAATAAAACTATTTTCCTTTTTTCTTCGTTTTAGCTTCCTTTCTGTTTTTCTGCCGGGAGACACCAATTTTTGGCAGCTTTTTTTTCCCAAGATAACATTCCAAAATAGAAGCCAAAATATCAAAAGTATAATCACCATATAATGTAAAAAGTATGATTGCCCATGTACATGCCTGCATATGCATGTGAAAACCTTTAAAATGCACATGGTATTTCACACATAATTTCCCATATTATCTCATCATTCCCCTGTCCTTGTTTGCTATCTGAGAAATATTGGGAATAATTATCTTTTTCCCTTCCATACACACTTTTTAAATTTTTCTTGAACTTCCTCTGACTCCCCAAGGTTATTCTTCCATTGACCATTGGTGGAAACAATTTGAGTGAAGGGAGCAGATCAAGACTGTGGAATATCCAGGTACGTATAGAAGCAAGACAGGCAATCTCCATCCTCTGTTATACCTGTTCTTTCACTTTGAGCCCACCCGAGCCCCATGTACATCCTGTCACTGGCAGCAATAGGAAGCAAACACAGTAGGTTTTCACGAGGAAGGAACAATAGACATACAAGGTCTATTCTCATTTATGGGAAAGGGCTGAAATGAAAGAGGTAAGTAATTTCTCTACTTCAGGTTCAGGATTACAATACTTCCACATTGCTGGGAACTTTCAATGAATGCATATTAAAATAGGCAGAAAATATTCAATCGCATGCTTTAAGCACCATAGAATGTTTACTAGTTGACTATGTAAAACCCATATTTTTTTAAGGCCAGAGGAGCCATGAAGCTCCTTGAAATTCTGGTCTTCAGTTTTATAAGTAGTCTCTAGAGTGTAGACCTGGTCTCTGAATATTTTCCAAGTTAAGAATACCCCATCGATGATCTGTCTTGACAGTAAGCTAAAAGATTTGTTGGAACCATGTATATAGTTTCAAAGTATAAAGATAGCATGCATGATAAAACTTCTATTCTACTGCTGAAACCTACATGTCTACTACTGACTTTTGTATCACTGCAAAACACGTTGTTCTTAATATATTTGTGCACACTTTTGGCGCACACTTCTATGCAGATCAATTGCATGTAAGCCTCAAAATAGATTTTCTGAGTCCCTCAGTCAAACACAGATGATGTTCCTTCAAAGTATATGAGGCTTAAATTGAGAACTAAGGAAAAGAAAGAAAAGAAGTTTGCCATGTCATATGAATGGGAACAACTGACAGCCCAAAGATGATGATCTGTCAAGAGATTACCTGCTTATAGAAGTTTTATCAACCCGAGCATGACTTAGCTGCATTTACCTTGCAGCAATTAAGCTGCATGCTTTTTTTTTGCTGGTGTATTATACTCCCCAAAAGTAGTTTTATTTAAAAGATATGGAAACCTGAAACATCCTACTTACTTTCCAATTTTCTAGGCTGCGATGCTAACGGAGGCTCTAATACCAGAGGACAGCGGAGCACCAATATTGGTTTTACTCTTCTAATTATTCAGGTTCTCAGCAAGGAAGCCTGTTTTCTCTTTGTTGTTGTTAAAAAAGATCCCTTTGTGGCGTGACTAAAAGCCTCACGATAAACTACTTCAGATGATATTCCCAGGACATCTATACTTTTTTTTTCTACTTGTGTAAAGATTTTTAGTAAATTTTTTTAGGGAGTCTGCTGTGAATTGAACCCAGGGTATAGGTCCATGTTCCACTACTGAGATAGTCACTTGAGAAGATTAACTGGCCTTATCAGAGGTGATTTAGTGACTCTCCTGTGGCGCATCTCATTGCAGATCATATTGGCACCCAGAAAGGGGTTGACTGTTTTGTAAGTGAACTCCTCTGTACGGTGTGATTTACAGGCCAGGTTTTTGGAAAGCACTTTGTTTTATTCTTGATATCATTCTATTATTTATATATGGCTTCAGGACAAGTGAAGCATATAGTCTGGTTATTGTCAGGATACGGAGGGAGCCAAAACAGTGTGGAAATGTAACTTCGCAAACTCTTTCATGTGACAGTTGTAAGCATGACTTTCCAGAGTGTGTATACAGTGTGCTTGGATATCCTGTCCTGGGGAAGAGGCACTGTCACTTCTCAAAGGGAAGAAGACATAAAACCAGCGCTGGAATTGGGCCAGATCCCATGAGGGACACCTCTTGGCAGTGCCAATTTGCTTAGCTTCTAAGCTCCAGCAGCTCTTAAGCCAAGGTTTCAGGAAAGCTGATCCTGGTATTCTCAAAGATAAACAAACTTACAGAAGAACCTTGATTCCTCCAACCCTTGGATTATTACCTACATCTTTTGGCACAGTGGAAAATACAAGATATACAGGTCAATGTGCTACTGTGGTAGCCAAACATAATCAATTCTGAAATACCCCCAAGTTCAAAATCCTCTCTGGAGAACAGTCTTCTTCTCAATTTCTCCCTTCTCTGCCTCCTTCTCCTCCTCCTTTTTCTTCTTATTTCTTCTCCTTCTAATATGTATTTATTTCTATTTTGTGTGTGTGTTTACCATGTACATGCCTAGAGATTTCAGAGGTCAGAAAAGGGTTACAGATTCTCCCTGGAACTGGAGTTAAGGACAGTCATGAACCACAACTAAACCTGGGTCCCCTGCAAGAATAGCAAGTGCACTTAACCCCTGTGATGGTTTGAATAGGAAGAGTCCCATAGACTTATGTGTTTGAGTGCTTGGTCACCAGGGACTGGCACTATTAAGAGGTGTGTTGCTGGGTGTGGGCTTTGAGGTTTCACATGCTCAAGCCAGACTCATTGTCAGTCTCTCTTTATTCTGGCTGCTGGTCGGGTTGCAGAACCCTCAGCTACTACTCCAGTACCAGGTCTTCCTTCCAGCTACCATGCTTCCAAGACATGATGATAATGGATTAACCCCTGAAAGATATGCCAGCTAGTCCTAGTTAAATGTTTTTTTTTTCTCATAAGAGTTGGCATGGTGACAGTGTCTATTCACAGGGTTAAAATCTGTGATTAAGACACCCCCCTCAGTCCTCTCGCCAACCTTAGTATTAGAATTCTTCTCTCTTTCTCTTTGGACAGGGTTTCTCTGTGTAATCCTGGCTGTTCACGCTGATCTGGAACTCACAGAGATTAATCTGCCTCAGCCTCTAAAGTGTTAGGATTAAAGATGTGTGAAATCACATCCAGTTTTGAAATTCTTAGTGAAGTCTCTGCAGTAATTGAATTGGGACTTGCCAAACTTATGCTATGTCATCCATTTCTACCTAATAACTTCATTTTTATTTTATTAATAATTCTTAATACATTGCAAATGACTGTATCTCTAACAATAATTTTCTAAATAACCTCCCATGACAGTAATTCAAAACCGGCTAGAAAATTTGTTTGTATATTGACTTAGACATCAAATCCTATGCTAGTATAAAAAATTTGTGGGGGTATAGGTACAGAACTTGAAATCAAAACTACCTTCAAATAGCCAAGCAAAAGTGAGGGATGCTGTTGCCAGGCGGTCAAGCCAAGGACTTAGTGGAAACGTGCAGTTTCCCTACAAAACCATCTCACCGCCAGTGCTTCCAATGGGTGCAATGCATTTCCAGTTCGTTGTGAATTCTAAATAATGAGCCCAGGTAAACCTTTGAGGTTCGACTTGGCTTGAAGCAGGATTCACATGATTAAATGCTTGTTCAAAACTCTTTCATCTGGAAGCCTTACAAGAAGCCTTGCTTGGTTTTACTGCCTTCCCTAAAGTGTTTCAGTATTTCTAGTTTGACTTCCATCTCATTCCAGAGAGTGGAAAGACATTGGGAATGATTGCTCTTTCATGGGTTTCAAAAGAGGATCTGGGTTTGATTTTGAGTAAACATTTGGCTTTGTTTTCAATTTTCTGACCCGGATGCCTCAGCTTTTTGAGAGATCTTATAAAATATATAATTTTATCATTCTGATGGTGACTGTATTTACAAAATAAGTTAGAGGAATTGAGCCAATTATCCACATATTTCAAGCTGGAATGTCATTTTGTCTTAATTACACAGATGTTTCATGAAAATTGAGGATATGAAGAAAATGCTTAGTAATTGCTCAAATTGTTTGCACAAAATGAAGTTATTTGCTTATATAACTATTCAATTTAGTTTAAATATTATTTTCTCACATGTGGATGAAAATTATTCTTTAAAATCTTCAAATATTTCAAGCAATGGTCAGGAAAGATGGCTCAGTGGTTTAGAACACTTGCTGTTCTTGAAGAGGACCAGATTTGATTCCCAGCATCCACCTGATAGTGCACAGTCATTCTGTCTCCAGTTCTATGAGATTTGTTGCCATCTTCTGACCTCCACAGGCACCAGGCATACGTGTGGTGCATATACATATATGTATGCACAACAATCATATACATAAAATTAAAATAAATTCTAAAATCTCAAGCAATTCTTCTACTTAAATTTCTTCCTTGGTTAGTATTTAAATGTTGGAGAAAGTAAGTTGCCTTTAGTTTTGTTCTTTATTTTAGGTAGCTTCTTCTACATAGAATAAGAATATTCCAAGGAATAATCTGTATGTTGTAGATAAAAAAAAGTATGACAGCAAATGTAAGTAGATGATCAACTGAAAAGAATTGTATAAAAATGAATGAGCAAGGAATTTATGTGTAACTATTAGTGGTGAGGAATCATACTTAGGCATAGGACCCTATCTGGAAATACAGACTTGAATTTGCCTAGGTACCTTGGCTTTGTTGTCGGCAAGTATTGTTGACAGTAAGTGGGGCTGTCAAGTTTTTTTGCAGGCTTTTCTGAACAACTTCTAACAGTCAGGCACAGAGGAACGAACTCTAATGGAGGGAGTTCTGTCTTGAGATGATGGGTGTTTAGCAAAAGTGACCAGAGTGCAGAAGAATGGTAGGGAACAGTAAAGGAAGCCCCACTGGTGGGAATGTCCCTAGAAATAAAGAGTAGAAGAGCCAGCAGGGGTGCCAGTCAACTTCTTAGCTTACTCGGTCATAAGGAGCAGGAACAGGCTTTCTGGAAGAAATTCAAGCCATCGAAAGATCAAGTTATCCCAATGAAACTGCCTCCTGTATGTTGTTAGTTCACATTGATTACAGCACCTTGGTAACGTGAGCAATACTGCATATTCTTTATTGATACTACTTTTATACTCCCTTTAATTCAAAGTCTTCATTTTAAAGGCATGCAATGTGCTGCATCTCTTTTATTTGGGGATTAATTTTATGTTAGCCTAAGCAGGTTCTTATTTAGAGGTGGAATTTCCCTGGTTCATTCCCTTTAAGTGTATTTTGTCAGTTATTTTCCTGCCCTAGTAGTACATATGAAGAGCTCCGGGAGTTTTAAGCAATCTTTTGTTAGCACTTCTGTTATCCGTAATTTCCCTTGGGCAATATCCAGGAATTCAGCGTTTCAGTATTCCAAAACACGGTCTTCAATCTTGCCTGACTTTGGTTGCACAAACAAATTAAATGATAGAACTTAACATGACATGTTAATAAAAGATTATTGCAAGGACAAAGAGTTGAGAAATTCAATGAGATCTCAATGAGATCTGCAAAAAAGATAAAGAATAAATGTACACATTTAAAACTGGATTCTTGCTCAGCGTGAAATATCTAGTCATGAAATACTTGGGCGTATTTCCTCAGTGATGAAATCCGAAAAACTCACTCTGATCAGAAGAAATCTCCACTCGTGATATGAATTCTTGAGTTTAAGGATATAGTCTTAGCTGTTAAAACAGCGCAGGACAAATTGTTTAGGCCTTGAGGTCAGACAAACACATCATTGATGGTTTGTGGCATGTAGTAACCAAGAGGATTCCATGGCTTTGCTTGGGAGCTGGGTGTCTCTTGAGGAACCATTAAGGCGGCCTCCTAACCATCGTATAAATCAACCTCAAAAGTAAATTCCTTCTCTTTCCCAATTGTGGCTGTAAATGGTCATCTGTTATTTTGGAATCGGTTTTGTTCAGAGAAGCAGCAAGCACAGTCCTTTTATGGTGTGCTGTAACTGGAAAGGTTGGCATAATAACGTTGCCATGCACTTGTAAGCCCGTTGCTGTGGCATCTGTGCCATGACCTCACAGGGTGGTGGTAAGTGTAATATCTCATGTTAACCAAACACCTATTATTCACTCAGGAGTATGCTGAGGAGTTTCTCTGTGCTTCCACACTTCCTTCTCCCAACACAGAAATCATCCAGGTAGTTATTGTGGTACCCAACAGGAGCTCAGTTGTACACACCATGAGTCAGCAGGACCAGAACCAGGCCTGGAACGTGCAGGCAGTACGTGCGATGCTAGCACAGGCATTAATTCCTAAGTTATATTTCCTCCCTGCTCTATGATTTATGGGTTATTTTATGGATGTTTAAGAGCCCTGCAGTCAAATAGGAAGGATAAGGAATGTTATCAAGAACACTGAAGGCTTGGGGGGAAAAGAAAATGGAAAATCACAGAAGAGATGTTTCCAGGTTGCCTGAACAATGTTAGAGATGCTCATTCATCCCAGCGCTGAGCTGTACTAGAGTGGCCCTCGTTTTATTCCTTATTTTCTTAAAATAAAAAGTATTATAGAGTCTAGACTGGCTACTAACTCAGAGAAATCCTCCTGCCTCAGTCTCGCAAGTGCTGGGGTTTCAAGCATGAGCCATCATGTCCAGCTAAAACAGACAACACTTAAATTCTTTTGAATCTTTTCCTGAAAACACTTGAGAACCGTGTCAGCACTTGAAGTATGGACAGAGACACAGGGTTTCTTCTCTTTTGGAGGTATAAAAGCAGTAGTATATGACCTATAAATTTCCATGTCTGGATCTCTCCATGCTTATGGTGTGCTTCGATGAGAAACAGATCTAGATTCTCTCTGTTCTTGGAGAGGAACTCAATAGTACCTCCCTGGATTGGAAACCTGACCTCTGATGAATATATACCAAGAAGACCCTCCTCTGGCTCCTTGAGTTTCTTCTGTGAATTTTCATTTCTTCTTCTTCTTCCTCCTCCTCTTCCTCATCCTCTTCCTCCTTCCCTTCTTCTTCTTCTTCTTCTTCTTCTTCTTCTTCTTCTTCTTCTTCTTCTTCTTCTTCTTCTTCTTCTTCTTCTTCTTCTTCTTCTTCTTCTGACTTATATGAACTCATATGGATGGTGGAAAAGAATAAAATTTAAATATAGAATGACTCTGATAGAATGTATGTAAATGTGACTAGAACACCCCCCCCAACCTACTACAGAGTATTTTTCCAACCCAAGATTCTGTAAAGTTATAAAATGGAAACTTCTGCTATATATTTTAGGAAAAACAGGCTAATCCACATAGTTTTCCCTTCTGCATTCTTGACAACCGATGGTAGTGTTCTGTTTTATTTTGTTTTGTAACGTTAGTAAATTGCACGTGGTGCCTTATGCTTGAATATCAATATTTGAGAAGTTGAGGCAGAAGAATCACCATGAATTTGAGACCAGTCTAGACTGCAGTGAGTTTCGGAACATCCTGGATTACATAGTAAGACTCTGACTCAAGACAAAACCCCAAACGGAAGAAATAAATAAAGCTGTTGATAGAGAAGGATGCCATAATTGTGAGATCAAAAGAAATTTCCACTAGTTTACATCTACTACTATAACAACATAAATTATTCTGTTGGTTCCCGTGAGCATTTCACATAAAACAGTAGTAAGTCATAATAAATCATCAATAAACATGACCTTCATGAGCCAATGAAATATTATACAGTATGAATATCATCTAACTACACATTCACATATTTTAATGACTTTTTGTGATTGTTTTAAGACAGGATATCACTGTTTCGTCTACCCTTGGCCTCAGGGTCCTCCTGCTTTAGCTTGTGAATGCTAGGATAAGAGGTGACTACCACTCCATCTACCTAATATATTGTTTGGATCAAATTTAATTGAGAAAGGACATTGTATTAGTCAATTGCATTTGGTACTGCACATTGTATCTACTTAACAGTCCCTATTATGTATATATAATTTGGAAGTGAAGAGCATTAATTAACCTGGGATATTACTAAAGCTTTATGTTCTGATGTTCTTTGCCATTAAACTAATGGACTGGGGGAGTAAAATTTATAGCTCCATACCAGTACTTTGTTTTCATTTTTTTTACACTTTTTTTTTCTGTAATTGGGCAATGGAAATCCTTTGTAATTTTCCCAGACTTACTGGGAACTTTAAGGGATTAAAAAGATGAGGAACACTAATGCCATGGGATCAAAAGGCGGAAAAAGATGTGCACTCGTGGCATTAAAATTTAAGGAAAGAAGGAGAAGGGCTAGAACTAAATATCAGGCTCATCAGGCATCGGGAATGAGTGTATGAAGCTCCTCCCTCCCTGCATGACTATTGGCAGTTAATGGTTCTTGGGAGGAGGTTTTCCTTTTTCTCCATGGTCTCGCCACTTACACATTACTTTGGTCCCAGTAGATAACCCCCCCCTCAGGCAAGAAACCTTAATTAAAGTCAGAGGATCACATCGACAAAAAGGAGCCCTTAAGGTGGGAGAGGACTTGTGGGGAAGTGGAGTTCCAGCAGAAGGGGTGTGTGCCTGTCTGAGAGCGAGACGGGGGTGCAAAGCACTGAGTTCACTATGTAAATAAGTGAAACTGTCAACAACAAAAGAAGTTGAAGAAGACACAACTCACTATCTTTGTACATCATACAAAATCTGGGGTATTGGACCTTCATACTTTTTAGGCTGAACTGTTCGCTTTATGTAAAAAGGTTTTATTTTTGCCTATGTTGTCTTGTTGCAGAACTTATCTGGATAATGGATAAAATTATGAGCTTTTATGGAAAGATGAAATCCATAGGGTGAGAGAGTCGTGATAAAGTGGACCATTAAATTAGAAATATACGTTCTGACTTAAAACGCACTAAAGCATATGCCATATTACGAGGTTTATACTTTGGCAGAAAAACCTGGCTGTAATCTGTTTTCAAATAAATAGATTGTGTACAGCTGTCCTGATATCCCTGGCAAAACGACGACTTAATGTTGATTAGGAGAGAAGGCCTTTGAAGTGAGCGAGGCAGCAGCCCCTAAGATGTCTTTAGTGATCATTATCAGTCTCTCCCTGAAGGATGACTTGGTGCCAAAAGCTCTTTGCTCCAAGCTGGTTAAGGTGGATTCGGGAGCGGAGGCTTTGTAAGCCTGAAAAGGCCTTCTCATTCACAGGCCTCTGGTGTCTGATCCCTTTAGGATCGTGAATGTCTGAGAATAAGCAGATGCGGCCCTTTTCAGAGAAGGGCAAGATCCGCATCGTGGCATTATTTATTCATCATGAGAACAGCGAGTGAACACGTACTCTGCAGAAAAATCAAATCAGTGTTCATTTGGTGGAGCAGCTGCATTTGGCAGAGAGAATGCATTTAGTTCTAACTTTGGAAACTGAGCAATTAGAGATGTTATTAGTTAGAGATGCAAATGAGTGACCGACTGCATTTTCTTCCAAGTCGTATTTCCTTTGCAGTGCTGAAATTAAAAGCAGCTCGGCCCTGGTAAAAGTGAATACCTGAATGCTTAGAGAGGTTGGAGGTTTGTTCACAGACAAGTAGTTTCATTAAAAGTGTTTAGGAACCAGTCACCCTTGAGGACTAAATCTGCATTTCTTCATCGTGAAGGGATAAACAGATTTAATTCAAGCCATTGTCCTTAGCTGCCAGAAATATATTACTTATTCAGATAGTGCTGAATGTAGAAGACTTTAGGTGCTAATAAAATTAATTTATGTATTGCAAGGACATGTTCAGAAAAATGTAAAGAATCTATAACTTGGACATATATTACCTGATTTGTGAAATGGCTGGTATTACATTGAATTTTCAGAACATTGCTTCTGTTTCTTTTGTTTTTCCCTGAACCTATTGCACAAGTGTTGCGCCATTGTTCTCTGTCACCAGCCCCCAAGAACTTTCTGTAGCTACCTGGTTTGTGTGTGCCTATATTTGAAGTTCTGGGTCCTTATATGGCCACCAGCTCAGTCTCGGAACTATAAAATGAGGATAAAAAGATGCATTCTGTTCAAATGGCTAAAAACATTGAGAAAGTGCATGTCAAATATTTTGAATAAGGCATGACACCCGTATGTATGTACGAACCAAGTATAGCTTTGTCAAAGCTGATTATGTGTATAATAATCACACGTCTACCTATCCATCCATCATTCTACCTACCTACCCATCTTTCCATATTTTAAATGCAGTAAAATTATACTTTGGACTTATTATTGATGCTGTTGCTAGCAGTGTTTGTCCATTCATGCTGAGGCAGCTTGCAAGAATGGATTTTGATTACTATATATACTGACTTTTGAACTTTAAAGCAATGCCTTGCTAATTTGGTGATAAAAAAAATCAAAATTTGATATTTTTTTATTATTTTACCCACACATTCTCTTTATTTGAAGTTCACAACAATGCTCGAGAAAAAAATGTTCTCAAAAAGATATTACTGAATGAAACTGAAATTATTGCAAAATAAAACTGCCAAGCCAGTCAATGGGAGAGCAGCCCCAGGCTTTCTGTCTTCCCCTGGTCATCCATGGCCACAGCCAGCCGCCTCACCAGCTTCCACTAATAAACCCCCACTAAATTTCTTGAAGTCATTGGTTCCTTAAGTTCAGCCTCTGGCCTGGTACATAAATCTCTGCAACAGACTTGAAGCATTTTCAATGACCTTATTTTTCCCATGGTTTCTTTCTTATCCATAACAACTCACTAAGCTCTGTTCCTTCATCTGCAACATTTTTTTGGTCTCCTCTCTGAAGCTCCCGTGTCTATATTTTACTTTCACTTTGAGATTAAGCTGGATGCTTATCTATATGTAAAATTCCCATTAAAATGCCCCTGGAGTATATATTCTAGAGCCAACTACAAGATGCGCTTAACTCATGGAATGCGAAGCATTTATTTGGTACAAGTGGAAACATTTTGGAATTGTACACAAATTAAGACATCAGAGTAGCTGCAATCCTTTTGTAGCAAGTAGAGAAAGGCTAAGGTTTGAATGTGTGCAGGCATTGGTAAATGTTGTTGATGGTATAAGGGCATCTTTCAAGATTGTTGTCAGTGACATCTATATTATGTATGATTCCTGTATTTCTGCAGGATATTCTTATTTCTTGTATCTTCACCTATAACCTCCTACATTTAAGTCCATCTTATTTCTCAGTTTTAATTACCATCTTAAAATTACTCTTACAAATGGATTTAAACAGAAGCTATTATCATGCCCTCTTATGTTTGTTTGTTGTTTGTTTGTTTTTAGTTTGCTAAAGAAATGTCAACCTATTGTTTGTAAAATCTCACGCCCGAAATATGGACTCAAGGGTTATGACTCCAATATACTTAATCTACAGATGTATTCTGGGAGATGATTCAGACCTTCCTGAACAAGAATCTAGAAATAAAGGATAAATGATTTTTTTTAATTGCCCGGTGGTTTATAAAAGTGCTCAACAATACAAATTCCACATGTGCTTCAACTGCAGACATATAAAACCAGTGTGACAAGGAAGGATCATTAAGCAATCTGATTTTTCTTGTGGGGAGAGTTTAATGCTGTTGGGCATAGTATTAAAATGTAGAATTTGATAGCATGTCTTAAACTTTTAATGATGTGTTCATGAATATAAAACATGCTTCTCCCAGTGACTTTATGACTTCTCCTCTGCATAATTAGTAGTATCTGTTTTATGGGCTTACTGTTGTTTCCTTGATCCCATGAAAACGTGAAACCACTGTAATGATTTACACCATTCTAGGACTTTAAAGATAGGAGCTGTTTCTTAAAATAAATAGCAAAAAAAAAAAAATCCACAAGTGTAAGTCTAGAATTGAGGTCATAATGTCTGAGGTTTGAAAACAAACAGGAAGCTTAAATAAATATCTTTCAGTGTTTTGGAAGATTTAATAAAAAGAAACATGAACTATATTAGTCTTTTATTGTTCACAGAAAGCTTTGCTCATTATACACAAACGCTCCTTCCTTACATTTGGAACATTTAGGGAAACTCTCTTTAAAGACTGATTATTTGGATCCTGTATAATATTAAGCTTATGAATTCAAGTAATAAAGAGATACTCATTATTAAGCATTAAAGTTCAACATATCCAGGCAAACTGTTTTACTCCTTTAAAAAATTATTAGTAAATTCACAAAAATGCCTCTATATTGGTGAGTTTTAGATTTTAATTTGCTTCTTATGATATAATATACATTTTTATGTCATCTCAAGTGTTGAAAAAACCATGGCCTTTTTTGATTATTTTCATTATTAAGCATTTAGATGACTAACATTCTCAGAGAGCCTTAACTATGTTCATGTTTTTCTTCTAAGTTGATGTGCGGTATAGAAGGTCTAGAAGACAATACACTACACATTACAGAGTCAATACACTACACATTACAGTCAATACACTACACATTACAGTCAACACACTACACATTACAGAGTCAACACACTACACATTACAGTCAATACACTACACATTACAGTCAACACACTACACATTACAGAGTCAACACACTACACATTACAGAGTCAGTACACTACACATTATAGTCAATACACTACACATTACAGAGTCATATAGATATTTTCTTTGAAATAGGAATCAAATTGGCAAAGTTTACATATAACTCTTAGGCTTTCTGTTTTATCGGAATGGAGCTTTGTGTAAGGTTTGAGGGATACATGAACAATAAATTTTTCCACTCCAAACAAACACTTTGAATTAACTTCTTTAATTAGATTGGCCTTTGAAAAATTAACTGGTCAATTTTCTGATACTTTGTTCAACTTACATAATAGTAAAAATCCCGTGGTTAGTGGAAGTAGCGGTTCCTAAGGTAAGATTAGTATGGTGTTATTTAAAGAGCAGGTTTTAAGTTGTGTGTTTTCATGACATTCACTAAAAAAACACAGCACTCTAATTCACAATGTAAACAATCAAGACATTAGATTATTTATAGTGAGTTATATAATTGGTGAGCTTCCACTACTTTTCCTAATATTTTAATTAATAATTAAGATCATTTTAGAATTATCTTAAAATATATTTTAGGTAATCACACAGTAAAGACGTGGAGCTCTTGGAATGCAGAACAGATACCAGTAATATGAATCTGTGTTTTATTTAGCTTGCATTTAATGTTTATTTTCATTTGAAAGCATAATTTTCAAAAGATTGATTTTAGAACTCTTTGATGTAGAAATATTTAAGATACAAACATGGTTCATATATTCTATTCTTGGAAGCCTTTGTAACCATTTTTTTGCAGCATTTTCTCATTTTCATTTTATTTTCAATTGTAAACAACACCCAGTACCTGAGGTGAGAGAATCATGGGCTTCGACAACAGCAGAAAGGGTGTATCCCAACACCTTTACTCTATTATCTCATAGTAACAACCCATCAAAACCTCTTCCTTTGTGACCCAGAGGGATTGGGTCATATATTTCCTTAAAGGACAGGCATTCCAATTTAGGGACATAAAGATCCAAGCAGAGTTGCATAAGCTTTTATTTCTGGTTCCAACCTATAATGATTGACTTCAGGACTCAATCTATTTCTATAGGAACGTTTAGTAGCCATTCCTAAATTCAATCCACCTGATTATTTAAAATCAGTAACCAGAAAGAGAAAGTCTGTGTTCCATTGACTGAACTTTTAAATAAATGTCAGGTTCAGATGAAGAGAAGACTATTTTAAAAAGTTGTCTCATTTCATTGCCTGATGAAGGTTAATATTCAGGAGGATGCCTATATGTTTTTCTTTGGGCTCTCCTTATTTAGCTTCTCTAGGATCACTAATTATAGGCTCAATGTCCTTTATTTATGGCTAGAAACCAGAGACAGAGACCCACATTGGAGCACCGGACTGAAATCTCAAGGTCCAAATCAGGAGCAGAAGGAGAGAGAGCATGAGTGTTGAAATAAGAGCAGCGGGGCTGCGTCCCCAGCACCCCGGCCGCCTACATGGCTAGCTTAGCTTATGCCCCGAAATAATTACATGGAAACTGTATTCTTTTAAAGACAGCTTGGCCCATTTCTATCTAGCCTCTTCTAGGCTAATTCTCGCACCTGGACTAGCCCATTTCTAATTATAGCCCAAGAGCTGGCTTACCAGGAATGATCTTAAACTGCATCTGCCTGGAGTGGGAGAATCATGGCGAGTCCCTGACTCAGCTTCTTTCTCCCAGCATTCTGTTCTGTTTACTCCACCCACCTATGTTTTAACCTATGAGGGCCAAGCAGTTTCTTTATTGCTTAACCAATGAAATCAACAGATTGATATACGACACTCCCACATCACACGAGCAAGGAACTCAGGACCACGAGGGGTACACCCACACACTGAGACAATGGGGATGTTCTATTGGAAACTCACCAAGGCCAGCTGGCCTGGGTCTGAAAACACCTAGGATAAAACTGGACTTGCTGAACATAGTGGACAATGAGGACTACTGAGAACTCAATAATGGCAATGGGTTTTTGATCCTACTGCACACACTGGCTTTGTGGGAGCCTAGGTAGTTTGGATGCTCACCTTACTAGACATGGATGGAGGTGGGTGGTCCTTGGACTTCCCACAGGGCAGGGAACCCTAATTGTTCTTTGGGTTGACGAGAGAGGGGGACTTGATTGGGGTAGGGGGAGGAAAATAGGAGGCGGTGGCAGGGAAGAGACAGAAATCTTTAATTAATAAATAAATAAATAAATAAATAAAGTTGTCCATTGCCACCCACATCTTTGCTTCAAAAAGTAAATGCAAGTGATAGAAATTACAGTTTTAAAAAACATTGTTTAATTTTTAACTATGGGCATGTGCGTGGGGTAGTGGTATGTCTATGCACACAAGTGCATGTGCCCATGGAGTCCAGAAGAGGACGTTGGGTCCCCTGGAGCTGGCGTTAACAGGCTGTTGTGGGCTGGGTTCTCTGGGAGAGTAGCATGTACTCCTTCTTCCTAGCCATAGGAATTACAAAGTTAACATAATACAAGGTCTTAATTTCAGAAAACCCTTTTGACTACCATAATCTCATTTTTTAGTACCAACCTTGCTTCCTCTCAGAAGTAGCTTAAGTAATAAAGTACTTCAGTTTTCCAGAAGTAAAATATTGGACAATCTCTTATTTACCCACTAATTCTGGGCTTTTAAAACTCATGAATTCTTATCTCTTGAGCAATTTTTAAGTAATCTTGGGTATAGTAAATGTTATAAAGAAATCAAACACTTACTGATATTAAATCATAAAGAATTAAATCTTGGCCAGATAGTTGATAGTACAGGAAGTATATCACCTTTGACATTTTTTCAGTCAATCGCCATTTTGATTTTATAATAATCAATACTGAGATTATTGTTTAACATACTGCTTCAATATAGCAGAGTATACTTATGGACATTTCAGAAATTTTTGGAAATCAATATACCAATATTAATACAATGTAAAATTTACAGACTCAATATATGCTGAGGAATGATTATAGGAAAAAGTATGATTTTGTTTTCTAAAATGAAACATTATGTTTGAATAAGTGCAGAAAACTTTGGATGGGCAGTAAACCCATTGCAACTCATGCCATAAAACATCTTGCCAGAGTAAACTTCTAGAAAATTGTTTTTATATGTTTTTAATTATTTTATTTTACATTTTTATTTCTTCTATTTCTTTATTTTACATTCCAACCATGTTCTCCTTCCCACTCCTCCTCTTGACCCCATCCCTTTCAGTCCACACCCATCCACTCCTCCCAAAAGGTAAGGGCTAGCATGGGGAGTCAACAAAGTCTGGCACATTAAGTTGGGGCAGTACCAAACTCCTACCCCTGTATTAAGGCTAAGCATGGCATCCCACCATAGGAAATGGGATCCAACAAACTAGCTCATGCACCAGGGCTAGATCCTGGTCTTACTGCCAGGGGCCCCCTCAGATAAGCAAAGCTTCACCACTGTCTCCCACATATGGAGGGCCTAGCTCAGTCCCATGGAGACTCCACAGCTGTCAGTCTAGAGTTCATGAGTTTCCACAAGTTTGGTTCAGCTGTCTCTGTAGATTTCTTTATCATGATCTTGACCTTTCTTGCTCATATATTCCCTCCTCTGTCTCTTTGATTGGATTCCCAGAATTCGGCCTGGTGCTTGGTTGTGGATCTCTTTATCTGGTTCCATCAGTTACTAGATGAAGGCTCTATGATGATAGCTGGGTTATCCACCAATTTGATTACAGGGGAAGAACAGTTCAGGTACCCTCTCCACTATTGCTAGTAGTCTTATCTGGTCTTCCTTGTGGATTCTTGGAAATTTCCCTAATGCCAGGTTTCTCCCTAACCCCATAGTAGCTCTTTTTATCGAGATCTCTCTTTCATTGCTCTCCCACTCTAACCCTCCCCCCACCATTCTGTTCCCTCATGTTCTTATCCCCTTCCCATCCCCTTCCCCTTTACCACCCCCTTGTCCCCAGTTTATCCAGGAGATCTCCTATAATTCCCTTTCCCAGGGTGTTTCATGTGTCCCTCTTAGGGTCTCTCTTGTTACCTTGCTTCTCTGGAGCTGTAGATTGCAGTCTGGTTATCCAATTTTTAACAGTTAAATCTTTAGTATAATACTACCCCCTCATCCTATGGCATGAATAAAAATATGGAAATATTAAAAGCTGTGACTATATTATTTAGTAACTAATGCAGAATCAGGTTTACCTGACTTAAAAATGGCTAGGAGCATACTTTATGTAGTGTTTAGAAGACATAACTCATAAAACTATGGCCAATTAAAAATTTTTTACAAATTTACTATTTTTATCTGTTTTTGCTTGTTTGCTTCTTTGTTTTGAAGCTGCGCCTCCCTTGTTTCTGTGTTACTCAGGTTGATATTGAACTTGCCATTGCTCTACATTAACTTCCCTAACAGTGGATTTCCAGATGGGCACGTTGCTGCTTAGGAAATACATTCCTTTCTGTGTCCTCATTTAATTAGTATAGTTTCTGCTAACAAAAAGTATGTGGGATTAAATACAATTCAGTTAAATAAGAAACAACATGTTGAAAAATAGGATCTGTCTGATGTGCTATTATTTGAAGTTTAAACCAAAAAATTGTTAAAACTCTGGTAAAAATTAAATATCTTACACAGATAAAATAACAAAATCGTAATACTTTTGGGTACTGTTACATTAAATAACTCTTAGCTTTATCTTCCTATATTTGATATTCAGTCATTTTTCTAATAATGTTTTTAATTCTTTTTTTGTTTGTCAGTTTGTGTAAGAAGATGCTACTATTTATTTCTTGTGCCAAATTTGCGAGTCAAGATATTCATTTTAAATAGTGATTATTTGGTGAATATATAATATCATGAAGCAAAACCATAGAAATGCTTCTTAACTTAAGTTTTGTGTTTCAGTCTAAAGATATAATTTATTTATTCCAAATACAAGCTCACAAAGTGAATATTTGATGTTCCTGATTTCTAAGAACACATGCCACAGAAAAATTGACATAGTGCCTAATCTCTTCCTTGACTTCAGAACTTTTTTGTGCCTTGCATAGTTCCCTTTACCCTGCAACATGCTCACAGCAGTGGAGAGCTGAGTTGAGGTGTGTGCACAATGTATGCACTGGTTTCCTTGCTTCCTATAGACACAAGTCTTTAGGATACGAGGCACTTTCTTCTTAAAGTGATAGTCCATAATGAAGCCCCTGGATCCTGAGACTGGTTTGCCTTAATGTGAGGCTTTTTTTTTAATTCCATCTCGGACAAAACAAAGACTTTAAGTGGACAATGACTTTGGGTGTTCAATGACTTCTTTTTTTCTGCAAAGCATCACTACCTGGATGTCCAAGGTGTCAAATGGAGAATTCCTTGAGGAAGCCATCATTTTAGCAGCAAATGTGGACTCTGAGAAGGTGCCCTGTCACTGCCAGCAGAGTACTGCCCTCAATGAAGATTCACAATGGTGCTTCGGGGGTGAGAGTTGGGTGGTATTCCTCCATTTTGACTGCTCCTCTTGGAACCACGTGAGCCTCTGTTGCAGATCTTCCCATAAGGCACTGCTATCTTTAGTGGGGAGTTCAGGCATGGGTTCAGTACTTTCTATGAGGCACAAATCCAAAAGGTTGTAATGCATGGTATTTGGCAAGTTCATAACCATATTGCAGGCCACAAATTATGTTAGGTATGTTATGAAACTTTAAAATAGTGTCATGTCTGTCTGTCTTCAGATTCAAAACCAACTTTGCAAACTTCCCTCCTCGATGATCAACTTAGGAAATAGAAAACTTTATTTTAATTTGGTAATGCATGCAATGTCTTGTTCATATTTTTGAGTCCTACTTTCAGAGCACCTGTTCTTCTTACGGAGGTGAAATGTCACAACTTCCAAATGGAGAAATCAACAAACAAAACCCCAGCCCCCCAAAAACATACAAACACAGCTTCAGAGGCAACATATTGCAGCCACAATGAACACAGTTCCCTTAATGAACTGGGATTTTACAAAGAGCAGCAGCTGTGAAGGGCAGCCATTACCGTCCTTGCAATATTTTTTAAATATTATTTTACAAAATCATAAAATATCTAAAGTCTTTTTAAAGATTCCTTTCCATTTTAAACATTGTAGTAGTATTTGTTCTATAGGAAAACAAGACACACGTGTGTGCATGTACACACACACACATCTTATTCAAAAGATAAAACACAGCTTTTCTCTTAAACGAGGTAGCTGAAGCACACCAGATTTCTGTTTTCTTAAAGTTGAAAATGGCTGAAGTTTGGTACAGACCCGTCCACATATGGATGCCATATTTACTTATTAGACTAAAAGTTGTGAAAACAATGTTTTGGTGAATTATTCTCCTTGGTGAGGTTTATGTGAGTATGCTTACTTGAGCAAACAATTTAGAATTATATATTTCGTTAAAGGACGGCATGATATAAAAATATAAGGGACCCTTTTCTGACATACCTCACCTCTGACTGACTGATTTGTTGCAAAAAATACTGATCTGTTGTGCTGTTTCCCATTATTCTCAAGGCTTCGCTTCTCAATAAAGCTCCGCTCTTTTTATTGATTCCAAATACCTCTTGGCACATCTCTGTAAAGTCATCTTTATGGTTTTATCAGGCATTGGCGACTTTTTGACCCTTTTCTCTACCAGGGATGATAAAATTAATGAGCAACTGCTTTTGATCACTGGATACTTACTTGACACTGAAATGAAAATAACAATGTGTCTGTTTTCTTTATATTTGGAATACTCATTTTCCCTCTAAATAAATTTTGTTAATTTTATTCCCCCGTTTCAAATGTAGACGCTTTTGCTTTTGTCTGATTCTGTGGTTTCTCAGAATACAATGGGCCAGAGAAAGAAGGCCTCTCTTAAAAGGACCATACAGTTAAGGAAAACAAACATTTCTAGATGGGCAGTGGTGATGCATGCCTTTGATCACAGCACTTGGAGGCAGAGGCAGAAGGATCCCTCCAGTGAGGACAAAACCACAAATAGCATAAAATATCCCAGAGTAACTCTAACCAAACAAGTGGAAGAACTGTATGACAAGAACTTTACGTATTTGGAATAAACACCAGAAACTGGAACGATCTCCTATGCTCTTGGGTAGGTAGAGTTAACATAGTAAAAGTGTCAATCTTACCAAAAGCAGTCTGCAGATTCAGTGCAATGCCCATCAAAATCAAAGCAAAATTCTACACAGACATCATAGAATGGTACTCAATTTCATATGGAAAAGCAAAACATTCAGGATAGCAAAAACAGTCCTGTACATAAAGGAACTTCTGGAGGCATCACAATTCCTGACTTCAAACTCTTCTACAGAGCTACAGTGCTGAAAATACAGCCTGGTATTGCCATAAAAACAGACAGGAGAACCAATGGAACTGAATTGAAGACCCAGATATTAATCCACATACCTACGAACACCTGATTTTTGACAAAGAAGCAAAAAATAAAAAATCAAATGGAAAAAAGAAAGTACATTTAACAAATGATGCTGGCATAACTGGATATCAACAGGCAAAAGAATGAAAATAGATGCAAATCTATCACCAAGCAAAAATTCAAGTCCAAATGGATCAAAAACTTCAACGTAAAGCCAGCCACACTAAGCCTCATGGAAGAGAAAGTGAGAAGTACACTTGAACACATTGGCACAGGAGACCACTTCCTATATATAACCCCAGTAGCACAGATACTGAGAGAAACAATTAATAAATGGGACCTCCTGAAACTGAGAAGCTTCTGTAAGGCAAAGGACATGGTTGATAAGACAAAATGGCAGCCTACAGAATGGGAAAAGAACTTCACCAATCCCACATCAGACAGAGATCTGATCTCCAAAATATACAAAGAACTCAAGAAATTGGTCATCAAAAGAACAAATAATACAGTAAAAAAAATGGAATACAGACCTAAACAGAGAACTCTCGACAGAGCAATCTAAAATGGCTAAAAGATACTTAAGGAAATGTTCAATATCCTTAGTTATCAGAGAATTGAAAATCAAAAAAAAACCTCTGAGATTCCGTCTTACACCTATAAGAATGGCCAAGATCAAAAACAGTGATGACAACTTACGCTGGAGAGGTTGTGGTGTAAAGGGAATACTTCTGCATTGCTGGTGAAAATGCAAGCTGGTACAGCCCCTTTGGATATCAGTGTGGTGATTTCTCAGAAAACAGGAAACAACCTTCCTTAAGACCCAGCAATACATCTTTTGGGTATATATCCAAAGGATGCTCAATCATGCCACAAAAACGCTTGCTCAACTATGTTCAGAGAAGCATTGTTTGCCATAGCCAAAACCTGGAAACAACCTAAATGCCCCTCGACCAAAGGATGAATGAGGAAAATGTGGTATAGTTCCACAATGGAGTACTACACAGCAGAAAAAATAATGACATCTTGAAGTTTGCAGGCAAATGGATGGATCTAGAAAACATCATATTGAGTGAGGTAACCCAGACCAAGAAAAACAAATATAATATGTACTAACTCATAAGTGGTTTTTAGACATAAAGCAAAGAAAACTAGCCTACAATTCACAATCCCAGAGAACCTAGACAATAATGAGAACACCAAGAAAGACATACATGAATCTAATCTATATGGGAAATAGTAAAAGACATGATCTCCTGAGTAAATTGGGAGCATGGGGACCATGGGAGAGGGCTGAAGGGGAGGGGAGAGGAAGGGAGGGAAGCAGAGAAATAAAATCAATAAAAAAAGGTATTATGTAGTTGAAGATGTTCTTGAACTCCTTATCTACCACCTCTTCTAACATCTGGAATTACAGGACTGTGCTATCATTACTGACACAGTGTTTGCAGAAGATGCAGGAGTTGAAATGAGGAACTTGATATAGCTCTGAGTACTGGCTCCACCACATACTTGCACTATGACCTTGGATAAGTAAATCTCTCTAATCAGATTTATTTTAATCTGAAGAACTTGACTAATACTGTTCAATAGTGTAGAATGTTTGTGAGAATAAAACTTGATGATAGGTAAGAAAAAAATCCAATATGGTCATTTGAACATAAGTCTAAGTAAGTAGCAGTTACTGCTGCTATTATTTAAAATCATCAGACAAGCAAAGCAATAATTCTTAATCCTTTTTGGGAGTCCCTTCATATTTTATTTTAGGTGAACTTTTCTGTCCCATTAGCCAGTTCCATATAACTACACAGAATCTTATTATTAGTTATAAACCCTCTGCCAATAGCTCAGGCTTGTTACTAAATTAGCCCATATTTCTTATCAACCCTCTGCCACGTAGTGGTACCTTCTTTCAATAGGATACATTCCTCTTGCTTCTTTCTGAGTCTCTTTAGACTCCTGAGACTCTACTCTTCTCTTCCCAGCATCCTCCATCTGTCTTTATCTCCTGAATACAAACAAGCCAGTCAGTTCTTTTATTAAACCAATCAGAAGGCACCTAGGCAAAAAAATATCTTCATAGTGTACAAAAAGATTATTCCATAACATTTTATTGTAAAACTACATTTCCTTTCACCTAGTTTAATTCTAAATTGCTTCTAGTAGTATCATGCACAGTATACTTGAGAATTTTTCATGCATGCATACATCTTTGGGAGAAAAGAAAATCTTAGATGACAGTGGCAAGATAAAGATTGGTACAAACAACACAGTGTACTGTCACCCTTGTGGTGTGCACAATCTACTCAAGTCAGAGTATTCTTACAACTAAAGAGCTAAAGTGCCAAAAAAAGGTTCAGAGGTTTAGTGATTTTAGTGGTTTCTCCTGTTGCTTATATTGCCAAACTTGTCTATGCCTCAATTAGTATTTACCAGGTTATTGTATCTTATTCATATCTACTGAACCAATTAAATTACACAGCCTTTTGGTTCATAGAGTTAGCTTCAAATAAAATCTAGCAATCATCCCTTCATCTTCCCTCCCCTTCTCTCTCTTCCCCTTTCATCCCTTTCCTTCTTTCTGTGTTTTCTTTTTCCTATCTTTATTTCTTTGTGTCTGCATACACATGATTATGCAGTCATGTACACACAAGCATACATAGAGGTCAAAGGACAAAGTTGGGTATCAGTTGTCTTTTCATCTTATTTAAGATGGGGTCTCCTTGATGCTTTTTTTTTTTTGGAGGGGTTTGCATTGCATACTTTAGGTTATCTGGTCAAAAGGTTTCTAGGAATTGTCTCACCTCTACCTCCTAAATAGTAGAGCAGGCATCAGAGTAAAGCAGGCTATGTATCCAGTTTTTACATGGCTTCTGAGGGATTTAAACTCAGGTCCTTCCCTACACTGAAATACTTTTGCCACCTGAGGCATTTCCCTAGTCCCACTTCTGGTTTTCTACCCATCTGTCCACATCCCATCCATGGCTCCAGAGTCCTGACTTCTATTTAGAAACATGCCAAGATACATGAAAGTCAGATATCTGACTTTCACTCCTGCCTCCCTCCATAGAAACAGATGTATCTTTTATGAGAGCAAGCTCAACTACTCTTGGATATTCCCCCCATGTGAACCTTTGGTAGAGTAAGAACATCAACAACAGTAAAATAATTTGGGGTTTTGGCTGTAATTTTACTATGTTGAATTGTTGAATTCAGCATCTTATGTTAAGAGATCTTCGTACAGTAGGTGAAGAGTGAAAAAAATGAAACATTTGAAAGAAATGTAAAAGTTGATCTTGGTCCAGAACACGTAGAGAAAGGAGGAAACTAACTTTAACTTTTGCCTCTAACTCTTGCCTCAGAGCTCATGGAAGGCAGCTTTCTAGCCCCTCCCCAGCTATTAGGAATGTCCATCATCATCACCAGAATACATTGATGTCTGTACCTTGGAAAGAGAAACAGGGAAAGCAGTCTTTGTAGTTGCAAGTGCAACTACTAGAATGTCTGCTACTGAGAAGTCACATGCAACCTGGAGACAACATCATGTGGTCCCAGCATTAGTAATAATTTCTGTTCAAATTAACAGTCTATTTAATTTAATAAAGGTTAGTAAATGCCTATTACATGCCTGCCGTAGTAAACCCTAGGTTTAACATAAGCTCCATGCCTCCTGTAATTAGCCGTTTAATGAGATGCAAAGATAAGTACACACATAAGGAGTTGAATGCCTTAATAAAACCATTACAGGGTGCTAAGAGAAAAAAAATGGAGTTGTTGGATAGATTTTTATGCATGCCGAAGGCAGAAGTGAGAGGTTTCAAAGATATCAGGGGAAGATAAGGACAGAGTTGAGAAGGATGTAACTACAGTGAAGAGCATGTGGATACGAGGGAAAGACAAAGGAAGGAGTTGAGAAGGATGTAACTACAGTGAAGAGCATGTGGATACCAGGGGAAGACAAAGGAAGGAGTTGAGAAGGATGTTACTACAGTGAAGAGCATGTGGATACCAGGGGAAGACAAAGGAAGGAGTTGAGAAGGATGTTACTACAGTGAAGAGTATGTGGATACCAGGGGAAGACAAAGGAAGGAGTTGAGGAAGATGTAACTACAGTGAAGAGCATGTGGATATCAGGGAAAGACAAAGGAAGGAGTTGAGAAGGATGTTACTACAGTGAAGAGTATGTGGATACCAGGGGAAGACAAAGGAAGGAGTTGAGAAGGATGTAACTACAGTGAAGAGCATGTGGCTATCAGGGGAAGACAAAGGAAGGAGTTGAGGAAGATGTAACTACAGTGAAGAGCATGTGGATATCAGGGAAAGACAAAGGAAGGAGTTGAAAAAAATGTAACTACAGTGAAGAGCATGTGGATACCAGGGGAAGACAAAGGAAGGAGTTGAGAAGGATGTTACTACAGTGAAGAGTATGTGGATACCAGGGGAAGACAAAGGAAGGAGTTGAAGAAAGATGTAACTACAGTGAAGAGCATGTGGATACCAGGGGAAGACAAAGGAAGGAGTTGAGGAAGATGTAACTACAGTGAAGAGCATGCGGATAACAGGGAAAGACAAAGGAAGGAGTTGAGAAAAATGTAACTACAGTGACGAGCATGTGTATACCAGGGGAAGACAAAGGAAGGAGTTGAGAAAAATGTAACTACAGTGACGAGCATGTGGATACCAGGGGAAGACAAAGGAAGGAGTTGAGAAGGATGTTACTACAGTGAAGAGTATGTGGATACCAGGGGAAGACAAAGGAAGGAGTTGAGGAAGATGTAACTACAGTGAAGAGCATGTGGATATCAGGGAAAGACAAAGGAAGGAGTTGAAAAAAATGTAACTACAGTGAAGAGCATGTGGATACCAGGGGAAGACAAAGGAAGGAGTTGAGAAGGATGTTACTACAGTGAAGAGTATGTGGATACCAGGGGAAGACAAAGGAAGGAGTTGAAGAAAGATGTAACTACAGTGAAGAGCATGTGGATACCAGGGGAAGACAAAGGAAGGAGTTGAGGAAGATGTAACTACAGTGAAGAGCATGCGGATAACAGGGAAAGACAAAGGAAGGAGTTGAGAAAAATGTAACTACAGTGACGAGCATGTGTATACCAGGGGAAGACAAAGGAAGGAGTTGAGAAAAATGTAACTACAGTGACGAGCATGTGGATACCAGGGGAAGACAAAGGAAGGAGTTGAGAAGGATGTAACTACAGTGAAGAGCATGTGGATACCAGAGGAAGACAAAGGAAGGAGTTGAGGAAGATGTAACTACAGTGAAGAGCATGTGGATACCAGGGGAAGACAAAGGAAGGAGTTGAGGAAGATAT
Organism: Microtus pennsylvanicus; assembly: GCF_037038515.1. Lineage (NCBI taxonomy): Eukaryota > Metazoa > Chordata > Mammalia > Rodentia > Cricetidae > Microtus > Microtus pennsylvanicus. Next base: position 94,029,193 of record NC_134587.1, read on the forward strand.
TACTACAGTGAAGAGCATGTGGATACCAGGGGAAGACAAAGGAAGGAGTTGAGGAAGATATTACTACAGTGAAGAGCATGTGGATACCAGGGGAAGACAAAGGAATGAGTTGAGAAAGATGTAACTACAGTGAAGAGCATGTGGATACCAGGGGAAGACAAAGGAAGGAGTTGAGGAAGATGTAACTACAGTGAAGAGCATGTGGATACCAGGGAAAGACAAAGGAAGGAGTTGAGAAAGATGTTACTACAGTGAAGAGCATGTGGATACCAGGGGAAGACAAAGGAAGGAGTTGAGAAGGATGTAACTATAGTGAAGAGCATGCGGATAACAGGGAAAGACAAAGGAAGGAGTTGAGAAGGATATAACTACAGTGAAGAGCATGCAGATACCAGGGGAAGACAAAGGAAGGAGTTTAGAAAGATTTAACTACAGTGAAGAGCATGTGGATACCAGGGGAAGACAAAGGAAGGAGTTGAGAAGGATGTAACTACAGTGAAGAGCATGTGGATATCAGGGGAAGACAAAGGAAGGAGTTGACAAAAATGTAACTACAGTGAAGAGCATGTGGATACCAGGGGAAGACAAAGGAAGGAGTTGAGGAAGATGTAACTACAGTGAAGAGCATGTGGATACCAGGGGAAGACAAAGGAAGGAGTTGAGGAAGATGTAACTACAGTGAAGAGCATGTGGATACCAGGGGAAGACAAAGGAAGGAGTTGAGAAGGATGTTACTACAGTGATGAGCGTGTGGATACCAGGGGAAGACAAAGGAAGGAGTTGAGAAGGATGTAACTACAGTGAAGAGCATGTGGCTATCAGGGGAAGACAAAGGAAGGAGTTGACAAAAATGTAACTACAGTGAAGAGCATGTGGATACCAGGGGAAGACAAAGGAAGGAGTTGAGAAGGATGTAACTACAGTGAAGAGCATGTGGATACCAGGGGAAGACAAAGGAAGGAGTTGAGAAGGATGTAACTACAGTGAAGAGCATGTGGATACCAGGGGAAGACAAAGGAAGGAGTTGAGAAGGATGTAACTACAGTGAAGAGCATGTGGATACCAGGGGAAGACAAAGGAAGGAGTTGAGGAAGATATTACTACAGTGAAGAGCATGTGGATACCAGGGGAAGACAAAGGAAGGAGTTGAGAAGGATGTAACTACAGTGACGAGCATGTGTATACCAGGGAAAGACAAAGGAAGGAGTTGAGGAAGATGTAACTACAGTGAAGAGCATGTGGATACCAGGGGAAGACAAAGGAAGGAGTTGAGAAGGATGTAACTACAGTGAAGAGCATGTGGATACCAGGGGAAGACAAAGGAAGGAGTTGAGGAAGATATTACTACAGTGAAGAGCATGTGGATACCAGGGGAAGACAAAGGAAGGAGTTGAGAAGGATGTAACTACAGTGAAGAGCATGTGGATACCAGGGAAAGACAAAGGAAGGAGTTGAGGAAGATGTAACTACAGTGAAGAGCATGTGGATACCAGGGGAAGACAAAGGAAGGAGTTGAGGAAGATGTAACTACAGTGACGAGCATGTGGATACCAGGGGAAGACAAAGGAAGGAGTTGAGGAAGATGTAACTACAGTGAAGAGCATGTGGATACCAGGGGAAGACAAAGGAAGGAGTTGAGGAAGATGTAACTACAGTGACGAGCATGTGGATACCAGGGGAAGACAAAGGAAGGAGTTGAGAAGGATGTAACTACATTGAAGAGCATGTGGATACCAGGGGAAGACAAAGGAAGGAGTTGAGGAAGATGTAACTACAGTGAAGAGCATGTGGATACCAGGGAAAGACAAAGGAAGGAGTTGAGAAAGATGTTACTACAGTGAAGAGCATGTGGATACCAGGGGAAGACAAAGGAAGGAGTTGAGAAGGATGTAACTATAGTGAAGAGCATGCGGATAACAGGGAAAGACAAAGGAAGGAGTTGAGAAGGATATAACTACAGTGAAGAGCATGCAGATACCAGGGGAAGACAAAGGAAGGAGTTTAGAAAGATTTAACTACAGTGAAGAGCATGTGGATACCAGGGGAAGACAAAGGAAGGAGTTGAGAAGGATGTAACTACAGTGAAGAGCATGTGGATATCAGGGGAAGACAAAGGAAGGAGTTGACAAAAATGTAACTACAGTGAAGAGCATGTGGATACCAGGGGAAGACAAAGGAAGGAGTTGAGGAAGATGTAACTACAGTGAAGAGCATGTGGATACCAGGGGAAGACAAAGGAAGGAGTTGAGGAAGATGTAACTACAGTGAAGAGCATGTGGATACCAGGGGAAGACAAAGGAAGGAGTTGAGAAGGATGTTACTACAGTGATGAGCGTGTGGATACCAGGGGAAGACAAAGGAAGGAGTTGAGAAGGATGTAACTACAGTGAAGAGCATGTGGCTATCAGGGGAAGACAAAGGAAGGAGTTGACAAAAATGTAACTACAGTGAAGAGCATGTGGATACCAGGGGAAGACAAAGGAAGGAGTTGAGAAGGATGTAACTACAGTGAAGAGCATGTGGATACCAGGGGAAGACAAAGGAAGGAGTTGAGAAGGATGTAACTACAGTGAAGAGCATGTGGATACCAGGGGAAGACAAAGGAAGGAGTTGAGGAAGATATTACTACAGTGAAGAGCATGTGGATACCAGGGGAAGACAAAGGAAGGAGTTGAGAAGGATGTAACTACAGTGACGAGCATGTGTATACCAGGGAAAGACAAAGGAAGGAGTTGAGGAAGATGTAACTACAGTGAAGAGCATGTGGATACCAGGGGAAGACAAAGGAAGGAGTTGAGAAGGATGTAACTACAGTGAAGAGCATGTGGATACCAGGGGAAGACAAAGGAAGGAGTTGAGGAAGATATTACTACAGTGAAGAGCATGTGGATACCAGGGGAAGACAAAGGAAGGAGTTGAGAAGGATGTAACTACAGTGAAGAGCATGTGGATACCAGGGAAAGACAAAGGAAGGAGTTGAGGAAGATGTAACTACAGTGAAGAGCATGTGGATACCAGGGGAAGACAAAGGAAGGAGTTGAGGAAGATGTAACTACAGTGACGAGCATGTGGATACCAGGGGAAGACAAAGGAAGGAGTTGAGGAAGATGTAACTACAGTGAAGAGCATGTGGATACCAGGGGAAGACAAAGGAAGGAGTTGAGGAAGATGTAACTACAGTGACGAGCATGTGGATACCAGGGGAAGACAAAGGAAGGAGTTGAGAAGGATGTAACTACAGTGAAGAGCATGTGGATACCAGGGGAAGACAAAGGAAGGAGTTGAGAAAGATGTAACTACAGTGATGAGCATACGACAGCATGCTCATCTTACTCACCATTTGATATCAGAGGAATGTCAGTACATCCCATGACTAAACTCTAGCAACTGCATGCTCTTACAGAGAGCTAAAACCTGTATTATCTCATTCCTGGGTGCTTTCAATTTGTTTTCAACTGTCTAATCTAGAGAAAATTCCAGGCTTTTGTGCACAATCTCACCCATGACATGTTTTGTTGTCAACAATGAAAAGATAGCAAGACTAGACTGAGGACTCGAATTAACTACAACTATGCTCTTGCATTAACAATGAATGTCCCTTAGAAAACTGCATAACATTTCTGACATGCTAAGCTAAGGAGTGAAGGGCAAGACTTGAGATGAAGCCATACAGTTAACTGAAAAGAACTCTTCGCAGATGATTTTTGACATTTTGAAGGGAGTGGCTTGATAGATGTGCCACTACTTTTCCATCATATTTGCAATTCAAATATTATATTCTCCTTTTTTCTTTTAGAATTAAAGAATTCTTAATAATTTTATTCAGTTTTGGTTGTAGAGATATAATACTTGGTTGGAGATTTAAAATTGTACATGGTCCTGAGTGGATTTAAATGTCTTTTGTAAATCTGGTCAACAGGGTCTCTCTTGGGCATATGTGATTAGTGAGAAAGGGAGCCATCATCACCCTGTGAATTCCATGGACCACTGACACACAGTACCAGCTCTACTTCCTTGGTTGTATGGGTAGTGGGCTATCCAGTTTCCAAGAAAAAGGGAGAATGTGTGTCATGCAAATTGTGAAAATATCTTAGAAAGGTGCACAAGTGAGGTTCCCAGACGTAAAGACCTAATGCTGGCAGTGAGTAGGCAGTATCTGGCAGTGCAAAGGAGCCTCGATGAAGCAGCCCCGCAGTGCACAATCTCTAAGACGGGACTGGAGGAGATGGAGAGCGTGGAACACATGCCCTAAAATCAGACCTTTGGTTGGAGGCATGATGGTTTGCCTTTGTGACAAGAGACTATGCTAGATAAGTGCCTTTATTATGGGGCTAGCATTAAAATTTAGTATCTTCGTATTTCCTACTTATAGGGAACAAAGTTTGGGAACTAGCAGATATGGTACCAACTGCTTACTGTGCAATGTGGAAACTGAATGAAGGATAGCAATGAGGGGTTTCTGTTCTGCCCTTTTCTGGAGGAAACTAGGCTTTGGGGTAATGAAGTAATCTGGTAGAAAATGGAAATAATAAATTTTAACCTTCCCCATTTTTCTTAATAGAACTGAGGATGAGAATTGGAATTTCCAAGTCCTGATTCCAGAGATGTCAATAGATATGTCTGATTTTCTAAGGAGAGGCAAAATTAATTTTGATTTAAAGAAATCAGCTTTTTCCAACCACTAGGTGGCATGATATGTTTTATCCCAGACACTTTCAAAAGAACTTTTCAAAAGAACTTTTCAAAAGAACTTTCTCCCTCTACCCAGTTCCTTCTCTTTTCCCCCTTCTTCCTACACACACACACACACACACACACACACACACACACACACACACACCGCTTGCTTTTGTAGACTTTATTTTTACTCTGTGTATTTTGACTTGGATATCTGTTTGCAAAACATGAATAAAGCCAAACTCCTGTTTATCTCTTCTTTGCATTTGGTGGTGGCCACTTCTGTGACACATATCTGTGTTATGTGTGAGGAGAAACTGAGGCAGGTTTTAGTTTTTCACTTTTAGGTTAGTGGATAGTGCACAAAGTCTTCATTTGTTCCCTTTCTTTGAAAAGACCAAAATCACAGTTAAATTTTAAGTAGCAACTTATTTGTCTGTTCATTTTCCATGGAGCTAACTGATTAATGAGGGATTATTAATGAAGTTTGGCTACTTCTGTGGATCATGGTATCTGTCACTTTTATTCCATCTCTAAACCCAGTAAAAGAGAAAAACTGAGGTCAGACTCCTCAAGAGGTGCTAACAGTATAGATGAAAAGAATAGGAAATAATTTAACATGCTTATTCTGACAGACCCTAAAGATGGAGAACAGTGAACTGAAATCTAAGAAACTGAACTGAACAGCCACACCGTCAGTCCCACCGCTTCCTACATTTTATTTTTTTCTTCTTTTCATTTTGAGTTTTGATTTTTATTACTTTTGAGACTTTTTACTACTTTTTAAATTTATTTTTAATTAAAAATTTCCACCTCCTCCCCTTCTCCCATTTCTCTCCCCCTCCCCTATCCCCCTCCTTCTCCCTCTCCAGTCCAAAGAGCAGTCAGGGTTCCCTGCCCTGTGGGAAGTCCTAGGTCCTCCCCACTCCATCCAGGTCTAGGAAGGTGAGCATTCAAACAGGCTAGGCTCCCACAAAGCCAGCACATTACGTAGGATCAAAACCCCGTGCCATTGTCCTTGGCTTCTCAGCCCTCCTTGTAATCAGCAGATGCCTCAGTTGTCTGAGTAACAAATATAAACCTTGGGAACAGGGTTCTTCTGGGTACTGAGAAGAGGTTTTGCCTCGTTTCCATAGCAACCCCAAAGCCCTGTCTTTGTTTTCTACTTAACATTTTTAAACATCACAGTTCTCAAATTTTCTGCAGACTGTTTTAAAATGAAATATCATTTAGAAAACAAGTACACCAAATGAAGCTTGCTCTTAACACCGTCAAAATAGAGAGGTCCCCGTGGGCATGAACTTCTCTCTAAACTGTTAATGAACAAAATCTACTCTCAGCCAACGGAGTAAGAGCCTCTGGGGGATGAAGCAGGAACGTTTTAATCTTCCAGAATCTTTCCAGATTATAATGATGCACGCCGAGAGCCAAGCCTTTCTGAATTATGGAAGCAACTTACTCTAATGTTTTCCTTGAAGCAACATTCTGGTATTGCACCATTTTCCTAGTGACTCAAGCTCAAAATCAATCATCCTCAACTATTGTATTTGTGTGCAATTATTCTCTAAGTTCTGTATCTTTTATCTCACTAAGTTTTTACATCTTTCTGCCTTATCTTTGCATCAATGCTATCATCCCACTTTCAAGGTTCCCATCCCGTTCTCTTTTCAACATTAGCAGATACAACTTAATATCCTGATACTTTAATTAAAAATGGTGTAACCTCAGGTCGCAAAATAATAATAGAGGGAATAGCAGAGTAGGACAAATGATGTTCTTCTGAGAAAGAAACACTCTCATTACAATTATAATTCAAGGAAAACCATCACTACATCTTACCCTACAAGCCAAAAAAAAAAAAAGGTCAGCCTTTGGTAACATTTCAAGGTCCTCCCTCCCCCTTGCAAAATTATTGGACGGTCAGATGCTGATCTTACATATAAGGATAAATGTTGTGTATCTACTTTTAATCATTATACCCTTAGGAGTGGGGGGAGCAGGCATGATGCCTTATTGCATTAACTAAATTTATAACAATTTTGAGCAACAATAGCCATCTTGGTAAAGCATCGTGGTAAAATTAAACAGGCAGCATGATGCTATTAGGAGAACAATTCAGCTTGGTTTCAGGAAAGAACCACAATCTAGCCATGGAAATATTTGAGCATTTCAGGCATATTGGAGTTCACTTATTTCATTTTTTTTGTGCTTGATTCATAGCTCCTTGGACTTGTCTAGTCACTGTATCCCTACATAGCTTCCAGCTGCTGTTAAGTATATATGCAAAATGCTTGTTAAAATTCCAACTATAATCTTAGATTAATAGGCTATTTCTTAGCAGTCTTTTGGGAAACATAATATAATCAACCTAGCTCAAATGAGAGAATTAATTCTTGCTAACCTATCCTCAAGAGTCAGGATTATAGTTGTTGGACAACCCCTTAAGGATGGAGGTCCTTAATAAAGGAGTCAATGGGAGGCAGCTCTAGCGGTGTCTACTGCACTTAAGTGAGGTTAGGATACACAACTTTGAATAAGTAAACAAATAGAAGAATAAGCGCGTTATGCAAGAGGCTGTTTAGGATATTCTATTAGACTCAGGCTGATAGTTATTGGGTCTTTTAGGAAAGCATCTAATATTTTTCAGACAAATTTTCACTGTACAGCTGAAATTGGCCTCAAACTTACTATCCTCCTGCCTTAATTCTCTGTGTACTGGGATTACAAGTTGTCCTCACTATGCCTACAGCTCAAGCATCTGCCATGTTCTAAAGATTGTTTAATACTGTGGGCAACAAAGGCAGAAAAAAAAAGCTGTTTCTGGTCATGGGGAGAAAGATGAGAAGTATAAGAATACACCTCTCCCCACACTGTGTTTGTGTTTATGTGTGCAATGCAGGTTCTTACATATGTGCTAGAGTGTGTGTAGTTGTGATACATGTGCACCTATGCCTGTGAAGGTCAGAGATCTATCTTGTATGTCATTCTTTCGGAGATATTCAACTTGTTTTTGAGACAGTGTATCTCTCTGGGACATGAGGATGCTGATTATGTCAAGCTGAAGCTGTCAGTACTGAGCCAACTTCTCTCTACCTCCTCAGGGCTGGGATTACTAGTGTGCCCCACTGAGCTCAACTTTTTATGTGGGTGCTAAGGATTGCCTTCATGTTTGCACATCTACTTTACAGACTGATCTATCTCCCCAGTCCAAAAAGCTATCTTTAATAAATAAGAAAAATAAAGTGACAACAAATAGGAAAAGTGTTTTAGATAGTTAGTATAAAGAAATCCAGACATCTCAGCAAATAAATATAATGAACCTTTTCCATCAAAGGCCTTTTGCATGCCGTGCAAGGGGCCTACCACTGAGCTATACCCCCAGTCCTCTTTGCAAGGGCTCTACAACTAAACTACCTTATTCCTTCTGCTCTTCATTTTGAGACAATATCTCCCTAAGTTAACAAGGCTAGCTTTGAGTTTGTGATCATCCTTCCTCCCTCTCCCAAGTGTCAGTGATTATAGTCGTGCTTTACCAGGAACAGAACAAGAGATTATTTCTTGCTACATAAAGATGAGTTGGCAGCAGGGCATAGGGCGGGGGACAAGTAGAGAGCAGGGAACAGGTTTTATGGCCCAGTCTTCATAAATCCCATGTGCCACTCAGCATGTTTCTTTTGCTATACTGACAATAACATCTAAAAGAGGAAAGTGCAGTTTACGCAGAAGGCACAGAGTCCCTCTGCTAGCCATTGGTCTTCCTATCATTACACGCATTTACTTTATTGAAAAAGAGACTGGCAGATGTAACCTTGCTGTGTCCAGGAAGTCCAAATATTTGAGAACGGTTAGCTTGTGTCTACTAGAGCAATGTGATTTCAGCAGGAGGGCGGAAGAATCAGAAAAGAATTTCCAGCAGGAACACCATGTAAGATCATTGGAGGCATAGATCTTAACTGTCAGAAAGAGAGCAACAATTCTTGGAACAAAAAAAAAAGTATGAAAAGAGCTATAGTTGAGGAATAACTGTCTGAGGATTGCTGAACATCACCGAGTCACTGAGCAAGAAGTGTGGGAAAATTGGGTCAAATATAAGAACCTTTAATTGGATCTTTCTTTTGAAAGTGTCATTCGGTCGACCTGAGCACACCAGGCATCTCCTCGGAAAATGATTAGACATTATGCTAGTAAATAGAAGGGAAGTTTGAAGAAGAAGTATTTGAAAGAACTTGATTATGAATATCTATCTTAATTATATTGTTTATTCCCAATACTGCAGTTTAAAGTTAAACTATCATCATTTTCTTTGTAAAGTATAAACTTTTCTTGGAGACTGAACAACAAAAATTTATCAACAAAGATGAAGATTTTAAAATAATCATGGCCAGTATAACATATTTTTGTTCACTGTGTTAAACCATATCCTTATAATTGCGTTTATCTATAAATATGCAGTTCTCTTGGATGGCATTTAATCTTAAATATCTTAATAATGAGAGGGTTGGTTTTATTTTTCTTTTTGTTCAGAATTTCTTTTAAATCCCACATCTGGTATTTGGCACTCAACTTCTATTAGACCAATTGAATGCTTTTAAAGGAAAATAAATCATATGACTTTCATTTTAATTTTTACTGTAATGGTTTAATGTAGCCAACATATGCTGAGTAATAGCATTAAAATAAAATCAATAAATGAGGATTAAAATCTGTCTGTGTTCAATTTTGCCAAGACACTAATTAGAGAAAGATTTTTCAGATCAGGATTGGATAAACCATGAATTTTTTTCAAAATTATAATGAGAAATGCTTGGAGTTTTGCATGCTACTATTTAGAAAGAAAGACTGTTTTACTGATTGACTCCAAATTTAGGCCATGCGAGAAGAAAGTACAATAATTCCTTTGCAAACGTCTGTCTTCTAACAAACATCCACACACAAATTTTAAGCCATTTCACAGCAATTTATTTTAATTAGATATTAATTGCAAACTGGAATGATAGAAGTTTGACCAAGAATGGTGGTTGTTTCTTGACATCTTAAAGATCATTTAAAGATTCTCATTTCACTAGCTTGGATATGAGAAAGTATTTCTTAGTTCTTGGCAGCCAACCAAAGGTTTCTATGTCTGTAGTTAGTGGGGGTGTAAGTTTTGGAGTTCAGATGGAATTTTATTTGCAACTTTGGAATGTCTAACTAAATATAGTTACTGTCTGTAAATATGGTACTTCTCTGTGAATTGAAATGAAACCTCCACTCTTCCTACATAGAAATCTGACAAAGAGGAAGTTAATGGAGCAGTATTTAGTAGTTGCCTTAATTCCTTCAGTGATAGTAATATAAATAAGAAAATTAAATGGATCAGTAATATCATAGAGATTCTAATTCTACATATTTTCAGTTACTACATATGATTAATAATTCAAAGAAAGTTTTAATGACAGACTCAAAGTAGAAGAGATAGTCTTATGACTTGCAAGATGACTAGGAAAGCTGTTATTGTGATTAAAAATAACTGCCTTTTCAGTTGAGTGAGAAATTCAATATCAGTCTACAAACTTTGTGTTTTTCAATAAACAAGAAACACGACTGGTTGCACAGTGCTATTTTTATGTATTCGCTACAGTTATGTCTTTATGTTACTGAATTTAATTTATTGTACTTTTTATGTTTATTAATTTATTTTAATAATTTCTTTAGACTACAGAAATAAAGAGCAGAATAAACTAAACCACCACTTCCATACACTAAATTAGTATATTTGACACTTGAAGAATTTGTAGAAAATGACCTTGTTTTCTTATGTTACCTAAACCAGTCTCCCATTTCCCCACAAACACCGGAAAATTCCGAATCACTTCTCCTTTGAGTTCTTCCTCTTTTTATAGACAATCTTAGAAGCTTGGCTACTGGAGGGGTAGATTGCAGGAAGCACTGCTGGTTATGCATGGCTGAAGGCTGCTCTTCGGCCTCTTGCCTGCTGTGTTTCTCTTCATCTGATGTGGACACCACTTCCCAAGTTAGTTCTAGCAGAAATTAAATATAAAGATAAGAGAATTACCTTAAAAGGTACAAAACATAAAATGAGAAACCACTTGAAGATGGTGGTGTTTCCACCCATCTTTCAAATTTCATATTAATTTCTATTTTTACATTGCTCTTGTTAGAACCAAAATTATATAATATTCCTTATGTGTTTTCAAGACACTTACCTGGAAATAACTTGAGGTACTTGACACAGTCTATGATGCTAATGACAAATAATAAATTAAACATAACCATTTCAAATGTATGATACAGACACTAGCCAAGAAAAGGGTGGGTCTTCTTAGGGGCAGGAGATATTAAACCCAGTTTCCACTTGCAAATACTTTAAATTGGGCTTCAGGTAGTTGCATTAAGGAAAAAAATTGTCTTTGACACCAGCTTAAATTCCAAATACGATAACCTCTAATACAGCAGTACTAAACTGGTCAGGGGTCACACAGTTCAGACATGCTCTCTGGAGGCTTGTGTGTTGATTGCTTGATCCTCAAATCGGCCTTGCTCAGGGAGTTTGGACAGATGACAGGACCAGGAAGGCATTGCCTCATCACTAGATCAGTCCATTGATGGAGTCATAGCTCAACGACTATTGACAAGTTATAGTAGCATAGCTAGAGACGCCAGGTTCTTACGGAGATGTCTTTGGAGGGAGCATCTTCTCCTTCCCTCTAACCTTCTTTCCTGGGGACCATAAGGTAATAAGCTTTGTTCACTATTCACCGTATGCCATGATATGATACGATGAACCAAAATAAATCTTCCCCCTTTCAGTTTTTTTTCCCAAGTATTTTGTCACAGCACACCAAAGCCGACTCATTCAAGAGTATCGTGCCAAATGTGCTAAGCCATAAAAATATTTCCCAGCTGCTTCTCACCTAGCAATGGGACACATGAGGCAGATTCAGACAGCTGTGTGGCTGCAAATAAAGATCAATATATCAACTTTTGGCTACTTTAAAAGTTTACTTTATTCTAGTTTTGCTGTAAGCGTATTTAATCTATCTTCTTTTTAACTTCCACATTTAAGGACACTTTGGTGAGGAAAAATAAAATTAGACGTTTCGCTTAGGTAGCGTCAGCACTCCACCACGGTAACCGTACTTATTAGAGATGTCCGCAAATAGAAGCAGATTGTGCGATCTTTTCAGCTGCCCGTAGAGGTCCCGCTTCAGACCCAGAATTGCTTTAGCCTTGCCAGTCTTCAACACCTGACACAGGGTTTGAATCGCCTAGGCAGTTTGTGAAATAGCTTAGAAACGTGACAAAAACGCAACCACTAGTATTCGTTCTCTCTAAAAAGCTGTTTCCAGTTCAGGCTTATTCCTGCTTTAGAATATTTTAGCTACTTTTCTGTGCTCAGATTCATGTTTAACTATGTGGCCTTCATCAAAAAAATCGTTGGGGAAGTATTTTTGTTCAATATATTTTATCTTTATGGTTTATTTCTCTTAAATTATTATTAATTTCTTAAGTAAGTAATTTCTGAGAAATCTTGGAGAGTCAATATAAACAAGTAGAGACGCCGGACATCAGGAAACCATGAGAATGTTCAGTGCTGGGAAGTCACAAACTGCTAAGAGAATGAAGGATTGAAGCAAATGAAGACCTGAAATATTTGAACCTTACATTGCCTTCACCTGCTCCAGGATTGCTTTGGAACAGTCACAGGGGTACTTCACGATACACAAAGCAATAGAAAACTTATTTAAAAGGTCAATGTCCCTTACTGCATTTTTTTAAATGTCAGTTTCCAGGTTTCCTATTCTAGCGTCCACATTGTACTGAATTGAGGAAAGAACTCTAATGTCACTGATAATAATAAGCCAAGCACCACTGAAGACAGTATTCATTCTTCCCTAGGCAACATCCCAGGCCAGTGGATGTAGCATAAACATATTTTGTATTCAAACTAACAACCTTACCTGATTCGACTTCTTACAGTTTGATTTTCTATGGTTTTTGTTCCTCACAATGCTCATATAATTTAGATTTAAACCAGAAAGTGAACGGTGAATCATGGAGTCTCCTTTAGACTACCAGGTTCTTGTTTTCCACTCCAAGGCTACAGGAATCTGAGACTTGCTAGAAGCAATCACAATTAGAATTTTTTCATAGACTTTCCTGAAAACCCAATAAAAAGAAATAAAAAGGGGAGGCTGAGCCTATTATATTTATTATGGGCTCCTAGCCTGGTTTCTATTAAATTTAATAGAATTTAGTTTTGAAGCTAAAGTTGGATGCTATAGAATAATGGTAAATATTTTCCCTAAATATCAAATACTTAATACGCAAAAATAATGAAGTGAGTGAGGAAAAGGATAAACCAGAATGAACCTCTCAGTAGCTAAGTCTCAAACCTTCCAATGAGATGGACTGACATTACTTTTGTCAGTGTGGAATCTTTTCTGCTTGTACCCAACTCTCTAATTTTAGTCTTTGGTGTGATTTAAATTGTATTTAATTAATAAATTATTGCTCCAATGAAATTGCACATTCTGCTATAAAACCGCAGCACATTTTGCTGTAAAAATGAGTTTCTCCATCATTGTCTTTCAAGTGCAGTGTAAACTTGTCACTCTAAATAGAAGATCATTTTCTATGAAATTTTACCCCAATTCTAGATCCTGTCCAAAACATAACTTTCCTACAGCAACTCCCTATTTGAGAGCTAGTCATGTATGGGAAAAGTCATGTTTTACGTTATACATTTGTAAGTGTATCTTTGCATGAGCAAAATCTTGGTCCAATGTTCCCCCAGCTTGGCCTGAAAGCAATCTTCTTGGAATGCTGTAGAACATCAAGTTCTCATATGGGTAAAATTTCCTCACAAATGTAGACAATTTCTTGTTCATATTTTCCAGTTTTTCTCTTTTCCAAGTGGAAGACTTTAAATTATCGAATATGATTTTTTCCCTGCAGGTTCCGTTAACTGCAATACATGTTTGAAAACTCCAAGCAGAGTAGTTTCTAAACTGGCGAACTGTGGCTGCTGATGCTACCTGGTAGACAAATGTTCCTCATTTAAGGTTGGGTTCTGTGAACTGGAGATTTTACAAGAACCCTTTGGCTTTGGAGCAGGAATGAGAACATCTCTGGATTGTCTCACCCCTTTTAACTGTGGGGCTCAGTGTACTTTCCACTGAAGGAGTGAGCACTGTCAACTAGTTAACATAAGGTATCGGGGAAAAAAATTCCCTGAACTTTGTAGGAGTAGAATAATTGCACACAAATGCATTCAGGAACCCTATGGAAAATATAGTGCTGTTAACAGGCATGGTTACAGCACAATTTAGCAAGTATGTTAGAACAAATTACCCCTTTTAACCATAAGCCATTCTGCTTCACGCTTTTTAATGAAGGCCTGTGCCACACACTAGAATACTTCTCACCTCATTACTTCCCATAAAAAGCACTGATCCATTCAAAGGCTCCTCATATCTCCCATATGAGCGGTAAAAAAAAGACTTTCGCTCGCGTTCTGGCAGGACGAGGAGGTTTCTTCCGACTCTGCCTTTGAAGTAGATCATTAGAATGCTGACTAGATAAAAGAGCAAAAAAAAATTATCTGTGCAATCTCATGCTGTCATGCATTAATGTTCTGTCCTTCCTTCAGAAGCAAGGCAAAACAAAACAAACACAACAAAACCCCCGACCCATTTCTGCCCTTATTTAGAAAACAGGAGACATTTGCAAGACCCTTTGTGCCATTTTTTTTCCCTGTCAGTATTCACAACATATTTTCAAAGAAATGCTGAAAAGCGGGAAGGACTGAATGGACTACTAAAATACGAAATATGGATTCAATAAAAAGGCAGGCAGGGAAACAAGCTGATCAGAAGCAAAGGCTGACAGGCCACTGCAGCAGAAATGTCTTCTTCTTTCCATGCAATGTCTGAGAGGGCAAGATGTTGACTAGATTTAGAAATAACATTAAATAGGTTTCTGTTGAATACAAATTTTCTTCTAGAACACAATATTAATCCCCCACCAATTTTACACAACATGTATATTACTATTTAACATGTATTGTGGCTTCTGAGGTAGCTCAGGGGTAGAGAGTTTTCCTAGCATATACATGTCCTTGGGTTCAATTCCTGGCATGGCTTTGTACATGTTCAATAAAATGTGAGATGAATGCCTTCTATTTATATGGGAGTGGTTAGCTAGAAAGGACAACTTATTTCACGACTCTATGGGAGTGTATGGAACTGTCTCAGGTCTAATACTGCTACAAGATTGGGCACATGAGGGATGGATAAAGTCTGATGACCCGAGTCCATCTCAGGGGCACACATAGTGGAAGGAGAGAACGGATTCCCACATGCTGTCCTCTGATAGCCACTCATGTCTTGAAACACATGAACACTCACACACACAAAATGAATTTTAATCCGAATTTTAAAAGGATTGCACATATATATGTGTGCAGAGATTTTAAGATCTGATTTTGATGAGGGTAAAAAAAAACTCATAGAAGGAAAAGGACACAGCAAAAATGTTTAGACATGATTTTAGTACTTTAGCTAGCAGGAAAAAAATTAAGTGTTCATCTGTATGACATAGATTTCCATTTGGGTAATTAGCTTAACAGTGTGTAGTAGAATAACAGGGATCTGTTTTTTTTTTTTTTTAAGAAAAAGTCCATACCAGGTATTAGAACAGTTGGAAAGTAGGCAGCCAACAACCTAAATTCTGTAATGTAACAAAACCCTGAAATTTGACACATGTTCTACATTTAAATGATGTTTAAAATCAATGCCTTTGTAGAAAAAGTCCACTTAATGTAAACCTCCCTGGCGACGTTTCCAACTTTGCCTTTGCAGTATCTCCGAGAATAAATCCGATCACCTGGTGTAATGCTGTCAAGCCCCACCGAACACTTAAGCTGACCAGTTTCTAAATTAAGTTGGTATTCTCCAGGCACTTTCCCAGAAACGCAAGCTCAGCTCAGCTCACGCTCACAAAGGTACGGGAGGAAAATGTCAGTACTGTACATTAATAGGGTGAAGGGAGCATGTGGTGCAGGCCAGGCGATCCCCGCAATAATAACCCCACAGCTTTGTTTCATTTGAAAACATAAATCTGTACACACATACTTACTTAGACATATATCCATGTATACAGAAACAAAAGTGGAGCTAATAATAAAGGAAAGGATGAACGCTGGCACTCTAGATGTTGACAGCATTATGCAAACTTCTCAATATTCCCTTGCATGCTCAACTTTAACTTTTGTTTATAAATTCCACTTAGACATAATTTACAACTTCTGTTAACTTAAGCTGGGTTCTGTAAAATCTGTCTAAAAAAATCAACTCAGAGGGCTTTGAGATGTTACAAGGATATCTAGATATCAAACGCCGGGCTGTGCAAATTATATCCACTTTGGAAACTCTGAGTTTTTTATTTACATACATAATATATTTAGTTCTGATGTGTTCAAATGATGAAATAAGCCTTGTTTTCCACATCCCATGCCTTTCCCAAGCATTGCTGTAGCATCCTGAAAGAGGCAGAGAGCCCAAAATAAAATGAGAGGTTCTGGAGGTTGTCATTATTAACAGCGCTTTGTAAGATGATTTGGGGGAAGGGCGTAAGCAAGGTTAAGCAAAAGTCCTTAAAAATCACCTGAAGTTTGTAATTTCATTCTAGGGTAGTTTAAAGACTTAACAGTTAAAAATGGTATAAAACCAACTCAAAATCTGTTATTTTGCCCGTGTACAGTTCTTATGGAGATCTGACCCCATCCGCCTTTAGGAACGGTTAGACATGCCAATCAATCTAGATTAAAAGAAAAAAGCAAATCCCACCTCCGTTTACTCTTTGCACTTAAGTTTCATTCAACATCAAAGGCAGAAATTGAAGGCCTTCGTGGTGTCTGGGTTTTAAAGAGCCAAATAACAAAAATACTCAGCTTCAGTTTTCCTTTCCTGGTTTTCTTGAAAGAGGCTGGATTTTCCTTTCTGCAGAAGTATGAAGAAGAGAGAGCCCCGACTTACACCTCTCCTCAGGCTTCACTGATGAGGAAAATTTCAAAATAAGTGGGCATGCTTCGTTTGTTACTTTCTTTCTGATACAGAGTTCCAAGTATCCCAGGCTAGCCTCAAACTAGCTCCATAGCTGGGGATATCCTGAATTCCGATCTTCCTCCTTCCATCTCCCATGTGCCACGATGCTAGGCACTCACTCTACTCAGTTTATGTGGTGTCAGGGGTTTAACCCAGAGATTTGTGCACACAAAGCAACTTTCTATTGACTGAGCTCTCCCTTATGTTTTACTCTGTAGCTCAGGATGACCTCACACTTGGGGTGATCTTCCTGCCTCAGTAACCCAGTTGCCAAAACTGCAGGCATAATCCACCGACCTCAGATCAAAGTAAAATATTTTATTTTATTTTATTGATTTTTGTTGAGCCCTCCATTTTTTCTCTGCTCCCCTCCCTGCCTCTCTCCTCCCCTTCAACCCTCTCCCAAGGTCCCCATGCTCTCAATTTACTCAGGAGATCTTGTCTTTTTCTACTACCCATGTAGATTAGGTCTATGAATGTCTAATTCAAAAAGTGAAGAAACTAAATAAATTGTAATCTAATGGAGAATAAAATAATTTGATAATCTTTTATGTATACAGTGTTTTTGTTATAAAAATATAGATATCAACAAATTTTTAGTATACAAAGGGATGTAGTAGATAATTCCATATGTCAGTTTATATTCACAAAGATACCCTCGAGGGAAATGACAGTTTAATTAGCATTTGTTTAGTGACAGAAGATAGTGGGTGATAAAAAAGTACATATTAGTAATTTTATATTTCTATAAGTTAAGTAAATAGGATGGATTGGAGAGCTGTTATTTCTCTATTGATATGCTACTAGACTTCATGTTCCAGTGCCAACTAGGTTCATGGATGAATGTGTGAAGCAAGAAGCATTCAAGTTGGTCTAAGTTAAGAAACTCAGCATGGTGACACATATCTACAATCCAAGAGCTCTGGAAGCAGAAGCAAGAAGGTCATGAGATCCAAGTTAGCCTGGGCTATACAGTGAGGAACTGTCTTAAAAAGAAACAAGCCATTATTATTGTTGCATATGTATATACAACCTACCAAGTCTATGTCATTGCTCCAGTACATGTGTCCAGGGCTGACCACTTAGGATTGAGCAACCCATGCAAAAACTCATTTATGGAGCAAACTGATTACACTGGAGGAGTTGGCTAGAGAAGGACAGGGATGATGTATATGCAATGCTCATGGTTGAATTTGCAAAAAAAAAATAAGCAAAATAAAATAAGACTCAACCTCAATTACTACACAACACCCTTAGAATTTTCTCCTGTATTTTAAAGTGAATTAATATAAAAATTCAGATATGCATGAAATTTTACATTATATTTATACCCCTTCTTCCCTTACTCTTTTTAAGTCCTGTCACACCCCTGACTCCCTCTAAAAGCTCTTGTCTCACCTAAAAATTATTTTGCTTCATATTAATGTATGCATTTGCATATAATATCTGTGAATTAATATATAAACATAATCTACTGAATTCATTTAGCTGCTGTATGTATGTATGTTTTAAGGGCTTACACTTTGAGGCCTCATCCAGGGAGAAAACTGATTCTTTCGGTATTTCAACAGTCACCAATTTCTTGTATTTTTTGGTATCTCTTAAGATTTTCCTTATCTATTTTGAGATGACATCAGGTGTTGTCATTGCTCAGGTCTTGATTATGCTAACATATTGTTGATGCATTTCGTTCATTCATCTTCCATGTAATACACAGAAGACCCAATCTCACAGCAGACATCCTTGTCCTTTGGCTCTTATAATCTTTCTCTTCCCCCTTCTACAATATTCCTTGAGTCTTAGATGTAGAGGTAATGTTGTGCATGAATCAACTGGGTAGGGCACCTTATAGTTAGTTATTCTCTGCATTTTGAATTGTTGTGGCTTTATGTGAGGTTTTCCATCCGATGGGAAAAGATGGTGAGGGGTAAGAGCTCTACTTATCTTTTGATACAGGATTAGTGTTTAGATTGCAATTAGAAGCCACACTAGTTTACAGAAGTAGGAGTAGTAGCTTCTCCTCCAAGACCCATAACCTCACTAGTCACATGTAATTGGCTAGGCTTGAAGTACCAGTCATGAATCCTCTCCTATTGAAAGGGCCTTGATTCCAGTCGAATTAGACAGTTATTGGTTGGTTCCCAAATCACCTGTCACTCTTGCATTTTTAGGTTTATCTAGTCATGCTGCTCACTGTTAGGCATCACAGCTAGACAGGACTATTGACTGTTTTTCAGTTTTATGAAAATTATTTCCCAAGGAGGAGACTTTTAGGTCAGAGCCAGTTTTATCCCTCCAAGTCCTGTGGCCAAAATGCATTGTATCTTCATCAATAGGACCTTATCTTTAACTTCTGGAAGACAAGAAAGAACAGCAATAACCTGTATTTTGAGGAGGTTGTAAATAAAGTCTGCATGGTCATTTCCAAGCTGCCCAGGACTGAATAATCACACAAAAACTATATTAATTGTAACATTGCTTGGCCGATGGCTCAGGTATAGTTTTAGCTAGTTTTTACATCTTAAATTAACCCATTTCTATTAATTTGTGTATCACCATGAGGCTGTGGCTTACTGAAAAGTTTCTGGCTTGATCACCTTCTGCAAATCCGTGGTGTCATTAGCAACAAAGTCTTACTGGCAAGTTCTGTCAAGTACGTTGGCAAGAGATTATAAAGCTGGGGGATTTATGTGACACCACACATTTTCTTTTGTGAGGATCTCACTATGTATCTGAGGCTACTCACCTCTCTCAGTTTTTTAAGGGCTGGGATTTCAGATGTGTACCTCCATAATTGCCTCTGTTATTCAAATCCATAAAGATGAGGCTTAGATAGCCTTTTAAATACCATGTATACAAAATGAACAACCTTTTCCCATGAATGGTTTTGGTGAGAATAAGCAGTCCATTTCCTGCTACTTCTATTCTGAATACTATAATCTGTTACCTGAACAAAGAAACAACAATCCTAAACTCCCATGTAAATCCTCTCGTGCTCAATGGTGTATTCATGCGTATATTGATGGCCTATGTTTCAAAACTGAATTTCAAAAGCCCTTGCCAGATTTTAGATTCATGTACTCATGGCATACACTTAGAAGATGTTAGAGTGTACTTTGGTTAATGACAGAAGCCTTTACCTGAAGTGGAATGGAAACTCGAGAAGCTGGAACAATGTCGAGAACTGAGCCTGTAGTGAATTTGGCACAGGGAAAAGTGGTGTGCTGGGTCATGGGAGCTTATGGTTGTGGATGATATGGAATTTTGTTAACTTGTCAGACTCATTATTTAAAACGCAAACATACAAATCTATAATTAAATAAGTTATGTGAAAATGAAAGGTTGTACTCAACATTCATTACCTCTCCATTATTTTACTGCACTGTGACACTTCTTGTGCCTCTGAGATTATTTAGTGGAAACACTTTATAATGGCATGCTGGTGCATATCGCTTCCACATTGTGCTCAGGATGCTGTTATCTCGGATCCTGTCAGAACAGTGTACACAAACCGTGGAAATTGGCAAAAGCTAAAACTCAAGCTTTGATTTGTTTGACTGGTTTTTGGACAGCCTAGATATAGGAAAACACAGAGAGAAACATTAGCAATGGGATTCAAATTTAATAGCATGTTGCATGTATAACTGTTCCACGGTAAAGTGTGAAAAATTTACAAATTGCTGCCCAGTTCAGCAACTGAGAGGCTCATGACACAGATGGAAGAGCAAAGTTACAGCTTATTTTTTTTGACACAATACTCTCACTTAGTTTGGTGAGGTAAATGAAAATATCTACCAAATTTGTGTTAAAACTACATTCACCAAATCCAAAGAGAGACTGATAACAGGTTTAAGAATTTGGAAAATCAACACCCCCAGCAGAGTCTGTGTTATACTATCCAGACTTTCAGCCTCCACATGACCTGAATAAAATTTATTTCTTCATCATGGGTACTTGCCTTGATATTTTATTATAGAAACAAACAAACAAAAAACAGTCCTATATATTCTATTTATTCTCTTTTCTTGAAGTTTTTCTCATTTTATTCTTGTATCTAAATTTGAAAACTAAAGGAGGAAGTCACAAAACAATTCCACACCAATTTGGAATTATGATTAATAAAAGGGTTATTTATTTAAGGGGAAAAACTTACAGATCACTGTCTTAGACAACAGCCCCCTGCACAACCAGGAAAAGTGTCTGGTAGCCAGAAGTGGAGTCCCAAGCAAGAGAGGGACCACCGGCTTCCCACTGCTTTTTCAAGCCAGAGAGACCACGCTCAAGTGGGCTGGTATCTTAAAGGCTATTGGCTGAAGGAGTAGAAGGAGCTCCCACAGCACCTCCCCTTTTTGTTTAAGTAAAAGAGTTCTAAACCTACTACAAAATTATACCCAGTAAGAATAAATGTCCTATTATAACTAGCTTAAGTCTTGTATAATAAATAAATTGGCCAAGTCATGAGAGGAAAGTAACTACATTTATCTAGTCTTCAACCCTGTCAAAGATCCGAGAAGAGAAATAATTTTGCCTGAGTAATTAGAAAGTGCAATCAAACAACTTCCAAAACATGCAACAAATCACAGAGACAACTGGCTATCTGAGCAATCACCCAAAGTCACATTTGCAGCATTGAAACAACCAACTTTGGCTAAGGCCTAGAATAACTGACAGATTATTTTTTTTTTCTGACAGATTATTTTTAAAGGCAAGAAAAATTTCAAAACCATCCTACCCCATCTTGGCAAGATTTGACAGTTCTGCTTATTCATTTCCAGATACTATGTATTTTGTCAGTAGTTGAGGTATGGGGAGTTCCTTGCCCAGAGGCCGGTTTTGCCAAGAGGATTCATGACGGAGTCTGTGAAACATTCTGCAGGACACAAAAGAAAGTGACTGAACTGTCTTTACAATTTCCTGCTTTATGGAAATTCCTGCTGGATAATATGGGCCTGTAGGCTGAAGACAGATGTCCCAACAGTACAGAAAAACTTTGGGTGACTGTCCAGGAAGCAAAATGTCTCTGTCATTTCTAGAGTTTTGGAAGTTGATTACTTCTTGTTTACTTAGGTAATATTATATCCTTCTGGAGTCTTTGATGGAGTTGAAGAATAGATAAATAGTTATAGTTTTTCATTGTTATAAAAAGATAAAATAGATCTAAATATTGTAACTGTAATTCTTGCTTAATAACTGCTTTGTTATATGTAATTTTACTGTGTTAAAGTTAAAGCCTTCCTTTTTGTTTAAACAGAAAAAGGGGAAATGGTGTAAGAGGTTCTTCTGTATTTGTGTTGCTTTCATTGGTTGAATAAAGAAACTGCCTTGACCTTTTGATAGGGAACAGCTTAGATACATGTGGAAAAGAAAACTGAATGCTGGGAGAAAAAAAGGCAGGCAGAGAGAGCCGCCATGGGGTTGCCAGAATCAGACATGCTGAATCTTTTCCAATAAGCCATGACCTCATGGTAAACACAGATTAATAGAAATGGGTTAGATCAAGATGTGAGAGTTGGCCAAGAAGATGCTAGATATAATGTGGCAGGCAGTAATTTAACTAATACAATTTCTGTGTGGTTATTTTGGGGGCTAAGCTAGCCGGGTGGCAGGACACAGCCTGCCCCTTCTACTACAGTACCTGATTGTAAATTGATAATGGTTTAATTGATAAACCTGGCTCTTTATCATATTCCTTTGTTTATGTGTCACTTTAACCACTGCACAGAACTCACAAGAAAGTAGCTGCTTCTCACTTAAGAACTGAGAACTGGTGAGATGAACCTTTCCTGTCTATGCTTTCATCTCTCTCACCTTCCTTTGATGGTGTGTTAAAGGATAAAGTTGAGGGGATAGGGAGCGAACAAGGGTCTGGGAGGAATTTGGGGAAATATGGTCAAAATACATTGTATGAAATCTCAAATCTCTCTTCTCCCCCCCCCCACAAACTAGAGTAGGGGTAGTAGGTTCTCCTTCACAATCCATGACCTCATTACAACACAACTTCTCAGGAAATATAGCAAAAACAAGGTTGGAAGATTGCAAGAGCCATAGGACCAAGACAACTACTGTGGGACAGAGTCATCTAGAACTTACTGTTTCACTCATCACACATCAACAATATGACTGACTAAAAAAGATATAAAATGCCCAACACTAATAGATGTGCTAACATAGAATAGGGAAATGGTTGATGAATAAATCTGTTTCAGCCAATGGCTTATCAGAGTAAATTTAATTAGGCAGGAAATCCAAACAGAGATATAAATAGAGAGTAGGCAGAGTCAAGGACGTGCCACCTCCACCATCAAAGAAGAAAGATAACAGAAGATTACTGATTAGCCACAGTCTCATGGCAATACATAGATTAATAGATATGGGTTAATTTAAGATGTAAAAGCTATCTAGGAATATTCCTGAGCCATTGGTCACACAGTGTTCTAATTAATATAGTTTCTCTGCAGTTATTCAGTTCTGGGTAGCTGGGAAATGAAATCACAGTATCTGTCTACAAATGGCACACAAACATTTGTTAACAATTTTCACAGGAACCCCGAGAAAGCTATCTAAAAAGGATTCTAGATAGACAAGAACTTATTCTGGATTATATATATTATTGTTTTTTTTTTTACTTTTTACCATGAATGAGTAACTAAAGAGAGACATTTCATTAAGCCAAGCCAACATATATATTAAAGGTATCTTGACATCAAAATTTAAGTCTAAGCACATGGAAAAGAGGTTCTGCTTTTGTTTTCACAGAAGATAGAAAGTTGTGGATTCCTTATTGGTTAATATGGTTTGATAAAACAAGACTCCTGAAGTGATGGCCCAGATTGTCTAACATTCATGACAGCATCAGGATTGCTGACTGAGATGGACCATCCACACAGGGTACCTCATAAAAGACTTGATTAACAGCTCCCCCAATCAGCAGGTGAAGGGAAAGCCCCAGCCAATCACCTTGTTTGTAGGGCGGGTACCCCTTAGGCAAATACTTACCTATAAATCTGGCGGGTGTGCCCCTGTGCTCTTTTTGTTTCTGCATGTGCTTCATGGGAACTCTGGCCTTGTAAGTCCTCCCTTATTAAAGCTGAATATATATTAAAGCTAGTCTGATTAATTCGATTTGCTGGTCGTTTACGCCCCTTCAAGCAGGAAGTGGTCTAAAAAACTATGCTCAAGTTCCCAAATATTGTTTATAAATGTTTGCTTTCATTTAAAAGGGGTTGATTATAAATTATTAATGGTCACAGTCAAGGTATTTCTAAAAAAAGGGGATACACACACACACACATATATATGAATACTTCACATTGGTATGGATTTTGGTCTATTGATACAAATTTAAGATCAATTTTGTTATACTATATATATTTCTACAGTTGTTTAAGGTATTATATTTATGCAGCTCACTTAAAAATGTAAGGTATAAATTAAAAAATATAGATTAATAGATAGTCATCTACTAATAAAACTTTTAGTCGTTAGTAGGTTTCTAGATATACAGAGATATATTTCAGTTAGATAGATAATCTTCAACCCTCAAAGACCAACAGAATATGTAATGTAAAATATTTTAAGACCTTAGACTTTTCTGGACACTGAGACATGTCTGCTTCTGGCAGCACAATTCAAGAGAATAATGGACATTGAAGAGGCTCCTCATAGTGTTTGCTAAGCCATTTGGGTAAAAAACTCTTCTTGCCTGGACTGCTTGATAGTATGCTGTATAAACTGAACCCACAAACAAATGACTGCTAAACTTGTCAAAAGAAGGTGAGATAGTCTATCATGGTTTCTGCTTCATGAAGGAGTCTTCCAGACATTCTGCAGGACACAGAAGAATGTTTAACAAACTGCCATTATATGTGAAACAGTCTTTCAAATTTTCTGCTTCATGTAAAATTCTGCCAGAAACTATGGGCCTGTAGGCTAAAGATGGATGCCGCAATGGTTACAGAAGGACTTTAAGTGACTGTCTAGGCAGCAATATGTCTCTGTCAGTTCTAGAGTTTTGGAAGTTGATCACAATGCTCTTTCTGTTTATTTAGGTAATAAGGTATCCTTCTAGGGTCTTTGATGAAGTTAAAGACTAGATAGTTATAATTATAGTCTTCCTGAGTTATGATAAAAGATTAATAAAAGTTAAATATAAAGCTTGAAACTCACAAAGATAGGATAGATGATAGAATATTTTCCTTAACTTGTCAAATGTAAATGGACTAAATATTATAATCTACAATTCTGGCTTGATATCTGTTTTGTATATGGAATTTTACTATTTAAGTTAAAACCTTCCTTTTTAATTAGACAGAAAAGGGGAGATGATATGGGATGTCTTTTAGTATATGTGTTGCTTTTTATTTTTATTATTTTGCAAATGACCTATCAAATTAAAGCCTGGCAGAAAATCCAAACAGAGATACAGAGACGAGGCAGAGTCAAGGAGATAAAACATAGCAACTAAAGGAACAAATATGACAGAATATTACTGGTAAGCCACAGCTTCTTGGAAATACACAGATGAATATAAATGGGTTAATTTAAGATATAAGAGCTAGCTAGAAATGTGCCTGAGCCTTTGGCCACACAGTGTTGCAATTAATATAGTTTCTGTGTGATTATTTGGGTCTTAGTGACTGGGAAACAAAAACGCTGTCTCTGTCTACAGTCTGAGATAGTTGTATTTATATATTTATGCATTTATCCATAATGGGTATGTATGCATGTGCATGTGAGCTGTATGTGTGTGTGTGCTTGTGAGTGTTTCAATAACAATTAAAGAAAAAGAAACTCCTTGAATTTAGAGGGAACAAGGTAGCTACTGGAAAAAGGAAGGTAAAATGTTATAATTTTATTTAATTTCCAAAAAGAAAATATATTTTTAAGTAACCACCACTTACTATAACAATAAAACATAAAATATATATTTTTAAATTAGCCAGGACCTAGAAAAAAGACTTTTCGCATCTCTGGTTTAACATTTGTAGGCAGCATGGCTGAATACCTTTAGAATGAGAATAGTTTTATGACCTAGTCCATGAGCTGCTGCAAAGAACTTGTAAGAAATAATGCTGTTAAGGTCCTTCTCACACTGTGTGATGGATACGAGACTGTAAACTATCAACAACAATAGTAGCAGATACTTCAGAAAGGTTGAAAACAGTAAGAAATGAGTACATCAGAAACTATTAAGAAGGCAAGGCGATGGCTAATTACCTGTAGAAACTTTCCTTAGTAAGACATGGAGTTTGGAAATTTTTTAGCAAGAGTCAGCTTTATCATCCTCACCTGCAGCATGCTTAGACTGCGTGTGTGTGTGTGTGTGTGTGTGTGTGTGTGTGTGTGTGTGTGTGTGTGTGACTGAGTGAGTGAGTGAGTATGAGAGAGAGATCTGTAAGAGTAGATGTCTGGTTAATAATAATAGTTCTCAATATGTCTGATACATTTTATAAAATGATGTTCTAATGAAAATTCCAGAAAGACTATGTCCTCTAAACAATTTATGAAGAAGATGAGGGAAGGGAACTGTAATCAGAATATATTATATGAAAAAAGTTATTTTCAATAAAAATAAATATAATATTTATAAAGAAACGCTATGAAGAAATAAGGCAGCATGTTTGTTGTTTTTTTTAAAATAAATATTTTAGATTTGGACTGAAGTTCACAATTAAGTGTGTTGGCTTCTGAAGCTAGCCATCAGAGCCACAAAGCCCTGACAACTGACTTCTGATGTCCAGAAAGAATTTGTAGAATTATAGATCAAGTCATTTCACTTCTTAGCATTCTAATTTGTTGATAGTCACATCCATTTAGCATTGAAAATTTTTGTGAATAAAGGAGATTATAAAATATCAAATACTTCCAGGCTTTAAGTATAGTTTTGCAAAAAGTATTGGCAATGGAACAGAAATGTTAGAAAAGTCACTTTGGTCAGGATAGAGTCCCAAGCATAACCATCTGGCACACAGCACCTATGTGATTTACTCTCCCATGCATCAATGCAGGTCTGCTTTCGAGAGTCTGCCTGCACATCACCCTTAACCAGTATCCAGTATGAGCTTCAAGCTCTCTCACTTACACTGCGACTCTACAAGCGCAATACAAAACACAACCTTTGAGTTCTCTTTCTGTAGAACTAAGCTTTACCTGTAAGGCAGGAAAAGCTTAGTTACCTCAGCAAGACTATGTGATTAGCCTTCAAATCATCAGAAAAAGATTTTCATGACTGAAATCCTTAGTTTTGTTCCCCTAGGGAGAATATATAAACCAATGTTCCTCTTTGTTCTTCTTTGCTAACCTACTGAGGCAAGCAAAGGAGAGAAACTTTGCCGATGTGGGTCTACTGTGGTCATCAAATAATTGTTCAATAAATTGTTTACATAGCAGGCCTTTTTACAGGTTTTAAATCTTCTCAAGCTGCCAGTGTCTGAAGCCGTGTCTGCGAGCTGTCAGACAGAGAGGTGCTTGTGCTCTAGTTGACAGAAAGAATTAATGGCCTAAACTGCCAGGTGACAGCAGGCAAAAGTTCTTGTTCTATGGTCACAGCTGGACTCTAACAACTTGATCCTGATTTGCCAGTAAAATTAATAATGTATGTGTTATTGGTATTAAATTATAAAATTAAGGGTTAGAGAAAAATTCTGCTGGTACCACACATCCATTGGCAATAAAATACTTTTCACTACAAAATAGATGTATAGAAGCGATCACCTGTGCCCATCTATTGGATGGAGATAGAGACAGAGACCCACACTGGAGCACTGGACTGAGCTCCCAAGGTCCCAATGAGGAGCAGAAGAGAGAGAACATGAGCAAAGAAGTCGGGACCACGAGGGGTGCACCCACCCACTGAGACAGTGGAGCTGATCTACTGGGAGCTCACCAAGGCCAGCTGGACTGTTACCGAAAAAGCATGGGATAAAACTGGACTCTCTGAACATAGCGAACAGTGAGGGCTGATGAGACGCCAAGGACAATGGCACGGGGTTTTGATCCTACTTAATGTGCTGGCTTGGTGGGAGCCTAGCCAGTTTGGATGTTCACCTTCCTAGACATGGACGGAGGGGGGAGGACCTAGGACTTACCACAGGGCAGGGAACCCTGACTGCTCTTTGGACTGGAGAGGGAGAGGGAGAGGAGTGGGGGGAAGGGGAGAGGGGTGGGAGGAGTGGACAAAAAAAGTCAGTTATTTTCTTCACTCCAAATCTCAAGATCAAGTTTCTTTTGTTTTCTCATTGTCAAAAAAAAAAAAAAAAAAAAACCAATATTTCCAAGTTGCTCAGAATAAGTGAAATAACTTCTCCACCTTACAGTAATTTTTATATGTTGGAATTTAGACAAACATAAAATAAAGGAACAAAAGAGGTGGAAAAACAATTGTAATGGATTTTTAAATCAGCATCTCAATATGAGAAATTAAATATTTCCTAGGAATTGTTTTCCAGGGTGGCCCCAAAGGTACTCTATCATATATGCCAGATGCTTAAAGAAACTAGGTACAACTCTATTGCTCTATCACACAGTTTGGTTGTAGGACATAAAGAGATGAAGTTGTAATTCAGATGGAACATTTTGCCCCAATTGATATTTTCATAGTGATTTAATGTTATGGAATCTGTGATGGCTATCATTCATATTTAACAGTGAAAATCTCTGGGCAAAAAGAACTTTCACAGTGCTGGCCTCAGTATCTGAATAAAAGCCTTTTTTCTTTGTTAGAATGTAAAAAAAAAATAGATGTATAGATGTATAGCCAAAGTAAAAAATAATTGGCAATATCAGTTGAATCTTATTTATATTATAGGTAAAAATGTATGAATTCCTAATGCATCAGTTTTTAAAAATATGTAAAATGAAGGACTAGAACCATATTTAGAGATTACAGATAAAATGATAGAATGCTTGATATTTGCCTTTTTTTACCACTGTACACATTTTTATTTATTTATTT
The DNA here is from genome assembly GCF_037038515.1 of Microtus pennsylvanicus. NCBI lineage: Eukaryota > Metazoa > Chordata > Mammalia > Rodentia > Cricetidae > Microtus > Microtus pennsylvanicus. Next base: position 94,057,930 of record NC_134587.1, read on the forward strand.
ATTTATTTTTATTGATAAAAAAAAATTTCCGCCTCCTCCCAGCCTCCCATTTCCCTCCCCTTCCTCCCACTACTCTCCCCCTCCCTCCACTCTTCTCCCCCTCCCTCTCCAGTCTGAAGAGCAGTCAAGGTTCCCTGCCCTGTGGAAAGTCCAACGTCCTCCCCCCTCCATCCTGGTCTAGGAAGGTGAACATCCAAACTGGCTAGGCTCCCACAAAGCCAGAACAGGAAGTAGGATCAAGACCCAGTGCCAGACGTTGGTGGCACACGCCTTTAATCCCAGCACTGGGGAGGCGGAGGTAGGTGAATCTCTGTGAGTTCAAGGTCAGCCTGGTCTACAAGAGCTAGTTCCAGGACAACCTCTAAAGATACAGAGAAACCCTGTCTCAAAAAACCAAAAAAGAAAAAAAGAAAAAGAAAAAAAAAGACCCAGTGCCAGTGCCACTGTCCTTGGCTTCTAGGCAGCCCTCATTGTCCGCCATATCCAGAGAGTCACAGTCCAGCTGGCCTTGGTGAGCTCCCAATAGATCAGCCCCACTGTCTCAGTGGGTGGGTGCACCCCTTGTGGTCCTGACTTCCTTGCTCATGCTCTCCCTCCTTCTGCTCCTCATTGGGACATTGGGAGCTCAGTCCAGTGCTCTAGTGTGGGTCTCTGTCTCTATCTCCATCCATCGCTAGATGAAGATTCTATGATGATATGCAAGATATTCGTCAGTATTGCTATAGGCTAGGGTCATTTCAGGTTCCCTATCCTCAGCTGCCCAAGGAGCTAACTGGGGACCTCGGCTTGTGCTCCTGGGAGCCACTCTAGGTCCATGTCTCTTGCCAACCCTAACATGGCTCCCTTAATTAAGATATGTGCTTCCTTGCTACCGTATCCAACCTTCCTTTATGTAGTAATATGGGCGGCGGCAGGGTTGCGTCCCCAAATCCCCAGCCGCCTGCTTATGCCCCAAATAATTACACGGACACTGTATTCTTTTAAACACTGCTCTGGCCCATTTCTAATAATCTATGTAGCGCCCCTAGGTGCGCTTACCGGGAAGATTCTAGCCTAAGTCCATCCTGGGTCGGAGCTGGGGCATGGTGTGCGTCTTCCCTGGAGCAGGCAGCATGGCGTCTCTCTGAAGTGTCTGCTCCGGAGAGGAGAGCTGTGGAGTCTGACCTCACTTCCTCTTCCTCCCAGCCTTCCCTTCTGTTTACTCCACCCACCTAAGGGTGGGCCTATCAAATGGGCCTAGCAGTTTTTTTATTGCTTAAACAATGAAATCAACAGATTAATATATGACACTCCCACATCACTTCCCCTTTTTCTGTTTAAACAAAAAAAGGAAGGCTTTAACCTTAACATAGCAAAATTACATATAACAAAACAGTTATCAAGTAAAAGTTACATCAGAAACATTTATACATATAACAAAATTGACCTTAAATCTCTATCAATGCAAATTATTCATACCTATATCATTTCCCCCTTTAAATGTAAAAGAACATTTATAAACAATTTTTGGGAATATGGGCGCAGTTTTTTCTCTCCAAACTGTTTTCTGCTGAATGGGGGCGTCGTTAATTAGGTCTTTCATGGTATAACCTGTGTGCTAGTTTCATCTCAGTTGGCAGTTGAGCGAAGCAATTTTTTGAAGATGTTCACAACAACCTTTCAGGAGGGCGTGGTCTATCATACCAAATTGTAATAGAAGAAATCCACAGGGTCTGGTCCTCTGTGAAAACAAAAGAAGACCCTCTCCAAAGCATCATATTCTTAGACCCAAATTTTGAAATCGTAATACCCTTATATCCATTCTGGTTTAGCTTGGCAGTCCATGTAATGAAATGTCTCTCTGTACTTAGCTCCTTTAGAGTCAAAAATTTTAAAGAAAGCGCAATGTACATAATCCAGACTCTCTGTGAATTTTCCATTTTTACGTGGCTTATTTTTCTTTATTTCTTTTAATCTCTTAACTATCTGTATTTTGTCTCTTTAAAGACTTTACCTTTTTTTTTTAAACCATTAACTATATTCTCTATATTCTTTTTCTTCTCTCTCAAGCCTACGTACATTCATCCAACAGTGTGACTCGTTTAGTGGTCTGAATCTGTCCTATTGTGAATCTGCAATTTTTTACTATCCAGGAGCACTTTTGATTTACACCTTTAAATCACTAGGCGCTAAGCTGCAACATTTCTAGGTTAACTTTTTGCTTTTTGAGCGCATATCTTTGACCTGGAATAACCCTGTAGACCAGGCTGTCTTTGAATTCTCAGAGATCCGCCTGTCTCTGCCTCCCAGGCATTGGGATTAAAGGCGTGTGCTACTACACCTTGAACTCACAGAGATCTGTTTATCTCTGCCTTTTAAGCACTGGGATTAAAGGCGTGTGCTACCACACCTTGAAGTCACAGAAGTTTGCTTTAAGAATTTTAACTTTTAGTCTGCATATATTTTTAACACACTTTAAACCATTTAGAAATTTTCTGTCTTTGAATCTCTCTTTACTGTATATCTCTCTTTTTCTGATGACAAGAGCCTTTAATTTGCCAAGCAATATCAGTAGGACTAAAGGCGTGGCTTTGCCAGCTAGATCCAGTCCATTCCTTAGCTTTCCAGCCTCATGGCTGAGGTACAGGCTGCAAGGTCCCTGCCAGCCAGCGAGCTACAACAGACAACACTCAAGTCCTCTCTCTGTAGCCGGCCCTCCTGCCTCAAACAGTCAGAGTTTGCCATGGCAGGAAAGCCCAGAAAGCCGGCATTTTTAAACGGCACAGCTTTTTTCCTGCTACGGCTGAAAACCGAAAAGCATGTGTTCAGCTTTTCATCAACACTGTTTAAGTGTTTTGTGGCAGGACCTCTTAATGAGCTGCTGGGTTTTGCAGCTAAAGCTGAGTCAGGAAGCCTCTTGGGGCTACCAGGTAGGAGCGGCACTCAGCATTTTAATTCTGAGACTGAGCATGCAGCACAGAAATTCTTTTCATCCAAGTAACATCCAAATCTGACAGGCAGAGCACTGCACAGTCTAAAAACACGTCTCTGTATGGCGGCAGGAATCCGCCATGCTCTTCCGCCTGCCTAAGCCTGATTCTGCCTTCTGCCCAGGAGCAGGCGGGAAGCTCTGAGTCATCGTCACAGTCTCAGAGCACTCTCCTTCCGATCCCAAGCGGGAACACAAACATAAAGCCAGAGTTTGCACTGGCGGCACAGCCCCAAGAAGCCACTCTTTGAAATGACATAGCGTTTTTTTCTGCTGCTGTTGCCGAATCAGGAAATCTCTCTACAGCACGCCACCAACAAACAGCAAAAATCTGTGTTAAACTCTCTCTCCATTATTTTTAAGCCTTCTCAGGTTTTTTAAGTGGGTTTAGTTAGCCACACGTCTGGGCGTCATTTGTAGTAATATGGGCGGCGGCAGGGTTGCGTCCCCAAATCCCCAGCCGCCTGGCTCCGGCTAGCTTATGCCCCAAATAATTACACGGACACTGTATTCTTTTAAACACTGCTCTGGCCCATTTCTAATAATCTATGTAGCGCCCCTAGGTGCGCTTACCGGGAAGATTCTAGCCTAAGTCCATCCTGGGTCGGAGCTGGGGCATGGTGTGCGTCTTCCCTGGAGCAGGCAGCATGGCGTCTCTCTGAAGTGTCTGCTCCGGAGAGGAGAGCTGTGGAGTCTGACCTCACTTCCTCTTCCTCCCAGCCTTCCCTTCTGTTTACTCCACCCACCTAAGGGTGGGCCTATCAAATGGGCCTAGCAGTTTCTTTATTGCTTAAACAATGAAATCAACAGATTAATATATGACACTCCCACATCACTTCCCCTTTTTCTGTTTAAACAAAAAAAGGAAGGCTTTAACCTTAACATAGCAAAATTACATATAACAAAACAGTTATCAAGTAAAAGTTACATCAGAAACATTTATACATATAACAAAATTGACCTTAAATCTCTATCAATGCAAATTATTCATACCTATATCACCTTTATCCGAATCATCCTGTTTCCCCAAGTTTACCCCATCTTCCCCTTCTCACTTTTCTCTCCCCATCTCCCCTTACCCCTCTCCCACCCCACCCCCAAGATCCCAATTTTTTGCCTGGCGATCTTGTCTACTTCCCATAACCAGGAGGATATCTATATGTTTTTCTTTGGGTTCACCTTCTTATTTAGCTTCTTTAGGATATCAAATTATAGACTCACTGACCTTTGTTTATGGCTAGAAACCAATTATGAGTGAGTACATCCCAGGAGAAGATCTTCACCAACCCTGCAACAGACAAAGGTCTGATCTCCAAAATATATAGAGAACTCAAGTAACTAGACTTTAAAATGCTAATTAACCCAATTAAAAAATGGGGCACTGTTCTAAACAGAATTCTCAACAGAAGAAGTTCAAATGGCCAAAAGACACTTAAGGTCATGATCAACCTCCTTAGCGATCAGGGAAATGCAAATCAAAACAATTTTGAGATATCATCTTACACCTGTTAGAATGGCTAAAATCAAAAACACCAAGGATAGCCTTTGCTGGAGAGGTTGTGGAGGAAGGGGAACCCTCATCCATTGCTGGTGGGAATGCAATCTTGTGCAACCACTTTGGAAATCAGTGTTTCGGTTTCTCAGGAAATTCGGGATCAACCTACCCCTGGACCCAGCAATGCCACTCTTGGGAATATACCCAAGAGATGCCCGATCATATGACAAGGGCATTTGTTCAACTATGTTCATAGCAGCATTATTTGTAATAGCCAGAACCTGGAAACAACCTAGATATCCTTCAATGGAAGAATGGATGAAGAAAGTGTGGAATATATACACATTAGAGTACTACTCAGCGGTAAACAACAATGACTTCTCAAATTTTGCATGCAAATGGATGGAAATAGAAAACACTATCCTAAGTGATGTAACCCAGACCCAAAAAGTTGATATTTGCCTTTTAAGACTATCAAGCTCATATTTTCCAGAAAAGAGAACAGGAATTTTTTGTTGATAGTGGGAACCTCTTTTCTTCTAAAAGAGGGATTTAAGCATCCAACAAGGAGCTCCCTTTCTTTTAAAATATTCTGTAGTACACCAGTATTCACTGATCAGAATGAGAGTTTTCTTCAAAGATGTTTGAAAAATACTGTGGATGTAACACAGTGGTAGAACATACAAGAATGCAAAGAAATATAGAGGGTAGGACACACACACACAGACACACACACAGGAGGCAATGGAAGGAAAAAGATGGAAAAATAACTACTCAGTTCCCCTTTTTTTCATATCTAAAATGATTTTTCTGTGTTGTCATTGTGACACAAATCCTTCCTAGTCATATTCCATCAATTATATATTCATGGAGTAAATTATAGACCTTCTGTAATTTGTATTACCTGACAGACCTACTTGTAACCTTTATAAATTTCAGAGCATACTACTTTTCCCTACAGAACATTGTAATGTCGACTCCCCCACCTAACTCCATATATCCTTCCTTATAGTACACCTTAGATTATAAATTTTAAATCTTATTTTTTCGAGCTACACCTTGGCACTAATTTTTTTCCACAGGAGAAACCACATCCTTAAATTATTTCCCTACACCAAGTTACTTAACAGATGCGTATAGTGTTTAGTTGACAAGGAATATTGTTTAGAAGGCTTGCTCATTTGATTCAGCCTGATGCCCAAGATAAGCAAGCCTGACAAGGTATGGGATGAAGTTCCTCACTCTTGAGCTAATCCAGCCAGTTTTCTGCAGGAGTCTTAACCGAAAGATTTCTGTGATCATCCTGGTTTGTGGGCATATCTGTGGGTCACTTTCCTGATGACTTTTTGATGAGAAAGAGTCAGACTACTAGTGGTACCATCACCACTTGGGGGTTCCTAGGCTCTATAAGAACATGAACTGAGCAGAGGCTAGGGGCAACCCAGTAAGCAGAGTTCCTCCATGATTTCTGTTTTGGTTACTGCTTGAGGTTCTAACCTGCCTTCCTCCAATGATGAATTATAACCTGAAAATGGAAGAAGAAGTAATCCCTGTCTTTGCCAAGTTGCTTCTGGTAATAAAGTTTATCTCTACAATAGAAAACAAACTAAAACACCTAGTCTATATTTGGATAACCTAACTTCTTTGGAATTCATGTTGTGAGAAAATATCAAATTATTTACTATTTTCTCTGACCATACCTACACCCAAGGGTCGGGAACCTTTTGTGCACTTCCTTTTACACTGATTCATCAAATTTTTCAGTATCCTTATTCCTTTTGTTTATTTTCAGTCATTGGCAACCAGGCTGTCATTGAACTCACAGAGATCCTTCTGCCTCTGCCTCCTGAGTGCTGGGATTAAAGGCATGCACCACTACCCTAAGGAGACAGATGCCACAGCCTCCTGCCAATACACAGATTAATAGAAGTGAGTTAATGTGAAATGTAAGAGTTAGTTATTAAGAAGCCTGACCTAATAGACCAAGCAGTATTGTAATAAGATAGTTTCTGTGTGATTATTTGGATCTGGAAGACTGGGAATGAACGAACAGTCTCCAACTACAAGTCATGCCACAGCACTTCTTAATACAGCTTCAATATTGACATACTGGGATACAGAGATGTATAATACCCACACTCGTCAAGGTTCTCAGTACCATACATGAATTTTCTCTCATGGCGTGGACTTCACATCTAATCAAAAGAACAATTGCTTATCCCTATAAGCTGTCATGTCACTATTACAGCAGTAGACACATCTTGCCAAAAAAGATGGTGTAGAAGGTAAGGTCCAGCTCTGGAAGAGGTCACTGACATCTTCTCTTCCTCAGCAGCCTTCAAATCACCTTCCATCATCATGAAAGTTAGTTAGCAGGGAAAGAGTGTCATGATTAGACCAAGATGGATTTCTCTATATCCTGCATGTGTGGTGTCTTCAGTGATAGTCTGTCCATTTAGCTATGGTGGGCAACTAGGAACAGTAGCAATAATATTCATTGTTGTTTGCCACTGGTGCCTCCATGATCAATTAGGTATAGGGATCAGACCTATTCTGTGTGTTCCACCTATGGTATTAGGGTACCTATGGAAACCAGGAAACTAGAAACAGGCCCTTTGTGGAGTTGGCTTAGAATTCAGAAATCAGTCTGCTTCTGCCTCTGATTCCAGATTAATGGGAATAAAGGCAAACACCACCATACTTAAATAAAAACTTACATTTTTTAATAGCTTAAAAATTATTGAGGTCATAAAGCTTCATCCCCCTTGCTTTGCTTTGGTGGGTATCCTCTCCTGTTCCTTCCCCCAAACCTTGCTCCCAGCCTAAACCTTTGGCTCCTAGAATATTGTCCATGTTATTTCATATCACATTTGTCCTACCATCTCCTCTTATTCTGTTTTTCACTTGGGTTGTAGTGTCCGAGGTTCCCAAGCAGCTCCTTCATGCATACTTCACTTTGGTCAACTCTTTTTCTTGTCCCAGGCTTCCTCGGCTTTGACTTCTATCACCTGCTTGAACCCCTGTGTCCCAGTATCCCTCTTTGCTACTTTCACTCACTATTTCACATATAGGCTACTATTCCCTACACACCTCCACAAAGGACCTGTATCTAGTTTCCTAGATTCCAAAGGTACCATAGTACCATAGGTGAAACACATAGTCAAAGCCAACACTCTGTGCTGGTCAGAGCAACATAGTGAGACCCTATCTCAATAACATGATTTTGTTTTTTGTTGATGTTGTGTGTGAATGTGTGTGTGTTTGTGATTTTTTTTAAATAAAGGAATTTAAACAGATGGTGTGACTCCCAAAGGATTAGTCATTAAATAAAAACATTCAGTATGTCAATAAAAGAATCACTCTGTCAAGTGGTCTATAAATGGAATTCAACCATTGGAAGCCAGAGTATTTTAGTTAATCATAGCAGATAGTGTTTAGTACATCCATATATCACAAAATCATGTTTATTTTGGCCTGAGATATTTTACCCAACTGTTACTTCGTAAGAGGATTTAAGGTAATGGCCTAACATAGATGTCTGTTAGAATTCCACAGTTTGCCAGTCTCTCATAAACCTAATCTCTTAGAGCATTTACATTTATAGTACCCAACGATACCATTCCCTCCAAGATATCTATGAAAGCTTGTAGGGGATTATTTTTGTAGATTTAGAATTGTCTAAGTTCTGTTAATTTACTGTTTGACATACATGTCAAATAAATATTAGTTTTTACAATTTAAAGAGGCAGTTTTCTGTGCTTAAAGCTGGGCTTTTAACTTACCATCCATTTACACTTACCAAATATGGTATTTGTTTAGAATATGCTTTTGTGTGCATATTATGTCTTCATGCCTCAGGCAAGAATGCTGTCATTTGCTCCTTATTAGGCTTCTCGAGAACATGTGGTTCATAAAGTGGACAACCGTGTAGCCATCCAATGTGCCTTCTTTTAGAACATTGGTTCTGAATAGTTTGATAATGCAATTTTTTTACACTAGTGTGTGTGTGTGTGTGTGTGTGTGTGTGCGTGCGTGCATTGTATACATCTACATGTGTATGTATGTATTTGCATGTATGCGGAAGCCAATGGTCAATATTAGGTGGCTTTCATTTTATTGAAAATAGTTTTTTTTTCTCACATCATATAACCAGATTGTGGTTTCCCCTCTTTATACTTTTCAAAATCCCTCCATCTCCCTTCCTATCAGAATTCATGCCGTTTTTGTATTTCATTAGAAAACATAAAGGGTTCTAAAGGATAATAGTAAAATAAAATAAGATATAGTAAAATTAAAGATTATAAGATAAAAACTAGCACATCAGAATTTGGCAAAAAAATAAAATAAAATAAAAGGAAGAAAAAGAGCCCAAGAGAAGGCACTAGAAAGAGAGACCCACTTGTTTGTTCACTCAGGAATCTTATAAAAACACTAAACTATAATATGTACATGAAGGACCTATAAGGTGAAAATAGAGAAGCAATATATTAATAATTAATGAAAACTCCTGACATGAAGTTATGAAACATGAAACCTCTGATGATGTTATTGAGTTTGCTTTCTACTGGTCCTCTATTGTTTAGAATGTATCTTATCATCAAGAGTAGTTTGTTTTCTTAGTGAGACTCCCTTGGAACAAACTATATTTCCATTTTCAAGTGGTTATCAATTAGAGATTGCTTCTAGGTTAGGGATGAAGGCATGTGTCCAAGTTCAATTCTTTTAATTCTAGGACCCCATTTGGTATAGACCCATACAGGCCCTGTGCATCCTACCTTGGTCTCTGTGAATTCATATTGTGTATAGAACATGTTGATTTAGAAGGCCTTTTTTTCCCCTTGGTGGTCTCTATATCCTCTGGCTCTTATATATATACACAGGGTTTTCTGATTTTTGAGGGGACAGAGTTGATGAAAACAACCTATTTTTGGCAGTGTTTCAACTCAAGTAGATGTAAACCAACCCCTGTACTGGAAGCTTTATTTGATGACAAGAGACGACCAGAATTGTTCTTTAATATCTGCAAGAAATTGTGTTGCAAATTTGATGGAGATTGCATTGCATTTATAGACTGTTTTTGGTAGAATGACTATGTTTACTACGTTAATTCCATCAGTCAATGATCTTAGGAGATCTATCTTCTGATACCATCCTCAACTTCTTTCTTCAGTGTCTTGAAATAGTTTATCACACAAGTCCTTCTTTCACTTGGGTAGGTAGAGTTACCCCAATATGTTTTATATTATTCGATGCTACTGTGAAAGATGTTGTTTCACTGATTTCTTTCTCTGTTTGTCATTTGTATATGGGAAGGGGAATTATTCTCTAATTCTCTTTCTTCTGGGGTCTTTTGTGGTTGAGGTATCAGGGTAACTGCTACCTCATAAAACATACTGGGCAATTTCCCTTCTGTTTCTATTTTGTGGAATAATTTGAGAAGGATTGATATTAACTCTGTTTTGAAAGCTTAATAGAATTCTGCATGAAAACCATTCCCCCCCTGGGCTCCTTTTTCTTGGAAGATTTTTTAATTAATGCTTCTATTTCACTAGGGGTTATATGTCTGTTTTAATTTCTTATCTAATCTTTATTTATATGGTAAATTGTTTGTGTTGAGAAAATTATACATTTCTTTTCTTATGCATCTATGTAATACATATATGCACACACGCATTCGTGCATGGGGAAGGAGAGGTGGTTTAGAGAGGAAGAGTGTTTGTTATGTAAGCACAAGAACCTGAGTTCAGATTTGTATTCATGGAGATTCACCTCCCTCTGCCTGCTGAGCATTGGTACTAAAGGCATGAACCACCACATTTAGTTCAATTTCAGTTCTATAACGGACAGATCAAGATTTGCCTATCTTGGGTGACCAAGGTTCAGTAAATCACAGGAGTAAGCTTTTTAGCACTAGCCATAAAACAGGCTTTGTGGATTGGGGTGTAGCTCAGTTGATAGAGCACTCGCCTGACATGGACATTTCTTTTTAGATTTTTCAGTTTGGTAGGGTACAGGTTTTTAAGGTATGTTCTTATGAGTCTTTGGATTTCATCAATATCTGTTATTACATACCCCTATTCATTTCTAATTTTATTAATTTGGATATTAGTTAGTTCCAGTATTTCTGTCTGAATGACCTATCTATTGGTCAGAGTAGAGTATTGAAGTCTCCTATTCTTAGTGTGTGAGGGTCAATATGTGATTTAAACTGTAGTAGTATTTCTTTTGTGAATTTTTGTACCTTCATGCTTGGTGCATTAATGTTAAAAATGGAAATGTCCTCTTGGTGGGTTTTGCCTTTGATAAATATGTGGTGAACTTCTCTATCTCATCTGATTTGTTCTGGTGTGAATTGTACTTTATCAGACAATAAAAAGGCCATATCAGCCTGCTTCTTGGGTTCATTTTTTAAGAATAATATTTTTTATTCTTTTAAACTGAGGTAATGTCTATCTTTGATGTTAAGGTGTGTTTCTTGTATGCAGCAGAAGGATGGATACTATTTTCACAACTATTATGTTAGTTTGTACCTTTTTAATGGGAAATTGTGACCATTGATGTTGAGAGATATCAATGAGCAATGTATATGAAGACTTGTTATTTTGTTATTGTTGTTGTAGTTATTGTGGTGGTGGTGATAGTGATGATGGTGATGATAGTGGAGGTGGGGGTGGTGTGTGTATGTTTATGTTTCTCTCTTTCAATTTGGTGCTCTGGGATTATTTATTCCTTGTGTTTTCTTGGGTGTGCTTAATCTCTATAGGTTGCAGTTTTCCTTCTGGTGCCTTCTGATATTTATTGATAGATATTGCTGAAATTTAGTTTTGTCACGGCATACTTTCTATTCTCTATCTGTTGTGATTAAAATTTTGCTTGATATAGTAGTCTGGGTTGACATCTGTGGTCTCTGAGAGTCTGTAGCAATCTGGCCTGACCCTTTTGACTTTTAGACTCTATTGAATAATCAGGTGTTATTCTAATAGGCATGCCTTTATATGTTACTTGGTCTTTTTCCCTTGCAGTTTTTAATACTTTCTTTGTTTTTATTGTTTTTATTATTATGTGCCAAGGGGACTTAAAAAATAGTCCAGTCTATTTGCATTCTGTGTGCTTCTCATATCTTGATGGGCATTTTGTTCTTTTGATTAGGGTAATTTTCTTTTATATTTTTGTGGAAAATATTTTTTGTGCTTTTGATATGGGTTTCTTCTCTTTCCTCTATTTCTACTATTTTTAGTTTTTGTCTTTTTATAGTGACCAAGATTTCCTGAGTGTTTTATGTCAGGATTTTGTTTTTTTATGTTTAATATTTTCTTGACTGAGGTATCTATTTTTTTATAGTGTCTTCAATCCCTGAGGCTCTCTTCCATAGCTTTTATTTTGTTGTTGGTGAGGCTTCTCTTTGAAGTTCCTGTTTGAGTTCCTAAATGTTTCAGTTCCAAATTTATTTCAATTTGTGTTTTCTTTATTGATTCTATTTCCACTTTCAGATCTTGAACTGTTTTTTCATTCCTTTCTACTGTTTGTGTTTTTATAGGTTTCCTTAAGGGATTTATTCATTTCTTCTTTAATGACCTCTATCATATTCATAAAGACCATTTCAAGATTTTTTTGTTTGTTTGTTTCAGCTTTGTTTCAATACTCAGGGCCTATAGTGGTAGAATTGCTTGACTCTCTAGTGACGACATATTGTCCTGGTTGTTATTAACTGTGTTTTTACACTAATGTCTAGGCAATTGTGTTTGGGAAGAGTTTAATTCTAAAAGCTAATATCTGATTGTTTTTGTTGTGTTGTGTTGTAGTTTGGTGTCTCTGACCTTCTCTGGTTCTTAGGAGAATGTGGTTGCTATGTGTTGACTGGAGGAAATACTTCTTAGATTTTGGTAGGTGTGGCTGCTGGAGGTTCTGGGTAAAATGTGCTTCTAGGGAAGAGTGGAGGTGGTCCACTGGATGGAAGAAAGCAGAGGGTTCCACCAGGATGTGTTTAGACATCAGGCATTAAAATGAGCAGGGAGAAGACACAACAGGTAGTCTGCTATGGTTTTGGGAACAAAACTGGGAACTGTATTTGGAGGAGAGAAGGGAGAATGAAGATCTGGAGCTTGCCTACTTGTTTCACTGGCCTGTTTGCTTTTTCGACTGGTTTTGCTGCTTCTGGGTTCCCAGTGAATTTCTGCTGCTTCAGTGGGCTAGGATAACAACAGTATGAATGGGGAGAAGGAATGAGGGAGAATCTGTATGATCTGCTAGAGATGGGCAGAAAGGAGGGGGTTGCTGTCACAAGTGGCCTGCTGCAGAAATGGAAATGAGATTAGAGGATTTGACTTGGATGAATGGAGGGAGAGGGGAAGAATTGCAGTTAGCCTACCTGCTTCCCTGGCTGGAGTATCTGATGTCCTTCTGTATCATTCTCTACTACTTTTTATTTGCTTGTTTTTTTGCTTGTTTGTTTGTTTGTGTGTGTGAGAGAGAGAGACAGAGACAGAGATACAGAGAGAGACAGAGACAGAGAGTGAGAAATTGAGTCTGTTACTGAACCTAAAGCTCACCAATTCAGTTAGACTAGATGACTAACCAGCCCCTAGTGCTAAGATTACAGATACATTCTACAGTACCATGCATTGTATGCAGATATTAGGCATCCAAGTTCAAACTCACTTACTTGTACAGCAAGTACTTTACCAATAACCATCTTCCCAGCCCTAGTTCCTTACTTCAATTTTAATATTTGTTAGATCTGCTATGTCTTTTAAAAAGTTTCCAAACTTTGTTTTAAATGTAACTTTCACCAAAATTTACACCAGCATGTCTGAACAATATGAACTAAAGGGTGCTAACCAAAGAGCCAAAAAATTACAACCTAAATCAAAGAAGCCCAACATATCTTAATAAATGTTAGTTCAATTACAAAGTATTAACAGTGATTTATCAGTTCTTGTAGTTATGATTCAATTTGCCTGATCGTAACAAAGTGCGGGATTATAGTGCCTTCACATAAGTTGTCTGCCTTTAAACCAGTATCTTTAAGTAAGGATGTCAAGACCAGTTGGAGAGCATTGGTTCATGAATGCCTAATGGAACTAAATTCACAGCGCTCTCACGCTGAGCTGTGCTAGGCTGACAGCATCTTGGAAAACTGTCAAGTCCCAATGCCAGGTGTCTGTAAGTATTCCTGAATGGAAAAGAATCTTTGCAATGTTTAACTGCAGAGTTTTGAGAAACGGGGGTTATGTGAGATTATTTGGTGGACATGAAATGCTCAACCTTATAAGTGAAGGAAGGAAAACTCTGACTGCACAGAGCACGGAGAGAACTTCAGATGAAATGTAAAATTAAATTCAAAAAAATACAAAGGGGAAAAAATGAGTGAAGGCAGACTAACACGTAATGCACACACCAAGGGTTTGGGACTGTGAGTGGCAGAACATGGGCTTAGCAAGTCCAAGGCCTTGGCTTCTATTCTCAGTCCTGCAAAACAGTGCACATGAAGAAAGAATTCCTCATCTCTATGTTTACTTCCTCTTCTTCTCTCTTTTCTCTCTTTTTTTCTTACTTTATTATTCTTTTTTTTTCTTTGAAAACTCCAAAATATCATTCTAAATTCTGATTTGTTCTTTGAATTCAAGGACTGGTTACCTCACACCAAAGCCGCTGGATAGAGAGTAGCTCTGCACACACTTGTTTCAACTTAGCATCTTCAATTTTAGACTTTTGTCTTCAGAGCTGTGAGAGCTACCATTTTTATTAACATTTTTAATTTATTTTACATACCTCTCTTTTCTCCCCCATCCCCCCATTTCCATCTACCACCCTCCTCATCCCTTACTCCTCTGCCTCTATTCAGAAAGGAGCAGGCCTCCCATAAGTTTGAGCAAAGCAAGGCACATCAAGTTGAGGTACGATGAAGCTCCTCCCCCTGCTTCTGGATGAGGTAATCCAGCATGGGGAACATGTTTCCAAAACTCAGTTAAGTGCCAGGGTCAGGTCCTGATCTCACTGCTAGGAAACTTACAACATACCAAGTTACACAACGGTCACACACATGCAGGCTCCATGTTGGTCCAGAGTCCATGAGTTCCTACGTGCTCAGGTCAGCTGTCTGTGGGTCCCTCTGTCATGACCTTAACATCTCTGACTTCTACAATCTCTCCCTTTCTTCAGGAGACTCCCAGAGCTCTGCCTAGTGCTTGGCTGGGGATCTCTGCATCTGCTTCCATCAGTTACTGGATAGAGGGGAGCAATCATTTTTATGATATGACTTAATTTTTTCTGGACAATTTCATGCATAGGTATAGGGCATTTTAATTACTCTCACCCTCACCCTCTCTTCCTTCCTTCCTTCCTTCCTTCCTTCCTTCCTTCCTTCCTTCCTTCCTTCCTTCCTTCCTTCCTACCTTTGTTCATTCCCACCCTTCTTATAAATCCCTCTCCTAAATTCATGTCTTTTGGTTTGACATTATGATCCCCTGAGTTTAACAAAAGCCGTCAGTATGGCCATGGGTATGAAATATATCCACTGGGTCCTGGTAATCTCACCAGTAGTTACATAACTGAAGACAACAACTTCCCATTTCTCAGAATCCATGAGTATCTAATAGTTCTATGGACAAGAGTAAGACCTCATGATCTCCTCCAGCCTATGGCCTACTTTAAACAGAGCCTACTATGGTACATTTGTGATTGCGGTGGTTGTCCTGTCTGGGGAGCCGCATTACATTCTACTTTTGCATTCTTTTCTACCTCTTCTGAGATTTTTACTGAACATGAGTGGGGATGGGATATATGTTGGGTTGAGCTCTTTTCTCAGCATCTTATGATGCTGAAATTGTTCAGAGGGCAGAGGTCCTTACTTCTGGAAGACTCGAGCCTGGCAACATGATTTTAAGTACATATTGTAATACTGTACTTTGGTTTAGGGTTGAACCCTTAGGCTTGGGTGACCTCTCAAGCTTCCCTGAAGAACACTAACTATCCTCCAACTGCCGCTGACTGCCTATAACTCTCGAACTAAGGGTGGTGTCGTGTGGTTCTTTCACTCACCGTATTGGCATATCACCTGGTATGGTATTATGCAGGTCTCTTGTCGGCAACTGTATTGAAGAGAGTTCATGGGCTCAGTATCCCTGTCATGTCCAGGAGACACTATATTGTAGCAGTGCTACTTTTTCTCGGACGCCTACAATCTTTCCGTCCTTTTTTAATCCAATGTTTCCTGAGCTTTGGATATAGTACTATGTTATAGATGCCCCATAAACAGCCAGGTTCTCCATAGTGACTCCTTCTCCACACTTGACTAGTTGTAGTGTTATACACTATCCTCCATCTGCAACAAACAGACAATTCTTTGATGAGGACTGAGAACCTCACTTTTCTATGTATGTAAGGATAAGTACTTAGAAGGCAGTTGGCCATTATATTAATTTAGTAAGCATGATGGCAGTAGGTTTTTTCAAGAGTTTACAACCTCTCTAGTCACATTCCTAAGTGACAGTTATTTTAACTATCCCAATATCTTGGCAGATAATCATTTTGCCTTGAGGATTTAAGAATAATTATCTAGGACAAAACCTTCAATTGATTGAAAGCTGATAGATTCATCCCAACGAAGCCATTTCCTTTATTAGAAGTTCTTTATGTAATTAGTCCCAAAAACATGTGTTTATTCCTTTCACATTAATATTGTTTAATTTAATATGCTTCAACTTTATTAATGCTTCCATTGTAATGGCCTTTTCTTTTTGTGCTTTTGTTTAGAACATATTTTAGTTGTAAGCAAAATAAATATGTCTCAGTTGTTCCTTTGTGATAGAAGTTTGGAACATTTATTATAATTATTAGGCATACTGTGAATATTTAGTGACTTATTATTGTTCCCGTTATAAAGCCTACACTTTGCAGTCCCAAACAAAATCATAAGGACAAGAATAACTTTAAGAAATTTACCACGTACTTTCCAAGATATAATGTATGGATTTTATTTGACCGAAGCATAATATCTGATGTCTTGAAGGAAAAAAAAAGACCAGACAAAATGACTATTTAATGAGTCTTGCTACAGTATTTCCCATACGTTATTGTTTTTATTCACCCAACCAGTCTGACTCTTGGCATTCTAGTTAATATCACTGTTGAGACAAAACTTTGAAGTGTAAAGATTTAAATTCTTTGCCCGTAGTCTTAAAGCATTAACTTTCAGAAGTTGACTTAAGTCTACAGATATGTACAGAATGCTCATAAAACTGCTTTTCTCAAGGACACCACCAGCTTGCATTTTCCCTTCATCTGTGGCTATCTTTCTCTATCAGTTTCATTTGGAAAAACTGACGCTTTCTTTCTTCTCAAAATCCTCTGTTTTCTTGAGTTTGTAATGGGAATGTCAGGATTCTTCTCAGTCTCATTTGCTCTTTCTTGCATCTCTTGACAATCAAGTGAATTCAGATTTGTCTCAAGGCCTCTCTGCCCTCTTTTGTCTTTCTCTGCATGACCCCATGTAAGTCTTCTGTGACTGTAAATGCTATCTCTCTTCCAATGACTCTGAGCCTAACTTCTGTACTGAGTCTAAAGTGTCCAACCCTGTATTTGGAATATCTACTTGGACATGTAACAGACATCACAAGTTTATCACAGTTAGTAACAAAATTTAGATTTTATCATCTTTTAGTATGTTCCTACCTCAATAGTCATTACATCATGAATGTGACCACTGTCTACTCAGCTATTCAAAGTCAAAGCCTAAAACCCTTGCATGTTCTTTTCATCTCTGCTCCCAGAGGAAGTCCTGGCCCCATCTGTTTATGCCAGTCCTCAACTTTTTATTTCTACTGTACAATCCTAGCCCAAAACAAGATGACTGCCAGGCATAAGAACATATACAACTGCCACTCTTGAGCTTTGAGAGTCTCTACCAGTAATCAGAATAATCATGTATATAAAATCAAATTACATCATAATCCTGATTATATGTGATCACCTTCTAGCCTGTCCAAAATAAAGTAAAAATCAGTAATACCTTTTAATACCTTCTCTAACTTTATTAAAAACATTTCCACTACATCTCCTGATAATTACTGTGATTGCTGTACTGTATCAGTTTCTGATGCTTACTTTACCATACACATCACTACCTTAGAGCATCCTCTACTTCCTTTTTATCAACTTGTAGTAATTACCTCTAAGATCTTTCCTACTCTGATCTCTCTTGCCACTGAAGTTTAACTCAGATAACACCTTGGAGAATATTTCTTTGACTTTTGTTTTAGCTTCTTATCTCAGTCCTTTTTTATTATGTATATATTTCATTACTAATTCCTCCCCTCTCCCATTTTTTACATTTCTGCAGCTGGTAAAGATATTTGAAGATATTTATTTATTTATTTATTTATTGGTTTTTCGAGACAGGGTTTTTCTGTGGCTTTCAAGCCTATCCTGGAACTAGCTCTTGTACCTGGCCTCAAATTTACAGAGATTCGCCTGCCTCTGCCTCTCAAGTGCTGGGATTAAAGGCGTGTGCCACCACTGCCAGGCAATATTTATTATATTTATTGACTTTCATGAAATATTGTCATCTTGGGTTATGAAACTTACTCCCTTTTCTGTCTTGATGATATATAAATGTAGTCTCTTATTTGTTCACAATTGTTTTCTCAACATTGTGTGTGTGTGTGTGTGTGTCCAGGCCAGAGGTTGTCAGTTATTTGTCTCTTTCTGCCCTCCTTTGCATATAAGGTCTCCACTAAACCTGACACTCATCTGTTAGTTAAACAGACTGGAATCCAAGAATCTACTTGTCTCTGACCTTACTCTGTTAGGGTTATATATTCTTCTAAGCAATCTGACTTTTTTACATAAGTGCTGGATGTCTGAACTCAAAACCCTATGTTTGCATAAAAGCCACTTTACCAACTGAGCCATGTCTCTGGCCCTGTTTTCCGAGCATTTAAAACAGTGACTTTTTGGTACTCAACAAAGCTGTGGAACATATAAAAACATCAGTGAGTCCATACCCTTCAGAGGACGGGGTAGCATGTGCCATGTGTGGGTTTATGTCACAGCTTTTCCTCCATAAGATCTGATAAAAGTATATTAAAAATAATAAACATTGTTTTTTTAAAAAATAAAATCTTATGTATGTCCCATTGAGTTGACCTTAATGAACTCTACCCCATTTTCATATTCTCTTAGGTCCTCATCATCACTCTTTCTCCTCTGGAGTTCACAGATGCATTTAAATTTATTTCATGGCTCTCAGTCTTGTTTTTCTGAAACTCATTTCTTTAAAACAGTCATTTTCTTTTCAAGGACTCAAATTAAGTAACATTACTCCCCTTTATTGCTTCCTATCATTTTCAGCATGACATATACCAGTCTTTCAGGTTCTTAAAGATTCACTATGTCCACTTTTTTTCGCTCATTCTCATGCCCTACTTCAGAACCTGACATATTAGCTATTGGGCACTTTTTTTCTGGACTCCCTGAACGCTGTGGTGTATTATCTAGATTAGATTGGCTTGTAGGCATGTTTGTAAGGGATTATTTTGATTACATTAATTGAGGTAGGAACTTCTGCCCACCCTGGGTGGCACCACGGAAGGGAGGATTATGAATTATATGAGAGTGGTGGAGAAGACAAGTTTAACATCATCACACATTCATTAATTTATTGGCCTCTGCTCTTGACTGCAATAATGGTCATAGTGTGACTATCTGCTTCATGTTCCTGCCACCTTATTTACTGCAATGATAGGCTGTGTTTTAGTTAGAGTTTCTATTGCTGTATGGAGACACTATGGCCATGACAACAAACATAAATGAAAATATTTATTTGGGTGGCTTACATTTTCAGAGGTGTGGTCCATTATCATCATGGCAAGCAATGCTGTTATATAAGCAGACATGGTGCTTGAGAGGTAGCTGAGAGTTTTACATCTTGTGCAGGCAGCAGGAAGTGGTCTGAGACATTGGGTGGTATGGTATCTTGAGCATCTATGAGACCTCAAATCCTGCCTCCATAGTGACACACGTCCTCCAACAAGACCACATCTACTGTAATAAGGCAATCTTTCTAATAGTGCCATTCTTTTTGGGGGACATTTTCTTTTAAATCCTCAGAGACTGTAACCTGTAATTGTGCACCAGAATAACCCCTTTCTCTCTTTTTAAAGTTGCTTTTGTCTGAGTTTTATAATAGCAATAGGAAATCAAACTAAGGTAACAGTCATCTATCAGGCATGAAGTTCTCACTAAATACTGAATCTGCAGAGTCTTCATCTTAGACTTGCCAGTGTCCATAATTGTAAGCAATAAATTTTTTGTTTCTAAGACAACCAGCAATTTTCTATGTCAACCTGAGAATACTAAGCTAACAATCAAGGTTAGTTCAGTTAATAATTATTAGGTGAATGATAAGTTAAAATATTCTCAAATATACTTTGAAGATGTTTCTTACATCAACCCTTTCTTTTCTTACTAACATTTCTCATTTCAGTTTTTAAGTCATACAAAGGAAAACCTCACAATGATGCCAAAATTTTTCTTTTAATAGGGATTTCTCTTATTTTCACGGAAAAGAACACATGCATATACATCCCACTCATTCTTCTGCCTCTGTCATGAATTCGTTAGACCATATGTTGTGAAGCATTGTCAATTATATGTTACATTCTTTTTAAACACCTTCCTGTAATTTACTTTGACAGCAAATTTCCTTTTTCTTGACTTCATGTTATAGTCATGCATTTCTTTTATGAAATATTTTTTCACTTCTCTGAGATTTGAAATTCTTCAGCTGAACTTTTTAGCATTAGTTGCATATGTCTCAAATTCTGCTGTTCATGAACGGCCAACATGAATTATGTTGAAATGAATTGGGCAATTCTTTATTGAAGAAGGTATCTTCTAAATGTCCTCACAATTAGAAGCACAGTGGGTGGTCAATAAATAGTTAGCAATTGATCACATGCTATTTTAAGAAGTGATTATTGTGAATTCTTTATTTAGGTCTGAACTTCATTTTTTACTGGACTATTTGTTCTTTTGATGAACAATTTCTTGAGTTCTTTGTGTATTTTGAAGATCAGACCTATGTCCGATGTGGGGTTGATGATCTTTTCCTGTTCCATAGGTTGCCAATTTGTCTTGTTGACCATGTCCTTTCATTTACAGAAAGTTCTCAGTTTCAAAAGGTCCTATTTATTAATTGTTTCTCTCAGTGTCTGTGCTATTGGGGTCATATTTAGGCATGGTCTCTGTGCCAGTGCATTCAAGTGTGGTTCCCATTATATTACATACAGTGTGCTTGATTTTATGTTGAGATCTTTGATCTATTTGGATTTGAGTTTTGGGCATGATGATAGATATGGAAATATTTTCATTCTTCTCTGTGTTGATATCCAGTTATGCCAGCAGCATTTTTGAATATGCTTTCTTTATTCCATTTTATATTTTTTGCTTCTTTGTTAAAAATCAAGTATTTGTAGGTGTGTAGATTGTATGTCTTCAATTCAGTTCCATTAGTCTTCCTGTCTGTTTTTATGACAATACTGTTTTTTTTCAGTATTGTAGTTCTGTAGTAGAGTTTGAAGTCAGGAATTGTGATGCCTCCAGAAGTTCCTTTATTGTACATGATTGTTTTAGCTATCATGGGTTTTTTGCTTTTCAATATAAAGTTGAGTGTTGTTCTTACAAGGTCTATGAAGAATTCTAAGATGGCTGAAAGACACTTAAGGAAATGCTCAATATCCCTAGCCATCAGGGAAATGCAAATCAAAACAACTCTGAGATTCCTTTTCATACCCATAAGAATGGCCAAGATCAAAAACACTGATGGCAACTTATGCTGGAGAGGATGTGTAAAGGGAACACTATTCCCTTGCTGGTGGGAGTGCAAACTGGTACATGCACTTTGGAAATCAGTATGGCAATTTCTCAGAAAATTAAGAAATAACCTATCTCAAGACCCAGCAATACCACTTTTGGGTATATATGCAAAGGATGCTCAGTCATACCACATAGACATATGCTCAACTATATTCATAGCAGCATTATTTGCCATAGACAGAACGTGAAAACAATCTAAATCCCTCTTGACCAAAGAATGAACAAATAAGATGTGGTACATTTACACAATGGAGTACTACACAGTGGGAAAAATAATGACATATTGAAATTTGAGGGCAAATGGATGGATCTAGAAAACTTCATATTGAGTGAGGTAATCCAAACTCAGAAAGACATATATAATAGGTACTCACTCATAAGTGGCTTTTAGATTTAAAGCAAAGAAAACCAGCCTACAATTCACAATCACAGAGAATCTAGACAACAAAGAGGACCCTAAGAGAGACATACATGGATCTAATCTACATGGGAAATAGGAAAAGACAAGATCTCCTAAGTAAATAGGGAGCATGGGGATTATGAAAGAGAGTAGAAGGAGGTGGGGAGGAAGAGAAGGAAGTGGATAAAAATATATAGCTCAATAAAAACAATTAAAAATTACACGATTATTAATATATTTGTGGTAATATTATTAAACACAAGTATAATTGTAGACTCAGGCATTAAAACATTATATCTTCAGTTGAGGGGCATTTACATTGTAGGTACTTGCTGATTTACACATTTTGTTTTAAGTTCTATATTATGCTCATCTTTGAATGTCTGCCTATGTGCTTGACTAGAATCTTATAATGTTAGGATGTTACAATGTAAGACTTTAGAACAAAGTTTAAACATTTGGTATAAATGTTAAACAGTTGTGGGTACCTATTAACTGAACTATATTGATAGTTTAATTTCATTCTTGTTGAAAAATTCAATCAAGTTACTGGTTTCAAAGCCTTGACTTCTTCATTTATAAAGTAGAGGTAAAAGGGTTTTGATTGTTTGTAGGAAAATTGGGATAATTAAAAGATACTGAGCATCTAAAATATTGAGGATATATGGTGGTGCTGAGGACCACATGCATACTGGGTAAGACTTCAACTGAGTGACATCCCCAGCTCTTGTCTTTCTGAGATAGGATCACACTGAGTACTCGAACTGTCCTTGAGCTCACTCTGCTGTGCAGGCTAGCCCCAATGGTCATTCTCTGCTTTCATCTCTCCTTTGCTGTGATTATAGCCATGCACCACCATGGCTGACTAATTCATATTTTTATTTTAAAATTTAAGTTCAAACATACACATTTATCTATAAAGAGACGTATTTAAGTTTGTCAAATGTATTATCAAAGGTCTCTGATTAAAGGGGAACTATACAGATCTTTTGGTAATTAATTACATTTTCTAATTTCTCTAGTCCTTGCATTCTACCACATTCTGGGGTCTGGGAACTATGTTCTCTTTCATCTTCTTAAAGGTATATAAAGCTCTGAGAATTTCAAAGAATAAGATCAGAAACATTCATCCAATTATATCCAGTTCCTTTGTTCATAAAGGGGCATATAAAATAATTCTTTTCATGCCAGTTGTACAAGTTTTATTCAAAACTACATTGAATTTGAGCTACGTTCATCTCTTCAGAAATGTTGACATTTGAGTAGTCTTGCTTTGTTTTATGCTTTTTCTTAAAGTCTTTTAATTAAAACTAGTACATATTTTTCTTTCTCAAAATAAATCCTACATGTAACTAGCCCAAATTTCTTTTTGTGTTTGCATTATTGAAAGTAAACGTTATTCATTATCTAAAGCGTCCAACGTTGTGGAGAAGGTTTCCTGCAATAACTTTTCAACAGAACTTTGAAAGTAATACTCTACTATAAATCAGGGGGACATTACTTGTATTTGTCTGAATGTTCCACTGTAACAATAATGATTCTTTTGGCTCATTTATAATCATAGATCTTTCTAGAGTAAGAAAAATGATCCTAGAGGGAAAACTATTAATAAATAAATCAACCTTTGTGTCTGTGTAAGAAACAATATCAATTCTTTCTTTCTTTTTTCATTATTTCAAATACTGTGTAAATGAGGAAATAGTGCCAAGGACCTATTAGTAGTAGTTATTTCCTGATTGCAGCGGGAAGCATCCTGTATGTTTAAATAAATATTGTTAACGCTGACCTCTTGCTGGGCCAAGACTGATAAGTCAATTGTTTGACCTATATGAAGTACATACAGTATACACAGAGAGGAGCGCAACAGGAAAACAGGACACAATAAATCAGAAATTAGAGCACTGATTGTTGTAGCTAATTACATCAGGCTTCTGCTTAATTTCTCACTCTGTCATTCTAACCTGATTTGCTTGCCAACAGACTTTGCAAATTGCTGGTGTCACGTACATTCAGCAAATTATAATCCCTAGTTACTGTGACTGACAAATGAATGAGCAGGAGGAGATAGTTTATTATGCAAGGATGAAGCGAGACATTCACCAGATACCTGCCTGCATGCTTCATAATTCAGTTACCTAGCTGGGCTGCCTGATGCCTTTCTCCAGGAGCAGAGATTTGGGCATCAAGACAATGTAATTAGATCTGTGGTTCGGTTTGATAATACTGAGCATGAAGAAGGGATGGTACCGAACGAGGAAGAGAGGGGACAGCATTCGCTTGCACAAAGAAAGAGATAAAGTAGGAACAAGGCTCTTTAAGTCAAAGCTGAACATAATGTGCTTAGTGTGAGTGAGATTAGTCAGCATATTACTGAGTACTAATCTTGTGTCCACATGGTGAGCTAACTCGGTATCCTCAGCTCATTAGGACTTGATTATCAAAATTGAAAACTATGCCTATTAGGAAATAATGGTAAGATTGAGGAGCTTTCATTTAAAATTAATTATTCCAAGATTATTCTTTTGCATGTAGGTAGTACATGTCAGTTCATTTTGCTACGATGATAGTCTTGAATTTCTTTTTTATATAGCCTCAGATCAATTTTCATTTCTTTTGTTATCTTATAAAACTTACATGATTTCCATGATCTAAACCATTTTACAAATTCACATATGTGTTATTCAACACATTTTCATATTCTGAGAACATTTTATTTTTCTTTTCTTTTTTTAAATGAAAAAAAACTATCTTTTTTTTCATTTTGCATACCAATCCCCATTCCCACTCCCTCCCCTCCTCTCATTCCCTCCACCTACCTCCCCACCCCACCCCCCTCAGAGAGGGTAAGGTTCAAGGTTCTCTCTACTATACCTAGGCTGAGCAAGGTATCCATCCAAAGAGAATAGGTTCCAAAAAAGCCAGTACATGCAATAGGGATAAATCCTGGTGACACTGCCAGTGGCCCTCAGTCTGCCCCAGCCATGCAACTGTCAACCACATTCAGGGGGACTAGTTTGGATCTATGCTTGTTCCTTCCTGTCTGGCTGGAGTTGGTGAGCTCCCATTAGCTAAGGTAGACTGTTTCAGTGGGTGTACCCATCATGGTCTTAACCTCTTTTCTCAAATTCTCACTCTTCCCACTCTTCAGCTGGACTCTGGGAACTCAGTCCAGTGCTCTGATACAGGTCTCTGCCTCTGTTTCCATCAGTTGCTGAATGAAGATTCTATGGTGATATTTAAAATATTCATCAGTCTGACTACAGGGAAAGGCTAGTTAGGGCACCCTCTCCTCTATTGCTTAGGATCTTATCTGGGGTCATCATTGTGGATTCCTGGAAATTTCACTAGTGTCAGGCTTTTTGCTAGCTCCATATTGGCTCCTTCAATCAAAATATATCATTCCTTGCTCTGATCTCTGTCCTTCCTCCATCTCAATTATTTTTACTTTAAAATGTTTGATTTTATTAAAATGTTCACACCTAAAGCCAACATTCAATCATAATGTGAGACTGGTCATATGTAGTCTCTTGTAGAATTTATGTAGTGTACAGTCTTCAGTTTTATTTTATTTTTTTTTTAATTTTTTATTGAGAAAAAGAAAAAAAAAGTTTCCTCCTCCTCCCAGCCTCCCATTTCCCTCCCCCTCCTCCCACCCTTCTCTCCTTTCCCCCTCTCCCCTCCCCCTCCCTCTCCAGTCCAAAGAGCAGTCAGGGTTCCCTGCCATGTGGAAAGTCCAAGGTCCTCCCCCCTCCGTCCATGTCTAGGAAGGTGAACATTCAAACTGGCTAGGCTCCCACAAAGCCAGAACATTATGTAGGATCAAAACCCCGTGCCATTGTCCTTGGCTTCTCATCAGCCCTCATTGTTCGCCATGTTCAGAAAGTCCGGTTTTATCCCATGTTTTTTCAGTCACAGTCCAGCTGGCCTTGGTGAGCTCCCAATAGATGAGCCCCACTGTCTCCGTGGGTGGGTGCACCCCTCGAGTTCCTGACTTCCTTGCTCATGTTCTCCCTCCTTCTGCTCCTCATTGGGACTTTGGGAGCTCAGTCCGGTGCTCCAGTGTAGGTCTCTGTCTCTATCTCCATCCATCACGAGATGAAGGTTCTATGGTGATATGCAAAATATTCGTCAGTATTGCTATAGGATAGGGTCATTTCAGGTTCCCTATCCTCAGCTGCCCAAGGAACTAACTGGGGACATCGCCTTGGGCTCCTGGGAGCCACTCTAGGTTCAAGTCTCTTGCCAACCCTAAGGTAGCTCCCTTAACTAAGAATTGTGCTTCCGTGCTCCCCTATCCAACCTTCCTTTATCCCAATCATCCTGTTTCCCCAAGTTCCTCCCATCCTCCCCCTTCTCACTTTTCTCTCCTTATCTCCCCACCCCCAAGAACCCAATTTTTTCCCCGGCAATCTTGTCTACTTCCCATAGCCAGGAGGATAACTATATGTTTTTCTTTGGGTTCACCTTCTTATTTAGCTTCTTTAGGATCAATAATTACAGACTCGGTGACCTTTATTTATGGCTAGAAACCAATTATGAGTGAGTACATCCCATGTTCATCTTTTTGGGTCTGGGTTACCTCACTCAGGATAGTGTTTTCTATTTCCATCCATTTGCATGCAAAATTCGAGAAGTCATTGTTTTTTATCGCCACGTAGTACTCTGTGTATATATTCCACACTTTCTTCATCCATTCTTCCATTGAAGGACATCTAGGTTGTTTCCAGGTTCTGGCTATTACAAATAATACTGCTATGAACATAGTTGAACAAATGCTTTTGTCATATGATAGGGCATCTCTTGGGTATATTCCCAAGAGTGGTATTGCTGGGTCCAGGGGTAGGTTGATCCCGAATTTCATGAGAAACCGAAACACTGATTTCCAAAGTGGTTGCACAAGTTTGCATTCCCACCAGCAATGGATGAGGGTTCCCCTTCCTCCACAACCTCTCCAGCAAAGGCTATCCTTGGTGTTTTTGATTTTAGCCATTCTGACAGGTGTAAGATGATATCTCAAAGTTGTTTTGATTTGCATTTCCCTGATCGCTAAGGAGGTTGATCATGACCTTAAGTGTCTTTTGGCCATTTGAACTTCTTCTGTTGAGAATTCTCTGTTCAGTTCAGTGCCCCATTTTTTAATTGGGTTAATTAGCATTTTAAAGTCTAGTTTCTTGAGTTCTCTATATATTTTGGAGATCAGACCTTTGTCTGTTGCGGGTTGGTGAAGATCTTCTCCCAGTCAGTAGGTTGCCTTTTTGTCTTAGTGACCATGTCCTTTGCTTTACAGAAGCTTCTCAGTTTTAGTAGGTCCCATTTATTCAATGTTGCCCTTAATGTCTGTGCTGCTGGGGTTATACAGAGGAAGAGATCTCCTGTGCCCATGTGTTGTAGGGTACTTCCCACTTTCTCTTCTATCAGGTTCAGTGTGTTCGGACTGATATTGATCCATTTGGACTTGAGTTTTGTGCATGGTGATAGATATGGGTCTATTTTCATTCTTCTACAGGTTGACGTCCAGTTGTGCCAGCACCATTATTTCAACTGCATTCTAAGTCCTGGCCATTACATTAGACCTGAAAAATAAGATACTTGACACATTTAAGATTACCAAGTATATTATTTACCTCTTTTTATTGTTTCACAAATACAAATAAAATCTGTTATATGCCTGTATAAAAGGGTTACAATGAAATCTACTCTGTTGTATCATCTATATTTGCTAATAAAAATAATCAGATTATCCAGTGAAAGAGCAGGTTGAGATCTAGTGACAGGTCACACAGTCTGTTCGTTATTTCCTTTGGTTAATAAAAATTCTATCAACCTGATCAACTGAAGGTAACATCTTGGTAATTTATGAAGATAAGAACTATCTCTTGATACAAAATCAAATTTACTCCCCCTTCTCGCTTCCTATGGTCTCTGGCTTCTTACCAGTTCTTTGTCTTGGTGTTTTTATTCATAGAGGAGAAAAAGGTGCAAAGAGACCCCACTGGAACTGCTTCCACACTACAAATGTTATGACACACTCTAGGACCTATTTTTGGAGACCATTGTTCTACTTGCCCTAAGCCAAAGGTAAAATTTAACTATATATTTAAATGTGTGGGTGCTACCTAATATTCCAATGATGAAAGCTGGAATACAAGCTAATTAAGAGGTCAGAAATTGGTCCAATACCTCAACATGAGCAGAATGGTTCTGGTGCTGTTTCCAGCCAACAGAGGCAGGAGAATTCATTTCACACCTAGGTGTAAAGAGCTTAAACTTCTTCCAATCCCACATTAGCTTTCAAAAGTCCTCAATGTATTTTTTGTTTGTTTTCCCAGGTTATTAGGTAAATTTGAGAGATAAATATTAAACAACCATTGTCTGTGCTTCTTGTGCTATTTTGTGTCCTCTGCAGAGGGAAAAAAAAGAATACTAAAATAGGGGAACATACCAGTTAAGATGTTACTCCCAAGCATTAAGGAAGAATCAGAGATTCGTAAAGCAAGCACTGCAAAGAACATGATATTCTCAATAACCCTGTGTGCTATTTACAGTTATAGCTATGAAATTTAAAGAGACCAAAATTTTCAGAGAAGACTAAGTGGAAATGAACCTATGAGAGTGATTCATGTTTGGCTATCTGGAGAGCAAGGCACAATGTTTAAGTAAAAAAAAAATGATTGATAGAAGCAGGAAAAGCACGAAAAACTGAAGAGATAAGCAGTAAGAGGCAGCAGGAGGGAAATGTGAATGAAGTGAGCAGGGGGAAGCACGCACTGAGACCCGTAGTGGACTCATCGTGCTTTGGGAAATGTAAACTCCCAGTGCCCCCCCACCCCGGCTGGGGATCAATGTATGGGGAGAAGATCAGAGGGAGGAAAGGCAGAGGCTAGCACATCGACGGAGGGGAGTATAGAATAATCCAGATGTAATGTAAGTGGAATTTGGACTAAGGGGTGACAGCAAGAGACAGAAGGAAACCAGGGATTCAAAAGCGTCGATTGGCAGACTTGATAAGAATCCATGAAGAGGGTAAAGGGGACAGGTGGGGAAGACTTGAGTGAAGGCAGGCAGATTTGGTGCTTGGAAGAATTCTGCATCTTTGCTGTATCAAGAAAGGAAATCTTGACTGCGTCTGATGGTGAGGGCCCTGTCATCCCTGCTACTCAAGACACTGAAACAGGAGAATGACAGGGTTATGCCCAACCTGTACAACTTAGCAAAATTCTCTCAAAAATTTAATTTAAATGAAAAGATGGATCTATTGTTCTACGGTACAGTGCTTATACAGCCTGTGTAAGGACCCAAGGTTCAATCCCCAACCCCTGTCCCAAGAGAAAAAGAAAAGCTTGTAAGAAAAAGTACCTCTGTGGGAAGATAAGAAAATAAGTTATTTATTTCCAGAGAGAAAAGACAAAGGACAGATGTCTTTCTTGTTTGAATAGCTGTAAGTCTTCCAGATGCCCCTTCCTTGCCAGCTGCAGCTCACATGTTGGCACAGCTCGTGTGGTTCACATCATATTGACTTATCTAACGACAGTGAATGTGGCAACCAAGTGAAATGTTCCCATATTACAGAGGTACACAGGGTGAGCGACAGGGAACAAAATACTTCATTCCTTCAGTAACAAAGGCAGCAAGAGTAGGGGCAGGAGAGGACACACAATCAGAAAAACTCCAACAAAAAGGGACTCTGGATAGATAAATGCAAACTGTTCAGTCTGTATGATCTTTTTTATACATACATTTTCAGGGCTACACACTGGGTACTGGGTAACCAGCTGGTGTGCTCTTCCCTATGAAGGACTGTTTTCCCACTCAGCGTTCCTTAGTTGCCTGCAGTTCTCTGTGTAGGCTTGAAGCCTCAAGAGCTTTCTCCCTTCTCACTTGACATGTCTATTGGTATCTTCCTTGTTAAGGTCATGTTTCAGCATCATGTGGGTGACTTCATGAGCATAGTTTCTGAATTTTGAATTATATTATAATTGAAGATTTTATTTTTTCTTTAAATGTTTTACACCAATATGTTATAGCTATGCTTTCTCTCCCAATTCCTCCCAGATACTCCCCACCTCCCTACCCATTTAACTTTATGTTCTTGCTCTCTCTTTAAAAAAAACACAAACCACAAAACAAAACCCAATCAAACAAAAAAATGATAAAACAAAGCAAAAAGCCACCCCCCCCAAAAAAAAATCCCAAAACAAAGCACGAAGTTCATTTTGTGTTGGCTAACTATTGCTGGGCTAGCCCCAGAATGAGCTTGATGTACCCACTGACACTCCCTTGGAGAACACTGAATAGAATTTTCCATTTGCAAATAGAAGAAGGTTTCCTAGTCCCCTTTCCTCTTCATCAAACCCAGACCACTACAGAGGGAGGTCCTAAAGGCAAATGCTGTTTGCTTTTTCTGACCCCAGCTCATCAGCAGATGGCTTGGAGCTAAAATCAGTGTGAGTCCGCTTGTGCTCTGCACACGTGAGCATCTATCTACCTGTAGCACTTGAAGTGTGAGACTGTAAACCGCAGGTCTCCCTCAGCCCCTGTGAGGTTGGGAAGTTCTTCTGTTCTTATGCAGCTTAGTTTACTCAGCCTTCACACTGATTGCAGGAGTTCACTCAAGACTCACTTCAACCCCAAGAGAAAGTCAACTACCCGTTGAGATAGGAATGTGTCTCCCAATGGAACCAAGATAAAATATGGGGTTGACTTTGTAAAATGAGCTAACTAGATATTTTAGGACCTCTAGGCACAATTAATACTTGTCATGAGGCCACTTTCATTTCTGTCTTTGTTTCAGTTCCATTGACACCCAGTGTTTAACAGAATTCACGTAGAAACAGATGCATTAGAGGACTCTTTGGATTCCAATCCTGATTTGGCAAGGTAACCCCAAAGTAGGCAAATGTTAGGAGGAACACTTTCTCTTTGCCAAGAATTTAAAATATTGCTTCTCTATGTAATTCTTACTGATTGTTTGTTACAAGTGGGGTGAACTATAATCTTTCAAAAGGATTTCATTTTAATCTCAATTTCTAGAACATTTAATTTAAAAATAAGCCATAGTCGCTTCCTTTTATTTTACTTAAACTTACAAAATTCTTTCTGTCTTGGACTGTGATAATTCCATAAATGAGAATGTAAGTAAAAGCCCCTGCTGCTGGTTAGTGTAGCTCTAATACACACGTGAGGGAGCAATCTATACCGGCTGCCTTGCTGCCTTACGAGACACCACATAGAAGTGATTGCTTTAGATCCCTCTCAGAAGAAGTATCACTGGCTCCTTAAAAAGACATTAACCCTAATAGATTTTATATAAGACCAAGAAAATGTGAATGCAAAAGTAAAAAAGTGCAGTGTTAGTAAAATCGAGCTCATGCCTACCATTAAGAAGCACTGGCAAAAGCTATGATCTTTGTACTTCCCTGACTTTTTGCTAGAGACATTTAAAGGTGTGATTGCTAGAAACTGTGGTTCAACTGGGGATTCTTCACCCATCCATTCTATCAGCTTCCCTAATACCTCCTAGCTGTTTACCATTTGCATACTATTTAAATAAAAGCACTGGGAGTTAGAGGGACCACTCAGTGGTTGAGAGCAATTACTCTTCTTCCAAAAGACATAGTTGAGTTCTCATCACCCCCATGGTGGCTCACAACCACCTTTAACATCAGTTCCAGAGCATACCGTGCTCTCTTCTGACCTCTAAGAGCTCCTGTGTGCAGGTGGGAACATAAATACACACAGGCTCACATATATACACATGAAATAAATAAAGCAAACAGATATACAAATAAATCTGTAAGTAAAAGCACCATGTTGGTTTTGCACACAGGCGTAAATGAAAGCACTCACTTTTGTTTGCTATCTGCTTGTTACTCTCGTACAATTTCTACGTGGGCATCTGAAGCTATCTTAGGTAGAAAGGCAACTCTGCACTCATATGATCGCCCTCTGAACAGCATAAAACAGTAGTCTGCAGTCCATCCTTGCTATTCAAGACTCCACACTACTTATTCCCCTCATCTTTCTTACTAATGCATATCCAGCTCCAAGGTCATTTTCCCAAGCTTCTCTTAATGTGACGAATGCCATGTGTTATAATTCTAGACAGTGAGTGTAATGACAGCACGCACCTTGGAGATTATTTAAAAGGAGGCAAGCAATTTTTCTCTGTTTCCTTTTTCATGCCAAGATCAGAGATAAATTGGTAGCAGTAGAGCAGTAGACCTTGAGGCTGGGGATGAGCTAACAAGCAAAATTTCATGCTGAGAGCAACTGGAAGGAAAGCAGAAATGGTTCAGATTTCCGGAGGCCCTGTGGCCTCCACACACCACTCCACAGAAAGATGAAGCATCTGGAACAACCGACAGTCTTAGAAATGGTCTTTCAGATGTGGTAGAAAATAATTACACAGGCATCCCTCAGCGGCCTCTCCTCAGTCCTGGCCTCCAGGTTCCTGCCTGGAGTTCTAGTTTTGACTCCCTTTGATGATGGGCTTTAACCTAGGAGGTGAAATAAACTCTTTCTTTCCCAAGTCATTTTTGACCATAGTCTTTACACAGCAGCAGAACATTTACTAAAAACTTTTATTAAGAAATTCTTACCCTGCCCCCACCTGTTGAGGTGAGTATCTGGCTCCCCAGCTGGAGAGTCCTACTCTCTAAGCCATAGTCCCTAGAGGCGCATCTCGTGCCCCACCTCCACCCACCGGAGCCCCAGAGACCTGGGAGCATCCTCCCCAGACCACCAAACACCTCTCACAATATCTGTGACCACCAGAGCATTGACCCACACCCACCAGGAGAGGCAAGTGTCTGTGTCCCCAGCAGGAGGGCCTTACTCTATAGGCCTTAGTATGTCTTCCTTACTTCACTCTTTTGCTTATTTTTATCTTTCATGAATCTTTAATATTTTTCAATTATTAACTGGCAATATTGTTGACTGGAAAAAGTGTCTGTTACACAAATGAGACAAACTGATTATCTCCAGAACCTATGGAGCCCTGCAAATGTTGTATGGTACATGTCCCTCTCTTATGTCCCTATAAGTCACACACACACACACACACACACACACACACACACACACACATACATAGTAACGATAAAACGAAATACAACTTTCGTGACCTGCATGGCTTTGGGACTGAAGAAATGACAACACATACACAAAGGCTGGGGTCAGGTGGACCATGCATTCTGACAGAAAAGCACCTGAAGCTCAGAATCTCAGCACATTTATTATATACAGTTCAACGAGGAGATACCTTCAATAATCTCAGTAGGAGAGTGTATGGGAGAACTATCTCAAGTTGTAGTCATTAAGGACGAGGAAGCTGTGGTCGATACCTCCTGTACACACTGTCATCTGTAGTTAGAACTAGGGAAGGCCATGCCATTCAAATTGGTCTAAGGCATTAGGGTTCTTCATATGGTTATATCCATGTCAACAATGAACACTCACTCAGGACTTTATCTGCTCCCCACACTTTTGAATTATTTTATCAGATATTAAATGTATTAAATCAGATATCAACATTTAAATGTTTGGGTTCAGTTACTGAAAAATTAGGAACCTTTGCAGTATCATGGTGTCTTGCTTTTTCATGTTTCTTTGTGTTTCCACCTTATGATTTTGCATGTATTGTCGTGGCTAGGTCTTACACTATAATATGAGCTTCTCCTTGGTGAGCAACCTTACTTGGAGGAATGATGTGGGAGTCCCCTCTAGGTTCCGTGATTACCATTAATGAATAAAAATCTGCTTTGTGCCTGTTGATAGGGCAGAACTTAGGAAGGTGGGGAAAAGTAAACAGAATGCTCAGAGAAGGAAGGGTGGAGTAAGGAGACACCACAGATCCGCCGCCAGAGTCAGACATGCCGAATCTTTGCTGGTAAGCCACTGTCATGTGGTGATACACAGATTAATGGAGATGGGTTAAATTAAAATGCAAGAGTTAGCCAATAAGAAGTTAGTGTTAATAGGCCAATCAGTGTTTTAGTTAATATAGTTTCTGTGTGGTTATTTCAGGGCTAAGCTAGCTGGGCAGCCAGGCAGAACAAGCAGCTCACCACAACAGAAGAATCAATCCCTAGTATGACTCAGGAGAGATGAAACAAGCTGTATAAGCACAGAACAAAACTATATATAGAACAAAACAAACAGATATACACTATGATAGACTCAACAGATAAATATTTTTATATACCTAATGGCAATAGAAAAAAACAGAGCAAAATCAAAATACAATGAACTAAGAAGTAAAAACTCTACAAAGAAGTAATAATATTAAAAAGTAGCAAAATTGGACAGGGAATAGTATAAAGGAAGGAGAACCAAAATACAATGGTAAAAAATGTGAGATATTGCAAAATATTTGTTTTCATTGTATGAGTTTACATCGTAATTGATTTAATAAAGAAACTCACTGGCCAGTAACTGGACAGGTAGGGGTTAGGCAGGACTGGCAGACAAAAAGAGCATAAATAAGAGAAATCATCTCAGAGTTGTTAGGGGATGAAGAGGAAGCAGGAGATGAACTTACCATACTGAGAAAAGGTACCATTTAATAGCAGAATGTAGATAAGGAATGTGTGTTAATTTAAAATGTAAGGGTTAGCTAGTAATAAGTCTGAGCTATTGGCCAAGAATTTCCAATTAATAATAAGTTTCTATGTGGTTATTTGGGAACTGACTGGCTAATTTGACATAAAGCAAAGGATAACCAGCCTACCCCAGAGAAGCTAAGAAACAAGGAGACTCCTAAAAGAGACATACATAGATCCCCCTGCAAGGGGAAATTGACAAAATTTTCCTAGTAACTTTGGAGTATGGGGGCAGGGGGAGAATGGAAGGAGAGAGGAAAGGGAAGAAAGGGGGAAGAGAACATGAGGGACTAGGATTATCCAGTTGGGGGAGTACAGAGAGTGAGAGGAAATAAAGAGATATCTTGATAACAGGAGCCATTATGGAGTTAGTGAGAAACCTGGAACTAGAGGATTTCCCAGGAATCCACAAAGATGACCCCAGCTAAGAATCTAGGCATACTAGAGAGGGTGCCTGAACTTGCCTTCCTCGGTAATCTGATTGATTACTACCTCAACTGTCTT
The DNA here is from genome assembly GCF_037038515.1 of Microtus pennsylvanicus. Lineage (NCBI taxonomy): Eukaryota > Metazoa > Chordata > Mammalia > Rodentia > Cricetidae > Microtus > Microtus pennsylvanicus. The sequence continues at coordinate 94,092,771 of NC_134587.1, forward strand.
CATAGAACCTTCATCCAGTAAATGATGAAAGCAGATATAGAGCCCCACAGCCAAGCACTGGGTCTAGCTCCCAGAGTCCAGTAGAAGTGAAGGAAGAGCAATAATATGAGCAAAAAGGTCAAGACCATGATAGGGAAACCCCACAGAAACAGCTTACCCTAGCTCATGGGAGCTCACTGAGACTGAGGAGGAGTGGTTGGGGGGTGGGATAGATGGGAGAACTGGGAGGGAATGGGGTGGGGGGTGAGCTGTGGTTGACATGTAAAATAAATGAATGAATGAATGAATGAATGAATGAATGAATGAATAAATAAATAAATAAATAAATAAAACATCCTCAGCTCATACTGCTTAAATGTTTCCTAGGCATCATCATACCTGCCTCCATCTTAGTTCCTCCCATATACAATTTCTACATGAAGTTAGTCTTGCTCTGCTCAGAGACGAGGCTGCAGCTTTTAAATGGAAGCACCCATGGTTTTCTGGTTTTCTCTACAACACAGACCGAGCTCGGTACCATGTAGACACCCTCAAGTACTTGTACCCAAGGCATAATCACGTTCTAGACATATGCTAGCTGAAAGTGCAGAGCTCCCACTGAGCCACGGAAGAGGAAGACCCCTTTTGTCTTGATGCTACAGAAGGATAAGTTCTGGTCTATCCCAAGTCCATACACTTTTGTCACAACTCATGGAGAAATCAAGTTAGCACTGACGAGGGAACTTCGTCTCTGATGGCTGTCTTTCCTAATTCTATGAAGTGCTATACAGGTTGGGGAGGAAAGGCATCAATGATCTTACCCAGTTGTGAATGCTGTGGATTATAACCATGGCTGGCTGGCATGGCAAGACATACTCATGAGAACAACAGTGTTGAGCATCATAGAGCAAGATGATGTAGGAGGAACCAATTGCCTTCTTATTTGATTTAAAGACTCCCCACAGGAGGAAAACACATGTCTGGTACTGTAAGTCCATCTTACTCAAAGGTCTTACCTCAAAATGTAACCATTCAGATGTATTAAGCTTGGAATTGCTATAATGGAATTTAGGAAGAAGAAATTTAACTCTTCCTGCTTACACTATGCTTTATTGATAGATATAATCTACTTTTTTCTTCATGGACATTTGGTTGTCTTTTCCTTTAACTTTACATATAAAGCTATTAACTTTCTTAGTAAGTAAAATAATCCAAAATAAAATAACCCAAAATTCTGTTTTCAAGAGGTACTTTTATATTTATCATTCAGTTCTTTTAAGAAAAAGGTTATTTGTCTTTTAAGGACAGATTCTTTCATTTAAAAAATAGTTTTTATAGCCATTACTATTTAAGGATTAAATAATTAGGTGAGCAGTTTTAATCTTAGTACTATATATTTAGTACTATATATTACTACTCTATTAGTACTATATATTTAGTACTAATCTTAGTACTATATATTTAGTACCGAGTTCTATATATTTAAAAATGTCATTGTGTTCTTTATGGCTTTGCTATTTTCTTTCTAGCAGAATCTATTTTTCCTATATATGTTTCTGAAGCATTTTTAAAAATAATTTTTTCTTTTATATTTTCCTTATAAAGTGTTTGAGGGTTTAAAAGTATAATTTAGAATATTGCCCTCTGATACCTTACTCAATTCTATCACTTAGAGTTTTTAATGGGCCCACTTCAACTCTCAATTTGCTCTCTATTTCATTTTTTAATAAATACTAAATACTCAGATGTATTTTTACATTTTCTGTGTCCCCATGCTGAGTTTCTCAAGAGTGTCAATGCACTAATTCTACTCTTTATGGTATTGATTGCCAAGTCCTCATATGGAATAATTTCAATAATAACATTTTCCATATCTGTGATTTAGAACTGTATAATAATTTGATATTTTTACTTCATTTTATTCCCTGCCTTTCCTTATTTTTTTTCTTTAGTGGGCTTACATGTATGTTTTAATTGCCTTTTGTATTTGGAAAGTTCAAGTACAGATTATAATATTTTAATTTCATTTAAATGAGTTTTGTTTTATTTACCAAAAATCCTTCCAACCGCAGGATTTCTACTTGCCCTGGATTTTTTTTTTTAAATAAAGGCAAATGTTCACTGTACTTTCTCTTTCTCTGATTTTTCTTTCCGCTCTTCTAAGGGTCCTTGGGTTATCTTCATTTAGTATAGAGTTTTGCTTTCTGTCTTTCAGTTTCGTACCTCCACCAAAGAACGTTATTGCGGATAATAGATCAAATCTCCTGTGTGGATAGCATCTGCCAAAGGTCACCCATAGCATGGGTATTTCTCAAATCTTTCCTCTTAATTTTTCAGCTTTGGTTCCCTAGTTCCTCATCAGAGCACTTCAAAGACAGAAGCATACCAAAACCCATCTTTACACACATGTAGCCCATTTAAGCTCTCAGGTGCTAACACTTGCTCCTAGGTCAGCCCTTGTCCTCACAGCTTTGTCCTTTGGGCGTGTTTTAAATTTACTAATACTATAGTATAAATCCTGATTTTCCTCTAAAATCATGTTTTGTAACCTATTACCCAAAGTATTAGTACTAATATGTGTGGTTATGGCAGATGCGATCAAATCAGGAGGGCTTTACCTACAAAAATTAGTACCTCTAGAAAAAAAAAGAAACTGTAAGATACTAATGGTCTCTTCTACCATAAGAGGACACACAGGGAGCCCTATCTATGAGAACATGCCAGAGGCTCAATCTCCTGGACCTTTTGTCATAGATTTCTTAACCTCCAATCTACCAGAAAAAAAAGTGTGCTATTTACAATGTACCCAGTAATTTTTTTATAGCAGCTAGAATGGACTAAGACAATTACGGACAATTTTCTTGCTTTTGATTTTTTTCTTTAACCTTCTAAAATTTTATTGAACTATTTTCTATCATTGCCAGGTGTCCAGAGAGCAAGAGAGTTGCAAAATGTAAAAATGTAAGCATCATTTTTATTAAGAAAAGGCTGGTATTTTACTTTCAGCTTATAAACCATTAAGTTTGTGGTAATTTGTTAGATGCCTTATTTTACTCATGTAAATATATGCATAATTGTATAAATATTATTTTCAGAAGTTAAAACCAGATTGTATTGGTTTTCATTTAATACTTATAAGCAAATTAACTTAATTCCTTGGCTACTATTTGACAATGTGCTACTGTCACGGGATTCCTTTCACTGATTATAGACCTTATGGAAATTTGGACATGAATATGGCTATGAGGAAAACGATATAGAAACTTCTCTAACTCAGTTCTTAAGACCAAGGAAGGATCCAGTAAGATGAGACTACTTTGGATTGGTAAAGAAGACAAGATCAGGGAAGAACATTTGTATTTATTCAATGCTGAGAACACAAGGGAATTCCCAGCTCTCTGTGTATTTTAGTTTTCTGTGTATCAGTACATCGAGTATTTTGACTTGAATTATTAAAAGCATAAAATTTCTCAACAGGATACAGCAAAATTCAACTTTGATGCATAACCACACTATATATTCCATACAAAATTATTTTGAAGCTTGTAGGGCTTCTCTCATACTCTTTACATCTTCTTCTCCAATGGGCATCCTATTAAAATTCATATTATAAATTACTCTGCTTCTATATATTGATACAAGTTATCTTTTATTGAACACATCCACTTGACAAGCCTCATTATGCTTTTTAGGTCTAGTTTCTTAATCTTAGTAAGTTTCTAATATGATTATTTTTATGTAACAAATGTGTATTCTTTCACAGAGATAAAATATAAGGTTGTACCAGAAAATAATTCAAGACATTTGGGCTCTTGTCCTTATCTTCTGAAATGTTGGCCTCCCTCTACTATTGCAAATTGGGTTTCTGCTTATTAAGATTTTAATTTTTTTAATTTCAAAAATTAAAATATAATTGCATCAATTCTCTAACTTTTCCTCCCCCAATGATGCCTATGCGCTCTCCCTTGATCTCTCTCATTTTTGTTTTCTTTTTTTGCTGTTGTACATATATCATATGTGTGTGTGTGTGTGTGTGTGTGTGTGTGTGTGTAATGTTATCAGGATGTTCATACTTGAGACAAATATGTATTTTGAATACATAAAATACAAGCATAACCTTGATAGTCATTACATAGTTAAGATTGAAAAGGTACCAAATTTACAGACTGTGTTCTCTAAAACAAATATTTAAGGCAGATATGAGAAGAAGGAGAAAGAGGAGGAATCGAAGGGGGAAAAAGAAGAGGAGGGGACAAAGAGGAGGAGGAGGAAGAGGAGGAGGAGAAGAAAAGAAGAAGAAGAAGAAGAAGAAGAAGAAGAAGAAGAAGAAGAAGAAGAAGAAGAAGAAGAAGAAGAAGAAGAAGAAGAAGAAGAAGAAATTATTTTTCCAACTGGGAATTCTAAAAAGCTAAAGTAGGAAAGCAGCAGTAATAAACAATTGGTAAATGGAGAGATTTGGGGCATGTAATGTTAATAAGGAATGGATGCAGAAGAGTTCAAGATTAAAGGAGTAAATTACAGTGTTTTCAACGGAATGGAAGAGTCTATTTCATATGTAAGTGGAAATCTAAGGAATGTTGAGAAGAAATTCTGCCAAGCCCTTAGAGACCAACAAATTGGACCATGATTGGAGAAAAAGGCACACCCTAAATTGTTTCAAGGAACACATAAATGCGATGTTTAAGGAATAAAATGTTGTGGTGTGTATGGTCCACTTTTGAGAGCACTAGTGAAAGCCACAGGAAGGATTTTTAGAATGAAGGTGAAACTGTCTCCAAAGATGAGCACGGACAATTATATTGGTGGTAGTATGGGAACTACAAGAGATATATCTATGCAATGAACTTCTAAGGGTGTAGGAAATGTGAACAAGGTGATGAGAAAACATCATGTGACTAGAAAGACTACATGGATATTAATGTTGAGATCCACACCAATGTAAACATAAGGCAATATAAAAACAAAATACAGAGCCGAGTTACCAAATTAGACCCCTGGTATTATATAATATATATGAAGGGAAAGTTCTTATGCACACTAGGAGATTCTATAGTAAACCAAGGTGTTGAAGGACAACTTTAGAAAGACCTTGGGCAACTTACATGTAAATGATAAGGGATGGCTACAGCTATCTAATGAGGATCAAAGAAAAAAGAAAAGTAACGAACATGAACCCATGAGACACTGCATAGTTGTATTAGATTTTAAATTGTTGTGTTAAAATATATTTAATTAATGTTGAAATGATTTTTACAAAGAATGAGACTAAATAGATTCATTGTAGTCAGTACATCAAAACTTTGGAAATTAGGAAACCTTTCTTTATTATTCTTCCCTCAATCCCCTGTCCTTGGAGCACTCACATATTAAAATGAACTACCATCCTATGGTTAATCAGTTTTATCTTTGGGAGCAGTTACCAGATGATAGTACCATACCTCAGAGACCTGGGAATCGAAAACACCCATGCATGATACTCTTGTGTTCTACCAAAGCTCGATTCTCAGCCACATTGTGATTGCCTGAGCAGCTGATTCAAACCATCTCTGTGTCCTTTACAGTACAAGGAGAAGAATACCTACTTTAGAACAGTCTGGTATTAGCAATTTCATGATGGTAAAATGCCTTAAAAACGCAATGCTAGGCTATATAAAGTAAACTAAGCAAGAATGCAGAAAACAAAAGAGACAGGCTTGGGAATATGAGCAGAAAATTCTGGGAAAAGCCCATGGAGGGGTCTGGCCTCTCTGCAGGGGCTTGTTTTGTATGGCAGCTAAGTTGGTAAATCATCCTTCGTAGGTAAGGGGCTAAGGGACCCTGTGAATGTCTCACAGGGAAACACGAGTTAATGCACTTCAGGTGTTGGTTTTATATGCCAAGGGAGAACGTTCACAGTGTCCAGTTGCCTTCCAGCTCCCAAGGTGGTCTGTGCGGAGGAAATGCTGGGTTGTCATCTAAAGCCTGTCGGAGCACCATCTGGATGGAAGTGGGTGCAGCCATAGCCCGACGTGGTTTTAATGTCCTGCACACACTGAGAAGGCATAAATTATCCAAGGGAATGTTCATAAAGAAGGGAAGCTCATGTCTATAGGTTCTTTACCACCGAATCTCAATGCTTTCTGTTTTTTAAACATTTTACTGTTATTTTTTCCATGTAGGAGGTATGTGCACGAATCTATAGATGTGCATGTAAAGCCACTTACTCTGCATTATATGATAGCAACGTAAATTCTGAAGTTTCACCAGAAGAAAATCCAATACATGACAAGCATAAAAAAACATTATAACTATGATTGGTACAATTATGCATAAATACCTTCTTTGCAACAGCTTAGGTCAAGTGTGGCTGGTAAGTGATTTGTTACAATGGTTTTTCTAGCGACAGATATTAGCTGAACACATAGCATATTTTCAGAAAGTAAATTGTATATCTGTTAAAAACAACAATATCAGAAAGAAACTTCAACACTGGGCTTGAAACTGGAAGTTTCATTTTCTGTAAGGTGGAATGCATATATCCGGACTATATAATTTTAGGAGAAAAACCAGTGTACTTAGATGAGGATTATAACTATGATTTAATGAGCACAATTAATTTAGTTTACAGTAAAAATATTTTCTGGGTATTTGAACTTAAAATTCATAGCTCCAGGAATAGGGTCCAAGAAGAATATGGCCCTAACTAAATTGTGAAATACTGTGCACGTTTATCTCTCTGTGTGTGTTTTTACAAGGAGGATTGTTAATAGTTTGGATTTTGTCTTTACATATCTCCAAGTATCCAAAGCCAGTAAAGTTCACAAATCTTGCTTTAGATCATTAAAATATATGCTAATGATGATCATATATGAAGAAGGGTTTGCATTAATATTTTATGAACATATTACATTCCAACATTAAGACCACATGCACCACTTCCCTCTCCACTCTCATCTCATCACTCCCTCCCCTGCTCAAGGCTCTCACCACACAAACCTCCTCTGTTTATCCCCTGCAAACTCATCCCCACCTGAGGGTTTCTTACTAGGTGTTTGTTCTGCATAATGCCTCTGTCCAAGATCTACGGACAGTCTGATGCTTTGTGCCATTTAAATGTCAACTCAAATGCTACCTCCTTTCAGCCCGTCTGCACCACTCTAAATTCACTCCCCACAGCATCATTCTGTGATATTTTCCTCACCAAAATCAACCACAGTGAACAGGCTACCCAAAGTGCTCGTTTTCTGAATGATGTAATATCAATTTAGATGTTGCTTTTTAAAAAGGAATTAGTGAATGAAGGCCCCCTAAAAGTTAATGTGAAACCAAGGAAATTAATTCATCTAATGCTGGTCAAATGGTTATACTTATCTATTTGTACCCTTCTTGTAAGTATCTTGTGAAATTAAATGAGTTGCTGCATTTAAGCTACTTAGTACATTAGCATTCATTTCTTAACTCCTGTTACCATCACGATTTCCATTTTGGCAAGATTAAAAAAACCATTTAAGTAATACGAAATCTATATTCAACAAAATAAGAATAAAGATCCTCTAAGATATCTCAGATTCCAGCTAAAATTATTTAAATATATAGTTAACATGGTTACATTCCTACTAATTTAAATTCCTGACTGTGCATTCAAGTGAAAACCACTAAGATTTGTATGCACGTTGTGAGTGTTATTTTGCAAGCTATTCTTTGAGAAGAATAAAATGTTTGAAACCCAATGCATCCTCTATTCCCTTATTTTGTACGGAAAATGTTCATAAACAGAACACTAGGCAGTCATTCACCTTAATATCTAAAGCTTCCCAGCACCTAATGGCCTTTACATTGTGGTTATTCATAGCACTTATATTTCTCAGGTAAACATCTCTCTTCATAAAAGGAAACACTCTGAATGTTCTGATTTATTAGATAAATAAGAATGTGATTTTTTAAATGTGTTCCCATAAGCCAGTTTATTTTAGAGAATTTTGCTATTATCTTATACTAGTAAACAAGAATTTTTCGTGTATTTATTTGTATCTTAAAGTTACTTTAAGCTCAAATAGTTTTTTATCAAATTTATCAGTTTCCTATCTCATCTTTAAAAAGCATATGATTGGAAACCGACATTTCCAAACTATTCACATATATCCTATTCATTTACACCTCACACATTTTCTTCTGCTTTTTACCAAAACAACGAGCTTTGAAAAGTCTCATATGAATAAACTATTTTATAGTTTTATAATACTATAGAAAGAAAGAGATCCTAGAGACTGTAGAGTTCATTCAGCAATAAAGAAATCACTGTTCGGGAAGGAAGATGTACCCATCATTCAGCGAATGGAAGGTGGCTTCCTTTCTCCTGTGCTCTAGCCTCTAATTGCTGAGTTGCAATCAGCCCCTCACCCTCACCCCACTTCCGGCTCACCCCCACTGCCACGAGACTTTCTTCTTAGTCAGAAAGATAGAATCACAATGTCTCTTAGGCTATCGACATTTTTTTTTTTTAAGTAGAGAAAGATTGCTTAAGACAGGAGGGCATGATGAAGGAAAAAAATGTTTTCAACTGGAGATAGATTCCCCAGGGTCATTCCTTTCCATCTTTGTTCTCACAATAATTTTTTGTTGTATTATGTCTAGATAGATGAATGTTGATGATGTTTTTTCTTCTTTCCTTCATGAAATATTTTGTCTTCTTTACATAGAATCTCACAGTCATGAAAAGCCCAAATAAAACATCCAGTTAGGGAGTATGCCACTACTCAATCAAGTTAATGTTAAAAATTGAGTCAATTATTTGAAACAGAAGCTTTTCTCCTTAAATAGTCAGAAAATTAAAAAAAGAAGTCCTCTTTCTTCAAGTGTGAATTATACAATCAGTCAATTCCTTAAGGTATTTAACTCACTCAGGCATTCTCTACTGCTTGCTTCTTTCTTTTCTTTTTCTACGGACAGTCTCTTTCAGTAAATCTATAGAAGAACTCAAAAAGGCTGCTAGAGAAAGACATTAAGACACACAGTTGCCTTTGCGTGAATCCTACATCTTACCCTCCTAAGTAGCTATATCATCTTTCCTACAAGGAATTGCAATCTTAGTTGGTTCACTCTAGAGCCAAGACAAGATTCCAAGCATTTCTGAAATAGCTGGTATAATTTATTGTCATTACAGGGCAGTTAGATTTAAACCTTTGTGGACCCGATGCCACAAAACAGCTCTTCAGAGTTCAAAGGGGTAGGCCTACACATGCAAGTAAGTTATCGCTAATGGTGCCATTATAACCCTTACTGTGCCCTGGCTACTCCTGGTGTTTCAAAAATCACAGGATACCCCTAACCCTTCCAATACTGATTGTGCATATTTTATTGCATAAATCACAGGTGTCAGGGCAAAATACGTTCAATGGATTGCTTCCTACTAGTAACACAAAGATTATTTTCCAAACAACAGCAACAACAACAAATCATGTTTCCTCAAGAATACTAACTCCTCCTTGACAAAATCTTCAGTGCCAAATGTGGTTTCCATTTGCTCTTTTTGGATTTATATGACTATGCCAAAGTTCAGGTGCGCCAGCTCTTTGTAATAAGCCATTTGGATGAAAGCTTGGCCAGCTCAAAGGGCCCTGATGTATTTTATTGCTGCCTTTTAAGATTATTGTTCAGAAATACCAAGGCTAATTTTGAAATCAATTAGCCATTCGGCCTGATGAGGTGTTGGTCCAGCTCAGGTTCACACCCGCTGTCCACAGGTTATTGTTCACTTGCATGAAGTCCTTAGCATCGCGCTGCTCCCCAGCATCTGGTGGACACATGTTTGATGTTCTCACAGAAAGGCTTGATGGTTTAAAAGGCAGACCCTGAAGAACGCTTTGTACATTGGTTGCTGATCGTTGGGAAAACAATTTTTTTCCTTTGCTTTCTTTCTCTCTCTCTCTTTCTTTCTTTCTTGTTCTGATTTTTCTTGTTCAAGAATAATAGTTTGGGAGAGAAAGGAAGGTGGAACACTGTGGCTCTTATTTTTTTTCCTACGATCTGTGTCTAGGAAACTTAAGTCTTCAAAACAAATAGTGCATTGAGCAGTTGTTAAGAGAAAAGGATGAAGCTGTCTGCTGCCTACTACCAACAGCGAAGAGCTCTCCACAGCCTGGATGAGAGGTAATATCTTCCCCAGATCGCTGCTTCCAAAGAAAACTATCTTTCTCTCACAGTCAATCAGCACTTGGGAAGGTGCAAATTCTGCCTGGCAGGGGCCATGCTTCTGGGAACAGTGCCAGAGGCCTTAAGCGCCACCCATGCTGTTCAAAGGAGTGGCAGATAGTAAAAAATAGAAACCTGAATGACCCTTTCTCAGGTTTCCCCCTCACTGGCTGCCTAACGTTTGAGGAGGAAAGGGAGTTCTGACTTGTCCTCTCACGCAACACCGACACTTCCATGGGCTGTGGGCATGGTCTGAGGTGAACCCAAACAGTAACAGGGTACAGACTCACCGGTGAGGCTCTCTGAATTCCCTTTTCAGAGAAAAGAGTCATTCTCTTATTCTTGCCTCCCCTCTACAAGAAAACTACTTGTCAAGGCAAAATTACATCAGTGGAGGGCATGGCTTGTCCCATGGATAGTAAGGCTCCAACAGACTGACCAGCACTCAAATTTTATTCAGAATGGATGCTACTGCCAGCCCTTTCTCCCTTCAGAGAAGTTGTTAGTGATGCAGGAAACCTAGAAACCTAGAAAGGATGGGCAGTGTGCTTACTGAATTTACTCCTTTTCTTTGAGAGGAAATTAGTTTTCCTGCATGAATCTAACCAACACCTATTTATTGAGAGATGTTGATCAGGCCCTAGAGGAGCAACGGAGAATAGGACAGGCCCAGATCCTCCTAACTTCGTGAAGCTTAGATTCTAGAGGCAACAGGGAAAGTGAAAGAAGCAATTGGTAACCAAATTCTATCCTACAAACAAGGACAATCGGGAAATGTGATATCAGATACATGTGTAAATTGCTATATAACTCTCAAACAATTCCATAGGACAGTGTGGTGGCTTACAACGATAATCTCAGCATTTGGGAGGTGAGGCAGCAGGATCATGAGTTAGAGGCCAGCCTCCGCTACACAATAGAACCTGTCTAAACACAATCATCAAAATAAAAGTCTAGTAATATCTGAATGTTCACAATAGGGAAAATATAAATATTCTAGGAGTATGGACTCCTAAACACCTGCTTACTTAGTTTAAACAGACAGTTTAAAAGCTCCTTACCACGTATTGAACTACATTTAATCTTTATATTTATATAATTTTCCCATTTAATCTTTATCTTCAGTTTTCACTAAGTAGCAATTTAGGATCTAAGTAAAAGAACATGTACTTGATCCCAGTGATTATGAGTGAGAGCTGAGATTTAATACGTGGAATTTGACTACAAATTTCACATTATTTCCAACAACACTTCTTGCTGTGTGTTAGGAGCCACACTCTTCACAAGACATAATCAAAAATTCATTGCATTACCACCAAGTGTGCCGATTAGGGGCCTCCCAAGTCTGTAGGCATGAATTTGTCCCTAAGCAACGCCAACTCTCTCCATGTGAATTCAAGCATAGTGATGGAAAGGCTTAGAGGCCTCTACCTCCTTTTAGAACTAAGGTAACAGAGCAAAGAAGCATTTGGAATGAAAGTTTCTGCGCACAGATGAGAAAAGCAGCCTGTGAGTAGACTGAGACTTGGCGGCTTACCTTCCATGAAATATAGAAGAGACAGCTGAGAAGACAGTTCCAGCACAAGAAGAGGTAGCAAAGTTGCTGCTACTTTTGTTACAAAACACGTTCTTTCTCTGATGGCTTTGGTTACTTCCTAGAGAGCTTTTCTCTGAGCTTTCCAAAGAAACTGAAGAAAGATAATGATTCTGAGGGGGAAAGATTCTTATGTAGATCCATGGAACGTGGTATTTACTCCTGTTCCTTGAGATCTCTTCATCAAAGAAATGTACTTGGGGTTTGATGTTGTAATAATAAAGCATGCCTTGCTTAATCTTTGTAAAAACAAGGATAACCAACTTGTACCAGAGTACCATGGTAGGATTAAAGTTGTAACTACCACCATAAGTTACTGCCATTACAAATTATTGCCATTGTAAGCTTTTGGCTGAGTAACAGACCATCACAACGGACAACAAAACTAAAAGTGCTTATTCTTTTCAGCATAAAAATAACCCATTTTTATTAGAGACAGAAGATTGTGAGAAGTACAACATAGAGGTAGGGTTCCATATGTTTATTTTTAGCTTTTTAACATCTCTTACTCCTCTGTGAGATATAACCATGATAATTTTTCCAAACTTAAGAATTTAGCTTTGATAGCTGCCTATCTAAATATGAAAAATTACCAGAAATGGTTTGACCCTTTTAATTAAAGCATGAGAAGACTCTTTATATATTTTAAATAGACCACTGATGCTAATAGTCTCCCTTAAGCATAAACAAGGGCATTTCTACTTTTTGTTGGGAAAGCATTAAGTATTTTTTCTTTATTTTTTTTTATTTTTATTTTTCCACTCAAAAATATACACTTCCTCCCCTCCTCCCATTTTCCTCCAGCTCCCCTACTCACCCTCCTCCCTCCTTCCTTAAGAGAGGGCAGCATTTTTTTCTTATTCTTCCTCAATTTGTTCCAAGTTCATCTTCAACTTCAAAATAGATAATAGTTATCTATAGTTTCTTCTTAGCCTATAATTATTTTTTTACTTTCTTATATATTAATTGTTAAGGCATCTAATGACTCATGAATATTGAGCCCACTTCCCACAGGCCAGATGTGGCCAACAATAGCTATTACTGTAGAACAACACAAAATAGTAAACTCACTTAAAACATGAATATTTTTAAGATTTACTTATTTATTTATGTATATTAACACTCTCTCTGCATACAACTTTATGACAAAAGAGGACATCAGATTTCACTAGAGATGGTTGTGAGCCTCTGTGTGGTTGTTGGACTTCTCTAAGAATAGCCAGTGTTCTTAACCACTGAGCCATCTCTCCTGCTCCATGAAAGGCTTTTAAAATAATTGTTGAAAGATTGTGTTTATTTTTAACTATATATCTGTGGGGCTGTTAGGTATGTGAGGGCAGTGCTCACAGAGAAGGGTATTGGAGTCCACAATGTTAAAGATAGTTAGGAACTACATAGTGTGTGTAGGCACTGGGAACCAAACTGTGGTCCTTTATGCTATTATCCTAATTGTTGAAAACTCAATGCCAGTAACCACTGAGCCATCTCTCCAGTAACCCTCCTATCATAACCTCCTTTTTATTTTTTAATTTAGAATTTTTAGTAACAATTATGAGATTCTCTAACATAAATTTTGTAGATGATGATGTTATGTCACAATGGCAAAAAATCAGATATACTTGGACCCAAAGAACATAAAGCTGTGATATTCCTTGATATAAAGTAAGATTTTAATCTCTGTTCTTTTTCTCTACTAAATCTATGGTATTTAATGTTTTTAAGTATTTTTAAATGATATCATTATTATATGCACTGTTTTTATTCTCTGTTGATTGGAGCAATTGTTTTACTTTATTTAATACCATACTTAATTAACTATGATAACTGTATAACGCATTTTTGTATCATACTGAAAATTTTCTCTCAAAAGTTTTGTTTTTAAATTTGTTTTGGACTTCCATCCTGTGCATTTACAAAACAGTTACTTAACAACTACTTTTGTGTAGATATGACTATAATACATTCTACGTATATACATGTGTAAAAATTTGAAAGAATTGAAAAAAACTACATTTGAGATCTTAAATCCTACACTGGTGTGGAAAGTCCTGCTGTATATGTGTTGCTTTTATTGGTTAATAAAGAAGCTGTTTTCAGCCAATGGCTTAACAGAACATAGCCAGGATAGCCAGGCTGGAAGAGAGAGAGAGAGAGAGAGAGAGAGAGAGAGAGAGAGAGAGAGACAGAGACAGAGACAGAGACAGAGACAGACAGAGAGAGAGAAAGAGAGAGAGAGAGAGAGAGAGAGAGAGAGTTAGTTTAACATAGCTTCTTGATCTGTTTGCTGGTGGTGAGCAGGAACACTATTGCTCCTTTAAGAGAAGTCTTCCTGATTCATCAGTAACAACAACAATTTTAAAAAGTGTAGTTTTGAGACAGCAGCTTCCTGGGCCATGCTGCCAACACAAACTCTGACTCTTTCAGGAGGTCCAGATACAGAGCCTTTAAATGGAGTTTGGAGCAGAGTATTACAACTTGCTTAATGGCAACACAGACCTGCTGCGACCCGACCCTGGATCTAGGATGGAGAGAATGACTCTCAGAGGCAGTGATGGACCTCTGCCATGATAGATTGGGAGGATCCAAAGGGCAAAGCAGCCTTAGTTCTAGTCAAGCTGTTTTGCATTTTAGCAAGTGCTTCTGGACAGAAAAGAATTTCAGATACTCAATAGGGCAGATTCAGATATAAAAGAATTCTAAACAAGTCACAGTGTGTTTTTAAAAATGGACATAGGCTTCGGAGAGAGAAGAAAAATAGTAAAGGGACAGTAGATGTAATATAAAAGAGTACACAGTCATAGATTAAAGGAGTAAAGATAATAACATAAATATTAAACTTGTAGAAAAAGTAATAGAGTAAGAAAAATAAGCCAGATAAAGATGAAATATACACAGAGAGTCTGAATTTTGTATATTATTGTGTTTTTTTTAATTTTTTGACTGTGAAAAAACTAAATACAGAGAGACATTTCATTGTATGGGCTGCTAAGCTAAACCAACATACATATTTTAAAGGTATCATGACTTCAGAATTTAGCTCTAAGGATTTGTTGCTTTGGAAAAGAGGTTCTTTTTTTAGTTTCCACAGAGGAAGAGATTCTGTGGAATCCTTCCAGAATACTGTAGTTTGATGGACCAAGCTCCCCACAAATACTTTGCCTAACAAAATGCAGGAAGCAGTTTGGAGAGAACTACATCCAAATTCCCAAATATTGTTATTTTATGTTTGTTTACCTTTAAAAGGGATATGCTACAGAGATGGATATTTTGCATTGGTATGAATCTTATTTTATTGATGCAAATTTAAGATCAATTTTGTTATATATATGTTGTATATATACATATATATGTGTTCTTGATTAAGATACTGTTTTTGTGCAGCCCATTTAAAAATGCAATGTGTAATTAAGAAATAGAGGTTAATAGATAATCATCTGTAATAGTCAAGCTTCTAGTCATGTTAGTTAGGTTCTTGAGATATATTTCAGTTAGACAGATAATCTTCAAATCTTTCAGAGACCTTCAGAATATGGCATTTAAAATGTCTTAAGAGTTTAAGACTTTTTATAACAATCTGTTCCTGGCAGCACCAATCTACTTTGAAGAGGTTCTTCATGGAATTTGTTAGCCATTTGGGCAAGAAACTTTTCTTGCCTATACTGATGTTATGCTGTATGAACTAAATATGCAGGACCCACAGAAAAATGACTGCTGAAGTTGCCTAAAGAAGGTAAGACAGTCCTTCAGGGTCACTGCTTCATGAAAGAGTCTGCCAGATAT
The DNA here is from genome assembly GCF_037038515.1 of Microtus pennsylvanicus. Classification (NCBI taxonomy): domain Eukaryota; kingdom Metazoa; phylum Chordata; class Mammalia; order Rodentia; family Cricetidae; genus Microtus; species Microtus pennsylvanicus. The sequence continues at coordinate 94,108,294 of NC_134587.1, forward strand.
TCTGCAGGAAACAGAAGAAAGCAACTGATGAACTTAACTTTGCCATTCCAAGGCAGAACAGATCTTTGGATTTCCTGCTTCATGGAAAAGTTTGCTGGATACGATGGGCCTGTAGGCTGAAGTTTGGATGCCCCATGTTACAAAAGAACTTTGGGTGACAGTGAGATGTCTCTGTCAATTCTAGAGATTTGGAAGCTGTTTACAATGCACTTTCTGTTAACTTAGGTATCATCATATCTTTCTGGGATCCTTGAGGGAGTTGAAGAATAGATAGTTATAGTTTTCCTTGGTTATGGTAAAATATAGATATAAATATTGTAACCATAACTCTTGCCTGATACATGTTTTGTTATATATAATTTTACTATATTAAAGTTAAAACCTTCCTTTTTATTCAAAGAGAAAAGGAAGAGCATATATCATGTCTGCTAGATGTTTTTGAACATCATATATCATGTTTTACAGGAAGTTTCCATACAAAATGTATCAAGCTATTTACATGATTCTAGATGATATCATAGGTAATCAGCTTTTCTTAGTTCTGTTGCCGGAGTGTGAGTACAGTTAATATAAAAAGTACCTTGTATTTCACTAAATGGATGAAGCTAAATGCAACAGTTATAATACTCTCAGCAATTATGACTCATATAACTGAAGCAAAGTTAGCTAACATTTGAGAAATTCAGTACTCAATCAGTTATTTCTTAGTCATGCTAGATTCAAGCACATGATATATGCTCTTACACACAACATATGATTTTAAATTATGAAATAATTACAAGAATACCCCTACCACTGGCTAAGAAAGTAGGAAATTTAACACTATTTTATAGATAAAAATGCAAGGAACTTCTATATGCTAGATTATTCATATAGACATGTGAATAACTTTAATTTTTGTGTCAGTATTCTTTATTTTCTTAATATACTTTTGAGAATTTTATAGCTGTGTACTATATTTTAATTGTTTCTACTCACTCTCCCCTCTTGAATTCTTGTTATGCCCCTCCACACACTCTCAAACTCATAGTCTTTTCTTCAATTATTGTTACATATACATACACATGGTTGAATAAAGTCTACCGAGTCCTTTAAAAAAAAAACAAAGAGAAAAGGAAAAATGGTGTGGGAAGTCCTACTGTATATGTGTTGCTTTTATTGGTTAATAAAGAAGCTGTTTTCAGCCAACGGCTTAACAGAAAATAGCCAGGCTGGAAGATATATATATAGAGAGAGAAAGAGTAGGCAGAGTCATTGAGTCACCATGGAGCTGCCAGAGGAGAAAAACGAAAGCTGCAAGCTGGAACCTTGCCAGTAGGCCACTAGCCTTGTGGTAAAATATAAAATAATGGAAATGGGTTAATTCTAGATGTAAGAGCTAGCTAGAAATATGCTTAAGTGATTGGCCAAGCAATGATTTAGATAATATGTTTCCTGTATGATTACTTTGGGTTTGGGCAGCCGAGAATGAACAAGTGGTCTCCTACTATATTACACCTTTTTTTTTAGGTTCTTTATTAGTGTTTATAAATGGTGAAGCGCTTAAAAAGAAAGATATTTTTATTTTTTTGTCATATACACCATCTTCAATTTAAAAAAATTGTCACATTCTCTGAATGCACCAATTCAGAATCAGTATAAATGAGACAGAGTCCCTGAGAGATGAATAATCTGAACGACATGTATAATGGTTTTTCCCCCTTCCCCACCTATTGTTTATACCTCCAGACCAATTTTTACCTCTGAATAAGGACAAAGTTCAGTTGTCCGCTGGTCTAACTTGTCTGTATGGAGAAGATGCATGCAAACAGTCATTTGAAGTAACAAATGAAACAGGGGGCCCATATTCCTTCTTTGTTTATATCCGTAGATTTCTTCCAAGCTTCAGAGGTTGTATAAAGCATGGGTAGAACCCCCTTTCTGAACAAACTTATGTGTAAATACAGTTTATTTCCCTTGAAGCCTGCCTCCATGATTGATGGAAATTATAGTAAAACTTCCACCTGGGTTGTCAGCTACGGGGAACTTTCTTATTTATTTTTATTTGTCACAGCAGGTTAAGCTCACAAAGTCCAGGTGTCACATGGCTTTAAATCTGGGCACAAGCCTAAGAATAGTCTGCTGAAGGTAGTTTATTTAGGATCCCTAGACATGAAGGGACTCAAAGAAATGGATTTTATACAGCTCTGAGTCTGGGTAAAAGCTAATGTAGAATCATCACAAACAAGGGAATGAAATCGTAACACCAAATAGACCAAAACTCTACTGCGCATTCTGTTGTGGTTCCCCAACCCTGCTGAAGGAAGAGAACAAAGACAGAGAAGCTATTTATGCTGAGCACCTAATTGCTCACAACATGGCCAAAAGTATGATTCTCTGTCTTTCCCCTAAAATTATGGGAGTCTGAATATTATTGCCAGGAAACAAGGCTCTTTCCCCTCCTCTTTAAACATGAAATTACATAGATATTAATCTTTCATTATTTTATTTTTATTCCAATTTAGGTTTAGCTTACATTCCCAAGGCTCTGATAAATGCATTAACTTAGAAAACACATTGTCTTCAAATTGTTTTGTTTTGTTTAGCTCTGCTTTGTTCTCTAATTATTTTTCCCCAGCTAGCATGGTAATTCTCTGATTAACATGATCATTCACTCATCACTATCTGGAATTATGTAATTTATTTGATTAGCCTGCCATATTGGGTATTGGCTCTATTTTCTGTTTCCTTCCTAAAGCTGCCAAAAATAAATTTTTTCATTTGCCTCCATATCTAGCAGATCTCAGTATCAATCATCCCAATGCTTTTACTTTGTGAGTATACAACTAATTTGAGTCCAATTAATGTTCATGTAATTGAAGTTGATTTTTGTATGTTATTCTAATTTTCATCACACTGGGCTTATGTTTCAATACCTTGATATTTCATAAGCTGTCAGCTTGTGAGACGTTCCAGTTATAAGGGACTTTAGTTGACTCTCATGGGATGTATATATGTGCATGTATCAACTTGACCCATCTGGACAGCGCAAAATTCCCAGACAAGCATGTTTGAACTGAGCCACTCACACAATCTGCTGTCATAGTTTATTCTGTGCTGTTTTAAATTTATATTTGACAGTTCCTTTCTATTTCCTGCACATCAATGCAAGAATGGAAGGATCTATTTTCCAAAATGCCTCTTAGGCTGAGTCTATACAATCCATCATAATATCCATGCAAAATTGTGAGAGTTTAAAGAGATAGAATTGTACCTCAAGAAGATAAAATAATCATTATGCATTTAGCTTTAAATTCTTGGTACTTTATGCTGTATAATGCCTAATAACATATTATTTAATTTGGTGTTGATAGATGGCTTCTCATAAAATTTCTCTATAAAGACATACTGCCATCCTACATATACATTGGCTTGGCAGTTTTCATCTCAAACACAGAAAATTGTTTGACAGAAAGAATAAGTAGTCATTAAACAACTCTGTAAATGATAAAGGGTAAAAACATTGAGACAATAACAATTTCATCAATGTGTTTGCTGCTACAAAAATTCTATACTTGACTAATATTTCTTTTAAAATTATACTATATTTTTCACTTACCACATTCACTAGGTCATAAGACAATATTTAATAACATAAATATATTAAATCATCTTATGAGAATGGATGAATATTGCCTTGTATACTAAAAAATACTTTACCTTATCATGTATACCACCTTTTCCCATTTTTGTTTTACTAATTACTAAGGTATACAGTGGGAAGTTAGAATTATGGATATCTCTTTTCCTTTGCCACAGAAATTTATTATCGGTGTGATCTTAAGTACAGTACTTACTCTTTTTATCCTTTAGGTAACAATAATATCTATCTTTCCTAGCTCATTTGATTGTATCATATATAACTATAATGAAAGTAATCTTATACATGAAGACACCAATATCAGATAATGATCATTGGAATTTTTGTTAATTTTGTCGTTGCTTTTCTTGATGTCCTTTTTTTTTTCTTTCCAACCCTGTAACTTAACTATGTAGAATTTCAACTATTTTCTGACTGTCACATCTATAATTCCATGTTCATATCCCTTAGGGATCTGGGATGTTCTGAAAGCACTTTTGAATGAATAATTAAAAGAGAAATGAACTGGAAGTATTTAACTTTGAAAATGTCGAGCATACTTTATGTTACATCCCTGAGAGAGAAAATGTAGCTAGCGTGAATATTTCATAACAACCACAGTTAAAATTAATACTCAAGTCCTTTACTCTCCATTTCCAACCTTTGCCTTGCTCATATCCCCAATGATTCCATGGATGGAACAGAAAGCCTTACTGCCCACTCACTCTGTCAAATCAGCTGTCATTTCCATGGCATGTTAAATTGAACAATGCCTACCATCAATTGGAGATAATGCAGCTGCTCTCTTTGAAGCCCTAGGCATTTGTTTCTGAATAAATTGACCAAATTAGGGAGCTCCCAGGTAATTTATGATTTCTCCTTTACTTGACTTATTTCCATGATAACTGGGCATTAGTTCATTTTAAGGAAGACAAGAGAAATTGAGTTTCAGTGACATTCAAACTAGACTAAGGAAGCACACCAAGATTAACTATTTCAAAGTTATGGTGACAGATTTTCCTTAAGTCTTGTTCCACTCAAGAAAGAGAAAAACAGTTCTTAAAAATAGCATGTGTGCTTGAAAAATTTGTATTTTAATATTATGCTTATAGGGATTAAGACCCAAGTTTATGTAAATTCTAAAGTCACGACAAAACTTTTGACTATGTGGAGTTGATAGCTCAAAATGTGAAAACCTCCTTGCGTTTATAGCTGGAACAGTGCCTGCTTAGGGATTAAGCTCTGAAAGCTGTACTGATGTCACTGGGTTGGGATTAGGAAGACACACTTTGGCAAGACTCAGACCAGTGCCAAAATCATGACTCCAAAATTTATGGTTGAACTCTAGACTGCCTTAAAATTCATGGCTCTCAAATTTATGATTGAACTCATGACTTTCCAGGCTACATATTTTAGTGCATACAATAATAAATAAAAAAATGTTTTGTGGATGCAGCACCATACAGTTACCACTTCACATGCTCTTCTGGAGATAGTCAGTACAGTTACAGTGCATTGTGACTGCATGAAGGTGGCATGGGGGTAGGGTATTGTCATTTTAGAAAGCATTTGAAATGTTAACATTAAATTAACAAACAAAAATTGTACAAATATTAGGAAAAGACTAATTTCAATTTATAGCCCATATAATTTTTGTTTTACATTTTTGTTCAGTTTGGTTTCCTTCCCTGGGTGTCTTTTATTTAAACTTTCAAGAGATGATGATGATTCTACTTCCTTTGGTAAAAAAAATCTAAAATCAAAATCAGATATTCTTGACCTTTACCCATGGATCTTGCTTATTATTATTATTATTATCTTAAATTTCAAGTTAAGTTCTGGGATAAAGCCAAATAGCTGAAAGAAAAGACTGGTCCCCCAATGTTTGATTTGTAGAATAATGAGTAGCTCTAGACTGGCCTTTCAGGCTCTTCCTTGTTGGATCCAGCTTACTTTTTTTTTTTGGTTTATATTTCTTCTTCTTAATGAAAACATGCTTCCAGCAACTCGGGAATTGTTCTCCTGTCGCTTCCATTCCTCATTCTGTTCCCCTGCCCTTCACCCAGCTATGTCCATCAACAGGAACAACTTTCTCCATTCTCTGACCTACCTTGGAAATTTTCCAAAATGTATTTGCTTACTTCTTCCTTAGATAATTATGTATTTATTCTAGACTTCTCCAGAAGATTATGATTCACCATGCTTTGTACAAGCCTAGTCTCCCTTCTATGCCTAGTACATAAAGGACATTTTATAATACTTATTTCTAAAACATCCCAATTTAATGAATGATTAACAAAATATTGGTTAATAATTTGAGTGTTTTACCTATTTATTCTTTTTATTCAGGTCTTATAAATTCCTTTAACATAACTTTAAAATACTATGAGGCAACCTACCACCTGTACTTAAGTTATATAATGTAAACAAATTCTTCATTTGGCAGATTTGAAAATTGAAATGTCAGAGGAAAGAAGAATTAAATGCTTTAGTTCAGCAACACTGAAAAGAGAATTATTATTTTCTTATCTCTGCCATTGTTTCAGGTTAGTAGCTTATCTTGTATGGATTACTATATTAAAGCACCAAAAACTGAGTGTCTAATAAACAACCACAACTTTATTTCTTAAGTAAACAAAAATTATATTTAGTTCTAGTTGAAATTAAGGCACAAACTGATTTTGTGTATGGTGAGGGCCACTCCCTGTCTTCACATGGTAAAAACAGTAAGTGGTCCATTTAATAGAGGCACTGATACCATTGTGAGAACTGTCCCCATCAATTTAATAGCCTCCCAGTGGCCCCATAGTCTAAAATCATCACTTTTGGGACTTAAGAATTCAACACATGTAATTAGGGAGACTATTAACACTGAGCATAGCAATACACTACAGAACACATTTTGTTAATGTAATGAGAGATAGGTGATTGGAACACACCAGTCATTTTCACAGACATTAGAAATAAAATGAGTGGGGCAGGTAAGATGCTTGTCTTGGTTAGGGTTTCTATTGCTGTGAAGAGACACTGTGACCATTAAAATACTTGTAAAGAAAAACATTTAATTGAGGGGCTTGTACTTTCAATAGTTATTACCTTCATGGCAGTGTACAGGCACACATGGTGCTGGAGGAGCTGAGATCTTGATCTGCAGTCAACAAGAAGTGAACTGTGACACTGGGAGTAGCTTGAACATAGAAGTACTCAAAGTCCACCCTTCAAAGACCCACTTCCCCCAACAAAGCCACACCTCCTAATAGTACCATTCCCTATAGCTTATGGGGGCCAATTACTTTTACCTCAGAGGGCGAAGTGATTGCTGAGACAAAAGTGAGGACCAGCATTCTTTCCTGAGCACCCACTTAAAACTGGGCAGAGTCATAGCGGACAATGAGGACTACTGAGAACTCAAGAACAATGGCAGTGGGTTTTTGATCCTACTGCACGTACTGGCTTTGTGGGAGCATAGGCAGTTTGAATGCTCACCTTACTAGACCTGGATGGAGGTGGGTGGTCCTTGGACTTCCCACAGGGCAGGGAACCCTGATTGCTCTTTGGGCTGATGAGGGAGGGGGACTTGATTGGGGGAGGGGGAGGGAAATGGGAAACGGTAGCGAGGAAGAGACAGAAATCTTAAATAAATAAATAGACAAATAAATAAATAAATAAACTGGGCAGAGTAGCACCAAAACAGTTCTGTAACCCTGGCACAAGGTGGAAGACAGAGTCAAGAACCCATGAAAGCTTGCAGGCTCACCATCCTGGTGTATGCAGCAACAAACAATAAAAAAGGCCATCTCGCTGGGCAGTGGTAGTGCACGACTTTAATCCCAGCACTTGGGAGACAGAGGTAGGAAGATTTCTGAGTTCAAGGCCTGCGTGGTCTACAGGGTGTTCTAGGACAGCCAGGGCTGTTACACAAAGAAACCCTGTTTCAAAAATCAAATCAAAACAAAACAAAAAAACACCCAACCAAATCAAAGGCCATCTCAAATAAGTGGATCAGGACTGAAACCAGCAACTGCCCTCTGATCTCCACATCCATGATGTAGCATGTGCATACTTTAACTCACATCACACATCTTCTACACACAGATACGAATACATGCATCACACGTGCGCACACAGAAAGAAAAGTAGTTCAAGAGAGTCAATCAAAGGGGTTGTGTGGTGTGAGAGAATTGTCTGTATTCTGTCTATCATGTTTTAAATAAACTCTGATTGGCCAGGCAGGAAGTATAGGTGGATCAACCAGACAGGAAGTCTAGGCAGGGCGATGAGAAAAGGAGTATTCTGGGAAGCAGGAAACTTCCTCCAAAGTTCTGCCCAGATCACTGAAGAAGCAAGATGTGAGCTGAACGGAGAAAGGTACCGAGCTATGTGGCTAACCTAGATAAAAATAATGGGTTAATATAAGTTTAAGAGCTAATAAGAAGCCTGAGCTAATGGGCCAATCAGTTTATAATCTTATGGAGTCCTCTGTGTGATTTTCTTTGGGGCTTGCTGGTGGTGGGGAACTGGGCAGGACAGAAACCTCAACAAGCAGGCCCTCATGTTACAGTTGTGTGCTCCACTGCTGCGTATAAGTACAATAGTAGAGGTTAATTTGCAGTGGGTTTCTTCTACTTATAATATTATTTCTAATAGGAAGTGCCAGTTTTACAAGCTTTTATATTTCCAGCTGAACCAAATTATTCATGCAATTTAACCACGTTTACTCTATTGTTCTCCTCTGCCCACCTCCACTGCCACTCGTCTCATTTGTCTTCTCAAATAGTTCCCCTTCTATTGACATGACAAAACAAAAACTCAGCTTTCTCTAAAGAGAGAAAGTATGTTAATAAAACTTCATTCCCTCTGTGTGTGTTCCTCGTTTTCTTTATCCATTTGTCTGCAATGGATACTTCAGCTGATTTCATTGTGAATAAAGCCACAGTAAACATGGGCATGCAAGTATCTCTGTGGTATGCTGACAACCTAGTTTCCTTGGAACTTTTCCCAGCAGTGGTACCGTTCGATGTGTTCTGAAGAGTGATTAGTCTCCTGAATAATGTCTATGTGAACAAGTTGCACCCATCCTCAGAGAACAAATGGGAAGAAGATGAAGGTTATAATGTAGTGAATAGGGAAAACTTTTGTATTAACAATTAGACTATATATATATATATATATACATACATACATATTTATAGATAGATAGATAGATAGATAGATAGATAGATAGATAGATAGATAGATAGATAGATAGATAGATAGGTAGATAGATAGATGGATGGATTTCATTATTTCATTTTTGGTGCAACTGCTCTCAGTTTTACATCCTTGGATTTGGAGTGAAAGTGAAGTCTTATTTCATAATTTAGAATTTTAGTTTTAAATACGTCTTCAATAGACAGAGTTATTTCTTTTAAAACAAAAGTACAAGAATAAGTATAGTGAAACTATTTCATTTTACTTTTTTATGAAGTAAAAAGCCATGGAAGCATCTAAGTCATTTTTATTGAAGATTTTTAATTTCTGTATTATTGGCAAAGTTGAATTTACAGAACTATCATCCTTATGCCACTTATACAGTTTTGATTATATTGGGATGTTATATTTATGGTTACAACCATAAGCTTAACTTTTGGTGAATGTTGGAGTCTAACCTGTACCTGCAATGACCATCATTGATGTATATTCATCATCACCATCATCATCATCATCATCATCATCAGCAGCAGCAGCAGCAGCAGCAGCAGCAGCAGCAGCAGCAGCAGCAGCAGCAGCAGCAGCAGGTTTGGTATCTCTCCCTTTATGCAGTTTCCAGGGCTCGAACTTAGGTCTTTAGTGTTTTACATCAAGTAATTTACCTTCTAAGCAATCTTGCCAGCTATTTCTTTACTCTTGAATGATTTGATTCAATTGCTTATAGTGTTTTTTCAAACTGTGTCCATTTTATGTTTAGTAAAAATGGAATGAATCTTATTCCCCCCCCCCTTTTTCAGATTCTCACTCCTTGATAACTAACAGGTCATGTCTGAGGTCTTTAAAATAATCAGTTTCTTTAATGTATAATTTCTTGGAATCCTCTCCTGCTTCCCTTCTTTAATTAGCCTCTTTCCCCATCCTTTCTTTCCTTTTCCTTTTTCACCATCTATCTTTCTTTTTCTAGCTCTTATTTTTTATGAGTTTTGTTTGGCTTTCCTTTATGATATTGCACTTGTATGTTTTTAAATGTAATAAATATATCTTTATTACTGTTTCCTATACCACCACTCCTCCCCGTTCCTTCCCGCTTCCCCTCCCAACTGAATCCAGTCCCTTTCTGTCTCTCAGAAACAAAACAGACATCTAAGGAATAACAATAAAATGAAATAAGACACATAAAAAACAAATAAATCTGAAGAGAGAGAGGAAGGATTGTACAAGCAGGAGAGGGGGGCCAAGGTCATCACAAGGGAACACACAGAAACAACTAACCTGTGCTCATAGGAACTCACAGACCAACAGCTAGGGAGCCTGTGTGGGACTGACCTAGGCCCGCTGCATGTGTGTAGCAGCTGTGTAGCTTGGTCTATTTATGGAACTCCTAGCAGTGGTATCAGGACCTGTCCCGAAAGCGCTCCCTGGCTTTAGTGAACCTATTCCTCAATTCCTCATACTGAGTTGGCTTACCCAGCCTTAATACAAAGGGAAAAACTTAGTTCTACCTCAACTTGATGTGCCATGCTTTGTTGACTCCCATTGGAGGCCTACCCCTTTCTGAACAGAAACACAGGAGTGGATGAGGAGAGGTAGTGGGGAGACAGGAAGGATGGGAGGAGAGGAGGGAGGAGAAATTTCAGCCAGGATGTAAAATACAAATGCAAAATGAAAAATTAATTACTGAAAAAGCCAAATCAGAATATTACAAAACACAGAACAAGAAAAGGAGTCAAGGAGAGAGTACAGGAAACTCATATATATTCAAAGACACACAGGTTTGTACACTCAGGAATCCCATAAAAATTCAAACCCAGAAGCCATGATATAGATGCAAAGGACCCGTAAAGACTAAATAAATAAATGGAAAAATTGTAAACATGCCCTGACTTACCATTATGAGACAAAGAACTTCCAAAGATGCTGCTGAGCCTATTTTCTGCTGCCCATCTACCGCTGGTCCTCTACCTCTGGACAGACAGCCTACCCTTAAGAGTAGTTTGTTTGCTAAGTGAGACTCCCTTAGGGAAAACTACATTTTCTTTTTTCCTTTTTTTAAAAATTTTTATTGAGAAAAAGAAAAAAAGGTTTCCGCCTCCCCCCAGCCTCTCATTGCCCTCCCCCTCCCCCCACTCCTCTCCCCCTCCCTCTCCAGTCCAAAGAGCAGTCAGGGTTCCCTGCCCTGTGGAAAGTCCAAGGTCCTCCCCCCTCCGTCCATGTCTAGGAAGGTGAACATCCAAACTGGCTAGGCTCCCACAAAGCCAGAACATGAATTAGGATCAAAACTCAGTGCCATTGTCCTTGGCTTCTCATCAGCCCTCATTGTTCGCCATGTTCAGAAAGTCCGGTTTTATCCCATGCTTTTTCAGTCACAGTCCAGCTGGCCTTGGTGAGCTCCCAATAGATCAGCCCCATTGTCTCAGTGGGTGGGTGCACCCCTCGTGGTCCTGACTTCCTTGCTCATGTTCTCCCTCCTTCTGCTCCTCATTGGGACCTTGGGAGCTCAGTCTGGTGCTCCAGTGTAGGTCTCTGTCTCTATCTCCATCCATCGCCAGATGAAGGTTCTATGGTGATATGCAAGATATTCGTCAGTATTGCTATAGGATAGGGTCATTTCAGGTTCCCTATCCTCAGCTGTCCAAGGAACTAACTGGGGACATCGCCTTGGGCTCCTGGGAGCCACTCTAGGTTCAAGTCTCTTGCCAACCCTAAGGTGGCTCCCTTAACTAAGATAGGGGAGCAGGGAAAACTACATTTTCATTTGCAAGTATCTACCAATTGGAGATAGCTTCTGGATTAGTGATGGGGTACGTGATCGTCTCTTTCAGTTCTAAGACCCCATCTGGTATAGAACTGTGCATGCCTTATGCATGTTCTCAGTCTCTGTGCGTTCATATGGGAATAAGACCTTTTATTAAAAAGTTTTTTTTTTAAATTTTAGAAGGCCTTGCTTCCTTTGTGTCCTCCAGCCTCTCTGGCTTTTACTTCTTTCTGCCTCCTCTTCTGCAGAGTTCTGTGAGCCCTAAAGGTAGGTGTTTGATGGAGACATCCTGTTTAGGGCTGAGTGTCCCAGGGTCTCTCAGTCTCTGCTTCTTTTCTGGCTGTTGGTCTCAATACTAGTTCCCATTTGCTTCAGGAGGAAGCTTCTCTGATGATGGCTGATCAAGGAACTGATCTATGAGTATAAAAGTATGTCATTGGGAGTTATTTTGTTCCTTTTGCAAAATAGTATTATTTGTCTTTCCCCTAGTTCCCTGGCCTATCTTGTCTCAGATTCTTGGTCACTCAAGCACTAATATATATATATATATATATATATATATATATATATATATGGGCGCTATCTCATGGAGTAGGCCTCAGATCTAATCAAATAGTCATTGGTTATGCCCACTACTGCAACAGCTGGCCACTCCTGTAGATGCAAGGATTTGTAGCTGGGTTGATGCTTACCTTTCTTTTTCAGCAGTGTATCGAGTACCTTCATGTACCATGAATACTATTAGCTCATGGAGTGAAGGCTCTAGGTAGACACTAGCTTCACTTCTCCATGTTTGATGAGTTATGCAGCTGTTATCTTTAGGAGTAGGGCCTTCCTATGAGTTTGTGGAGAGCCACCAATAGCTTTGACAGTACTCTGAGCTGTTCCAGCATTCCCATAGAACCCCTTTGCTATTTCTCATTGTTTTTGTTGAAACTTCACGTTCCTGTTACAATGTAGATTGCTTTATTTTTGTTTCTCATTTCTTAGAGTTGCGTGCCATACTTTGGCACTGCTTTGTTCTTAGGTCATACTTGTGAAAAATTTCATCATAAATCCTTGATATGAATTGGACTTGGTGGTGGGCCATTGTAAGTCTAGCACTTCGAATACTAAAGCTAGAAGGCTGAGAGCTCAAGGTCAGCTTAAACTCCATAGCGAGGCCATCTCGAAACACTATGGAAACATAATAAATCATTGATGTTATATAAAGTTATATTTTAGATATTCTTTCCTGTTCATAGACTTAAAGATTTTTGATAAAACCTTCAGCAAATTGATCTCTGATAAATCACTACTTATAAGTTGTTCTCCATATTTCCAATGTGTGTTGTTTATTAAAAAATATAAACTTTTAATTCTTAATGATAGAATAATCACTTAGTCATGTAAAGGCAGGTTAATGCTTCATCATCTTACATAATGAAATATTTGTTCAAAGTCCATTTTTCATCATCATCCTCATCACCACCACCACATCATCTTCATAATCATTATTCTTTAATATATTACAACCCAGCTGCAGTTTTCCATCCCTCCCCTTTCTTGATTTTCCCCTCCCATCTCCCATCTCCCTTCTCCCCCAGCACCACTCCCCTTCCATCTCCCTTCAGAATAAAAAGCAGTCTCCCCCAGGGACAGTAACCAAAAACAGTCTAATATGCTACAATAAGACCATATCACATCAAGGTTGAAATTTTCTAAGTGGATTGACATAATTACTACAAGAAACACTGAGTCCCTGTGCACCGTTTGTACCTGGGGGAAAAGGAGTACCTTTCTTTGTGTCATACCATATCTAAAAGTCATTCAAGATTAGAACCATATTTTTGAAAACTTTAAAAGAAACCAAAACTGAACCAAAATAAATAAACAAGTAAACAAAAACCAGAACATTCAGCATTCTGAAATCTCACAACTCTGGAAGGCAATTTAGCATTATTTACATAAATGTATTTCATTTCCTAATAACTCATACCTGGAAAGTAATAGTGCAACTTTATACCGATATCTAATAAACAAACAATATTAGCAATTAAAGGGTTGTTGATGACAGCAAATGGCTGGATATTGCTCAAATATATAACGCAAACAAATTGTCACAATAATTGTCAATTATTATGACATAATAATTACTATGACATATGAATTATTATTCATAGTAAAGAACTGGAAAAGATACTTGATATTTAAATGCTAAATCTCCAAGAATATTGTATTTAAATGAAAAAGACAGAAATACCTTATTGACAGTAAAATATAGTTAGTGAAAAAATAAAGGATAGTATATATCCAACATTGCTTGTATATTAACATAAAAGAATATATGCAAATTTGTAAAAAAAACTGCACACATAAGGGATGGATAGAGTTAGATGTGGGAGTTTTCTTTTAGCCTATGCTTTAGTTTTATTTTTGAGTTATACAAGTATATTACTGCAAAAATAAAATTCATATATATATATATATATATATGCTTACATATGTGTTTGTGAGTTGTTTTTCTTATATTTCATCTTATTTTTGAGGCACTATAAAGATGGACTTGAAATAACTTTATAGCTTTATAGCTAAGGCCAACCTTGACCTAAAATTCTTGCCTCACTCCCCTGCATGTTAGGATTATGGAAAGGACTGCTGCACCCAACTCATGTAAGGTTATTGTTCCGGCTGGGTGAAGTGTCCACAGTCATCCTTACACAGAACTGCTGGAACGGTCTGCAAGAGACTAGTGTGCGATTGGGTCTGCTTACATTCCTTCCTGGTGGGAAAGGGACTGTCACAGGACTCCAGAGTTTCACAAGACCCTCTTTAAGCCTTTGTGAGACCTCCACAAGGCCCCTTCGCTTCCTGACCTTCTAATTGCCACAGTGCAAGAGGAAAATAAATGATTGGCTGTAGTGTGACGTATTGGCGGCGCGCTATCATGAGTTTCCCATGCTCCTCTAAGTAATCGTAATAAATTACTGCTTCACCAAGTTGAAAGTGGATGGAATTGTTTCTGCATAATCTGTCACTGCCTGAGATGTCTACCTTTTCCTCTAGGTAAAGCCACGCAACAGGTTAGTACACACATATGTGTTTATACATCCTAGATGCAGCTTTAAAATCCTGCATGAGAAAGGGTCTCCTGGAATTCAGTTAAATAAATATATGAAGCTATGATGTTTTCTTTTAGCATGTGACTGACAAGACCTGAATGCTGTCTGAATCTTGAGTTTTGATTTTTTGTTTTCTTTTAGGATCTTCCCCTACCTCTTCTCTCCTTAAACCCCTTGTTTCTTCCATTTCTCTCCCCCTCCTTTCAGAGTTTTTTTTTCTCCTTAGTTCTCCCTAACATGACTAATTTCAGATTTGAGGCTAAGATAAAAATGTATAGTTATTGCGCCACCCCTCTTTTTTAAATTGATTTTTATTGAGCTCTACATTTTTCTCTGTTCCCCTCCCTGCCTCTCCCCACCCCTTCAACCCTCTCTCAAGGTCCCCATGCTCCCAGTTTATTCTGGAGATCTTGTCTTTTTCTACTTCCCATGTAGATTAGATCTATGCATGTCTCTCTTAGGGTCCTCGTTGTTGTCTTGAATTTTTCAGGCAAATGGATGGAGCTAGAAAACATAATTTGGAGTGAGGTAACGCAGATCCAGAAAGACAATTATCACATGTACTCATTCATAAGTCATTTTTAAACATAAAGCAAAGAAAACCAGCCAATAAATCACAATCCTAGAGAACCTAAACACCCCTCTTTTTTGTTTTTTGGGTTTGGTTATCTAAGACAAGGTTTCTCTGTGTAACATCCCTGTCCATGCTGGGATGTCACTTGTAGATCATGCTGGACCCAAACTCACAGACTGCCTCTGCCTCCTGTGTGCGGGGATTAAAGGAATCCGCTGCCACTACCCAATTCCTACTTTTTAAAATATAAAATCTCATCAGGATCCACATTCTTTACTTTTTGTGTGATCCCTCAATATAAACCTAAGTGAATACTTCCTAAGCTTTTTTCTTTTTCTTAATTACTTGATTCTTTTTTCTCTAAATTAAAAAAAAATCATTATGTATTTATTTTGCATGTATTTTTTTTCTCTGCATGTATGTCTGCACATTCAGAGGCCCAAGAGAGCTTTGGATTCTTTGAAATGGCAGCTGAATATGATAATAAGCTACCATGTGTGTGCTGGAACTCAAATTCCAGACCTCTGGGTGAGCAGCAAATTCTCTCAACCGCTGAGACATCTCTCCAGTCTCCATTTTCTCTACGTTTTGAGAAATTCCCATGTCTTACCATTTCCTTCACCAAAATGTGATCCTGACATATAAATACAGATTAAATGAGTGAATGACATGTACTATATGTTGGTGGGAGGAAAAAAATTAAGAGATCTAAACAAAAAAGACTGCATCCATATTATGGAATTTATAGCTGAGATATATGTTCTTTTAAACTTCACACTCCCTGCTATCCATCATCTCCTCCTCAAAAACCCCAAAGATCTCTCTCATTAAAAGGCAATAAAAATGTAGGAAAAGCTCCTAAAAATAGGTCTCCTGTCTTTCTCTTCGCTGGCCTTTCCAAAGATGTATAAACTAAGAACAGTGTAAGACAAATGCTTTCTACTGAACCTTCACACACAAAATCCAACTCATTTATCAAGAACAGAGGGATCTCTAAATAGGAATGTGTATAAACAAGGAGAGTTTTAAGCCATCTACCATGCAACTCCTTTTTGAAAATTTGAAGGAAATACGGGGACTATTTTATCTAGTAGACTGTATAATAAGGAAATTATATAAAGTACCAATGTGCTCTCAAAATCAGAGTGATGGATTTTCAAGTTTGGAAGCAGGGGAAGGCTCAGTGATTTAGCAGTCCCCTCTCCAACTCCACACTATCTATCTTGTGCTCTGTAGCTTAGTCCATCAAACTTAGTAAGCTTAACACAGAAGGTTTTTTTTTGTGCCTAAATTAAGCTTTAAATTTTTTAGTACCATTCTTGTTTTTTTAAATGGTTATGTTGGTTTTTTTAATATTGACTTACAGCTTTATACGTGGACACATCAATGAAGAACTTGTCAATTATTTAATATTTTACAAAATAATGTTCTATATGATGCCATACAATCTACTGCTTTAGTCAATGCCCTCTCCCTTCCTAGATTATAAACAAAGCATCTTTATATGACTACTGACTCATCTCTTTATTTATGTTGATTTAACATTTCTCAGAACACACTGCCACATACTAGCACTAATCTGCATGAACTGTTTAATTTTTGAAGATATATTGATTTTATCACTGATTTTCTTTCATTTCTGAAGTTATTTTCCACATTGTTTGATACGTACAACTAAACTTAAGTCTTAAAGCTTTAAGAGCCTATCTACTTCAGTAAATGAATGTTGTATAATTAATAAAAACCGAGACAGATATTGGGGTTCAACCTGAAGGTCAGAAAAGCAAAACAGCCAGTCACTGGCTCTTACCTCAATTACCTCAACCTCAGTCCAACATGGCTTTCCTGCTTCCAGGAATCTCAGAATGAGACTGCGCCTGAGAGTTGTCTCTTCCTGTCTTATATTCTTCTCTAGTTCTCAGATTAAAGATGTGTACCACTACTGCTTAGTTTCTATGGCTACTGGGATTAAAGGTGTGTGTCACCACTGCCTGGTAGTAAGAATGATCAGTGCAGCTGTTTTACTCTGATCTTTAGGCAATTTTTATTTATTAAAATACAAATGAAATATCACTACAAATGAAGGTCATTGAATCAGAGTTTCAACTCTCTAGCTGAGAATTTATAATCATCACACTTTAGGATGATTCTTTTTCCTAGATTGAAAAGGTTTTCCTGCGTGCTCAACCCTCAGCTCTGCTTTATAAAGAATGTTCCAGTTCTTACCTCTAGATCTTTGAACAAGTGTGGGCTGGTTATTTTCTTCCACTTTGCTCTTTTCTAAAACACTGTCTTTCTTCTATCCATCCATCTCATTCTCCTTCAAAGCCTCGGCCAATTTTCTCGCAGGTCTTTGAGGCCTCCCTCCCAATCCTTTCTCTGCTTTTTTTAAATTAAGGTAATTATAATATTGCAATCAGTTGTATACTTGGAAACCATAAAATTTTCCACTGAAGTTTCTTTTACCAGGAAAGAGTAGATGTCATATCAAACTGACAAGGAACAAACAATGTCTCACATGTTTCTTTAAAATTATAGTATGTTTTAAAATACCATCTTGAATGTAATCCAAACAATGCTAATTTCCAGGATGTCCAGCTATTGGTCAATCTAACATCTACAGGAGAAATTAGAAATATTTGATAAGATACATAGTTTACCACATATTAACTTTATATGGGGTAAGTGAAACTGAATTAGAATCACTCTTCTTGAAGAAGAAGGGTGGGTTCTTAGATTTAGTAGATCAGGAGAAGATCTCAGAAAGGGAAAGAAGAGATGGAATAGAAGAGAGAGAAGGGGGACAGAAAAAGAGAAATGTAGTGAAGAGGCGAGTATGTCTGCTTTTCATCCCGCCCGGTTTCCGCACGGCTAGCTTAGCCCCAGAATAATTACATGGAAACTGTATTCATTTAAACATTGCCTGGCCCATTAGTTTTAGCCTTTTATTGGCTAATTCTAACATCTTGTTTTAGCCCATATTTAGTAATCTGTGTAGCACCACGAGGTGGTGGCTTACTGGGAAAGATCTTACCTTGCTTCTTTCTTTATTAACCAATGAAATTAACACATAGAGAGAAGACCCACCTACATCAGAGAAAGATCATGCTGCTTTCTCCCACTCTCTCTTTCTGGAGGAATATTTTCCTACTAGCAACTGTTTCTTCCACTGCGAAATTTTCAACTGCGAAATTTCAGACCTGATAGTTGCCTGAAGTTACTCATCATTGGAAGGTGGAATCATGACCATGAGTCACATGGGTGATGTTGATTTTTTTTACCTGAAAACTAAATAATTCTTCATACCTTCTCTTTATAGTCTGCTGAAGAAAGGAATTGGTGCATGACCTCACAAATCAATACCGGCAAAGGAGGACAAATTTTCTTTGCTGGTATGAAATCAGGAGAAACACATTTGAAATGATAGTTTGGACTATAGTTACATACTTTACCCATAGGTGTAAAGAGTTTTAGTATTGATGATCTCCAATTATGAGTAAGAATTAACAGGTAACATCAAATAAATTATTGATCTGTATTCTGGTGTAGGAGGTCCTTCTCTCTATGTGTTGCTTTCATTGGTTTAATAAAGAAACTGCCTTGGCCTTTTGATAGGGCAGAACTTAGATAGGTGGAGTAGACCAAACTGAATGCTGGGAAGAAGGGCAGTGTGGCAGACACCATGAATCTCCTGCCTGAGACGGACGTTGCTTAGAATCTTGCCAGTAAGCCACAGTCACATGGTGATACACAGATTTAATAGAAATGGATTAATCAAGATGTGAGAATTAGCCAATAAGAGGCTAGAGCTAATGGGCCAGGCAGTGATTTAATTAAAACAATTTCTGTGTGATTATTTCAGGGGTTAAGCTTGCTGGCTGCTGGGATAAGAAGCAGGCCCGTTCCTCCTACAACAGAACAGTGCCCCTGTAACAGTATTTCATATCAATGATGTTGCTATTGTTTGAAATATAATGAAAATATTCAAATCTAAATTTGTAGTGTCTCAATAACTAAATTTTGTCATTTTGCTATAGAAAACAACAAAATTGCCGGATGGTGATGGTGCACACCTTTAATCCCAGCACTCGGGAGGCAGAGGCAGGCAGATCTCTGTGAGTCTGAGGCCAGCCTGGTCTACAAGAACTAGTTTCAGGACAGGCACCAAAGTTACACAGAAAAACCCTGTCTCAAAAAAACCAAAATATTAAACTCAAGTTAAGAGACACAGAGGAAGCCTGGCAGCAGTGGCACACGCCTTTGATCCCAGCACTCAGGAGGCAGAGGCAGGAGGATCTCTGTGAGTTCCAGGCCAAACTTGTCTACAGAGTGAGTTCTAGGAGAGCATGGGTACACAGAGAAACCCTGTCTCAAAAATACCAAGAAAGAGACAAAGAGAGAGAGACAGAAAGACAGAGAGAAAGAGCAGCTATGTGAGGAGAGCCCCACAGTGACATGATTGCATACACTTCCTAATGGAACGGTTGCAAGCCTTCTTTCATAAAGTAGACTTGAAGTCCTTAGCTCATCTAATCATCCTTATTCTTTTAAAGCCCACATTGCTTTGAATTACTGGGTCTTCTTTATGTTAGAATCCTTGGCTTCAGAGTTAGTCTTCTGTGACATCTTCTTATTTCTCTTTCTGAACCTTTGGTATATCTTTTAATGAGACCAGAAAGCATGATTCAAACGTTGCTATTATATTCCCTAGTATGACACATGTTTGACATTCAAATATTATTGACCAAGTTAAATAATGTTATAGTACTCAGTGGGGGAGGGAAACATGAGTCTGAAAGCTGTTTTCCTTCCTTCTCTTTGCTTTCATGTTTGTAAGTTGTATAGTGATATATCCTTATCTAAGGTTTTGTTTATTCAATGTACAAAATACTAGGCAATGTGTCATCATGGAGAATGCTTCCCTTAGGTTGAGGACATGGTCTGCTCCATTTCTTTCCTTCCAGGGCTACTGCATGAATAACCTCTGGTTTGAGTCTTACAACACTTAGCCTTTGCTCTCTTCTTATTAATGGCATTTACTCCCCTACTTTTGACATTTAATTGCTTTGTATTTTAAACTTCCATTCCATTTTTTAAAGTTCAACTTATGTATTTTTAATACCCCTATTTGTTTTCTCTCTTTTAAACATGATCAAATATAACTGTGTGGCCACTCTCCTTTCTCCATTCTCAGGGGGTCTTAAGTAGAGGGGTATTTTACAAATTTTCTTATCTTTTTTTTTCATTTAAGGTCTTTTTCTTCTCTATTCCATCCATTGACTTCCTTCTTGTTTCTTTGGACCTTTCTCTTCTATGTTAGGGTCTTTCCTCAAATATCTGGTGACCCTGGGGGATGTCTAAAATTGAAGAAATTATTCAATATCTAGTATCAGTTGAGTGCCTACTGTCTCAGATGCATTCTTCTTCTGGGAGCTTCAAACTCATCAGTGTAGACCTGGCAGGGTTTCAATAGATTTGGATGAAGAGTAGTTGAGATCATGATGCTCTTATCTTGCACCATGTGATGTCTTTAAAACATGTCTGTCTCCTTCCTGGATGGTGGGTGCTTGGTTTTCCTTGTTCTAGAAGTGAGGCAGATTCCATTTGTCTAGTAGATTGCATATTAGTTGTGCAGAGGGATTAGTGAAAGTAGACAGCTGTTGTGGGAATGCTGTGGACAACCAACCTAATCCGTTGCCTGGGTGCTCACTCACAGGGACTGTCTGGGTGCCTATGCCCCTAAGGGTCCAAAGCCTGTGCATGGTGAGTTCTCTCTGACTGGGGACCTCTATTATCTGTCCTGCGCTGCCCCACTTCCCACCCACCTAAAGCTAATGACCATTTTTAAACCTACCCACTGATCATTTCAGAAACCTCTGGTTACTGTACAGCACCCAGACAAGCTCCACAAATGCAACGTGTATGTTTGGTAGAATAAACTATGTTATTAAAATAAACAAATAAGCAAAACCCAGCATACCGGAGATTGTTTCAATTAATAGACAGGGATTATTAACTCATTTACACCTCACAGCTTTCCCATGAAGTCTGAGAAGCAGGGCAAGACTGCCATACAGATCACCACAGAAAGAAGAATGAGCTGAGAGGCAGAAACAAAGTGTTCTGTTCAGGCTTTGTCGTGCATTTAAAGAATACATGACACTGATCATCCTTGTTTCCCCACTGGTTGTCAAATTCAGTGAAAGCATATCCACATTGACCATCCAAATGTGTTTCCTCCTAGTAATTACATAAGCACTTATGTATAAACAGAATTTTCTGTCCTGCTGGCCAGTTCCCAAAAAAAATCACAGAGACTTATTACTAATTATAAATGCTCATTCAATAGCTTAGTCTTGTTTTCAGTTAGTCTTATAACCTAAATTACCCCATTTCTACTAATCAAAGTGCTGCCCCAGCGCTTGTTTACCTCTTGCACATACTTCCCATCCTGCTCACTCTGCATTTCATGGTGCCTCCTCCAACTCCTCCCTTCCTCTCCCCAGCATTTTCTCTGCCTTGAAAATCTTGCCTAGATTTTTATTAACAATGAGCAACACATCTTCACAGTGTACAGAAGAATTATTCCACACCACTTATGTGGTTCTTGTATGTCTTGGGCCCTTATAAATGCTTTATATATGCTCTACGTTTACAAGTATTAGCAAACATTTTATATATATACATATATACATAATTTTTTACACATAAATTTTTGAAGCTTCACTACAGCAATGACTACTATTACTGTTCTTATTTTATAGATGAAAATTGAGATGAAGTCAGTTTGGGCATTAGAAATATTGGCTATGAAATCAAGAAATATGCCCCTAGAATCTTGATCTCATATGTGAGCACTGTACTGTGTATGCTTCTGTACAAACTCTTCCAGCTTTTTGCCATCCTTCCTACAATGCAGGCCCTGCTCATTATCCAAGGCCTGCTTGCTTTATAAACCCACACATAACCATGCCTGCTCACATGAATTTCCTTACTCTTGAAACACATATGCTGTGTTTCTGGATTATATAACATTTTTGTTCTCTTGGTTTTTGTTTTTTTAAAGATGTAAGTCTTTCTTCCCTATTAATAGCAAATCTCCAGAAGAATAAAATTCCCAGAAACCCTTATCAAAATAATAAGCCCTCTTACTGTTAGTGAGTACACTTATCAAAATAGTAAGTTTGCCTTGTAAAAACCTGCTGACTGCAGTCTGACTTGAGCATGTAGTAGATTAAGACCATGACTCAGTATGTGGAACATTCCAGACTTCTAGGATCTACTTGACAAAAGTGCTTTAGTATTACAGCCCCTGCTATAGTTGATCTGTCATTAGCACAGTAGTAGATCCTATACACTGTGTTTGAAATAAAACACAGTGGACCTGGATAGCAGGGTTTCACTTTGGATTCCATCTTTCTTGGGCAAACACAAGGTAATTCTTCCTTGTTCCAAATTGCTCAGACAATGGAGAGTGGGATAACGACAGCTGTTTACACCTGTGTAGCATGTTAATAGGTTTCTTTCTAGACCAGTGTTCTATATATTATAAGCATGATTTTTCATTGTCATTATTGATAAGTAAACATATATTGCAAGCATACATAAAATTCTATTTTTAAAATATATCTGAAAATTTTTACAAAAAACTTTTTGTTTTATACATGTGTGTGTGTCAGTGTGTGTATGGATTTCATATATACATGATTTATATGAACTATATATATATATACATAGTTTTTGAGAATACATGAATATGTTGTATCTACAGTATTTCAACTCCCTTTTTCTCTCCCTTCTATGTTGCCCCCCACTCCCTTCAGATGCTGACCTCTTCTTAAATTGTGAACATTTTATAGATACAAAGCTGAGTCTGATTAGCCAATTAGTTCTGGCCAACATATGTGTATTTAAGGCTGACCACTTAATATTGAATAGCCTATTGGGACGTCTACCCTGGAGAAATCTAATTCACCCTCAGAAGCTACTGATACCTTGGAGCTCTTCACCTAGGAGCGGGGCCTTGTGAAGTTTTTCCCTTCCATGGTGACAATCACCATTTCAGTGGGAACATTTACTAACAATTAATTTCGGATATATCAGTGTCCTAAAATCTGACATTTCCACCACAGCAAACATGTTTGTACTTTGCATGCCTTCACAAGTAGGGGTTGTGAGTTAAGATACCCTTGGGTAGCTTATAGATAACATTTTTATGAAAAAAGATGACCTTTTTGCAAATCAAAAATAATAATCCCTGGAAAAGATTATGTATAATTCTATCTTTTAAAGACTCATATATGTACGTGTGCGTATGTTTTTCTTTCTGTCTGTTTGCATATATAGAAAGTTACCTAATCTGAGAACAGCTCACAAGAATTTTCATATAACTATGATACATTTTATAAGCTCTTGCTGAACACAAGCATTCTGAGACATCTGAAAGAGTCATTTTGGTTTTTCTGGTAAATATTCTGTGATTTACAGCTTCCCATTTATGGTAGGATTTGGGTTAGGAAATTATATGACAGCAGTGTGATTACATCAGTGAAGATTTAGATAATGTTCTTCCAATTGGATAAGTCAATCTGATTGTACTGAAGGGATGTCTTGCTTCTTAGGCCTACTGAAATCTGTACACAATAAATCTTATGTTTTAAGTGTATTACAAAGCATAAATATTTTCTCCTATATGATCTCATTTTGATTTAGGTCCAGATGCCCAAAAATTCATTTTATTAAACATGTGAGTGTATGCACACACATATGCATGCATACACACACACAACACTTTTTATGTCAACTTCAGATAAACTAAAATATACTTATATATCAACAAACACCCATTTAACAAACAGAAGTGTTTTATTTCTGTTTAGTTTGTTTTTTTCTTTGACATTGGAGGTTTGAGGACTCATAATTAATAATTCCATTTAGTATACTAGTCAATCTTTAAGTTTTTGTGAATTGTTTTCTGGATAATAAGTATTACAACTTTAGACACAAATGTCTTTTCTATGGTATGAAACAAGCAGTCCCCCTCTCTTGTCGAGAATAACACTGGCCAACCTAAATGCTGAGTCAACATTTGGGTGTGAAGATGACAAGGGAGCAAACAAAGCTGAGTCTCTAGCTGTCTATAACTACATCAGGAAACCTGTGCTTACAATTGATGCAATCTAGGGGTGAGGATCATTTTCACATCTGCCACTCCAGTTATCAATAGTAATAATTCATTGATGTTTTTAAATTTTTGGCTTTGTATAATTAAGGAAGACAACAAAACCAAGTTCAAATATCAAAACTCTAACATCAACTGCAAAAGGGCATAAATAAACATCACCAAAAGAATTCTAGCATCAAACATTTAAAGTATAAGCAATCAGTAATAAAAAAATTAAAGAAAAGATTTCCTGGCTTGAACAGCAGCACATACAAACTAAGATTTTCAGGCTGCTCATAATTCCTAGCGAACTGTTTAAAAAGAGACAGGAAGTGCAAACAGTTTAGAATTCCATGTCTGTCATCCTGGTAAGGGAGACCTGGAATTGCAGGCATTAGTTAATGAAATGTTTCTTAGTCTTTTTGTTAATACTGGTCTGCAAAGCAAGATTTTACCAACACCATTTCTTTATAGCTTCCTGATAGGCCTTAACATAAATGTTCAGGGAAGTCTAAGTGGAAGTAGGCATGCCTGTTACACTTACAAGCTTATTTGGGGGAAGTTGTGGCTCTGATTGTACTTTGTCTGCATTTGTTGATGCAGCATACAAATCTTTACAGAGGTGTTATTTTCCTGCCGAGATGTTTGCATCGTGAACTTTAGAGAACATTCACACCAAAGAGAAGAAAATAGTAGGTAGTTGAATGTTGAAGTCTGCTTTCCTCTTGTCTGATAACCCCCCATTTTATCATTATTTAAGAGAAGCAAAGACCATTAGAGAAAGCTAATTGCCTTCATAGTCTTCAGATTATAATGATGCTACTGATAGGAGAATTAAGGTAAATTGCATTCTCAAAATGGTTCTGGGAACATACCACTTCCAGTAATGTTTTTATCAAGCAGAACTAAAAGCAGAGAGGGCAAGGATGCACTTAAAGGCAATTATCCATCAACGTTGGAAAACGTAGTTAGCAGATTAAGAGAGTCGAGTATATGCAATATATCTTGATTGCAACAAAGCAGTTGATGTAACATTATTCAATTTGCTAGCTGAATTCATTTAAATTGGCTTAGGCAGAAGTATAGTCAAATGAACTACCAGCTATCAAAAGAGTCATAAATAATAGATAACAATAAACACATTTGTTTTACATGTTCCTAATTTAGTTACCCCTCCGATCCCTTCAGAACAGAATATGACAGTTAATATAATAGATGATACCCACAAGTTATCTTAGGATCTTTTAGGAATCCCATCTGTTCTACAAACTTGCAAGGGCCCATTACGTTACCAACAACAACTCCCATTATTCAGAGCTTATTTTATTTATCTATAGTGAGTTTTTAGCTCCCCTTACATTTCTGTTTGTGTGTCAGGAGTTTTTCTAAATGGAAAATATCATGAGTAGCAGTACAAGGGAGTGGAAACAGCCTTTGCCTCCATACATACACGTTACTTACTGGCCCTTCCTTGCTGGTTGGTGGAGGTGCATGGTTCAAGGAGCAGTTTCCTTTCCTGCCCCCAATAATCACCTTAATGAAGGAGTAACTTACCCTAAATGTGGACTGACCACTTGAAGATATAATAACCAAACCAAGAGTTTCCATATAGTCCTTGAAAACCTAACCTGTAAAACAGACACACTTGAAGACAACATGACCTTATTCAAAGAAAGGAGACTGTGTAAGACACACAAGGACTTTCCCAGCTCGGGAACATAGTCATCAGTAACATACCTGCCTTGCAAGCATAAGGGACTGGTTCAGGTGCCCAGCATCCGCACATAACTGGGTGTGGCCATATGTATGTATCTTAAGCACTGGAGAAGTAGAAACAGGTGGTTCCTCAGAGCTAATCAGCCATCCAGTCTTGCCAGTTAGTGAACACAAGGCCTGGCAAGAGACCCTGTTTCAAGAGATGAAATGAGTAGCTATAGAGGAAAGCACCCAATGTTAGCAATACAGCCTTGTGGCGCGTGCACGCAAACACACACACACACACACACACACACTGACACTATACACAAAAATCTTAGGAAACGTTTAGTATCTATCTGTCTATCTATCATCTATCTATCATCTATCTATCTATCTATCTATCTATCTATCATCTATCTATCTATCTATCTATCTATCTATCTATCACTTTTCATCTTTCTATTTACCTATCATCTGTCTGTCATTTTGAGAATGTCTTCCTATAAAGCTCACACTGGTTTATTCCCCTGCCTCAGTTTCCCAAAGGTTGGGATTATAAATTTTACCACCATGTCCAATGCTTTTTTTGTGTGTTTAAGTGAGTAGTCCTTCTGTTACTTTCAAGGATAATGTTTCTCAGCATGGTGATTGGCTCTGGGGATACTCAGTGAAGGTCTAGAAGAGAGGGCAGATCATAATAAACTTTACTGTATCTTTGAGTCATCTTCTGGGGCCTGGTGAAGTTAAAAAGTACTGAGCCAATATTTATATAATTATAAGAAATAAAAAATGTATATAGCATAAG
Organism: Microtus pennsylvanicus; assembly: GCF_037038515.1. Classification (NCBI taxonomy): domain Eukaryota; kingdom Metazoa; phylum Chordata; class Mammalia; order Rodentia; family Cricetidae; genus Microtus; species Microtus pennsylvanicus. Next base: position 94,135,199 of record NC_134587.1, read on the forward strand.
CTACACAAGTGAAACAAGAAAAGATTTTGATGGTAAAAATACAGAAAATCATGTGTGTGGCACAGCTGGGCAAATAGGGCACTTGCCAAGCCTACTGACCTGATTTTTATTTTTGATACCCTCATGGTGGAAGCAGATACCAGACTCCCACATGTTGTCTGAACCTCAGTGCTGTGGCATGTCTACCTCTCTCCACACATAATACATAAAATTTCAAAACAAAATAAAAAAAAAACTTGTAAAGGAGACACAGCAAAGTTTAACAAAGTTTGGCATCTGATAATGGGGTGAGGACATGGGAAGAAAGAAGCTTTGGGGAAAATGATAGGAATCTCTACATACAGAGAGAATGGGCATTTGTGATGCTATTATACACCCCATCCCTTTTCTGTGCTTGTCTCACACCCTGAATGTCCTGGGAAAGTAAGACAGTGACATGATTATATAATTTCTGAAGCTGAAATAGCAACACGAGAGGGTGTGATTTCCAATGTCCCCGTGTCCCCATTTCCAAGTTATTTAAAATGGAATATAATCTACGATAGAGAATAGGAAGCAAGAAACTACATGACTCTGATCTTCTTGGCCAGGAAGAAGGGTTTTTTTTTTTTTTTTTGAATCATGACAGAAAGCTTTAGAGACAGAAATGACTGTAATTGCATTTAAATGTAGCCAAGAAAGAGTGAGTGCAACACAGAGGAAAAATTTGATTTTCTCACTATTGATATGGTTGTAGACAAATTATTTAACCATTATGAATATCTTTCCTTATCTGCACCATGCAGAAAATAAGTCACATTTCTCAGAATTGTCATGAATATAAAGTAAAATAACATATAAAATGCTTGATTTAATAACTACTTCTAATACGCATTTCTGAAATGGCAACTATTCTTTTTATTAAATCTTATTTCTTTGGAGTCAAAGCAAACAATGAGGACTGGGCAAGTTACATTGTTGTTATTTTTCTATTATATAAGAATACCAGATGATATAAATGCATAGTTTTAGTTGTTACTCAGTCATAAAAGGAATTTATTGTGTTGATCTTTTTTAAAGACCACAATAATGTTGAGTAGCATTGAAATAGCAGTTTTTCTTTTTTTTTCGTTTATTTACTTATTAAAGATCATAGCAGCATTGTTTGTAATAGCCAGAACCTGGAAACAACCTAGATGCCCTTCAATGGAAGATTGGATGAAGAAAGTATGGAATGTATACATATTAGAGTACTACTCAGCAGTAAAAAACAAGGACTTCTTGAATTTTGCATACAAATGGATGGAAATAGAAAACACTATCCTGAGTGAGGTAAGCCAGACCCAAAAAGAGGAACATGGGATGTACTCACTCATATTTAGTTTCTAGCCATAAACAAAGGACATTGAGCCTATAATTACTGATCCTAGAAAAGCTAAATAAGGAGAACCCAAAGAAAAACATATAGGCATCCTCCTGAATATTAACCTTCATTAGGCGATGAAAGGAGACAGAGACAGAGACCTACATTGGAGCACCGGACAGAAATCTCAAGGTCCAAATCAGGAGCAGAAACAGCAGTTTTTCAAACATAGTTAAAAGTCATCTTCAAAAACATGTCTTAAATATCAATGCAATCAAGACCTAAAATAAAAGCAAGTGTCTAACACTTACCTTGAAGTTATACTTACATATGCAGAGGCCCTGGTGCAGACGTGTGTAGGTATACTTGCTGCTTCAGTCCCTGTGAGTCTACGTGAGTTTTTCTCAGTTGATTTAGACAGACTTGTTTCTTTGCTGTCTTCCATCTCATCTGGCGCTTACTTTCAGCCTCCTATTCTGCAGGGTTCTCTGATAAATGCAAAACAGTTTTAATAAAACGTTCCTCTCTCAGATTTACATGCCCATCTACTTTTTCAGCTCTTTTTAGGGTCCTGTAAATGAACACTTTCTTAAGTGTTAGATGATTTGAGAAATACACCCATGTCGGCTTGACCCACTCACAAATACAATCTTTGACTCAAAAATGTTTTTGTTTTCTTTTATGTTTAGTATTTACTGCTTTGAACAATGGCATGTCCTGACCATGTGCTTTAATTTATTGTGTTGAAATTAATTCTTCATTAGAAGTTTTTTAAAACTTCTTTAATGTTGTGATTTATTTTGGTCTTTTTTAAAAATGACATAGTAAAAGGCAGGATCGGAGAGAATGATAGCTGTAGAGCTTACTTCCAAAACTAAAGAGCAATTCTGTAGGTCTCCCTATAAATTTCTACCCAGGTTCCTCAGTTAAACTCCAGTCTCATTTTTAAGAAAAAAGAAAACTCACGAGGGGCTGCAGAGATAGGTCAGACCTGAGTTTGGCTTTTCAACACCTACAGAAAAAGCCAGGTGTGGTCTAGAGACTGTAATCTCAAGGCTGGGAAGGCAGAGTCAGGAGGATTTCTAGAGCGTGCTAGAAAGCCAGTCAAGCTGAACCAATGAGTGGAGAATGATTGAGGAAGATATCCAGATGTTAACCTCAGGTCTCCACAAGCATGTGACTATGTGTGCACTTGCACCCTGTCTGTACACACATGTATACACACACACACACACACACACACACACACACACACACACACACACACAGAGAGAGAGAGAGAGAGTTAACTTCTTGTAAAATTAGCCTTAACATATACACCCGTAAGTTCATACTTCCCAGGGTAGTTTATTTTTGTTGTGTATGTTTTATACTTTTCTCATAGGCTATTTTCCAGTACCAACCAGTGTTTGAAACTGCTTGTTTTAGGATCTGTGTGCAGAACCCAGTGGTATCTGGGAACCCTATCAGTATGTTGTAAACAAGCACATCTTGACATGACTCTTTATCCTCCAGAACTAGAGTCTCTGGCAATGCATCCCAGCAGGAGACAGAGCAGCCAGGGAGTGGCACTTGACATTCCAAGATAGGAAATCAGTTGCAGGAGCAGCTGAGCCTGGGAGAGCTAAGAGTGGCTCATGTAGGGATTATGGTCTTTCTGAGTTGTCCGTCTGGCAAGAGAAGATGTAGGGCTGCCGTAGGATAACTGGAAATGCACTCAGCCCCTTATAGTAAGATGGCTGGGAGAGTCATGCAGAGGAGGCGGATAACCTTTCAGAGAGGAGATTATATGTAGACATCAAACACCGCCAAGAATAAAAAGGACCAAAGAGACTCTACCCACAGCAGGATAAATTTGTCTTTTTTCAAGAAAAAAATCACATTTTTAAAAGTCCTCCATGAGAGGATTATTAATGTTTGCTTTGCTGGTTGGGATTAAATTCAAGACCTTGTATATGATAGGTAAGCATTGCACCGGTGAGTCATGCCTCTAGACCTCTAGGAGACTACTAAGCAATCCGATAATCAAAAGAAAATATGCTAATCAGTATTTTAGAAAAGTCAGAATTGCTGAAAAGAATTGGATAAAAGAACTGGAAGTGAATATTAATAGATTCTACTTTGTGTTTTTCATGAGTCAATAAAAAGAATGAGTACAGATGGAAAAATAAAACTGTGAAAGAAGACAGTGTATTTAGTGCCGATTAATCAAAACTAGGGTCTATAGGGATGCTATTGAGACAGCTCAGTGACAGAATCTAAAATGGAACTGGGCTGCCAGTGACTTGGCTTGGCACAGTGAGGCTGGTTCTACCCTTAGTCCGTTCTCTGTGTGTCTGCTCCAGTGCGCATTGGTCCCCCATGGTAAAGAAAAGTCTCCCATAACAGAGGCTCTACAGCTTATGGGTCCACACACAAGCAGAGGTTTGTCCACTTCAGATTTGATACAGCCAAACCTCCCCTACCAAATATCTTCAATGATATGGAAAAAAGTCACCGGTCTACAACCAAGTATCCTCAGAAAGGAGCCAAAATAGAACAGAAGAGACGTGTGAAAATCACAGCTGACTGTGGTCAGTAAAGAATGCAGGAGATGCTCTGTCATTATGAAAGTTGAGAGCAGATCAGCATGAACTTAGAGTCACTGACAATTATTATTAGAAAAAGAGAATAACTGAAAAACAACAGTTTCTTAGAATAAAAAACAAAAATAATAATTTTATAATAGTTGTGTTTCTGCAGATCTTTCCTTGCAAGCATCTTCATTCTTTACGTATAATTTTTTTAGAGTATTTATTATTTCTCTATTTAAAATGATATGTTTGTATGTGTATCTGTGTGTGAGTGTAGCCTCGAAAGTGCAGGTAACTACGGTAGCCACAGCAGGAGTTGCCGGCAGTTGTCAGCTGCCTGACATGGGTGACGGAAGTGGAATCACATCCAGAGGAGCAGTAAACTAAACCACTGAGCCATCATTCAGCTCTAGCAGCACAAGTTCTTGAGTTGAATTATGGGTTTACTTATTTCTATTCCTCCCTGTCTCATCAGAGTATCTGAGACACTCTTAATTTGTTTAAACTTATAAATTTGGCCTCACCACATACATTTTGATTTACAGTCCCCTGGTTTGATGTTTTTCATACAGCATGTTATTCACATGTGAAAATATTTCAGTTTCCAAGCTTTTTCTCTTAGAAAATATTTCTAAATGCCTTGGGATATTAATGACATTTTAGACAAAGGCAGTGACCTGTGCAAAATTCTGCTTCTTTGATTTAGTGTTCACTGAGGTTAATTGTCACCAGCTAGACACATTTTAGTGTATGCTCTATATTTATTAATTCTAACATGCAACATCTTGATATGGAAGAAGTATGTCCATGTTTCACCTTTTCTTATTTAAATCTTCTGAGGTTTGTTTTACTTTTGTTTTTTTTTATAGGAAATTGTACTCTTATTTAATAAATGCATCAAGGCTGAACTAGTTTTTTGAGAGTCATGTGTTGTCATTCTTTAGATGGAACCTGATGAAGTTACCTTGCTTTCAAAGGCCCTCGATGGTTATTCTCCACAGTGAGCGCTATCCCATGGATCTGTTTTGAAGATTAAAGAGGATAAGCTTGGAAGGCACTGGCTCTGTGAATGGTCCATGGAAAACACTCTGTAGATGTTTGTTTCACACGCTTCCCTCCAGCATTTCTGTCCATTTATCAGAGTCTACATAATTTCAAATTTTCATTCTAGAAAATTCTTTAGTCCAAGAAGACAGGGATATATATATGGATCTTAGTAAGATAGTACAACTATGCATACTTTAGTTTTTTTAAATATTCCATGGGTGTAAGAAAAAATGAATCCTCTCAGCTTTTACTCTGTGTGTAGTTAGTGTGTCCACTTGCATTCTTTATATTCTGTATACATTTTAGATTTTTCTCTACATAGCTGCTCAGTTTCTGCGATATAAATTTAAGTTTTCTCCCACACTCTTGAATTGTATCTTGGCTGCCTGTGGGATCCTTGGGCTCAACTCTTCTTTGTTAGGAAACTATAAATATTGTCTTTCTCTGGCCCAGTTTTCCAAGTTGCTGAGGGAAGCGTGTCTATTCTGACTGGCGATTGGTTAATTCCACACCCTGGTTAGAAGTTGTAGGATTTGCTGTTTTCCTTGGAGTTCAGGAGTTTCTCCAGGTAATATAGTATGACATTTGTTGTTGTTAATCTAGCTTGTCAATCAAAAGCCTTTGATCTGAAAACTCGAGTAAGTGAAATACTGTTCTGTCTTTATTCCTCCTTCTCCATCTGTTTCTTTGTTCTGAAACTCATATTTGATCTCTAATTTTTTCTTCTATCATACTTACTTTTTCTTAATTGGTACTCTGTTAACTATCAGTTTTAAAATTCTTTTCAATGTCATTATGCAAGTTTTCACCAGAATCTATTTTACTTTTTACTTCTTTACTTAATTTTTAAATTAAGTACACCCTAATACTGGAAAAGCTTTATTACAATATCAGTGTGCACGCATGTGCCCTCGTGTAAATATATTTAAACTTTCCCTTCAGATCTCACTTTTTTTATTTTTTAATTCTTCTTTTCTTCATTATATTTCTGCCTTTAAATGTATATATAGCACTCATGATTGCTCTAATTGCTTCAAGTTCATCTATATTTTAAATCACCAGTCAATTTTGAATATATAATATTTCCCACTTACTGTTTATCATTTTTACACTGGATCCACACAGAGCCTTATTTATTTTCTCCAAACCCACTCTCTTTGCAAGGAAATGTGGTGGGGGAATGTGAGGAAGTGGAGGAACACAGTTACAGATCTGCTTCTTTAGAGGAAGGCAAGTTTCAGGAAGGCCGATGAGCTGTGTCCTTTTCTGAAAGTTTTTATTTTCAAACACAATTTTCTTCTTTATAGTTCTATAAAGCTGTTTAGTTCGTATGGAGGTGTGACTTAAACGGACCAAGCCCCTTCTGTCTGCAAACCTTTTTATTTGGCATAACTAAAGAAGATGCTGGAAGTGTTGAGAGTATCTACTCACGATAAGTTTGGTTCCTCAGGAATTCACTCAGATAAGCTACCTCAGGCCTAGTGAAGAAGCAGATCACTCCACTGTGAGCCGCTCTACAAATTGGTGTCTAATGGAATTCTGATCTGTTCTTACCTTGTCCACATCTCAGAAACTCAAACCTACAGAGTAAACTTTGTGTTCACCATGAACTAAACAGATCCCATACCTTACCTAAGGGAGAGCTGAGGGACACGGAAAGCAAGAGCACAAACAGCACAGATTCTCTCCTCCTTCACCTGAATATTCCGAAAAGAACAATATGGCGATGACTTTACATTAAATAAAGACTGCCTCCAAAGATATGGCTCTTTTCGGAAAAATTCTCTGTGAAAGAAAATCCCTTCATCAAATTTTTAAACTAAAAATATTTTTTCTTATATGAATCCCCAACATTTATCTGCCTGTGTTAGTCAGCTTTCTGCTTCTGTAAAACCCAGCTGAAATTGGCTTTTAAAGAACAAAGTATTTGTTTGTTTGGTTAGTTTGGGCTGACAGATTTTCAAGTTTGTGGCCCATGATAGAATGGCCTTTTGATTTGAGGCTCAGGGTAATCTAACACACTGTATTAGTAGTTCATGTTGAAGCATACCTCTTACTTCATGTCCAGGAAATGAGGAAAAGGAAAAGAAGAGGATTGGAGTCTTGCTATCCGCTTTCTGGACATAACCTCAGTGACTTAAACCTGCCCACTAGGCCCTGCCCCTTAAAGTTCTCACTGTCTTCCAGAAGTGTCAAAGGCAGACTAAGCTGTTAACACAGGTGCCACTGGAAATATTTAAGATTTAGACTGTAACACTGGCTTATTCCTAGCATGTCCAGGAAATACTTAGCACACGGTCTGGGAGATGCGGAGTGAGACGTGGCTTTAAGAGAAAGGAAGCTAGCACAGAAAATGATTGCACAGGATTCTACAACAAAATTGATCCCTCTTATTACCTACTGGTATATTTTATAATCATCTAATTTTTGTAGCATTTGCCATAAAATTATACTTCAGTATATGCTGTCTAGCCACTTCCTTGAAAAAAAGATAATAAGCACAGAAAATCCTAGTTTTACTGTTTAATCTATGTATTCTCCCTGGAATTTAAATATCTCTAGAAAAAAATATCTCTGGAGGGTAAAACTCCCTGATAGAAACAGGGATTTACTTCAAAAACCAGAAGCAAACAAATGTACAAGTGAAAAATATTTTGATGACCTTTATGGAAGAACATCATGTTGAGATGATAGGTTATAAAGGGGTTGAGGTATAAGATGGTCCAGATATTATCCTTGAGTGTTACACACTGTCTTCTTCAGCTTCCGTCTTACCACTATCCAAAATTGTAAAATTTTACAAGTGTCTGCCCATATTGATTGCAATTTTTTTAAAACTGTCCAGTCCCACAGCTGTTGTTATAGGAGACTCTGAGGACCATGAAGTGTTTGGAGTTTTCCCCAAATAAGATAAACACTATATAGAGGCAGGACTGCCAGGAACTTCTGAAGTACTTCATCCCCTCCCCAGGGAAGAAAAGAACAGTAACTAGGGCACCATTTGGGTATTGTCTCTAGATCTGTTTCCCTATATTCAACATAAATCATTCTTCCGAATTATTCTTGAGCAATAGTCAATGAAGAGGATATAATCTATTACTAAACTGGTAATTCACCTATTCAGTGTGTTCACTACTGATTCCTATGGATTTCTCTTACTTTCTAATTTTTTCTTCCCAGAAATCCATATGTCTGTCGACATCTCATCAATAGTTTATTGCCTAAATGATCAAACATGCCCTACAGTTTGCAGCTTTGATTCTACAGTACATCACCTTTTTTACAACATCATCAGGAATCCTACTGTAATATAATATGCATCATATCATATCCTTTTTAGAAATTCCTGTTACATCCCATCACATTTGGAACAACATCCAGTATTTAATTTTGATCTTCCACACAATATTCTAGCTCCTGGATGCCAGAGGACATTGTACGAACTTGAGAAGAGAAGTAACAGAAATGAAAACATTGCAGAAAGCTTGTTTCCCAGTATCTAAGTGTAGGCTCTTTCCAAATTCTTAGATACTTTCACTCTGCCTGTATGAGAATGCCTGATTTGGGGGCAAGCGCTCCAGTATTGCTAAATAGCTAGCAGAAATAAGCTGAGTGTGTCTTTGAAAGGCAAACTACAATTGGTCCATCTACAAGTTTATTGCTTTTAGACTTTAAGACAAGAACTAGTGCATCCAAAAGAGGACATTTCACAATACTTGCTAATATATTGTTTGATTATTGTACTTACTAAACATGGCTTCAAAATACATAAAGCAAAAATGCAGGAATAAAGAAATAGTAAATTCCATATTCAAAGTTGGTGACTTAGATTCCCATCTCTAAATAATTAAGATTTTTAAATTATAAAAGATTTAATTGAGCCTGTCATTCACCTTTATCAAACTGACATTGATAGAATATCACACCCAACAACTAAAGAAAGCATCTTTGTTTTCAAGTGATGATCGATCCTTCACCTCATTATTGCATCCTGGCAAATAATTTTCAAATTGATTTTAAAAGCCTGAAATTTTTTCAGTGTTTACTGTCTGCACTGGAATTAGAAAGAAAATAAATGGCACCAATCTAGAGACTCAAAATACTCACAAATTGGGTGATACATTTTCAAATAGTTTACAAGTTAAAGGGAAAAAACATAGCTAAAATAATTACCCGTGTGTTGTTTATTTTTCCTTTTCTCAATAAAAAAAAGAAAAAAAAATAATTACATGTGTGAAACTTCACTTAGATGAAACGTATCATAAGTGTTAATATTGTGGATTTTTGGTGGTAACCATCTCCCAAAGTTGCAATGCTCTCATGGTATGTGCTATATTGACCTCTTATGATGTGGCCCTTTCTTTGATGTTGTGAGAGCATCTCCCCCTAATCATTGGGTGGGAGTACATTAATCAATCTAAGAAGTCCTGAGGCTCTCTCTTTTTTTTTCAATTCTGTGTTTTTAGTATTGTTTCCTAAATTTGTCTTTTCACTGTTTTTACTAACATGTGTTAATTATACATAGTAATGGGTTTATGATATTTTTCTGTGCATTCATAATGTAACTAAATCATATTCCTCTTCCCGATAATCCTCTTATCCCCCACTGAATTTCATCAACCTCTTCCTCTTTCCAACTAGCCCCTCCTACTTCCAGTTAATTTTTAATTTGACGATCCAATGAGTTTCTCTAGGGCTTTATATAGGAGTGTAGATGGGAGTGTGCTTGCAGAAGCCTGTGCATCTTGCCAGTGGCTACACCACTGAGAAAATGTCTCTCTTAGTCCCTTCAACTATTAAATGATCTGTATACCCATGCTCATGGAGGTTTGGGACCCCAGGACTCTCTCCATTTTGATTCTGGGGTGTAGACAGGCCCATCTTGGGGAGATTTTATGGAAATACTCATAGCTACTGACACCTCATGAGTACCAAGCATATGTCATGCCCTGAGGTCATTATTTCCCACTGTTTCTCCAACTCTCTATTTCATTTCTCTTGTCTCTTCTTCAATTCTCTCTGAACCTTGAATAAGGGTGATACAGATGGCACATTTGGGGCCTGACATTCAACCATTATTTATTATCTGTACTTTGACTTGTTATAATTCTCTGCAGTCACTAATGGCCACTGCAAAACGAAGCTTGTTGTAGGCAGAGTTTCTCTGTACCACACAGAGACTTATTGATAATTATAAATGATTTGTCAATAGCTCAGGCTAATTACTGGATAACTCTTATATTTTAAATTAACACATATTTTTTATCTATGCTCTGCCACACAGTTTGATAGCTTCTATCAGTTTGACAAATTCATCTTTTCCATGCACCTCTTGAGACTCCTCTACCTCTACCCTTATTCCCAGCATTCTCTCTGCGCTGAAAATCCTACCTCCATATCTGTCAATCAGATTTATTTTAAGAATGAAAGCAACACATTTTCACAGAGAACAGAAGGATTTTTTTTCACAGCATATAGCTTTTCTAGCCATGGACTTTTGGTTGAGTTTATAATATCCATCCTATGGAGTAGGCATCAAATCCAATGAGAAAGTAAGCAGTTACCCTCATGATGGACTTGACACAATTGCACCAAATGGTCTCACCTTCCCTGGTTGGCAATAATTATTATACACAGGGTCTACAACTTACTAAGACTACTGAAGAATGTTCTCCTCAACAGATAGCATATACCTTCTGGTATTATGAAGGCAAGCATGAAAGAAAGAATTACTAGTTCAATTTCAGCTTATATCCTGTTATCAAAGTATGTAAGTAACATATTCTACAATAGGGCATAACCAATGAATTTTGATAGACAAAGAATGACAGAATCATCAAGAGTTTCTCTGACCAACAGTCTTAGGAAAGAAACCCACCACAAGCACTGGGATTTTTGTTAAATAATATATTGATTTTCCACTCTTTTGTGGCATGACTGTGACAAGACCTATCTACAGAAATCCCTTTTGACCCTCTTATTTTTTTTTAACTTTTCTTTTGTGGTATTTATCCCAGGCTGTATTTCATCTATGGTGGCTTAGGCTAATTCAAATGCCCTCTGCTGCTTTATTTTTTTGTTGCAAATAACAACAGAGTTGAGATTTGCAAGTTTGGCTTTGGAGAAACCATTAGCCTTTCACACTTTAATTTTTCATGTCCCTGTTACCCATTTTTTTCATTTTTTTGTCATTTGATTATTTTATTTTACCATTATGCTTATATTATTTTAGGTGATTAATTGTTACACATCATGATTCTACCCTACTTATACCTTTTGATTCTAGAACAGCTAGAGCTATGTCATACGTCTCAAGTGTTTTGGCCTCTTTCAGAAGATCATGTTTGAGGATAAAATCTGCTTTTCCCCTGTGAATTTTTGAACTCTATTTGCTTGAAATGTTGGATAGTATTTTGGCATGTTGAGGATGTTAGAAGAAAATACCATGAGTCTGGGATCTTAGAAACATCAGAAATTTATTTCTCACAGTTCAGGAGCCTGGGAAACCCAATATCAAAGGAACTTAGGGTCTGGTGAGGGTGTTTCCTTCTCAACTGAGCTGCAAACAAAGACTGTGTGATAAAACACAGTGTTCAAGTTCCCCCTAATCATCTGGTGGGAGTACATTAATCAATTAAAGTAACTCCTAGCTCATTTCCCCAAATTACTTTTCTCTAAGGAATTCTCTCCCTGCTGCTTAGCCTTTCATTTGTGATGGTTCTTCATCAGCATGCTTCAATGAAGTCAGATTGTGCATGCGCACAGAAGTCTACCCAAAGAAATAATGTCCCTTTGTTTTAGATAGCCCTGCAATCTTATTTCTCTCTCACTTTACACATACATCTGTTCATTTCACTCTTTCTGCTTGTATGTGCAGTCAAGGATTTTTGAGATAAAGTATAGTTTCTTGCTAACTTTTCATTCTTGAATAAAAATTCATATACTATATACGCTCTTCTGCACTTTGTTTTTTATACCTAATGATTTCTTCTAGCAATTACTACATGTAAGTTCATAAAGATTATTAGTTTCATAACTTCATAGTAATTATTCGAATATCTGTGATGTGGCTAAATGAATCAAGCTTATGATTGGACTCTAAATTAATCTCTAGAATTTTATAATGTAAGTGATATTCACATTCTACTTCATGTATTTATTGACATAGAAAAGATAAATAGGATTAAAATTTAAAAATAAAAATTCAAAAGACATGATCCTGTCATGAACTCATGCAGACCAGTTTTATAAATATAAAGAAGTCATTACACCTCTTTGATTCTGTTTATAAAACAGCAATAATAAGGGACAGACTTGAAAACCACCAAATTCATTTATAAAGTGGTGTGCTTCTAATTTTGTTGGAGTAGTGAGATGTTTATATATTAAGAATCTGATCAAACTGCTGTTAAAAATTATCAATTAGCTTTTCTTCTAATTTTGTTGGAGTAGTGAGATGTTTATATATTAAGGATCTGATCAAACTGCTGTTAAAAATTATCAGTTAGCTTTTCACTTATCATTAAATTTTGATTCCTTTCTCTTGCAGGATCCCTTCCTCTTACTAAGCATGCTCCCTTTTTCCTTCCATGTCACATGAATTCCATTGCCCATTCCTGTACTCCCTGCACACCCCACTACACATATTCTTTCCCTCTCATTGTCCTCTTCCTACTTTTATACCCCATTTATATGTATACATTGACATCTAGATGGTACATGAGAGAAAACACGAGACACTTGTGTTTCCAAGTCTGGCTTACTTTACTTACCATAAATAGCTCCAAAAATTAAAAGTCAAAACAACTATGTATCTAATCACATAGGTCAATTAATCCAATTGAAATTTCTCAAAAAAAAAGAAATAGATATCGATGTTCAATATCCTCATCTGGAAAATGAAAATTCAAGTGACCTTGGGATTCCAGGGAGCCCCAGTCAGAATGGTCATTATCACAGAAACAAAGGCAGCAAATTCTGATGAAGATGAGAGGGGAAGGGGACACTAACATAGCAGTGATGAGAATGTGAATTGGTCCAGCCACTGTTCAAATAGGCGTGGAAGTTCCTCAACAAGACTACCATAGAACTATCATAGGAGTTAGGCAAGCTGCTGCCGAGAATGCTAAGGCAGTTTATCAGAGAAATGCTTGCACATCTACATGTCTTCTTTCAGTGTTCTCAATATCCAGCAGAGGATCCAACCTTCTTGCCTGTTACCAGACTAGACTGTAAATGTGGCACATATATATAATAAAACGTATTCAGGTATTAAGCTCTACAGAAGAATGAAACTGTGACATTTGTAGGAAACAGAAAGAACCAGGGGTTATTATTTTAAGCTCTCATCCCTTATCAAAGAAACTTTTCTTTGCAACAGACTGAGACTATGCTAGAGATCCACAGCTAGTCAAAATGCAAAAAACAAGTGGTTATGGGATGCCCAACTCCAACTGATATATCTACAAAGAAACCTGTGTCTCTACCGCTCAGGGAACACTGCCGAAAATGAGCAGGAAGATTTAAGAGTCAGCGGAACAGGATGTCTGATGCTAGATTCTGTCTCCTAAGCATTTCAGAGAAGCTAACCCATAATATCACAACAAAAATGGTTGTTTAAAAACAACCTGCACAATGACAATACCAGTTGACATGCCAGTGTGGATGGGAAAAATTTCGCAAGACTCCACCTCTAGATGAAAAGGTTCAGGCAATTAATGGCGGACGCGATATGATTCTCATTTTTATCCAGAAATGAGTTATCCAATCTTAAGTGGTCAGCACTAAAGATAAGCACAACTAACAACAAGCAACACTAAATGGACTCGATAATGAATGTATTTATGTATTTGTATAGCAATAATAATTATAGAAGAGCTTGTGGATTTCAGAGGGCGTGGGGGACATGAGTTAGGAGGAAAGGAAGTGACACAATGATATAAATATAGTACTTACTAAATCCTCAAATAAAAAGTAAATTAAAACATAATTAAATCATTTCAATGAGAATGGATAAATAGGCTGACTTTGCAATGAATTAAGACATATAGGGAAGATTCCATATGGAAATTATTTTGTATAGTCCAGTGAATAGCCATCTCCACTGTCCTTAAAACTCTCCCCATAGTGAGATTATTTGCAATGACTAATAGAAAAATATTAAACAAATCTGACATGCAGGCAACACATTTTTCTTTGTTGAAGTATGAATTACAGAATTAGCTTCAATAAAGAGACCGCAACCATTACTAAACAAAAATGTTGATATTGTTCAAAGGAACTAAAGAGGAAACCTGTCTCTGTTACTATTACATTCCCTTTATCAGAAGTAAATAATAGGTAAATATTTTACCAAAATAGATTTTTTAAAAAACGTATTACTATTGTTCCTAAGTAACAAATACTGGGACCCTCACGAAGGTGTGCGAGAGATCAGCTTCTACTACCTCTGGGTATAACTGTAGGTTATGATTGGTTGGAGCAGACACAACAAAAAGAACAACATGTCTTTGCCAAGCCAAGCCCAGCCACAGGAAAGAACCGTCCCTGATCAGGGTCTGATCTCATTTCAGAGCACCAGGCACTGCAGATTACCGGAGAGATAGTTTATTTTCTCCCCCATTGCCAGAAGTTAAAACCCAAACTGAATTACTAGAACGTCACAGCAAGATCCAGTCACTATATTTTGGAAGAAACATGCCACAGAGATAGAAAATATAACTGGGGGTACTCTACTATCTTGGAACGTGTGAAATACTGATTGATTTGGATCCCCACTTTGAAATAAAATAGTGGGCCCATAATTATAGTCCTGGAAATTATCTTTGAGGAATTGATGGTTTTATTTCTCTGTCTTTGGATTGGGAGAGACACACAGTCACTACGTGAAAAACAACACTTTGCTCCTGGCATTTAGAGTTTGGGCCTGGGTTATTCCAGCGGAAATACCTGTAAAGAGTAAGCATTCACACACACACACACACACACACACACACACACACACACACACAGCCAAAACAGAGTGTCTACTACTATCTGACGTACCGTCAACAAAATGAGAAAATACATAAATACATCACTTAGTGCTTAAACTGGCTCTTCTTGGTGTTTATTTGTCATAGACAGTTGTTGCATAAAAAGCCCAAGTTTTCTGTCTGAAATATAAAAAGGGTTTTGTTGTGAGTTCGGCTAAGGATGATGTGGTATTTCCATTTTAATGACATTTTTGTGTCTGAAAAGCGCTATAACGGGAAACATTTCTGGGAAGAAGCGTATCTGGTCAGGAGAATTTGTCTTTCGCTGCCACAATCTTCAGCTACCATTCAGCTAAATGTTGTTTGGAATAATATGGCCCTAATGCCCCTATCTCCCGCTGAATTGCTCAGACTGGTAGGAGATTAGAGTGAAGAGAGGTGCCTGCATTATCTATGCGAGTGCGCCAGGGTCATGCTACACTAACAAGACTGCCCCAGGCCGGGGTGACAGAACCCAGCTGCTGGTTCGCAGGCCTTCTTGTCACACGGTTCCACACACTGCAGGGCTATGTTTCCAAAGAGTGGGGATTCTAACTAGGTCTTTTCTACCTTTAAGTGAAGGACTGGCATTGTAGTTGTTGTCGTCATCTTTTAGGAAGGGCCTATGTGTGAAATCGGTTACCTGTTTAACCTATGCACTTAAAAAAACGACATGGATTGCATTGTAAAACACCTCAGCTCGGTTTTACCTCCACGGACTCCTCCTAGTGCCCTCCCAATGAGCCATTTGTCATGAAGGCAGAACACTAGGTGCCATTTTATTTGTGCTTAACACACACACACACACACACACACACACACACACACACACGTCCTCAATCAGATTTTTTTTTTGAGATTTCGCTAATTGTTTGGTTGGGTTTTTTGTTTTTGTTTGCTTGTTTGTTTTTAGTATAATTCTCTTTGTATTACTCGGAATCATTATGGAAGCGAAGTGCATTGAAACAATACATACATACATAATGCATACATAATGCTTCACTTGTTTTATGACTGAACTGATGTTCTGTGCACGCAGAAACTGTGTGCTAGCATTTTAATCAAAAATAACCTTGTTCTTGTATGTATGTATGTATGTATGTATGTATTTATTTATTTTCTGGTTTCTAAAGAAAGTTTTTTCTAGTGAGTATTTGTTTAATATCTATGTGTATTTATATATGTTTAAATGATTTAAAGATTTAATCTCCTTTAGCATACGACTACCTACCTCTGTGAGTAGCTTTCTGTCCATTTCATCCCTGTTTCTGGGGAAAAGGTTTTAGGTAACACTCAGGAACGGGGATGGCTGTCTAGCCAGTAGAGGGCGATAGAGCTATCTAACAGCTTCGCAAGCTGCTTTTTTTTTTCTTTCGATTGCCTCTTAAAGCTCCGGCAGTAAGATTTTGTGCATAGCGTTTTCTTCAAAGGGGAAGCTATAAATGAAGCCATCCACATCTCTAAAGACAGCGATCAGGAAAAACGTATTGAATTTCACGATAGCCTTAGGAATTATTGGAAAGACTAATCATTTTTTAAAATTATCCTCATCTCACTAGCACAGCTTAAAAACACTGTTAGAATCAACGGGCATTTACTTAGTGGCAAAAGAGGTGGAGAACACACACTTCAGGGCTGAGCTCAAAGGAGAGCATCACGGCTTCATCCTGCCCACGACGGCTGGTGTTTAAATGATCTCTCTGTGTTAATGGATGGCACAGATTCCATCAGCTTCTTGAAAGCACTTTCATAGGTGAGGGGGGGAAAGGGGGATGGGTAACAAAAGCATTTTGGGTTCCCTATTTTTGCTTTTTAATTTATCAACACGGGAAATTTTAGTTAAGTGCTTCCAAAACAAAGTCTCCACGTAAGAAAGGCCCTCCTTTTATATGATGCTTTTAACTTTTCAAAGTATTTTTATATGCACTATCTCTTTTAAAAAACAGTACTGACATAGCTTCCATCTATTAAGGAAGTGATCCTTTAAACTCAAGAACACTCTGCTGTTGTTTTTAAAGCTATATCCATCTCAGGTACCATTATAAAACATAATGAAAGTAATTGTGATACTAAGCCTTCCATGATCAGTATAAAATGGGTCAAGGTAGAAACTTTGCAAAGAGCCACTAAATTATTCTTTCAACATCCAGAAACCTTTTGCACTTTTATTTCAACAACTTGAAGTTCTATTGTGTTTCTGTGAAAATAACTGTTGTTACGAATTTATTAAGGGCATGACTGCTTTATCTAACTTTGTAGATCAAAATAACTAGGTTTGTGGGTGTAACCAGATGTCTCCATAAAAGAATAAGACTTTTGACATGACACTTTCAAATTTTTGGTGAATATGAGAAAGTTCTGTCTTGCTAAAATTCATATCATAACATTTTAAAATATTTTCAATAGGTAGATACTTGTGTAGTGTTTTTGATTCTCAAAATTTCTGTAGCTAGGAAAACAAAAGTATCTGGTCTAATTCCTGTATGTTTTCTAGGGTAACAAGACCATTTTGGTCAAGTATGTCAAAGCAATTTATTTGTTAGGACAAAGAAAACAAAACTCTTAATATGCGTACCTGAGTACTGAAGTATTGATCAGCAGAAATTGATATAAGAGGGTTCTTGAAACAGTCTACAAGACTCAATTGCTCCGCCTTGGTTTGAATTTTCTGGCAAAGTAGTTTTGACCCAAACTTGAGTCAACTCTGAAACAAACAACAACAATAAAACAATATTAATAATAATAAAATAAAAATAAATAAAAGGAAAACAACCATAGTTATTTCCCAAAACTAAATTCTCAAGGAATTTAGGCTTCTATAAGATACTTCCAAACTCTATCATTTTATTCATAATTTGCTTCTTTTTCTGTTGGCTGCTTGTCGTTTATCAGTGGGATTGCATATAGCTAATGTGTAGAAAATGAATATTCTCCCTTTCGTACTTAGAAAACCTGTGTTAGTGATGCTTCCCATGTACATTTGCTATGGTTAAAAAGAGGATAATATTTCCATAGATTTTGTTCTTAATGCTTTAAATGTACTTTTGGTTTGTCTCAGAATTGAAGGCAAGATCCTACTGTTGAAGACACCACACACTTTAGACACAGGACTTGGAGGGGTTTGAGCTGGACCTGTTCTGAAACCTCCCCGACGAGGACAAGCACTCATAGTATCAGAAGGTGCTGTGCAAGTTGTCAAGGGAGAAAAAGCAGTTAATGTTCTGAGCCAGCTGAAAAGCCTGTGAGCCACAACAGAGACTGATCCTGCAGGAGAGCCATCCTGGTGCCATGGATGCACATGGAATTTGACGGCAAACAACAGCTGTCTAATTAGACCCAAGGGCTGCTCTATAGGAGGGACTTCACACCTGGTACTGGAAACATAAGCCGGAGAAGTCATCGACCCTACAAGAGAACCCACTGCTGCTGTTCTCCTAAACCAAAATAATATTTATCTGTGTTATAAATGCTCTTACATCCATACATAAATGTAGTTCTCATCCCTTGCCAAAGAAACTTATTTTTTCAGAAAATGAAGACTATCACAGAGATCTACAACAGGTCAAATTGAAGAAAATAAATGTTTGAAGTGTCCAACCACAGTGGTATATCTACAGTGAACCCTACTAACTCAGTGCAGGGAGCAATGAGAAAGAGGGATAAGAAGAGTGTAAGAACAAGTGGATGAGAACATCAAGTACCAGATAGTGTTTCCTGGACATAGCAGGGAGGTTGTACCTATGAATTCTCAGCAATTTTCAAAAAGCCTAAAGATGAAGGCAAATAATGAGAAAATAAAATGCCAAGCAAAGTGGATAAAAGTTCTCTGACAGGGAGTTTTGGAAATAGGTACCTATAGAATGACTAGAAATTGAGAACAAATCACAAACCTTTACTGAAAATAAAATAGGCCGTTAATCTAGGAATAAGGGAATAATGGTAATAATGTCTAGTGTCCGCGTTGATGTCACTTCTAATAGTTATGCTGTGATTAAACTAAGTGAGGCAGGATCAAAAGTTAATACCAGATCAGAGGCTGTGTTGGAATGTTAGGTAAGGAGTAAGGGAAGCTTCTGGCAGTTCACTTGTTGAAGCAGTAGAGAACTGGAGACTAGGTGTATTTTACATGTTAGGTAAGGAGCAAGGGAAGCTTCTGGTAGTTCACTTGTTGAAGCAGTAGAGAACTGGAGACTAGGTGTATTTTACAAATAAACACTTGTAGTTTTCTCCTGTCTAGTCTTCCTCCTTCCTGACCATAATGATGACCAGCTACAAGCTGCATTTCCAAGCTTCCCTTGTGGATCACTGTCTAGTTAGATTCAGATGGAGGCAGAGTGAGAGACCTGTAAGCCATCCCTCTGAAGATGTGTGTCCTGAATTTACTTTCCTTGTTTCTGGAAGATGTGTTGGATACCACTTCCCCATTGTCCTGGAGACCCAAATATTACTCTTCTTTAAACTCGTACAAGGGAAAGAACAAACTTCTATGGTTCCCTTATGGAGAGAAGCTATATAGCCTTTTATTTTCTAGAGTAGATAAAATAACCTTTTGTTTTCATCAATAGAACCTCTGTGATTTACTGAAGGGTTCAATGCAGATAAGAGAGGAACAGAGGTGTCAAAAAGAGTTCTCATGCTTTTGAGCTGAGCAGATGAAATTCTTATTTCCAGAGAGGCAGACTTGTATAGAAGGAACAGCTTTGCAAGAAGATCTAGAATTAATTTTAGTTTATCCTTTTATAATAATTTTACCTTTGGAAATTATAATTACTTTTATTTTTCCTTTTCTTTCCTCACTCCAGCCCTTCCCAAGTGACTCCCCTATTTACTCTCAAATTAATAGCCTCTTTATCTTCATTCATTCTTACATACATGAATTTATGTTACTAAATATATTTGGTTTCTATTTAAAATTAGCATGTACTAATTTGGACATATTGAAAAGATTCAATGTAGTATTCCAGCACACACATAAAGCATGCATTGCTGAATTGGCCATGCTGTCTTCTTAACCTTTATACTATAATACTTTGAGTTCTTCTCTTCTACATCCCATAAAATAATATAGTTTATTGTGGACTACAATTTCATTCCTTTGCTGTAGGCTACGAAAACTTATCCCTTCTATCTGTGTTCTAGGAATTGTCAAATATTTCTCCCATTCCATAAGTAGTTTCTTTATTATTTGACTGTCTTCCTTGTTGTTCAATCCTTTTTAGTTTTATGCAATTCACTTTCTCTGGTTTTGCTTTTGTTTGCTTCAGGAATCCTATCCAAATATGGTTGTCTATTGAAATGTCTTGAATATCTTATGAGAAAATCTTACCAGCTCATTAATCAGTGTTGAACCTTCAGGTTGATTTCCAGGACTTCCTAGAATGAAGAGAAGAAACATGACTGATCTTTTTGTGTAGCTCATTTCATTCAATGGCATTCAGTTGCATCTACTTTATTACAGAAGACAGAGTTTTGTACCAGCTTGTATATATACTACAATTCTTCCAGTGTATCAATCCGGACAAATCTAGGCAGATTCCTTGTCTTAACTTCTATGAATAGTTTCATGGAAGTTATACTTTGATATGCCAACTTCATTTTCTTTCTCTGTGTTCCCAGACATGTGGCAACTTGTTTGTAAGATGCATATATTTCTAGTCTTTTGAGGAAATCCCTTACGGTAGAAATGAAATTTCACATGCTCACTAACAGTATATAAAACTTCTTCTTACTCCACATCTTTACAAACTATTTTAATAGTAGCAGCCAGGCTAAACTGGAGTGAGAAGTTCTCTCGTTGTTGTGTCATAGCAACAATATACAGAGATTTAAACCAAATCATGTACCTTCTTCCTGCTTCGTCAATGCCAACTAGATAAAGGTTGTTCAAACAACTCTGTTGTCTCTACAAACCTAAAAGGTAGGTGGCAACCAACTCCTTCTATGCCACAGGCAATCTTTTTATCATATGTGTTTTCTCTATTCCTTGCATCATCTTGTTGAGATTTAGAACTCTCTCTCCTCTCTCTCTCTCTCTCTTTATCTATCTATCTATCTATCTATCTATCTATCTATCTATCTATCTATCTATCTATCTATCTTGATCATTTAGACCATAAGTATTTATTGAGCACTAGTTATTTACATATTTAATTATTTATGTATATAATTACATATATAACGAATTATTTGCAATTATTATGTAAACATTACATACACAAATAGCTATTTACATTACATAAATAAATAGCTATTTATGTTATAATTAGCTATTTACATTAATACATAAATAGCTATTTAATGAATTATTTACAATTTTTATGTAAACATTACATATGTAAATAGTTATCACATATGCAATTATATACATAAGCAATTAAATATGTAAATTAATGGTGCTCAATAAATACTTATGGCCTAAATGATCATTCAAAATGGTCTATCTTAGACCCTTTGGAGAAATAAACAAAATACAAACTAGTAAGTAGGGCAAAGGGATTTATAGAGATGAGGAGTGGATGGTAGGCACAGGAGGGAAATGAGAGGGAATCAAAATATACAGTGTACATGTACAAAACTGTGAAAGAACAAAATTTACTAAGAAGAATAAGTTACCACAATAAAATGATAAATTCAGTATTCAAAAGTCAGGTCTACTGGTTGCTAAGTGAGAGAAAAGATGGTACCCATGAAATATAGCCATGTGTGTTATCTGTGTGGCTGTTTCTTGTTTATCATGTACTCTCTCCAATCACTGTGCTCCCCCGCATCTCCTGTCTCATAGTTGACAACATACTGAACAATGGGACTTGATCTAAAACATCAACATTTCTTATTAAAATAGTTCAAAAAATGTAACAATTGCTAATAAATTCAGTCTTCTGTATTCAGCATGACTTGGAGGAGTGATTCATGTACTCCTGCTGAAACAATCAGCAGCATGTTGTGAGGAACACTCTGTTAAGTCCCCAAGTGTTCTATCGATAAGTCACTAATGGCCATCAAACAAACCACAGCACCAGGCTAGTGCAGGAGAACACATTACTGTGCATATGCTGTTCACAGTAGGCCTGCATGGGTCTGTAGAGGCCTTTATCTGTACAATCTCTAAGTATTCAAAATTACACCATCAATCAACTTTAACTGCAGTGTATCCACGATAAAAATCTTATGAACAAATCATCAATAGTGTGTCTTAAGGAGAAGTATGAGTCAACCCATATTTGTATGAGACCCCAGCATCTTCAGAGGAAATGAAGCAACTAGATCAAGGTGGAACTTACAGGAGGCTATACAAACAGAAGTTAGTTCAGTCAAATAGAAAATGCTTAAGAATACTGTGGGTATGGATACAATTACACAACTTTTGTAGCCGACCTATACCTAAATAAAATGCATTGATGTTTCCAAACTCTATTGTAGTCTAAAACTGTCAGGATAGACTTTTAAAAAGTCCCTTCCCACTTTCCATCCTCAGACATTCTTAATCAGTAAATTCCAGAAACACACTAATCTTGATTTCTATGGAGATTTTCCAAGGTGTTTCTCCTCTACGGTCAGCTTGGGAACCACTGAAATGGGATGTTTGGAAAACTGTTATCTCTTTCATTGTTCTTCTACCACTTTGTTTCTCTTTTTTCTTTTTTTTCTTAGCATTTTCACAATGTAGCTGGTATAGTCATTATTTTTCTAGGGCTTATCTCCTGATTGCTCATATATTTCCGAAAGATAGAGGTGATGGTGTTCCCTAGACAGCCTGCCAGGATTTGGTGCACAGTAGATAGTTAAAAAGTTGATGTGAATTTCGGCCACCATTCACTTCAGTCATCTTGGGATTTCTTCTCATGTGTCACTTGACTTCAAGCTTTGAAGTAGAAAAAAAAAACTTGTTTTTAAAGAGACCTCAGCAGGGTGAAGTTAAGGGCAAAATGTGCTGTTTACCAAAAATCTACAAAGTAAACTTTCAAAGAACAACAAAAATATCTTCATTTGAGGATGCTTTTATGTTGAGATATTTGATTTCTTTCTTTCTTTCTCTCAACCAATTTTAGAGGGCTGGGAAAATTGGAATGTGCTTATGGGATCAGGATAATCAAAGCTGTTGTTCCTGAAAAGCTTTGGATTGTGATCAGCAAGCTTTGAACATGTGTCGTCAAGTTTTTCCTTTCCATGTGGAGAGGAAGTCAAGATTGTGCTGAGATTCTGCAGCAGAATTAGTACAGCCTCTCTCACGCAGTAAGAGCAGAAGGTGGGACAGTTTCCCGATAGGTGTGCTCTACAGCCAAAGCCATCTCAATGCAGGTTTATCATCCTCACCTCCCCATCTAAAAGTAGAAGCATGGCATTGGGGTTCCAGAGCTTCATTTTAAGTTTCTCATTTTAGAGTTTACTGGCATGTAGAATTGTAAAAATTTTCATGAGTTTATTTTTTAACTCAATTATTTCCAAAAATAAAAAAATGATACATAGAAGTACATTTCAATTTTAACATATGCACTGTGTATTTTAAAATTGTTCATAGTAAATATGATCAATTTCTTTTAACATTCTTCAAAAGTATGTAATTACAGCTTCAAATTTGTTTGAATGATGATACGAGTTCAGTAAAAGCAGAAAAAAAAATGTTACAGAAACTAAACCTGACAAACCTAAGAGTGTTTTCCAGACTTAGGCTCTCAGTGCCATAGCCCAGTGTCAGCAAGACTTCACTAATCTTACAAAACCCAGGCAAAGTTAGAGTAGCCTAAGAGTGATTCAAGCAAGCACTTCTACTTTATTTCCCACTTATAACACTATAAAACTTGTAGGTTGGGAGAGGGGGGTAGGAAAAGTTGCAATTCTAAACAGGCCCCGACTCAAGTTTAGTTTAGCAAATGTAGTGCCTCTTTGATTTCTTTTAATTGTTCCTGCATTACTTGTGAACGTGACCACGTGACTATAGTTTATGCTATTATGTTGTCAGGCTTCTGATAATGGGGAGGAATGTTTGTTTAGACTGTGTAGCTCTTCACTTTAATTCACTCTGGCTCCAGCGTGACATGTTAAAACTGCTATCAATGGAAAATCCAAATTTCCCAGAAAGACTTAAAACAACAGCCACCCCTGTGAACTGAAATTATCTCCTCTGGAGGTTAATTACCTTAGTTATCTCAGGAAAAGCCTCTCTGGCACGCCATTGCTGCGGCGACTCTCCTTTTGGTGGATGCAGGCCACGTGTTTGTTGGCGATGCTACTGTGACTTCCTAGTACTGGTCAAAGCGTACACCAAACTCACGCCAGAAATAATATAGCATATAACTGTCCTGTAGTGAAAAATGCCTGTATCTAGAGAGTTTTTTTTATAAGGATTTGATTTAAAAAAAAGAAAAAGAAAAAGGAGAGAGCTTAAGATATAAATAAAGCAACAAGACTCAGTAAATAAAAAGTTTCATAATTTGAAGACATGTATAGTTGATGTCTATGATTTAACAAATAAATAATTGGTTTCCCCTTTTCCTGTCATTCACAACCTAACAACTCAACCCAAAAGTAGCTGCATATTTCCTGTATAAAATGATAAGCACAAATCAAACTCTGACAATAGTGTGACTTCCTCAGTATTGTCTTCACATGCCAATTATAATTGAGTTTTCCTATACCTATGGAATAGTTGACTTCAGGTCAAATCAAATACTATTGATGTGAAAGTGAAGTAGACAACCAGTTATTTCTGGAACACAGGTATAAGCATCATTTGATCTTTATATACCACTATCATGCTGCAAATAATTTATTGAAATTTTAACAAACAGGATCTGTACAGTATAGCTACTTACAGCTCAAACGTGGTATGTAATGCCAAAATATAAGACTGTATACTTAGATAAAAAATAGTTTGACTCCATAATTTTGTTGCCTATCCTATAATTAAAATTGTAATTTTATTATAATATATACTAATTTATATATACTAATTTATTATAATATATACTAATTATAATTAGTACTTATAATGTATATTTATTAATTTCCAGTGCTCCCATCCCCTTTCAATATTCAAAATACTTTGTTTGCTTGTATGTTTGTGTTTTTCAAAACAGAGTCACTATATAGCTCTGACTGTCCTGGAACTAACTCTGTAGAGTAGGCTGGACTTGAACTCACAGAGATATATTGTGGGGTATTTATACACTGTGTGAAGATATATTGTCATGATTGATTTAGTAAAGGTGTAAACATCCAATAGCTAGGCAAGAGATATAGGCAGGACTTCTGGGCAGAGAGAGGAAGTAGGACATAAATCTAGGCATGGGAGAGATGCCAGCGAGACAAAGAAAGAGTCAGACACACATAATGGAATATAGGTATAAGCTACATGGTAGAATGTAAATTAATAAGAAATATGGGTTGAGTTAAAAGATGTAGATGAAACATGCCTAATCTAAAGTACAGGCTTTCATAAGTAATAAGAAGTCCAGGTCATTACTTGTGAGCTGGCAGGAGGGAGAAAAGCTCCTTACAGAGTTCCATCTGCCTTGCCTACCAAGTAATGGAATTAAAGGTGTGTGCCACTACACTCAACCATCAAAAGTGTTGTTAATTTTTCATTAACGAACAGCACTGTCACGTTTAGCCTTAACTTATGGAATTACAGAAATATGCACAAGCATGGGTAGTCAACTCAAGTGCCTATTTTCTGGCTAATCTTATCAGCTATGTAACTCAGTGGATGCATATTTTTTTAAATTTTATTGATTTTTATTGAGCTCTACATTTTTCTCTACTCCCCTCCCCTTTAACCCTCTCCCAAGGTCCCCATACTCCCAATTTATTCAGGATATCTTGTCTTTTTCTACTTCCCATGTAGACAAGATCTAATTATGTCTCTTAGGCTCCTCATTGTTGCCTAGGTTCTCTGGGATTGTCATTTGTAGGCTGTTTTTTTTTTTTTTACTTTATGTTTAAAAACCACTTATGAGTGAGTACATGTGATAATTTTCTTTCTAGGTCTGGGTTACCTCACTCAAAAATGTTTTCTAGCTCCATCCATTTGTCTGCAAAATTCAAGATGTCATTTTTTTTTCTGCTGTGTAGTGTACCATTGTGTAAATGTACCACATTTTGCTTATCCATTCTTCAGTTGAGGGGCATTTAGGTTGTTTCCAGGTTCTGGCTATGATAAACAATGCTGCTCTGAACATAGTTGAGCACATGTCTTTGTGGCACAAGTGAGCATCCTTTTGATATATACCCAAAAGTGGTATTATTGGGTCTTGAGGAAGGTTGTTTCCGAATTTTCTGAGAAACCACCACACTGACATCCAAGGGACTGT
The DNA here is from genome assembly GCF_037038515.1 of Microtus pennsylvanicus. Lineage (NCBI taxonomy): Eukaryota > Metazoa > Chordata > Mammalia > Rodentia > Cricetidae > Microtus > Microtus pennsylvanicus. The sequence goes on from NC_134587.1 coordinate 94,161,483, forward strand.
ATCAGTTTGTATTCCCACCAGCACTGAAGGACCACCTTCCAGCCTAAGTTGTCATCAGTGTTTTTGGTCTTGGCCATTCTTACAGGTGTAAGATGGAATCTGAGTTGTTTTGATTTGCATTTCTCTGATGACTAAGAATGTTGAACATTTCCTTAAGTGTCTTTCAGCCATTTTAGATTCCTCTGTTGAGAGTTCTCTGATTAGGTCTGTACTCCATTTTTTATTTGATTATTTGTTCTTTTGATGATCAATTTCTTGAGTTCTTTGTATATTTTGGAGATCAGACCTCTGTCTGATGTGGGGTTAGTGAAGATCTTTTCCCATTCTGTAGGCTGTTGTTTTGGCTGGTTAACTATGTCCTTTGCTTTACAGAAGCTTTTCAGTTTCAGGAGATCCTACTTATTAATTGTTTATTTCAGTGTCTGTGCTACTGGGTTATATATAGGAAGTGGTCTCCTGTGTCAAAGCATTCAAATGTACTTCCCACTTTCTCTTCTATGAAGTTCAGTGTGGCTGACTTTATTTTGAGATCTTTGATCCATTTCAACTTGAGTTTTGTGCATGGTGATAGATATAGATCTATTTTCATTCTTCTACATGTTGATATCCAGTTATGCCAGCACCATTTGTTAAATATGCTTTCTTTTTTCCATTTGATATTTTTTGCTTCTTCATCAAAAATCTTGTGATTGAAGGTGTGTGGATTAATATATTAGCCTTTGATTTGGTTCCATTTGTCCTCCTGTCTGTTTTTATGCCAATACCAGGCTGTTTCCAGTACTGCAGCTCCCTAGTCAAGTTTGAAGTCAGGGATTGTGATGCCTCCAGAAGTTCATTTATTGTATAGGATTGTTTTGGTTATCCTGGTTTTTTTTTGTTTTCGGGTTTTTTTTTCTTTTCCATATGAAGTTGAGTACCATTCTTTTAAGGTCTGTGAAGAATTTTGCTGGGATTTAGATGGGCATTTCATTGAATCTGTAGATTGCTTTTGGTAAGATTGCCATTTTACTATGTTAATTCTGTCTACCCAAGAGCATGAAAGATCTTTCCACTTTCTGGTGTCTTCTTCAATTTCTTTCTTCAAAGATTTAAAGTTCTTGTCATACAAGTCTTCCACTTGTTTGGTTAGAGTTACTCCGAGATATTTTATGCTATAGTGAAGGGTGATGTTTCTCTGATTTCTTTCTCAGCCCTTTTATCATCTGTATATAAGAGGGCTACTGATTTTTTTTAGTTTATCTTGTATCCTGCTACATTACTGAAAGTATTTATGAGTTGTAGAAGTTCCTTGGTGGAATTTTTGGGGTCACTTACGCAAATTATGATATCATCGGCAAATAGTGAAAGTTTGACTTTTTTCTGATTTGTATCACCATGATCACCTTTTGTTGTCTTATTGCTCTAGCTAGGATCTCAAGAACTACATTGAATAGATATGGAGAGAGTGGACAACGTTATCTTGTTCCTGATTTCAGTGGGGTTGCTTTGAGTTTCTCTCCATTTAGTTTGATATTGGCTGTTGGCTTGCTGTTTATTGCCTTTATTATGTTTGGGTATGTTCCTTGTGTCCCTGCTCTCTCCAAGACCTTTATCATGAAGGGATGTTATATTTTGTAGAAAGCTTTTTTGGCATCTAATGAGATGATCATGTGGTTTTTATTTTTCAGTTTGTTTATATGGTGGATTATGTTGAACACATTTTCGTATGTTGAACCATCCCTACATCTCTGGGATGAAGTCGATTTGATCATGGCGGATGATGGTTCTGAAGTGTTCCTGGACTTGATTTGCAGTATTTTATTTAGCATTTTTCCACCAATGTTCATGAGTGAGATTGGTCTGTAATTCTCTTTCTTAGTAATATCTTTATGTGGTTTGGGTATCAGGTAGTTGTAGCCTCATAAAAAGAGTTTGGCAATGTTCTTTCTCTTTCTATTTTGTGGAACAATTTGAAAAGTATTGACTTTGCAATTCACTTTTACTCAGAAATCTGGTGGTCTAATTAGTTTGGAGATATTTCAGACATATTTCTATAATTGAATGATTGAACACTGGAGAAAGTTGAAATACTAATAAATGCGAAAGAATGGAAAAGGAAGGGAGCAACAAAAATTTAAGGACTTCCTTATTTACCTTATATATGTATGTGTATTTGTCTCTGCATGAACACCAAATGTATGCAAGGTACTCTTAGTGACCAGAAGAGGGAGTTAGAGCAACATGTGGGTGCTGGGAATTGAACCTTGGGCTTCTGCAAGAATAAAAACTACTCTTTCCTGCTGAGCCATATCTCTAGTCTCTGTAAAAATATGTTTAAGGCCGGGCGGTGGTGGCGCATGCCTTTAATCCCAGCACTCGGGAGGCAGAGGCAGGCGGATCTCTGTGAGTTCGAGACCAGCCTGATCTACAAAGGGAGTTCCAGGACAGGCTCCAACGCTACAGAGAAACCCTGTCTCGAAAAACCAAAAAAAAAAAAAAAAAGTTTAATAAGCACTTAAACAAAATCTGTTCATTTTTAAAACGTCATACAAACAACACTTAAAAATCAGTCTTTCCAATTCAACAATTGTCATTTTCTTTCATTGCTTGGCTTAAAATTATTTTCAATTGCAAATTCCTTGGCAAGTAATCCTGTACCAACACTTCTTTTGCAATTATGATTTCATATTTTTATATTTATAACCAAATTACTTTTATATATTAATTTTATATCCAAATACTTGGGTTTTTTTTTCCCTTCCAGAAATCAGCAGTGTGCCTTGTTAAGTGAAATTTCAAAGTTGAGCATAATTTTGTATGTGACACATCATAAATACTGGTGTTAACTGCCAGATTCCCCACTGATGGCGCTTATCCTAACTTACTAAACTGTTTTTGTTAACTAAACCTCAGCTTTGAGTCATCGTCCTTCTGAGAGACAGAAACTGTCATGGAGGAAATGAATGATGTCCCACATCTTTTATATAAAAGTGATGTCATTGATTTTTAATGTATAAATGTCTCCTCCATTTCTTAAGAGAAAGCACAAATTCTAGTTACCTGAGATTTTATTTCACAGGTAAAATTGAAGATTGAAAATCAGAAATAACAATAGAAACAAATGAGAATTGTTAAGTCTACAAATAAACTCATCACATGTGAAGATGTTTTGTACTTGATTCTTATGTAGATGGAAGATCTGCAGAATCATTTGATAAGCCTTGGAATTCCCCAAATAAATTATTTTGTCATGACATATAATCACATAGTCAGCTCTCTTATTATGTAGTGGTCATCAATGATTATCATGCATATCATCTTCTTAGAAACAAAGCTTTATTTCACTAAGTTTTCAAAGTTGTTCTGGCTAGTTATAAGTCAGTTTGAAACAAGCTAGAGTCACTGGAGAGGTTGGAGTCTTAATTGAGAAAGAATTCCAATAAGATTGAACTATGGGCAAGCCTGTAGGGGATTTTCTTAATTAGTAATTGATGTGGGAAGGCCCAATCCGTTGTGAATGGGGTCATCCTTGGGCAGGTGGTTCTGGGTTCTATAAAAAAAAACAAACTGAAAAAGCCGTGGAAAATAAGTCAACAAGAAGCATTCCTCCATGGCTTCTGCATTAGCTCCTTCCTCCAGATTCTTACTCTCACCTTATCTTCATTGATGGGCTATGATGTGGAAGTGTAAGTCAAAAACTCCTCTCCTCCCCAAGTTGCTTTGGTCATGGTGTTTCATCACAGCAAAGGTAACCCTGACTAAGACAAGAATCATTCAAAGAACTGAAAAGGCCATCAAAAACCATTCAGTCAGAACTATTTCTCCAATTAGCAATGCTTTTATTATGTTATTTATATTCCTTTTTAAGAAAAATTAAATATTTGAGCAAAAATGAGTTATTACTGTGAAATAAAACTATTTAAACTTTTTCTTAAAAATGTAATTTTCCCTCTACTAATGCCCTGATGTGAATTGGATCTGAATTCACAACTGCTTAGGATGTGATGAAAAGGTTAATTATTCAACTAGCAGGTTAAACAGTGTGGGCATAAGTAGAATTGTAAAAGAGAAGATGGCTGCTCTTTTCAATGTAGGATGAAGAGAGAGACAATACGCATGTGTTTTGTACAATAGCAATGCAATGAGTTCTCCTGGCTCCTCTTCACAGACAGCGTGTAATTGCATGGTCTTATCTTGCTAAATACCAGAGATACAGAAATAAATCACATATTAATCTAGACAAAATTCAGCAGAAATGTGGTAAGGCAACGCTTACACACGTGTCTAGTATTTACCAGTGCCTCAAATCGTGACGTTTTCTCTGGCACACTGAAGCCAAAGGTATATCAATGCTGAATGGGGATTTTTTTTAAGTGTGCTAAAACTGAGACAAAGTAACTTTTTCTTTTTTTCTTTTTCTTTTTTTTTTTTTTTTTTTTTTGGTTTTTCGAGACAGGGTTTCTCTGTGGCTTTGGAGCCTGTCCTGGAACTAGGTCTGTAGACCAGGCTGGTCTCGAACTCACAGAGCTCTGCCTGCCTCTGCTTTCCGAGTGCTGGGATTAAAGGCGTGTACCACCACTGCCCAGCGACAAAGTAACTTTTTAACTGTGTATCTGTGAACAGTGAATGCAGGATTACTCACACTGAGTAAGGGAAAAGTGTGCTGACTTCGGAGCTGGACTTCCAGGCAATTGTGAGTTACCCACGTGGGTAATACAGCAATACGAACAGAACTCCAGGCCTCTGCAAGAGCAGCAAGTGCTCTTAATTGATGAGCCAACTCCACAACCCCAAAGTTTTTGGGTTTTGTTTGTTTTCTACTTTTATTTAGTGATAGATTAAGTGGATTTGAAATTATACATGCCCATTCGAAAGATCACCACACCTCCAAACTCTACTCTGGGACAGTTAATTGATTTGCTATCACTGCACAATTCCAGGCAAGGGGAAGGGCATATTGCTTCAAAGATGTTCAACTCATATGTCGTTTTGTTGTTTCCTTTTGTTCAAGATGAAAAGGGATGAGCCGCCTTGGAGGGTGAAAATAATTAGACTTCTGAAAGCAAAGGGAGGAAAACCCATGAGATTTGCTTGTGAAAATGTCTAAAGCCCTAGGCTGTATATTGATGGGGTGTGGTGTGCTAAAGAGAAAAAAAAAACTGTGTGGGTAAATTATGAGGCTTTCCCAGCCCAAGTAGCGCTGATTAAGAGTTTATGATCTGCCCACCGAGTAGCCAGAGAGAGTCTCTGGAACCCTCACCACACACTTGGTTATTGGCATTTTGGCACCTTTTTTGCACAGTGGGGGTGGGCATTCCTGACACTGTTGGTATAACTTCCCCATTACTCATTAACCTCAGGGCAGAAATTTAGCATAAT